>NC_140585.1:527358736-528558736 GCF_964204655.1 Triturus cristatus | reverse complement strand
AGAATTTTTCAATGCCCTCTTTCAACGGACCCAGCTTTTCACAAGAATAAAACTTATGTATACTATCTACGGGGCCCAACAAACATCTCTGGCATTTTTCAGACTGTCTCTTTCCCCATCCGAATAATTTGGCAGGCGTATAATAGAGATTGTATACAGTTTTATATTGTTGAGCTTTAACATTAGCTGATATAAACACCCTTGTCCCGATCTCTAAAACCATATCTATATCTACCTCCCCAACCTCAAGCTTATCGGCCCATTTTGATTCTGTTTTGGCTATATCATCTGGTTTCTTTGTTTGTAGCTCTTGATAAAAATCCTTGATTGTATTCTCTGGGTTTCACATTTCTAACAGAGAGTGCGATTTCATTCTAATGCTCCCTTTAGGGAGCCCTTTTATTCGATTCTGTATTTGCAGGTATTTAAAGCATGAGTTCTGATGTATATCAAACCCTTGAACTAATTCTATAAAAGCCTTTCTCACTTCATTAGAATATAGATCAGCCAACGATACGATCCCCGCTTGCTCCCACTTCTTGGCCATTCCTTCATAAAATGCTAGTGTCAGGAAATCGGAATGCCAAAGTGATGTATATTTATTGTACCTACTAATTTGGCTAATTTTTTCCACTTTTTTCCAGATCTTTAGCGCACTCTCAATATATGTATATCGAGATTTTTTATGATAGTTTGGGTCGCTTTGTCATTGCATTAGTCCCACAGCAGCATCCCCCATAGCTAGTTGGTATATAGCGGGTATTCTCGGCTGCTCTGTCCCTTCAGTTTGAAAAAAGTAGAGAATTCCAAACTGCTGCAGGGCAGTGGCCCAATAGTATAGCTGTATACTAGGAGCTCCCCAGCCACCTCGTTCTTTAGGTAGCATCAGATATTTATAAGCCCGCCGCACCTTTTGCTATCCCCAAATAAATTTGGAGAACATAGCTTTGATTCTATGTATTTTGGTGGTGGTGAGTTCCAGCGGTATTGCGGGTATTAGGTACAGAATCTTGGGGAATATCTTCATCTTGATTACATTGACTCTGCCAATTATTGTAAGATGGAGATTGTTCATACGCCTAAGCTCGCTATTTATTATTTCCAACACTTGGTCAATATTGACAGCCCAGAGGCTGTTGATTCCTGCTGTTATTTTAACCCATAAATACGTGGCGATTTTGGTTACCCGAGGATCTTGTAGCCAACACTTGGAGGAGCATATCATTTGTGTTTTGGTTTTATTAAAAAGATAACCAGATTTCTCCCCAAATTTTTCTGCCATACTTTCAATCTTTGATAGCCTCTCGAGGTTCTGCTGTAATTATAGCAATGTCATCTGCATATGCAAGAATTTTTGTCTCATGGCCATGCGTTATAACTGGTTTGATCAATTGATTTTGCAAGATGCGAGTGATAAAGGGATCTAAATAAAATAGGAGAACAAGGACAGCCTTGGCGTGTGCCTCTGGCGATCTCCACCCTGCTAGAAGTGTGACCCATAACTTGAATCTGAGCATACAGCTTGTAATACATAGCCTGGAGGGCTCTTATAATTCCAGAGGGAAATCCTTGTCCACCAGATTCCCCAATAGATATCACCAGGCCACCCGATCAAAGGCTTTTTCCGCGTCCAAGAGGACCACAGCCAACTCTCTATCCTCAGCCTCTGCAATATCCAAGATTGAGGTAACCCGTCTTGTGTGGTCTGTGGTCCCCCTGCCGGGAACAAAGCCATGTTGCGACGGTGATATAAGTGTAACAATAGTCTTTTGTAACCGGGTGGCCATTATTTTGGAGTAAACCTTCGCATTGCTGCCGATTCTCAATGAATTACACTGTTGACAATTTGACCTGCAAAAACGTGCATTTAGCAGAATCACATTGGGGCCTGGTTCTTTGAGTTTCACACTTGCAAAGCACATTGCTTTGCGAAAAACATACATCGCGAGTCGCAGAGGCTACTGACAGCTTGACTTACGTGATTGTATAGAGTCAGTACCTGGAAAACCCTTCAAAAACCTTGTCCATACAAATGGGACAGACACGTCGATCATATAACGAGTGTCGTGACTCGTGACCTTAAAAATGTGTGTGTGCTGAGAAGGCACGGTCAGCTGATCCCCTTTTCCAGTTGCTTTCATGTGATAAAAGGAAATTGTTGCACGATGATGCATGTTCACTTGTGGTGGGGTGAGAGAGCGCGGAAAATTTGAGCACTGGTCTGTAAAGCATTTCAGAAGACAAACAGAGGTTGTGCTTATTCTGTAAGATGCAGCCCAGCGTGACGAGCTCAGATCTGTGGGGTGCTGTGCCGAAACGCAGGGCCCAGTGTGAGGCTGACTGTAGAAGGCTCGCTTCAAATCAAGCGTTCTGGACCGGGTCATGGCCGCCAAGCGGTGCGCCATGGGGGGCCTGAAGAGTGACATTAGGTCTCCAGATTGTTGGGTTTCTTCTAGAAACAATTCCTCTTGTTGAAAGGAAAGTATTTCCAGGAGATATGTTTGTATTTTTAACATTATAGGAAAAATAGTATTAAGTGTTGTTTTTATCCCTGTCTCAACATTTTCTTACCAGGTGCGATCTATTGCAGAATTATGTCCACTGAAGTGAGTGAAGAATGAAATGCCATTAAAGTCAGCTTGACCGACACTGGGGCACGTGACCCTCTTTTCTACGTGCGAAACAACAAAGGAAAAAAGTTACGCGTTACTGATGTAAAAAAATAAATAAAAAGAAACTGACTTTTTTCATTAATCCGCAGCCAGGTTATCTCTCAAAAAAAGGTAGCCTCCTACGCCACTTCCTCTTCTCTTAAATCGTGAAACAAAACGTTCATGTTTAATAAAGAGGATTCTACGTTCTGTTGAAGATTGTAGGCGTTATAGCATCATGTTTAAAGCATGGCAGGTACATGTTGTGCGACATGTGATAAAGGTGACCTCCACACCAGTCTGCTTTCTACGTGGTTTTCTGTAGCCGCAGTCTACGGGACAGCAGACGAGCCCTCGATGCCAGAGATCCGCAGTTCTCGCCCGTCTCACCTACGGTCCATCTGATTTTAAGTAATTTCGTAGGGGAAGAGAGCAGAAGGAAAGGTCTCTCAATGCAGATCAACAACTCTGAAGTTGTAGGTCTAAAGGTGGTAGTTTACACACCACACTGACATATCACCAAACAGTGTCTCATAATACAAACTAAATAAAAAAACAGTAGTTGACATATGTGCATGCCTCATTGCATAGATCAGAATCCCCACAAGTGAGAACACTCTACAACATCCTGAGTGCATATCTGAGATGCTTTCTAGTTCACCTCATTATGAGACCACTGGCCTAAGAAGTCCAACAGCATCCTGATGCTTCAGAATGCTGAATGCCTAGGGCTATGCAGGCCTTTTGAATGGATGGCTTTCGCACTTTTGTGACTACAACACATTTGCCATTGAATCCTTTTGGACCAGAATTGCTGCTTTTTTTAAACTATAGTCTGATAAGGTTTATCTTCAATTAAATAGTGAAACAATAATTATACTATCCCATTAGAGAGGCAGACACGGGAACAAAATTGTTGTGTCAGGCACCAGAGAACCAAACATGATTAGGCCTATCGGTAATTTAATTGAGTTATGGTGCCCAAGAATCACTCATGACTGACCGCGTACTTCCTGAAGACCTGGGAAACCTGTATTCATCCACCCCATGAGAGTTTAAGCTGGCTAGAGCAGAGTCACCATTACCAACATGAGCCAGAGTTCTGAGAATCATTTTAAACTAGAAGAAACCCCTACCTTTAATATCCCTAATTAAGAAGTATGGAAGGCACCCAGAGCTACAGCGATTGCTTTTTGATTGAGGTAGAACACACACACATGCTGGTGGATGTTAAAGGTGGTGGGGCAGGGGATATTATAAACCCCAGTATCATGTGCAAGCAAGCAAGCTTAGCAAGCAAATCTGAACTGCAAGAGTGGGTGTATGGGGAATGTTTTCCTCCTGCAAGAAGCATTTTGGGGAAAAATAATTGAAATGGTGGAATTTATAGCATGCATTTTATAAATAATTTTGAAAACAATCTAACCAAATTAATTTTTTTAGAGGAAAAATATCAAGATAACATTAAAAGCAAGCTGAAAACTGTGGACGGCATAATGCACAATTGGTCTGACTATGTTTAAATATGCAGATCTCTGAATGTTGAAAAGAGAGACCGAGTACAGAGGGCCCAAATAAAACGAGTCTAGTGGACGGCATAATGCACAATTGGTCTGACTATGTTTAAATATGCAGATCTCTGAATGTTGAAAAGAGAGACCGAGTACAGAGGGCCCAAATAAAACGAGTCTAGTGGGCCAACTGCTACTTCCCCAAAGCACTGCTGGAAATAACCCCTTGGCATTTTAGAGGGAGAGTATTTCTCCACCATTAGAGGCCACCAGAAAGGTGGCACATTGGGGTAATGTGCTTACTGCAGAGACTTGTGGGAGAGCAGATGTTCTACACCATGTGGGGCTGGCTCAGCCTATCATCCTTCTACATAGCATACTTGGTGAAAAAGAAATGAGCACTGCAAAACCATAAAGACATTTTCAACAGGAAAAAATGGATAAAACTGAAGTCGAAGATCAAGGAAGAGGACGTCCTGGTGACTGTGTTGTTTGCTTAGGCACCATATGACTTGAAACAGCACAGCTGAAGCCGAATTTCCTAAAAATACCAGCCACTGGGCAAACAAGCATTGGCATAGCCAATAGGTCTCGCTTTTGGGACCTTATAAGTGCTACAACACCAACTGTTGCATGGTTAAATACTTAACACTCCTCCCTGACAGTGACGCTCAGCAGGATGGCCCCGCCCTAACGGCTGGAATACAATGACAAGGGAGAAAGGAGGGATGAAAAATAATTTGTAAGCGTGAGATACAGACAGAAGTGTAAGGTGGCGGTATAAAGAGGTATGAGCGTATTTGCCACCATTGAAGTAAAGGAAAGTGGAGATTTGGAAAAACAAATCGGGGGAACGCATTTTCCCCATTGACTTTTACTGAAGCAGAGGCAATTTCAGGCAGGAGACCGCTAAAATGAAATCACATTTTGCTTTAAGAATCAGTAGTCTCCCGCCTGAAGCGGGTCGATTGGCATGTATGTAGGAGGTGAAATCAAGACCAGGTAGCTTTGGTATCCTTCACTCCAGCATTCGAAAAACTTTGGGCCCCTGAACTCATTGTTTAAATTTCAGCACTAGGCCCAGGGGCGTGGGTGGAGTTCGTGATTTGGGGGTGGGTGGTTGGTTGAGTGAGTGAAATGACTGATGTGTAGGTGTGTGAGTGAAAGGGGGATTAGAAGGATGATGGATACAATTGTGGATGGACGGATAAGTGAAAGAATGGATGAATGAAAGGGAAGGTAGGTGGATGATAGGGTGAATGTGTGGATGAATGGATGGATGGAAGGCTGGATGGGTAAGTAAACAAATGGATGAATGGATGGATGAGTGAAAGGGAGAGTGGGTTGGAATGGATGAGTGAAAGGTAGGGTGGGTGGGAATGAATGAGTGAAAGGGAGGGTGTGTGGGGAATGGATGAGTGAAAGGGAGGGTGGGTGGGAATAGATGAGTAAAAGGGTGGATGGCTGAGTGAAAGGATGGATGGCCAAGTAAAAGAGGGTCGATGCATTGATGGATGGGATGAGTGAAAGGGTGGATGGATGAGCAAAAGGATGGATGAATGAAAGTATGGCTGAATGAGTGAAAGGATGGATGAATTAAAGGGTAAATGGATGAGTGAAAGGGAGTGTGAATGGAAGAATTAAAGGGTGGATGGATGATTAAAAGAATGGATGGATGAGTGAAAGGGAGGGTTGGTGGATGAGTGACAGCACGGATGAGTGAGTGGATGGGTGAATGAAAGGGTAAATGGATGGATGAGTGGTTGTGTGGAAAGATGAGAGAAAGGATGGATGATTGGATTGTGTAGGTGGATGAGTAAAAGGGAAGATGGCTAGAGTGCAAGGATGAATGTACTGAAAGGGTATACGTATGGAAGGATGGATGAGTGAAAGGAGTGATGGATGGATGGATGGGCTTAGAGATGGATGCATAGGTTTGGATATAGATGGGTGGGCGGACAGAATGGTGAAAGACTAAATGATGGATGAAAGATTGAATGCACAACAGAATATAAAGGTGACATTGTAGATATCAGCAGGTGGAGGGAAGGTTGAATGGGTAGATGCATGGATGGAATAGACAAGAGAGCTCTTCTGAGGATTGTCGTAATGACTTGTTTAGTTTGCATGGTGCCATAAGATTTTTGGTTCGAAGTGGGGGGGATTTTAATATTTTGGCTACTCCCTTGACTAGGCCCCACCAGTAATTTCCTCAACAGGACTACCAAGATGGCGGGTCACCGGGCTGGGCAGCTCTCTGTCCCCCACTGCAGACTTGTCTGCAGAGCTGGGCTCCTTGTCAGCGCTTAAGCGCTTCCATACAAGCCTTCATTATAGCGCCTGGCGCCAGGGGAGGGGAGGCGCTTTGGAGCGCGTCCAGCGAGCCGGCTCATTCAACGCAGGGCCGAGGAGGAGGCCTGCAGGGGTGGGGGCCGGAGGGCCGGCAGCGAGGCCACTGTCGCACGCAGGCTCCCAATTACAAAGATATTTGGCACACGTTGGCAATTAATGCCAACATGGTGGTGGATGAATGGAAACCGCACAGCGACCCAGAGGGATGAGGTGGCGTCTCGGGGGAGTGGGGTGAGGGGAGAGAAAGTGGGTGAGGGGAGAGAAAGTGGGTGAGAGGGAATGGCTGATGGTGGGGAAGAGTGTGGGAGCGTGAAAAGAGCGGGAGAAAAAAGACTGGAACAAGTGAGGCACACAAAGGAGGAGAGGGAACAGAAAACATAGACAGGAGATACAACTCATGATACTAAACTATTTTCATAGCTGAGAATCTACCACAACACTGGTTGGAGCCATGTCAACTAGGGAAACGGAGAGAGGAGGGAGAAAACGGAGCAGGAGAAATAAGAAAGGTGGGAGGAGGGTAAGATAATAAGATATGGAGTAAGAGGTAGAATGATAGTGAGGAAAGATAGGGAGGGAGAAAAAGGGAGACAAATAAGGGGAGGGGTTGCAAGGCTAGGGAGAGACAAGATAAGGAGAGAAAGAGCGCTATGCAAGATAAAGAGAAAGGACTTGTCTGCAGAGCTGAGCTCCTTGTCCACGCTTAAGCGCTTCCATACAAGCCTTCATTATAGCGCCAGGGGAGGGGAGGCGCTATGGAGCGAGTCCAGCGAGCCAACACATTCAACGCAGGGCCGAGGAGGAGGCCTGCGGGGGTGGGGGCGAGAGGGCTGCAGCGAGGCCACTGTCGCACGCAGGATCCCAATTACAAAGATATTGTAGGGAGAGACAAGGTAAGGAGAGAAAGAGCTTTCACTCTGTAAACAATTAACAAATCTCAGGCCACATAAATCATGCTTTTTATTTACCTCTTGAAAAGGACACAGCGGAGCAGAGCATCGTGGAAACAAGCACGCGAGTGGTGCATGCATGCGTGAAAACCAGCACGGGAGTTGTGTGCGCATGCTAAAAGAAAAAAAAACAAGTATATGCCGAGAAATTACCTGAAAAGTTGAAGCCGGTCAAAAGCCTGAGCGAGTCACTGAAGTCATCAAGGCTATGTTTGGTGTGCGGCGAAAGTGAAAGCAGCGCGAATTAACGCAAGACGCGGCGGGGGAGGGGCGGAGGAGCGTTCAGAGAGCAAGCAAGAGGAAAGACAGATGGCGCCTGATCGGGCGCTGAAAGCTGGCGGCTGCGTGCGTTCACGCGCGCGTAACCGCAAGCGCTAGGCCAGCAAAAGAGTGGGGTAGCACTTTTTAAAGCCCACTACTAAATGTCTTGCAGAGCAGCGCATGTGCTGGCTCAGGCGAGACCTAAAAAACACACACACTGCCATAGTTGCCAAAGTTTCAGATTGCTATGTGTAATATTTTCATAATTGCAATGGAATTATGAGTGACATTTCAACGAGTTTCAGTGACACTTTCTTGCGAACAAAAATCAAGCAATTAAGGTGAGTGAAACAAATGTCAGAAATTAGACCCATTTGAGCAACGAGAAACTCTAAGAAGATCTTAAAACTGGTGCAAAGGACTGTGGTGGCTGACTCATAATTACAATGAAATTATGAAAATGTCACACATAACAATCTGAAACCTTGTCAGCTATGGGCAGGCTGCCCTGAACCCTCACCTGGGAGAACGGCTGACCAAAGGTTAATTAACTCATTTATGTCACTTATCATTAATGCTTCAGTCCTTCTGAAACATAGATCATTTGTGGAGCATACTCAGAATGATGAATACTGGACCCAGGGTCCCAATTTCATGTATCCCGAGGGCCATAGTTCAAGATGCTGATTGCAATGTGATATTGCAATCCCGTATGAGCCTTGATCTGGTGGTGTGAGGTACCAATAAGGCATTTGTCTTTGTTAATAAAAACACGCACATTCTTGTACAGTGTACACAGGCAGTGATTTGAGCATTGGCTATTAATTTAAACATGCCCTGGGCTGGTTCTCAGCGCAGAGGGGAGGCAGTATCCACTCTTGTATGCCTCTCTCTGTGTCCACCACTATCCTGCTCCCCATGACGGATTTTGTTACAGACCTGGCCGGTGAGTGACAGATTTTGATGACTGGAGTTCTCTTATCGGGCTCCGCTTTAGTGCACACCTTTCGTGCTACCACTTGCTTAGGCAGACCATAGACTCATGACCTCTGCAGGACTTTGGGGCTATCGTTGGAGATCTGTGAGCATGCTGCTGCAAACGTTCTTGGTCAGCAGGAAATATGGGGCTAGGAGGTGACTGACAGCAGTTCCACTCGCCCTTCCAACTGCTGTGTAAGGCCACCCCAAGACCCATGCAAGGGAGAGAAGGATTGTGCTGGGGGTGGAAGAGAAGGGAGACTCTGAAGAAGACACGATCCTGGGAGTGTTAGCCATGGTTATCACAGTGCTCTCGATTGTGCTGTCTTTGCTGCAACTCCTACTGGGCAGACCTGTGGAGGTAAGGAGAGGCTGTCACAAAGCAACCTTGCACTATCTTTGGGTCGAATTCACGAAATGGAACTGCTCAAGATACAGTGGGCCAACGCCGCGCAGCAGGATATTAACCGGGCCATGGTCGGACAAATAACGGCACCGCTCCCCTCCCCACCCTTGCATTCTCCTTCTCCCACACCACAACTAGTTATTGACAAGGGAGGACTGAGACTTGTGTCATCTTATTGTTGCCTGCAAATGTAATGTTCCATATACTTATGTCCTAGCTGTATGCATCAGAAAAATGGGCACTGCCTAATATTGTCGATGAGAACTAAGTAACAAGCTGCACTGGAAGATGGACTGCACCAACAATACATGCTGAGATATTAACTTTTATGTGTCAAGTAGAACCCCTGTGAGGGAGAACAATTTTCAAATGTCTCTTAATCACATGTGTCTCTCTATATTATGTAAGCGAATTTAACATGACAAAAACCAATAAAAACAGTTTTAAAATAAATAAATAAATAAAGGCACCGCCCCCAGCCAAACTGACTGCCAGTCAGGAACTGTTAGACATTAAGGTACACTCACTCGCAGAGGCGGGTTTGGCTTGATGTGCACGATAATTAAGCATTCAGAGCGCGTGCAGTCTGTTCAAGGACATGCATGTGTGACCCTTAAATGGTAAGTTCGATGCAATCAAGACTGACTCGACCCTTTATCCTTCTAGCACTGATAGTAGAGTATTGCATTCATTTAACACGCAGAAGTCGAGTGTTCTCTTTATGTTCTGCTGCTGCACTGACTTAACGTGCGCGGCTGAATTAAACTCTGTGCAAATAGACTGAGTGCGTGCAGGGCTGCTGTCTGTAACTGTAGGCAGGCTGAATGAAGCACTCTCAAAAGTAAATGACATTAGGAAGACAAGAACAAACCGCAGCGTGACGCTTCACTTACTATGTCAGCTGCGAGCACGGTCATTGACGGTATGGGCCAGCTCTGCGACGACTACCCTGGCACACTCCCCGGCAGCGCCACGGCCACAGTCCAGATCGGATACTCCTCTCCGACTCTCGTGGCATTGGCAGAACTGGCTACACTGGACTGCAGGCAGCAGCTGAGGCAGTCATGCTGATGCACCACCAGAGCCAAATCATACCGCCGCCCGGGCCGCGTGTTGCGAGCTGCATTGGCAGACCCAAAGTGCGCAGGCTGCCAAGGAACTGAAACTATGCCGCGCAGCTGCGCCTGCCCACGGCGCCTTTCGTGATTGGGCATATTAAACCATGGGACAGACTCATGAGGTGACCTCAGTGAATACGCAGTATCGGGTGAAACATTGTAGCCAGCAGTGAGTTGAGCCAGCCCCCAAGCTTTCCATCACGAGATGAACCAGAGCCCAAGCTAAGAGCGTTGGCAGTCAGTGGAGGTGCTATATTGCAGCGGTCCTGCAGACAGCTGAGGTGCAATAAATTCGTGACACTGCATTTCAGTGCAGTGATGCGGACCACCAAACTAAAATGCGTTAGTCTAACGCCTGATGCGTGGTACTTGGCAGGACTGCACCACTGCTCTCTAGTAGACCAAGTCATGGAGCACCTCCTAACCTCACACTGAGTAACATAGCCTTTCATAAATAAGCAATGAATAAAAATAGAGCTGTGAGCCAGCAAATTAACAGGGTGAGCCGAGCCACGGGTCAGGTTAGGTTCTAAAAGCCTGTGCACTAGCCAAGCCTTGAAAATATTTGAAATGAAAATCATGCAACAAATATCATGTTAGAATATGATAACGACTCTTCAAAATTAAAAAAGTGCATTTCGTTACCACTTAGAATAATGTCACACCAGTACACCAGATTGTTTGGTCAGTATTTTTTAAAAGTGAGTTTTTAACTATGAACTGAAAACACCTCTGCCAACGCCTTAATGATAATGCTACGTGTGAATTTAAAGGCATGTCAGTGGTCATGTGTACCCCAGGTGTGTCATAGTCTCTTATTATAGAGGAGCAACATAATGGGCTAGAATCACACAATTGGATTGAGCCCAGATTTTAAAGTTTCACAGTGCGATTTAACTGCTAGATGGGTATCACTTTTTGACTTCAAAGGTTAATGGTTTGCCTTGATGTTTTGAGGCTGAGAGGAGAGCAGGTGAGAGGTACAATCCAAATTTAATTTTTGACAGTTTTACATAGTGTGTACTTTGCCTGGGAAATAAGTGCGCTTCACAACAAACGCATACTATGTCACACATTTTTATTTCTTTTTGCTCATAAAGATTTGCTGTAATTCACAAGCTACTGAGAGGGGAGGCCGGGATTCGAAGCGGATACTCCCATGCAACATGGCCAGCAGCAGTAGCCAGTAGGTTTACATTGCCTTCTGTGAGAACTTGACTTGTCTTGGCTTTGAGGTGTCAAAACCACCTCGAGTTCAGCCTGACCTCACATTCATGCCTGACTAGTTTTTTTCAGAGGCTCTCCCAACTTTAGCTAAAATCGATTGTAGTGCCTGGAGTCCATGTACTGCACCTCTCCTCGCTCATGCACCTACTTTACCTTGCATTCTCTCAAAAGAGAAGTTAATCACTCGCAGCCTGACCTTTTTATTTCACACTTTTCACTGGATCCTTCTCTGCTCCTGAAAATGTCAATATGGTGCGCATGAGGTTGAAGTTAAAAATATTTGTAGAGCGCACTGTGACCGGGTGGTTTCCCCGCGCTAAGGGATTACTAGAGGCGGAGGGGAAACAGGGAAGGTCAAGTGGAGGGGAACGCCTGGGCGAACAAGTGAGTCTTGAGCGCTTTCCGGAAATGTAAATAGGAGGAAATTGACCGAATGGTGAGAGGGAGACTGTTCCAAAAGCGAGGGGCAAGGGAGGAGAACCTAGTGCCACCTGCTCGAGACTTGCAAAATCGGGGACAGTGAGAAGAGCCTGACTGGAGGAACGGAGATGACGACTAGGAAGATAGTGAGAGACCATAGAGTTAATGAAGGGAGGGGCTGTGCGAGCACGAGCCATGAAAACTATGCATCCCATTTTGAAAAGGGTACGGTACAAAATAGGAAGCCAGTGAAGGGTTTTTAGAAGAATGGAGGAATGGTGGAATTTGGGGAGCCGGTGGATTAGGCGAGCCGCCTGGTTTTGAATAGTCTGAAGGCGCTGCAACTCATAGGCAGGAATGCCAACATACAGGCAGTTCCCATAGTCCAGCCGAGAGAGGACCATGGCTAAGATGATGATTTTAAGGGCATCCATAGGGATAGGAAACAGGATGAGACGACGGAGCTGATCTGAGCACGCATGGAAAGGTCCTGGCTGATTTTGATCCCGAGAGTCCTGACTGAGGCAGGAGCCGGGGAGGGACCAAGGCTGGCAGGCCAGAAAGCAGATGAACAGGGGCTGGAAGAGCCGCTAGTTAAGATCAGCTCAGTTTTGTCGGGATTGAGTTTAAGATGATTTAGACTCATCCAATCAGAAATAAAAGTAAGAGTGGTTTGAAATTTATGAAGAGAATCAGAAGAAGAAAGATTGAATATAAGCTGAAGGTCATCCGCGTAATTGTAGACGGATACCTCCATTCTGAGCAAGGAGGCAATGAGGGGGTAGATGTAGAGGTTGAAAAGAAGAGGAGAAAGGGAGGAACCCCACAAAAAACTGTGCGAAACGGGGCAGAGAAACCAGAGAGCTGAACAGCCTGTGACCGGCCTTGAAGAAATGACGTGAGCCAAGAGAGAGCGGTGCCCTGGATGCCCGCTGCCCTGACACGGTCCAGAAGGATGGAATGATCGACCGTGTCAAAGGCAGCGGACAAGTCAAGGAGCACCAAGGCTTGGGGGCAGTTGGAGTCCATCTTACTCTTAAGCTCGTCGAGGACAGAGAGGACCACAGTTTCGGTTGAATGAGCCGAGCGGAAACCCGCTTGATGGGAGGCCAGCAAATAATTGTCCTCGATGTATGTGGACAGGCAGGTGGTTATATGGCTCTCTAGGATCGTGCCTAAGTACCGGAGCAAAGAAATAGGCCTAAAATTAACAGGGAGGGTTGGGTCAGAGCCAGGCTTTTTTTAAATGGGGATGACAATGGCTGATTTGAATTGTGGTGGGACAATTCCCAGAGAAATAGATGAGTTAAGGAAGGACAAAGGGGGGTCGGGGCAGCCAACAAATAGCTCCCTAAGGATGCGAGCTGGGCCATAATCAGCAGGCGAGCCAGATTTGACTTTCCTGAGCAAAGCCAAAAAGGATTCTTTGGAGATAGATGGGAAGTGCTATAAAAATCTTGCATTACACCGCTCTTTGGCGGATCACGTCATTAGGAAGTGTGGGAGATCTTTACAGCCATCTTGGTTTGGGAACTGCCAAGTGTATGTTGGGCGCCATTTTGGGGGAGTAGGCGGGCAGTGCAGGCTCCGACGGTGTATTTAAACCGGGCAGCTGCACGCGTCAGCTGATTAGCTGACAGAACCAATACCTGTTGCAGACTTGAACGCGTTAGCGCTATTTTAAAATACAAACCCCTGTGTACTCTATTTGATTGGATTTTCTTTGTTATTCCCTGATTTTATTCATATTCTGAATACGCTTACCTTCACTATAAAAATCTTGCATTACACCGCTCTTTGGCGGATCACGTCATTAGGAAGTGTGGGAGATCTTTACAGCCATCTTGGTTTGGGAACTGCCAAGTGTATGTTGGGCGCCATTTTGGGGGAGTAGGCGGGTAGTGCAGGCTCCGACGGTGTATTTAAACCGGGCAGCTGCACGCGTCAGCTGATTAGCTGACAGAACCAATACCTGTTGCAGACTTGAACGCGTTAGCGCTATTTTAAAATACAAACCCCTGTGTACTCTATTTGATTTGATTTTCTTTGTTATTCCCTGATTATATTCATATTCTGAATACGCTTACCTGCACTATAAAAATCTTGCATTACACCGCTCTTTGGCGGATCACGTCATTAGGAAGTGTGGGAGATCTTTACAGCCATCTTGGTTTGGGAACTGCCAAGTGTATGTTGGGCGCCATTTTGGGGGAGTAGGCGGGCAGTGCAGGCTCCGACGGTGTATTTATACCAGCCTTCTGCACGCGCAGCGGTGACGCGCAGTGGTGTGCGCCTCCCTGCGCCGGAGTCGTGCCAGAGTCCTGCCCGTCTGCGCTCGTCCGTGTCTCGGGAGTGTCAGGGGCAGGACGGAGAGGTGTCTATAGCTGTATTTGCAGGTAATACATCTGTGTTATGTTGAGGATATGTTAGGTTACAGTACGGCCGATTTACTTGCCTTACGCCCCCCTAGTGGCCAATGTCATCCCTCATTTCCGGGCAGCCGTGCTTTACGGAAAGGCTGTCTTGTTTGTGGGTGGCAGCTTCCACACATTATTAGAACTGCGCCGGATAATATTCCGCCCCCGTACCAATGCCTTCTTCTCAATACTAGATCCATGATCGGTCACTCTCCTGATATTTGGAATTTATTACATAATTCCGATATATCTTGCCTATTTCTTACGGAGACATGGCTGAGTGATTGCTCTGCACCCGACTTAGCCAATGCCATCCCTCCGGAATATAACATCTTCAGGAGGGACAGAATATCTGGCAGAGGGGGAGGGGTTGCTCTTGTGGTTAATAAAAACATTCCCTGCTCAACCTTTCCGGTTGAAAATATTCAGGGTTGCGAAGCCTTGGGCTTCACCCTTCAGCTCTCCCCCCTCCAGGCTTGTACCGGGATCCTCTTGTATAGAGCCCCGGGGTCGGTAGGGTCTTTTTTTGATGAACTACAAGTCGCTCTCTCTGTCCCTTGTCTTAGATCAGAGCACTGTATCCTTTTGGGGGACCTCAATGTCCATATGGATATTGTAGAGGACCCCGATGCAATAAAATTAAGTGACATTACAACTACATTAGGACTATCTCCGTTTCTGCTGAAGCCGACGCACAATAAAGGCCATATTCTTGACCAGATTTTTTCTACAAAAGCTATTGTGATTAAATTTATACAACCTGTACTGTGGTCGGATCATTTTTTGGTCTCTTTCTCGGTACCTGCTACTGCTCTTATTCGGGTGAGAGAATCCAAAGAGACCATGCGAACCTCGCGTCCTTTCCACCTACTTTCGGCGGAAATGCTATCTGAGGCCCTTGCTATCTTTCCATGTCCTCTTTTGGGTTCTTTGGAAGAGAATCTCAGTCTTTTTCAGAATTGGCTGACAGCCAGACTCCAGACCTTAATTCCCGAAACTAAGATTAAACAAGGTGAACGTAGAGCGTCTGCCCCTTGGTTCACCTCTCAGTTAAGGGAGCAGCGGCAGGGCTGCAAAAGGGCGGAGAGAGTCTGGCGACGGGCCTACGACTTGACTGAGAAAGCGAAATTCCGAGCAATAACTAAAGCTTATCATCAGTCAATTTGGAAGGAAAAAAAAGCTTATTTCGAGCGACGAATTGATGAGGCCGAAAACGGCTGCAAGGAAATCTTTCAAGTAGTTTTGGATTTTACGTCCCCTGCTATCTGTACTGTATCTCGTACTCATTCTGAAGAGTGGATAAAACAGCTTGCAACCTTCTTTACCAGCAAAATTACAACTATCCAAGCCTCCCTTCTCCACTCTAGCTCTCAGTTGGCCGCGGGTCCTTCATCCCCCCCTGTACTTAGGGAGAGTTTAGGCCCTTCTCTTTCACTTTTTCCACACCTTTGCCTTGACACTTCTTTGGAGCTTTTGTCAGGCTTGAAATCAGGCTCCCCACTTGATCCGTGCCCAGCTAAACATCTGGGGAAAGTGGCACCTGCTTTAAATGCCCTGCTGAATCCACTCTTGAATTCTTCACTGCTAACGGGAGTAGTCCCACAAGCGTGGAAACATGCTCTGATCCTGCCATTGATCAAGAAGCCCACCTTGGACCCCCTCATCCATGCCAACTATAGGCCCATCTCCCTTCTCCCTGCTCTGGCGAAAGTGGCCGAGAAATTTGCACATCGGACGATCTCTAATTTCATCGAGGAGCACGATTTGCTGCATGACACGCAATCTGGATTCCGTGCTAATTTTAGCACGGAGTCTGCCCTCTTAGAAGTCACGGATGCCATCAGGGAAGTGCTCGATGCTGGAGGAAGGGCCATTCTGGTAATGTTAGATCTATCGGCGGCCTTCGACACAGTCCCTCATGACCGCCTCCTTGTAAGACTCTGGGAGTGCGGCATTCGGGGGACTGTGTGGAGTTGGCTTAAATCCTTTTTAGGCGGCCGCCGACAAACGATCTGGGCTCCCCCTTTTTCCGTGGATATGGCTCCGCTAGAGGTAGGGGTACCGCAGGGCTCCATCCTTAGCCCCTTGCTATTTAATATCTTTATGGCCCCTCTAGCGGCAGTCGCGGAGTCTTTTGGCGCCCAGATCATATCTTACGCCGATGATACCCAGCTCCTTTTCACTTGTGACAGGGGCGGGACTTTCGATGGCGTACAGATCAAGGATTGTCTGGGGGCGGTCTTCGAGTGGTTTAGGTGCAACGGGTTAAAGTGCAATTCCGACAAGTCGGAGCTGCTTTTTTTTGGTTGCACCTCTGAGCCAGACTGGAAAGCCTGGTGGCCTCAAGATCTGTTTCCACCGGACAGTGTGTCCCTTAAGGCTAAAAACCTGGGAGTGATTGTGGACAGCGAATTGTCCTTTGGGCCACATGTTTCGTGCCTTTCAGGTAAATGTTTTGGCATCTTACGGATGCTGAGAAAGTTCCTTCCTCTTTTGTCTATTCAGCATAGGAAGACTATTGTTCAGGCTCTGATTGGATCGCGATTGGATTACGCAAACGCGCTTCTTTTGGGTCTACCAAAATATCTTTTGACCCGTTTGCAAGTGGTCCAGAATTCGGCAGCCCGTGCTATCTACGGGCTCCCAAGAAGAACTGGCGCTACGGCCCTATTAAATGCTTTACACTGGCTGCCGATCGCTAAAAGAATTCTCTTTAAGTGCCTGACTCTTGCCTTTAAGGCTCTACAAGGCTCTGGCCCTAATTACTTAAGGAAACGTCTTTCCCGATATGTACCGGGTAGGGCCTTGCGATCATCTTTGCTGTCCAAAATGACAGTCCCGGTCATTAGGCGCACAAGGATGGGTGGTCGCTCCTTCCGCTACTTGGTCCCGAAGGAGTGGAATGAGCTACCATTTTCTCTTAAACAGGCTCCCAGTCTCCTCGCCTTTAGAAAGGAGCTTAAAACGTGGCTTTTCACTAAATAAACTTTATTTCTTCAGATAATTCTGGTCTTCTCTCTATCTCCTTTCTGTGGTTGCGTTCTGTTGTGTCTGCCAATGTTCTTCAGCAAAGTGCCGGGATGCTCCTGGGAGTAGCCGAGCGCTATAGAAGAAATAAATTAACATAACATAACATAACAAGTGGGTAAGGGAAGAAAGCAAAGGGGGGGGGGGAGGGAGGAAGGTGGGAAGATGGTGAGGGAATGTTCCGCTTAATTTTAGCAATCTTCTCAAAGAAGTAGTCATTGAGAGAAAGGCAGAGAGAAAGAGAAGGAGTAGGGTGGAGGTTGACTCGATCAGATAAGGCTAGGTTATGAACAACAGAGAAGATTTCCTTGGGCTTGTTGGCCGCTGATAGAATCTTACCAGAGAAATATTCTGATTTCGCCAAGAGAATAGCTCTCTTATAGTTGTTTAAAAGAGACCTATATTGATCCCTCAGGGAAGGGCAATAGTTGCGTCTCCACTGACGCTCAGACTGGCGAAGAGCTAGTTTGAGGGTTTTAAGGACGCTCGAGAACCATTTATTGGCTTCGTGGAGACGACAAGCTTTAACCGTCCTGAGCGGAGCTATCCGGTCACAAGAAGTAGAAAGCCAGGTGTTAATGGTGTCCGCTTGAAGATCAAGGGGAAGGACCGATAAGTCCGGAGAGGTGGTCGTCAACGAGGAGTGGAGGGAGTTGAAATCTACCCGGTTCCAGTTACGCACAGAAACATTCTTAGGCAGGGAGGATTTATCAGTGACCGCTAAGTCAATGGAAAAAGAGATAAGCGAGTGGTCCGACCAGGTGCAGGGGAGAATGGTGGTCGGGGAAAGGGTCCGGTTTGCGGACCAGATCTGGTCAAGAATGTGGCCATGAGTGTGGGTAGGGGCATGAATATGGGGGATAAAATTGAGGCAGCGAAGGGTGTCAGAGAAGTCTTTGGAAGCCAGATCTTCTTTAGGGTCGCCAGGCCAATAATTGAAATCACCCAGCAGAAGAACTGACGTATTGTTGATTACAAGAGTAGCCAGGAGTTCTTGCAGAGCGGGTAGAAAATGGGGCATTGCTTGAGGAGGGCGATAAACAACTATGGTGAGGGGAATGGAAATATTCACCGATTGGGCCACTACAAAATCGATTTTAGATATTGGGGGGAAGGGTAGGGGCTGAAACTGAAGAGTGGACCGAATTATCAATGCTACACCCCCACCGACTTTCCCATCTGGGCGATCAGCCCGCAGAATGTAATAAGAGTCAGGGAGAGCAGATAAGACGTCGGGCTGGGAATCCGCGGAAAACCAGGTTTCCGTCAGGAATAAGAAATCGGGAGACTCGGTATTAAGGAGGTTATAAAGTTCTAACTGATGCCTGCCAGCTGAGCGAGTATTGAGAAGGTAGGCGGAAGCCGCCGTCGGGGAGCAAGAGAGAGGAGGAGGAGAATGTGCAGGGGAAGCAAAATCTCAGCAACTGCAATGCTACTTGTCTCCGATCACAGCAGATCCAGCTGTGTCCTTTGGTGAGGACTAGTGTCCTTTGTTGGTGACCAACCTGCATTCTGATGACTCTCCTGGACACGGTAGACTCTGTGCAATTTTTGAGTATCAAAGGGGATCTTCTTGGCTGCACGTTGGTGGTCCGCTTCAGTTTTGTGGCTCCAGCTACCAACCAGCCAGAACGGGCTAGTTCAGCTTTCATAGCCCTGGAGTTGGAATAGGGAGTTTGCTGACTTACTCTTTAAGTTCACCTTTTCGGGCTAGGGCTCTGGAGGGACTTTTCCAGGAGCAAGGAACCACAAGCACAGTCCTCTTTGTTAGCCCAAGGAGCAGCAGGTGCAGTTCAGCAGTTGGTGCAACCTCTCTTGACCGGTCCAGGGATCAGCAGAGCAGTCCTTTAGTCCTCTCTCAAGCCCATAGGTGATCTTAGGTTCAGGGTGCCATATTTATACCCAGAAATTGCCCTGGGGGAATGGAGCAGTCTCTAGCTAATCAGCTACCAGGTTCCCTCCTGACTTGAGATGACTTCTGGCTATGTGTGGCATCTTTGCAATTCCAGAGTGCCCTATTTTGTCCTCTCCCATGATGTCTGAATCCCTCACTCTGTGTGAGGAGCTTGGTAGACCACTTTAGAGGTGTGGCTATCTGTGAGCTACACACCCATGGAAAAAACGGGTTTGCAGCTGGTTTCCCTCCTCTGTTCCTGTTGCCAACTTATCTACCTGAACACAGGGGCAGCCCCACTCGAGTGTGGTTGCCATTTGCCTGTCAAAGGTGGCTTTTCCTTTGAAGCTCGTCGTTTAGGCCAGCACCCTGTGTGGCTTCCTGCGAGTGGGAGGAAACACCTCACTCTGCGGCAGGCCTCTATTGTCCTACTGCTGGGGAGTATTATTCACACGTCTCCCCATGAGGGCAGAATGCTCTCTGGTGGCCAGGATTGTAGCAGGCCACCTGAAAAACTGGGCAGCAGAGTGGCAACTTACTAAAGTTGCATTTCCTTATAATTGACATTGAATTTGAGTTGGGCATCAAGTCGGGTTTAATGTAGTATTTAATTTGATACCTTGAAGCACCCATTTTGGTGGTTCCCATTCAGACGTTAGCACAGCTGAAGGGTCAGTGTGTAACTCTGTACTATCCAGTGGGGCTACTACGTAGTCCATTGTAAAAATGACAATTTCTGGTGTTTACTGTTAGGACATATGAGAGTATATGTCCTAGTCAACAATATATAGTTCCCTGTCTTAGAGCTCAAAAGGCCTTCCTTTGGAGAGACTTACATAAATGTTTAAGGTAAGTGTGGTCTTGGCCATTGATTTAAATGGCAAAGTCGAACTAACAGTTTAAAACTGCTCTTCAGGGCTGCAGTGGCAGGCTGAGAGACTTTTTGTAGTTTGATTTATAGGACCTGGGTACCCTGGTACCATATACTAGGGACTTCTAAGTAGGTTCACTTATGCCAATTGGGGGTTCCAAATTCCAAAACCACTTTGTAAAGGGTTAGAACACTGGCACTGAGGTCTGGTTAGCAGGCCTCAGTGCACTCCGAGACCACAAACTAGCAGCATCAATGCAAAATGTTTTGGGTGATCATGCATAATGAGGCTTTTCCTTACCAAAATTCTACTCCTACATTAAGATGTTCTACCCCCAGCATTGGTCAGAGTAGAAGATCAACACTAAAGCCTTTGCCTGTTACAGACGTCTGTGAGGTACCATGTAACAAACTACCTATCTACAGTAGGGGGAAACCTTTTCAAGTTTTTATGGAAATTGTTTTGAGTTTGGAACTTTTGTGTGATAGCCTAGTGTATTTTGAGAGTTGTAGTGCTTTGCTTCCATTAAATTAATAAGACTGATACACCTGAAAACAATGATTTGTAGGTGAAAAATTCAGCACTAGACAGTGTCCATAATGATCTAGAGTGAGGTGGTCACCCTAGCATATAGTTTTCAAGACAGCGTTCAACCACACTGTCAAGGGCAATACAGGTTGTTGAAGGCCCTGAACCTGAGCGGTGAAGGACTATAATGAGGGAGCGAGCCTTTGAGCGGCGAAGGCCTATAACGAGGGAGCGAGCCTTTAACAATCCGTATAGCCCAAGGCCCACCATAAACTGTGAGGTATGGCTACCTTTATAGAAACACAGAGTAGAGTTTGAACTATCATTCCGTCTTCTGCACTAACTCACCAAATTTGGTCATTCATCGCAGTCAGTTTATTTATAATGGTGCGCACCGGCCCGGTTTGCTCCAGGCGAACCGAGTGTAAACCAGATCCTGCTCCGTCTAATCTAACGGTTGTTTTTAGCATAGGTTGGATGTCTCGAAACTATGTGTGTCCTGGGTGTGGCGGAGGGGTGTCTAGTCGTGCATTGGGCCCACGCCTGCTCTGGATGTCCGGTACCTTAAATTGTCATTGCTACATGACGGATGGATACATTGTGGAATTTATGGCCTTTCTAGAGCCGGGTGTGAGGCTTGTTGTCTGGCGAATTTGAAAATGGTGCATGGTTCTGGTTTTATTGGAAGTTCCAAACGTAGATCAATTGGTGACTCTTTCAAAGTCGGGGCAAGAGAATTAAGCACCTGCTGTTCCCTTGCCCCTTCTCGACCGTGCTTTCACCACATAACTTTGTGTTGTGAATCCTCACGGGCTGTCGAGCACACAGTAAATGTTTAGATTAGAGGCTACAATTTCTCAGTCAGCAAACTGTGGAACTGTGTGCAGTATATTTTGTGGCTGGTCATGTTTTCTGTCCTCTCAGACTTGGGCACGGGTTGAACCAAACCTCGGTCGATAAGAAACAGTGGAAGGTGTGAAGTGCACAGTCTCTTCATACACCGTGATTGAATATTGTCTTTTAGCTTGAAATGTAGATTTGTTTTCTTTGTTGTAGTGAAGTACTTGCTGTGTCTCGCCCCATTCTCCATAAATACAGAGGCGAACAGGTGGCTAAACCTTGCTTGTTAGTTTCTGTATCTGCTGAATGTTACCACGACTGTCTGTATAAAGGTTGTGGGAGATTGTATCTGTAGTACTCTGAAAAGGCAGAGTAAGAAAAAGCGTTCAGGTGAGGTGGGGGTTGTAAGACCGTTGTCATTTAACTTTATGCTGTGCCCAACTAGTATCTGAGCACTGATCTATGTATTACATGTCAGTGTTATGTGGAAGGAGTGGTCTAGGGGCGAAATGTTTGTAGGAAGTTACAATATCTTAAGGCTGCAAATTAATAAAATAAACATTTTATATCAATATTGTATTGTATGTAGCATTAGTAAACCATCACCTTAAATCTGTATGTTTGTTTATGTACTATATACTCATTCATAAATGCACACTCGTATAGACACACAGGCATACACACTAAAACAGCAGTTTGTTCATCTGTAGGAGTGAAGTTATGTTTTTGAATGAAATGGGTAAGTTGTCGAGCCTCACATAGCTGCGTTTTGGCCGCCCAGCAAACAGGATCTACAACCTGCTTACTTCGTAAAAATCTTTTTAATTCTTTTCACAGGTGCAGAACAACAGAAAGAAAGAATTTTTTAGGGTTATTCTTTCTTCTAACAATCAATTAAGGACATAGTACATTCGTTTCAATGTTGTTAAAAGGAATCAGATTTTCCAGTCCAATTGAGGCAGCAGTGTTTAGTGATGAAAAACAACAGCCGACACATGTTTCGTCACAGATGTGCCTTTTTCGAGGCTTCAAAAAAGATGTCTCAGCGTAAAAAAAAGTGACATGCAAAATATATAGTATGGGCAAAGAAAAATATCGTCCCGAGTATTTCTTAGTACCAGTCTTGGCTAATTTAACCTATGCAGTCATAATATCTCCAAATTCCGAATTTCACCAAAGGAATAGTCACAATGTAGTAAGTACCGCAGTCAGCGAAAATGGAGGCATTCCAACTCCACTTGTATAGCGCCACCTCCCCTCCCAGGTGATGTGCAGCGCTCGGCAGCGCCTGGGAGGGGAGGTGGCATTCCTTTCAACCTACATAGATAACCACTGGACTGGCGGTCATCTCTAAATTTGACACATGGTAGCCCATCCGGTAATGCCCTCTACCACCCTGACAGATGGAGTATGTCTGTCAAAGAATAAATCGAGGTCGTAGGTATCTTGGGAACATAACCTATACCATTTTATGTCCAGACATTCCATGCTATATCCAGATGTTCCAAGTTTAGTGCTGCTGTCCTATAATATCTTCTCTCCCTAAATCGCTGGTACCTCAGTTACCTTTGTTATGTACATTGTTATTTAGTACATCACTGTGTTGCATGTCCAGGAACAGATGTGTACCTTACAATTGAAGGAAGAGCAATCTATTGAGTTGGCTCTTGTGTGCATATAAAAGTGTAATGAATTTACAGTGATTGGCAGCCTGTCCTACATAAGCACTGCCTCCATGTTATGGTTTATTTAAGTGTTGTACTGCTAGAATCGTATCATTAGAGCATACAGCAAGGATGTGCCAATCACATTATTAAGAAATTCAAAAATGCCTCACAGTAAAATGCTGTGGCTGAATGCACAAGATTTTGGATTGGATTTAGCTACTGACTGTACGTCAATGGAAAGAAGCAAGCTCTGATTAAACAGATTTGGTTGCTCTGATGTGGCATACAAGATATTTATGTAAATGTTGGTTATTTCAAAGTGCTGAGGCATAACCGATACAATAGAGTAACTGGGTGGGGTGATTTAGAGTCTAGACGAATGGGTGATAAACCATGTGCTGTGTCTTTCAGTCACCTCTCCCATTCTGTGTTGTGTTCGTTTTTATGTAGGTTTGAAAAATTACCATATTATAAACCATATGTACTTGGGGTTGGATCTCAGTTTTGGCTGAGGACATTCCAGAGTCTAGGTCGTTGTATGCACAGTGTTCTTTGTCCTTGGCCAATCCTCGATGGATATTACACAAGTGACTCTAAATGGATGTAGTATAGAGCCAGATTCTGTAAGTACTTGAACTTGACAGGGAGCCCTTTGGAGTGATTTAAGAGCAGGTTTCATATTGTCCAGCTTGCATAGATTAAGGCAAGTTGTGGCTGCCTGGTTCTGCTGGTATTGAACTTTTTCGAGCCTGCCAAAAAGTGTTTTGGAGAGGCCGAAGGAGAGGCATGCTATGATGGGGGCATGCATCGATTGAACTCTGTATTCACGTCAATGAATGGGAGGGTTTTTCAAATGAGAGAACATATATTTTCTTTGGGGGCAAAAGAGGGTGTGCGCATCAGTGAGAATCCCCAGATTCCTTACTTTAGGGAAAGAGAAGGGCCGCATCGCAAAATTTGATGGCCAAGCAAATGAAAATGACTCTGATCACTGAGATGTTGGTTTTGGTGGCATTCATACAGTGGAACTTGTGATCCAGCCACTAGGGTACTGTTCATTGGGTTCTCTGGCACATTATCCAAGTAAAAGTGTATTTTTAAGTTATCAACATATAACGGGAGGTTTGCCTGCTGCTATTCTAGAAGCTGCGCCAATAGGCATATTTATGAGTGGAAAAGAAAACATGAAAGGGCTTGGGCTCGTCCTTGAGATGCACCATGAGTCACATGATGTGTGAAGAGTTCAGAGGATGCTGTTCTGACTTTTTGGTTGTGATTGCAGCAAAATGAATTAACCCATTTCAGTATGGTTCCAGATAAACCTTCTTATTGTTTGACTACAACAAACAGGGTGATGAATGGAACGCTTGAATTATTCTCCGCTACTAGAAATTACACGGGACAGCAAACTGATCCTTTGTTTTTCATCCAGCATAGCCACAGATAGAAACCGCCCTTATGTAAATCAGCACTGACCCTGCTCCTCATGGGATTGGTCAATCCCAAACTGCCAGTCTAGGCCTCCTCGAGAAGGGAATACAAGCAACCCAGACCGGTTTCAGCCTCTTCAGTGGGATGCAGCTTGTTGCTTATTCCACAGTGAGCTTGGGACCCGTAACTGGACGTAACCATTGCTCGCTGTTTGAGTGTTCAGAGTTGGATTATCTTGTCTACAGTGTCAGATGTGGTGCACAAGTAGTATTAGTGCAGTTGTTTAGTCCTCATCCAAGAAAAGAAGCTCTTAACACCTATGCAAGACAGCTTTTTCTGGGCCTTTTGTGGGATGTAACACTGACTATTGGCCATGGAGCAGGTTGTTAAATTCAACATAATCCTGAATTGTCTCGGCACCTTCATCACCAGTAGCATGATTTTGCTACTGAAGAGATTGGTGATAGGTTGGGTAAGTGGCCAGGCCTTTGATAAGTTGGTAAGTGGTTAGGCCTTTTCGGGCAACAGGTATTTTACTAGCAAGAGATTTGATGGAATGCCTTCTGGATGAGTTTATCAAAATTGGCATTGTTTACTCTTGATGGCTATTTGGTTGCCTCTTCTCTGTCTGTTGTAGTGGATTTTCTTCTCTTCGGGCTGTGGAATATGCCATTTCTTTTCCAGATTTCACTTTTCTGCATTTCAGCGCCAAAATGTCTCAGCAGAAGCAATTATTTCCGGATTTGACACCCACCCGGAATATTCTGGTTTTGACAGGAGTCCAGCAGCATGTACAGGTCAGATGGTGCGGGCTGTTGTTTCTGTAGCATTGTAGGTTGACTTAAATACCTCTTTGCTTTTGTTTCTGAAGTGTCTGATGTGGATGGGAAAGGTGCAGTTGAAGCTGGGTGTAGTGGGTTTAGAGGCTCGGTCCGTGGACACAAAGGAATGGTCTAATGCTACTTGGGTTTGTCTGGCTAGTTTTGCTATCCTGTGGTTTTATTTGTCCATGAGGTCTATGCTTGGCTCTGTGTGCTGGACCACAAACCATTTGGTTGAAGTAGAGGGCCTTCACGTTGTTATGTTATGTTATGTAAGTTTATATTTGTAGAGCGCCAAATCACCAGATGGTCTCTAGGCGCTAGCAGCATTGACCAAGAACCGGGGATCCCTTAATCCCGCTGATACTCAGCACACAAAGAGATGGATTATCCAAAAGCCTCAGTGAACAGGATGGTCTTAAGTTTCCTCCTGAACGGCTGTAAGGTGGCTTCCCTGCCCATACTATCCGGTAGCTTGTTCCAAATCTGGGGAATCACCACTGAAAAAGCCCACCCTAACCCCCCGGTGTAGCTCTGTTAAAGCGCGGGCAGGCCAACAGGCAAGCCTCGGATGACCGGAGGTAGCGTCCAGGCACGTAGGGCTGCAAACGATCTTTGAAGTAATGGGGCGCCACTCCATACAGTGCTTTATGTGCAATGCACAGACCCTTGAACCTGGCCCTCTGCTTGATAGGAAGCCAGTGTAACTGTTGTAGCAGGGAAGTAGCATGCTCTTTTCTTGGCAGTTTAAAAATCAGTCTTGCCGCATCATTTAAAATCACCTGGAGTTTCCGCAGGGGTTTGTCAGGGAGTCCTGTGTACACTGCATTACCTTAATCCAAGCGTGACACGATAAGTGCCGTCACGACGGTACGCATGGTGGAAAATGTCAACAGGTCAGTGGTAGTTGTTGAAGGTCAGTGGTAGATTTTGCATTGGGTCTTTCCACCAACAAATTGAAGTTTCTCATAATCCAAATTTCATAGGCTTGGGTCTGTAGGTGGAGGAATTCATGCAGCAGTAAAGAGGTTGTGACCAGGATGGGAGTGGTAAATCACTGCTACATTGAATAATCTGTTTTGTTAGTGGTGCAACAGGTCACTCTGTGCTGACCGGATGAGAACGTATTGCCAGGAAGCGTGAGACAAGACATTCTGGTATTGTATGGTATGACTACCCTCGCTCTTGTTGCCCTTCTCTGTCCTTCAGTGTCATTTTGTGATCCGGAGGTAGCAGACCATCAAGGACAAGGAGCTGAGTGTGCTGTTTCCAAAGCCTGTTTCATTGAAGTCCGCTATATGTCAGTTGGATTCAGATAGGAGATTGTGGATGTCTGGTGTGCTGCTCAAAGCTGTTCGGGTGTTTACTATGCCAATTTTAAAAGCAGGGAGTAAGGTTCAGGATAGGTTTGGGACAGCTGTATTATTCACAGGGGCAGGCTGTGACTTAATTTTGGGGGATTCATTGATGGGGTTGTACAGGAGCTCGATAGGTGATGAGTGGGAGCCCTTCTGCACGTTGGATTCAGTGACTCAAGGATGTAGTGTTGAACATGAGTGTAAGAGTTACTTGGGAGTAGTGCAGTGGCACTAGTAGCGGAATCTGTGTATTTATTTATGCCGTATTGATTTTTTGATAGATCTCAATTGATACCTGATGTCATCATAGAAAAATTATGACAAAACAAGCATTTACAGTCCAAAAGGCAGACCGCCAACAGCAGACCTATTGGCTTTCAAAAGCTTGTTGAGAAATATTTGGATCCATAGTGTTGCTTGCCAAGCATCCATTGCCGTAAGTGTTGAAGCTTAACTCGAATTGCTGCCCAGCTGATCCTGGGGCAAGAGATTCACTATTTTGAAGAGAACTGTGAATTTCTTTGAAATGATAGCCTTAAACAAGAACCTCTGTATACTCAGATACAGTCTTAAGAAAATGCCTTACCAAATTATTCCCATGTATGGAAGCAAAGGGCATTATGTAATGTTCACTGTATCACTGTCCATTACATTTTCCTCTATTTATGCTCAATATAAAATCATTCAATACAATTATATAGTGCAATTCATAATACCACACTGCATAAATAAGCACGCCACTATTTTATCTAAAAATCGCTATTGGTATAAGAGTGTTATAACTTTTTTTAAATTCTGTTCCGGCATTGCAGGGACGACTTTCCCTTCACCAGCTATTCGTTTAGATATGGATAAATGTGTATGGTCTGTCATCTTAGAACCGTATCAGCCACCATAATTGTAAATTGTTTAAACACTTTTTTTATTGCCATTTATTGATATCACAGGACATACAGGTCGCATGTTTCTTAATTTTTCGTTGGGTTCAGTTTTACCCCTATGCTCTCCCCAGATCTTAGTGTTCGTGCGGGCAGCCTCGAGCCTCATAGGCAGCTTTAGTGCAATGTAGATGTCCGCTCCCCAAGCCTAGTTGACATGCACTGTAAAATTATAATTTCTCCACTCTCTAGCATCTCATGCGTGACAACCATCAAGCCTATGTGCCTTGTATCTATTAGCATCAGTACCTGATGTTATATGGAGCATGGTCAGCTTGAGATGCAAGTACAGCTCAGCAGTCCCCCGGGAACGGTCAGCTTGCCCCACCAGAATCCCTGCAAGGCTTGACCATGTCGTATGATGGAAGTCCCCAGGGCTAACCCCACTTTGCAGACAACTAGGAGCCTGAAACCTCTCAAAGCATCAAAGCCGCCCTCTGAGGGCCAGTTTAACCTCCTACCTCTCCTCATCTGACCTCATCCACACCTCTCCCAGTAAACCAAAGGTGTCAGGTGTATTAACTGCAAACCATATAGGGATAAGATTTTCTTATATCCTGGTGCAGCACAAAACTGCCCACTCTTTACACGTCCCTAAAACCTTACCTGGGAATGATACCTGGCACATAAAATGAATGTGCACTTTGACTCCTACATGTCACAATAATTTGTGCACCCGTTGCATCTGACACAGCCGTTGCAGAAAGTCTTTACTGTAGAATTTATAGTTCTCAGACTGTTTAGTAATGTTGAAAGGTGATCCTCCTGGACCTCAGTGCGGCCTTCGACACTGTGGACCATCCTACCTTAATCCAACGTTTGGGAGAAATTGGAGTAAGGGGTACGGCCCGGAAATGGCTAAAATCCTTTCTAGCAGACCGTTCCTTCCAAGTCTGGGAGAACGACAGCCACTCACCCGTTATCCCCCTCCGCTGTGGAGTACCGCAGGGCTCATCCCTAAGCCCTACGTTATTCAACGTATACTTGGCCCCACTGGAGAAACTGGTCAGTCCGTTCGGCGTGTCAATCATAAACTACGCCGACGACACCCAGCTGGTGGTTACCCTCTCACACCCCCACCACTCCCCCTCCGACCTTCACAGTTGCCTCACCGAAGTCCATCGCTGGATGAACCTCTCATCACTAAAACTAAACGGGTCAAAGACCGAGATACTAATGCTTGGCCACAAAGGACCCTCCCTGCCGACTCACCTCTGGCCCAACTGCCTGGGTGACCCCCCCGTTCCTAAGGAAGAAGTAAAAAGCCTAGGCGTCTGGATTGAAACAGACCTGAGCTTCAGAACTCAGGCAAAAAAGACGGCAGGAACATGCTTTGGACTACTCCGAGCCTGTAGAAAGGTCTTCCCCCTGCTCCCTGCGAACGCCAAGAAACTCCTGATTCAGGGCCTCATACTGGCGAGATTGGACTACTGCAACGCAATCTACCTGGGAGCTCCTGAAGCCACCCTCAACACCTTGCAGAAAGTCCAAAATGCCGCAGCCCGCCTGCTCACTGGCACACCTGCTAGTTCCTCGGCTAAGCCAGCCCTCAAGTTACTTCACTGGCTCCCAGTGAGAGAAAGGGTTGCCTTCAAGGCTCTCTGTCTTGCCCATTAAACCCTTAACAGCAACGGCCCCCCTCTCCTCAAGGAATTCATTATCCCTTACAAAGCGAATAGGGCCCTCTGATCCAGTGATGAAAATTTCATCACAGTCCCCAGAGTTAAAAAAGCCAGGGCCGGTGGCCGCCGCTTCTCGGTCCACACGGCCAAACACTGGAACAACCTCCCACGAAGACTGAGGACAGAACCCAATCTCTTCCAGTTCAGGAAAACTCTAAAGACCCTCCTTTTTCCTCAATCATAACACCCTCCCCGGCTGAAACCAATGGAGTCTCGGGTTTAGCGCTGGGATGCTCTAGGGTTACTATGCGCTCTACAAAACCTTTAAAATAAAAAATAAAATAAACTTTGAACCCGTATTCACTACAATAAAAGATGCGTTTAATATAAATGAACTAGAAAAGAATTTCTTGATGCGATTAATAAAATGACTGACATGTAATAAATTAATGTATAATCATTCATTGCAACTAAAATATTTATGATGGTAATGTGTGATATATTACAGGGATGATTGAATGTGTGATATATTGCATGGATAAATGTTAGTAATGTGTAGTTTGCTTTAAACCATCCTCTTTACTTCATTGCGTCTCCATTGCTGTAGCCTTACACACGATTCATAAACGGGTGCTAAATTGTCTGTGTAACTGGTAGGGATATCGCTCTTAGCTTTAAATGATCCTTATGTGTGTAGGATATTAGTATAGGTCAAACCATGTTTATTCAATGTATGCATTAATGTTACGTGTATGTCCTTTCAAAGTAATACCTGGGCACACTTGCTATTGTGAAATTACATTGCTTATTGTGGGATCACATGCATTTTAAATGTGCATCATTGATTAATGACTTAAGTTAGCACTGTTCTCAAAAGCCCATTTTTCACTGTATAATTCACGGTGCTCCCTTGTTATGCTGACTTTTTTTGCTGGTGTTCTCGGGGATTGCTATTCTGAATAGATACATTTCTTGTAACAGCAATAGATACATGTCTGGGAAAGGAATACAACTACGTAAACATGAGAGACCTGTGGCTAAATAAAAGACTAATGTGCTCTAGTCAGAGTGTGTGACCAAAACGGTGTACCCATGTCCAGTGTAGGATTTTTCTCTACTGTTGCAGTCAGCAATGTATGGCTACTGCGGACAATGGACTTCTTTTAATGGTGTAACCAAAGGAGGTGTTGTCCCACGAATTTGAGGATTATAATCACCCTATTGAATACGGACATTCTCTTGGAGCTGCTGTCTGTTTAGACTTGCCCTGAATCCTGCAGATGACTTCAAACTTCCCTTGTTGAGTTCCCTTTTCTGCATGTCTTATTTAGACTGACTCTTCTTTCCAACTTATTTAAGACTCCTGACCGAGTTTGTGTGATGCTACTGCTGGTGTTGTTACTACTTTTTCGCCTTATCCCTATTGTTTTCTATAGATGTATTTGATTCTTGAACTCTGAGTATTTCTGTGCTTGCAAGAATTAGATTGCTAATGCAAAGAAAAGAAAATTTAAGATTGTTTTCCGAGCATCAAATTCTTATCTTATTGTTTGGAATACAGTGATAGAACTTTTTGTTAGTGTATTACTAGTCCACCTTCATTTCAGGCTTGGCCTCCCTGTTTTGTGCTTATAAATTATGGTCTTGAGAGTGTCATTTATTTTGAATCGGATTACTAATTTGTAATAAACACCCTTGTACCTGGCTACCGATTCCTGGTCCTCATTGTGTAGTCAAATTGGTTGCACTGTAATCGAATTGAACATTGATGAGACAAGTGATGCTAACTCTCTTTCCCTTCAGTACGACATATAAAAGATCCATTGGAGGAACAAGATAGAGAGTAAGTAAGTGATTTAGTGATCTATCTCCAGAGGGGGGCCAATCTCCCCCGATGCCGGTGGGCCTACAAATGCTGGGTCAAATCTGGTAGCAAAGGATGGCTTTGTCCACTGATCTGAGATAGTTAGGGTGTCTGCTCTAGACATTGCCCAGCCCAAATGTCATTCGTTCGGTCGGAGGATTGATGGAATATCACTGATGCAGAGACGACTTGTAGCAGTGGAGAAGTGTGGGTATCAATAGGGTTGCGCGTTGCAATTGGTTATGCTTAAATTGCAGTGTTTTGCAGTGACTGTATGTTGTCATGTGTAGCTGAATTAAGTTGATATGAGTGTGGCACTTGATGCAGAGAATTTGAAGTAGTTATCCGGTCCATCATGGCCCAAGTCTCCGGAATATAAACCTACGTAGTGGATCTCAGTGTCGAAACACTGGGTGTAGTTGTCTGCTGTGCTGTGGTGCTTGTCTTTAGACATCGTCAACAGCATCTTTAAGTTATGAACTTGTTCTTTCTGTGGTTGTGAGAAGTGGTTGGTATAGTTGAGCTCAGTGCATAAAGAATAACTGTATCAATCTGAGCGAGACTCCACTGGTCGAGGTTTCCTTTGAGGTGAATGTTAGAACAGCTTGGAATTTGCTATTTTGTGTATAAATAATCTTTCATTTCATTAGTGGAGCAGACAGACTTAGTTGTTGAAAACGCTTGCATTTGTTGAGCGGATTGCTTAGAAAATGCGCTTGAGAAAATTGAAGTGAGCTGCTGTGAGCTTGATGTCAAAATGTGTTGCGCTGGTATAGATTGGCTGGTGTAATTGGTAGCATACGTCATAGAGAGGCGAGCTGGCATTGATTGTGATCACCGAACAAGAGAATAGTGGGAGAAATACATTTCCTGGTTCAAACGCAAAGCCTTTTGTGAACAGTATATTAGATTAACAAAATCATTTTTTTAATGCTATGAAACACATGGTAAGGGGAGATGTGATTGTGCCCATTAGAGAAGGAGAGGAGAGACCACCTGAAGGTACGTCAGGTTGCATTATGTTGACAGATGAGGGCTTTCACATATGCCTTCGGCTCGCACAATGGCAAAACATCACAGAGAAAGATGGTGCATTGCAGTTTCTTAATATGAGAACTATTGAGAATTTTAGGAGGAATTTGTACAAACTGAAACAGCATCCTAGATCGCCCCAAAATTAAGCACTTAATCCTGGGGAATATGTTGCACATCTTAAAGAAAGCGAGAGGTATCAAGGGAGAGTTAAGAAAGCAATACGCACTTGTGCGGATGCTAGGTGGGATGCACAACCGAAAACATGGAGGATTGACAAAATTAAGGGAACCTGGTCATATCCTATACTGACAACTTAGGGAGAAGATCAGGGTAAGAAACATAAAGTAGAGACAGAAGAGAACGAGAATTGTCCTGAAGATAGTGTCAGTGATATGGATTAGGATTTTGTGACCAAATTATTGTTAAATCGGCCACCTCCATATAATGAGACACCAGTTGTTGGACCGAGTGTTTCACCTGTTGGTGGAACCTTTGAAGTGCCTTCTGTGCCATTCAGCATGAAACCAAATTTATTCGGAGGAAATTCAGTGATGACAGATTCTTCCATGTCGCATGCTCTTAATGCCCCAGATTCATGGACTGTTCCAGTAACTATAGGTTTTTTAGTCCCTTTACATAAACCCGGAGTAACAGGAAATTCTACTCATACTTTGGATGTTCCTACAGGGAAAACGGTTGTAACTGACAATTAGACAGGCCCAGTACAAAGACCAGTTCCCCAGACTTCTATGGTTCAGAGTGAAGCTAACACTAAAGGTGTTCCAGGTGCAACCTCTACTGCATATCATACTGGGATTGACTGTCCCGAAGGTTTCCTCAGAGACAGACACCTTTTTTAACGCCCAATTCGACTGCCCCACCAATGAGGAATTACAATGAGTAATTAGAATCCCCCCAGGACCAAGATGCCTACGGGAACACCAGCTTCTGATATATCGCTGTTGCATTTACTGCCTGCCTTTTAGCAGTGGTGCCCACATTGGGGAAATAATTCTGAATACCCCGGCATAACAGCCAGGTCTTCTGCCGAGAATTTGATGATTGGCTCAGAAGCATAGACACCTCGACAAAGAGTGGAACTCATGGAACGAATGGAGGAACTACTGTTCACACTCCTGAGAGAGAAAGGCATGGATGTGGCTAAATTAAACATAGACTTGGAAGAACTGTTGGTTGGAACTCTTAGTTCGACTCGTTTAGAGGCTTATCGAAAGGATGAGCTCTTATTCCTGTGTAAGGACTTCACTAGGCGTGCTGGTCAAGCTGATGACAGACTCACAGAACTAGCTCAGAAGCATGGGATTAACATCCAGCAATTAGAATTCTTACAGTGTGGCTACAGGTTGAGGTTTAACGTCCGAGATATTGCAAACATGCGCCCACCTGGAATGAAATTACAGCTCAGGGAATTGATACCCAATGTACAGAAATAGAGTGAGTGTGACAAATGGGAAGGTAGAGGATCAAAGAAAAAGGAGGCAAGGAAATTCAGGATACAAATGCCTCCATCTGGAACAGAGGAGGACGATGAAAATGTACATATGCTACCCATAAGAGAGGTGCCTGGTGGAGGGTATGTACACATGTTATGGAGTAGGGTTGATCCTACATCCTTCACAAATGACTTCCTGAAATTGAGTGAGAATCCCGTAGAATTGTACCGACAGGTTGAGAGATTTTTGAGGATATCCAAGGTTTTATGGAAGGATGTGGATACCTTATTCGAGATTGTGGTTCCAAGTAACTTGTGGATTGAATGCAAGGTTGCTGTTGATTGGCCTGATGTGGAGCCAATGAGACACCCCCATAGGCAAGCTCCATCCCCAATACTCATGAAAAAGTACCAGCAGGTGATTGATTACTTATTTGAAATCAAAAATATCTCCGAAAGAGGTCGATCGGGTCAAAATTGACAGGACGACCCAGGAATCCAAAGAGTCAATTCACACTTACTACAAAAGATTGTTGTAGGCGTTCAAGCAATTCAGTGGGACTGAGAATATATCAGACAAAGAGATGGGACATTTTGTTCACAGATTTGTGCATGGGTTGAGACCTGAGGTTAGTTCTATGATTCAACAACATTTGATCGGTTGGCAGAGTAAACCTATTGATGTGATCCGGCAAAATATGCAAAATATTGCAGCGTGAATTGGAAATGAAACACACAAAGATACAGAGTTCAGAGTCCCAATGTACCCCAAGCCCTAGTGATGCAAGTTCCTCAAACCCCGATGCCACAACAGAATGCAAATGTTCAGCCCTACAATATGAATCCGGTCCCCAATGCAGACACTAATCCCTTTTGTGAATCAAAACATGTACCAACAATTTTCTATGCTTCGAATGGATGGTTTCAACTCGGACCTGTCACAATGACGGGGCATTCAAGTGGAGGAGGAGTGTGTGCTTGGCACAACATTAGAGGAACACCAGAGTGGTCAATACGTGGATGGCGAGGTAAATGAGAATACTGTCTCATTCCTTGATGACACTGGTGCTACCCACTCTACTCTGAGAACAGCAGAGGTTCACAACCTACCCCTCTCAGGAGAAAGAATACAAGTTGTAGGAGTTGCCAATAAACAATTGCTTAGCCCAGTTTCAGAAGTGGTACCTTTTAAAATAGGGTTTTTTGAAGATCATCACTGATTTCTGGTGTGTAATTTGAGTCCTGTCAATATACTGGGACGCGACCTCCTATGTAAACTAAACTGTTCCATTTACCGTACCCTACTCACCACAAGGACATTTTCTTCAAGCTTGCTAGACAGAGATCAGACGTGGGAACGTACCCTTTACTAACTAAAGATGAACTGATGAACCTTGAACTGAGAGACACCGTGCTGTCTGAAATCTGGGACTTTTCAGGTAACGATATTGGACTTATCAAAGGCGTTTAACCAGTCAGCATCATTCTGAAGCCAAACCCAGAGTCTCCAAGAATCCCACAATACAATTTGACCCCTGAAACATTTGCTGTTATTGCTCCTGTGATTGACTCAATGTTGTAACAAGGCATTCTGAGGGAGATTATGGGGAATCCATGTAACCCGGCCATCATGGGTTTGCAGAAACCCAATGACAAGTACCACATAATTCAGGATCTGCAAAAGGTAAATTCAATAGAAGTTCCTTGTTGTCCTGCGGTACCGAATCCTGCTGTGATATTGTTTTCAGAATCCATGTGAGGCCCATTGGTTCTCTGTCACTGATTTTTGTGTCAAGCCTTTTTCTCTATTCCATTGCATGAGGATAGTCCATTTCCCTTCTTCCTGTTTCAGCAGCCTTGTCTTGGCATGGTGCAGAGTCCCTCAAGGGTATACGGAGATCCCCTCAATTTTCAATCAGATGTTCAAGAAGAGTTTAGAAAATTTAGTGATGCCTCAGCACTCAGTACTAGTCCAATATATCAATGACCTGTTGGTGGTGACGAATATGCAAGAGGCTTGCAAACATGACACTATAGCTTCGCTGTACCACTTAGTTGAGAATGGACATTAAGTGTCTCCAACCAAATTGCAGTTCTGCCAGAAAGAAGTTCTGTACCTACGACACCACATTGAGAAAGGAGCTCAGGTGGTGTCACAAGAGAGGATCTTGTCAATCCTGAAAATGAATTGACAACTACCCAGAAAGAAGTCCAAATGTTTATGGGAATGGTGGGACCGAGGATTGTCAACTTTTGTCTCATGGCCAAACCTCTTCAGAGGTTGACACACAAAGACATGTCGGATCCGGCACCATGGGATGACAGCTGTATTCATGCCTTCTCAGAGCTGCGAGAATGCCTCTGCTGTTTTGCAGTGAGAGAGTGAGCTGCACTCTCTCAGTGCTTTCCCAAATTCCTGACAGTTCTCGAGTACCAGTGGCCTATTTTTCTGCCATAGTTGATCCTGTAGCTGCCTGGTTGCCTAATAGCTGTTGCTTCCACCTGTGTGAGTCTTGAATATTGTAAAAGTATAGTTATGGGTCACCCTTTTGCCGTCTTTGTACGCCACTTAGTGGCCGTGTTGCTAATGCATACTTGAACACAGCACCATATCAAAAGATGGCTCACCAGGTATGACCAAATCATCCTGGGGGCCGAGAACATCACCCTTAGGAGGTGTACTATTCTGAATCCTGCCACCTTTTTACCCCTTCCTGAAAACAAGACTGTGGGTGATGAAGCTGAACATGATGCCTAGATGTTACTGAGCTATGCAGGAAGCCAAGACCAAACATACAAGATATGCCACTACCCAAATCTGATCATGTGTTTGTTGATGGCTCCTGTTTACATGACCATGATTGAAATTTAAAAACCGCTTACGCAGTCTGCACTGTTGCAGGTGTGGTCGAAGCCTCTTGGCTTCAAAGAGTGTTTTCAGCACAATTGGCCAAATTGATTGCTCTTACTAGGGCATGCTGTGTTTCAGACCAGTGAAGAGTGATGATTTTCACTGATAGTTAGTACCGCTTTGGTGTCGTTCATGACTTTGGGCATTTGTGGTCCCAATGTGGTTTCATGACCTCTTCTGAGTCACCAATCCGAAATGGAGAGAGTGTTTGACTCCTCCTCCACTCCCTACAATTGTCTACCCAAATTGCAGTGATAAAATGTGCCACCCATGCACAGCATGTGAATTTAGAAGATTCTAAAAGCTGACCTGTTGTTGTTGCAGGTGACTTGTTTGTTTCCTCTAATCTATATGTTGTCTTCACAGATTTACTTGGAAAACCCTATGTTACAATTATTGTGCAAAAGTAAATATAAACATTTGAGAGGGCATGGTATAGGCCGCTCACTTCAGCCACTGGCTTCCATAGGTATTATAGGTTTGTCATGTTTTCCCATTCCTAAAATGACCTGTCTATCGAAGCAATGGCATTTTAAGGATGGTTACTTTCATTTCCTTTGGTGATGGTGCTCAAGTAGCCCTTTCATTTAACTGAAGAAGCAACGAGAAGCTTTTTTGCTTAGGAAAAGTGTTTGTCCATAAAATCGGCTAAGACTGTTCGCTAATGACCCTTATTCACAACGTTTTCTTACATCGGCACCGAGAATACTGGTCCATTGTCCAAATATTTTTTTGAACAATGTTTTGTTGTTTGTGGCTTTGACGTCCATCACTTATAATGCAAGCGTTGTCTTCTGACCTTTTAAAACACACGTCTGAGGGTACAGATCAGCTCTGCTAATGCAGTCTGGTGAATAAATGAGCTCTGCTCCCACCTTCAATGTTGCTGTAGACCTATAGATTGCTTCACTCTCGCAGTTTCTTTAAAGGGGAGCTGGCAGCAGCACATACAGAGTCACCAACTTATTATTGAACTCTTTCCCTAACAATATAGCAGGCCTACTCGCTTTGCCACTACATATTTTAAGAAGCGAGACCTGTTGGCATTCCAATTGCTCGTTAACAATGGTGCTGGAATTTGATTACCACATTGAAAACATGGTAACTTGAATTAACTATAGAAAAGGGAACCCTGTCCTCAAAATATACCTGTCATCGAAGTATATACCTTTTGCCAACTCTTCATATACCTGCCTAGTACTATTACATTCTGTAGGAAACGCTCCAGTAATCAGCTGGCCTTTCACCTCATGTAGCAGGTTACAGTTCTGTAATTGTATGTATTTCGATATTTGACAGACATTGTGCCACATCATTCATGGCTTCTTTTGTCGTTGCAGGGAATGTTGAGCGTGCATATAGTGTTCCCGAGCATGTCTATTCACAGAACGTGACCGAGAAAGACTACAAGACTTTTCCATCACAGGGTTGGAATTCATACAGCAGTACGAAGGTGAGAAAAGTTGTTACTAACATTTGTGAAAGTATAACATGAAAACGCAAAAAGTACTAACGCAAAAATGAAGGAAAAAATCCCAATGCATCTCTTTGCATAAATTTATATTTGCAGAACGTATGCTAATGTGTGCACACACAGTGGCGGCTGCTGATAATTTAAAGTGGTGAGGCGAGCAAACTTCTACTGAGAGAAACCAGCAGTGCATTTCAGCTCGAGCCATGACTCAAAGCTTTGTAGTTGAGGCAGAATGCAGTGCGAGTGTCGCACAGTGCCTATCAGTGGGTCAAAAAGGTGCGACTGCTGACCCCAGCAAAATGAAATAAAACGCTTGTATGCAATAAACAGTAACTAAATCGCTGATATGCATCACATTAATAGTGTAAAGTTAAAAATTTTAATATAATGCATGTCAGCGATTTAATTACTGTTTACATTGCCGATTCCTGTTGTGCTCTACACTAAATGTCTTCTCAAGGGGGTTGGGGGTACAGTGCTTAACAGTCTGAAGGCTCTTTGCACTGTCCCTCTTCCTGTTGGTGCTGTGCGCAGTGACTGGGAAGCCACACAGTGTCTGTTTTGTTGGTGGACAAACTGCTTGATGACCTGATGATGCTGGTTGGGCTGTATGGGCAGCTGCACTACTTGGTTGCTCTTCAGTATGCAGTTCACAGAGCCCAAGTGCTTGTTGGAGCTGCCCACGTTGCTTGGTTTCTTGTTGGGGACTGGTTACGTATCTTGGTTTCTTGTTTTAAATCTATACGGTGCTTGGTTGTTTTTTTTGCGTCTGTGCAAGTGACCTTTCCCTAATGACTGAAAAAGATAAGTAGCCGCCAGCCACTGCCATCATCATGGAGGCAGATCTGCCAACTGTACAGCACGCCACCGCTCAAAAGTACTGTACAATCACATAATTCTCCCAACATGACCCCTGTTCTGATCTCACACAAGTGGAACAAACCAGGGACGTTGCGGTGGCGGTCTGGGGGGGGGAGGATTGTGGAGGCGTTCAGCTAGGGGTTATTCGCATAGGTCCCGCTCTTTTCAGGGCGCGCTTTACTAGTGTTACATTTGTTTGTACAACAGGCTTAGCGTGTTTTAGTGATATATTCACAATAAGCGAGATACATTTACCAACCACTAGGCGTTGCTGCATAACCATTGAAGGGCCCTGCATCACATTGTTGTCCTGAGCTCCTTGTATATGAAGGGGTGCACAAGCATGACACAGGCATGTCCCCTCATGCACAACTCTAGGCAGGCTCAGCTGAAGGGCACAGTGGGCAAGAATCCGAATGTTTATTTCACCGCACTGAGAAGCACTAGTGTGAAGCCCCTGGGTGTCACAGACACCCACGCAACTCTTGTGATGACTTGCGCAGTGACTGTGATGCCAGTGTCTTGGGGCACAGGCACTGAGCGGCCGAGCAGCAGCTGTGTGGAGATGTCATGCATGTGTGCTGCTGTGCCCAATAGTAGTATTGTGTCTACTACGCCAGAGAAAAAAGTTGGGCACCGGCAGTTCTTATTTTACAAATTAAGCACTGAGCATAAGGTGCTCCCAACATAAGATTACAGTTGAACGGTTACCGAATGGTTTTCAGCGCTACTGTATATGAAATTTTAAACATGGCCCAACATAGACGATAACGAGTGCTAAGCACAATGCATGGACATCCTTTGAGTTCATTAAACCTATCTGCTTTTGATCAGGCCAGAACCAAAATGACTCTCTCCACGAACTCCTTTGCAATGTTGTTAGTGCTGCAAGTCCTGACTAATCCAGACACTGCTCCCTTGCCGAGAGCAGTGCCAGGATTGGTTCGGCCATGTGGACCCAGCGGTCATTCTGAGCGCAGGGACCTGCGCTCTCCTCTCCTCTCCTCTCACTGTGCACAGATGGTGGTAGGCCTCTAGTGAGCATGTCAGGCTGATCTCTGAAAGGCAGTTGGCCAACCTGAAGTGCACTTTGAAGTGCGTGTCGACGTCCAGGAGGTGACCCTTCATTCTATTTTTAAGTCCGCCCCCATCCAATCATCACTATGCAACCTGGCTCCGCTTGTGGCCAAATAAAAAAAATCAAAATCCACAGCACCCGCGGCCTGAAAACTGTAGCTTTATCTATATTAAAATCAGGGGCAGGTGGGGGCAAATATAAGGTGGCAATGCCTGACGCTCTAATAAAGGAGTAGCTGCTGCACAAACATGAAACGCGCATTGCTTTTTAATCCACTTGCAAGTTCTACATTTCCCGAAAGTGTGTTTATCTCATAGCAGAGGAGAAATAGAATACACTTGCCAGGGTTCATAATGACTTCAATAGTTAACCACATAATACTGCAAATACATTCATACATATTGGAATTGTGTAGGTCCATAGAAAATCTTGATAAAGTTCTATTTAGAATGCAACAAGGATTCAGGGAAATGTAATATGTAAAAGGAGACTCAATTAGCAGGTCTGGCATGGAAAAGATTAAACATTCCAAAAAGAAAATGTTCCCACCCTCCTCCACTGTGAGTTCTCAGAAATGTACTGTTCTGCTTGGGAAAGTGGAAAAATACTATGTGTTTTTTCCAAGCATTAAATAATTGTAAGAAACATTTTCTTAGAGGATGGGGCTAGTAGAGCACCAGTGAAAACTGCAGGGGCTATTCGCAAACATATTTTACACTTTTGAGTAATTTAGATGTGTAATTCACTCTTACAGTTGCAGTTTGGGAATAACCACCAGGACCTTCAGTTTGGTAGCAACATGGATCTTACACTTTTGGAGTACATTTACACTCATTTTGTGAATATCAAAAAAGTAGTAAAGTTACTCAAAAGTGTTAATTGCTCAAAAGTGTAAGTTACTTTTCTGAATCAGGCACTTTGAGTCTAAATTCTCTTTTCCTACACATTTCTCTTCCCCAGCCCGTTAGGTTGTTGTGAAGTAACTGTTATAAAATTTAATAAAACCTTGTAAACCTCAGGGTTTCTCAACCTGTGACTTCCTTATGAAGTAGTATCTCATTAAACATGTAGAGGACATGTCAATTGTGGAATTTCACATTTTTCTTTATAGATAAGATAATTTTAAAACGGTTTAATTATGAAATAAAAGGCAAGTGCACAACTGGAAGATTTTATTTTACTTGTAAAACATGGACATCATTTAGGAACGCAGATGTCTTTTAAAATTACTTTAGATTTTTGTTATACTGCAGAAATGTTCTCTGGCTTATTTTCTGCTTTATGAACTATGCATTCCACTGGCTGGGACTGTTTACAGGTAGGAATTTATAAAATGGTTACTTATATGAATGCTGAATTAAATATTCTTTTTAATTTGTCATGTGCCTGTTTTTAGAGTGAAGCAAGGGTTTATTTTTAGAGAAAGTTTAATTATTTTGGAATAGCTGTGAAGTGGAAGAAATTGTAGACCCATGGCTAGCATGGATGCACATTATAATACTCCTTTTATTAGGAGAAAAGTAGATTTGGGAAGTCCAGATGAGGAAGGAGATTCCACAGTTGTTTCAAATGAGAAACTAGGAACCACAAATCTGTAAAAAAATAAAATTAAAAAAAGACTATTTTGAGGAAGTGAGGAATAATTATTAATGTGGGTATCCAACGATTTGCAACCATTTATCTCTGCGTCAGTAATCCTTTAATTGTTCCTCCTTTATACCAGTTTGGGACCTCTGAGTGGAAAAAATGAAATGGCGTTTCTTTTTATGTAATGATCCTTGGTGAACATTAGTGAAAATATGGTGGTATACACAGTAAGATAATATGTACCCATACCACTTCAGTAACTGACCATGTGCTGTGAATACTGTACGATAAACACAACAAGGGATGCATTTCAGTTTGGTTCAGTTCAATCTGCATTAAAGTCACAGTTCCTTTCTGTTAAAACATACAAGTTCAGTTTTTATGTCAATATCATCAAAATTCCTTTGCACACTTTCAGTGGTGCTTGTACGTATCGCAGTCTTTGCTTCAAGTTGAAATGTCTTGTAGCAGTATTTATGTATTGCTGCTAAATGAAATTTAAATAATTTAATGTACATGCAGAAACCTCATTTGTCAATAAGTTCTGCTTGTAACATGAAGTACAGTAGCTCTTTGATGTGTGGACTTTTAAAGTTAATCTTGGTTCAATTACCTTGGTACAGATCACTGAACCGGTAGTATTCAATGTCTTAATAGTCTCTTTGCCTTCAGTCTGTATTTACCTTTGAGTTTGGAAAATGTATCTGTTTGTTAACAAAAATAGGAAAATGATATCATCAAAATATAAAGATGCACTACAAATTTCACTGAAGCCATAGCAACTGCTCCTACGGTTACATTTCAAGTGTATGTCACAATATTTTCCTGATTTGTTCTTTGTAACTCAGTTTGGCTTTCAGGTTTTTGTCATTGTGCAGACAGTAGTGTAGATTAGGTAGTCAACATTCTTCGTGGACTTGGAAATATAAACAAAATGAAGACTAGAGGCCCGATTCACAAAAGTAATCTGAGACAAAATCCTAACTTTGCGACTTTCGGTATTCACAAAAGGCATTTAGCAGAATTAAAGTTAGGATTTTGTCTCAGTTAAACTTAAGTTTGTCTTAAGTTTAACTTAAGACCAAAACGTAAGATTGACTGAGGTAAAATCCTAACTTTAGTACTCCTGAATGCCGTCTGTGAATACCAAAAGTTGTAAAGTAAGGATTTTGTCTCAGATTACTTTTGTGAATCGGGCCCATGGTTATTAAATGTAGTAATTCTGGTACTCTTAGTCTGTTAGATTTTGGGTGTTATCTGTGCATGCCCAACTACCTTTCCTATGACAGTTGTGGCCACTTATCTTTCTGAATGGTTGAGTGATGGGGGTTTGGGTGTGTAGGTAGAAAAAATCTTCATGGCAGAGGTATACGGAATAGTTGATAAGAAAATTGATAGAATGAACAGAGTAAATTTCTACAAGTTAATTATGGATCAATTTTAATTTGATAGGATTCTTTTTTTATTAATTAACCATTACTTTATTTCAGACACAAAAGAAAAGTAGCAACAGTGTGAGGGTTTAAGGTTTAGGGTAATAATTCTGAAGATTTTGCTTTTTGATGTCTAGATTCTTCTACTTTGCTCACATAGCCTTTTCTTGTTACTTCATGGCCATTAGTCTCTATTCGTTTATTTTCCTGTGATGGCATGGTCTCTAAATTCTTGTTTTGGTATGTTTTTATTAATTACAGATTTTGTAAATTCCTACTGGCCTGTTAAAGAATATCTCTGGTGGTTTTCCAAGTTGAAGAGTTTACCAAGGGTATAAGCTGGGCAGTTGCAAATGTGGTCAATTTTGGGCATCTGACTTACTAGTTGTGCACACTGATGATAGGGTCGCAAGTTAAAGGAAGGTGGAGGACTTGCCATATGGTGATTGGGAAAGGTTGGTCTTTAATATCCTAGTGGAGCCGGATGAAGTGTGTAAGAAGGGTGCATATGCATATATTTTAAAAACAAATCTTGTATATTTTAGTACTTAGCAATATTTTTTCTTAATATTTTAAGTCTGTCTATATGTACCTTGTTTAAGTGTGCAACTGCATAAATCAAACGTAAGACCTTGGTTGTCCCTTTAAATAATAGGTTTAAGCTAGTCCAGGTATCATAGTTTTCTGTGTGTAGGAAAGAAAATGATGGCATGACTAATGGCATAATCCACCATTGCAACCACACGTATAAATAGGGAATATTTACAGGAAGCCACGTATGTCATTATTGGATGCATATTAATCAGGCCAAATCACATTTAACCAATTTGAAGTACTCTGTTGCATTAAACAATGTACCTGTTTTCCAAGAAGTTTATTAAGTTGGTCTGTCTGTCGGTCTCTGTAAGTGTGAAATATAGCTAACCAGTGCATCTCCATGGAAATTGGGATTTTAAGTTTACAAAATAATTTTTGGGGTAAACTTCAGTTCTTGTCTCTTATTCCAAGTTCTTTCCACAATGAAGACAGCACAAAGAATCATCCAGAGTTGGCAATATCTTAATCTGAATTTCCACTCATACTTTTAACCACTTTTCCCAAAGGTATACCTCGGTGTGACTATTCATCATCCCAAAAAGATTTGTACATAAATGGTCAAAATAAAGGAAGTGAACAAAAAATAGAAAAATTAAAAAGGTCAAGTGGAAGCTTGTGGGGAAGAAATCTGCTTTGAGCAGAAGGGAGTGTTGAAAAATAAATACTGCAAGGCAGTGTTGTTGAGTTCATGGGCCTAGTTTGCAAACATCTTTTTAAGTACTTCTTGTTATACCTGCATGACTCTCTCTGCCCCAGCCTGTCATCACTGTGGATTTGTGTGAGATTGTCCATCCTTAATGAGAAACCATTGTAATGCAAATCTCCTTTTAGGCATGTGACACCATTGGGCTTACATAATGAGAGATGACAGTTTGTTGCACCGCATGTAGTAGGGCAATGGGTTGCTCAGGTCAGTGGTCAATGTAGTTTAAAACATAGGATGTACCTAGTTAGAACAAACTGGGGGTTTCATCGGGGGAGTTATCACATTTAATATGGTGTTACACCCTTGAGATTTAGGGAAATTCACAATGAAATTTATAATTGTTGTATGTCCTGGGGATGGAACAATAGAAAGTCGGTGGGACAGACTTTGAGACTTAGTACTGCTGTGTGCTGTAGCACAAATAACTCACCTCTGAACACGCTCTTTTACATGTGAAAGCAACTGAGGCCACAATAAATGTTTGTGTTCAAGATGTGAAGTTTTGGTATGTGATTACACAAGTAAGTGACTTTGCGTTACCAAAAGACTGTTGGTAAGTATAGCTCTTGCCATATATTGACCAATCCACAATTAACTACCGATGAGCACCCCCTTTTTGCACCCATCATCTTGGACTCTTTCAGACCAAGGACTTTCGAGTTTGTTGACAATGCCACGTTTGTATCCATATATTGTGATGGTCTGGAGGAATCTGAGGCTCTGACTACTCTTTCACTTTGGTGCTTCTTTGTCGCTCTGAACCTGTAGTAAGAAATGTTAGAACAAGTTGAAATTGACCCCTACCTGTGACTGAACTAGTGTCAGAAAAGCTTAGTTATTCTGGAATCTTATGGATACTGCTAAAGTAATGTGTGCTACTGCCACCATCTGTAGGGTATTTGCAAATCATTGTGTTCTGGAACTTCCATTTTAAATACCCATGACTGCAGATCTAGACGGTTTCCCCTAAACGTACTTCGTCATATTGTCGTTACTTTTACTGTCATATAGGCACTGACTGTTAGAGCAACACTTTTTCTTCAGTGATAGTGGGGGAGGTGGGCTGTTGTACACTCCAAAGTCTTAAAGTGGATTGGATATTGCACACAAAACTCCAAGTACTTGTTTTCAGGTTGCTATTCTGTTGAGCTCTAGGTAATCTTGATGACACTTGAAGCAAGGCAAGGCGGGATATTGAGTATGAGCTGGAACAATGGCCTAGGAAACAAATACAGACCTCCAGGCAAATATAGTGTATGTTATTTGCACTGGTTAAACTTTTTCACAAAAATTGAAAATTATCAATGTGTAGTCTGCCTGCTGAGTGAAATTCAGTTCGAGAAAATAGCCAAGCACTTTCCATGGGCAGGTGAAGGAAATGCGTAGATGTCCTGCCCAATCACAGTAAAGAGCATGTGCACTCAGCCTAAAGATGTGTGTGATACCTTCAGCACTTCAGATTGGCTGCTAACAGCCACCTACCGTGGTACAGACATGGTATTGGCAAAGTGGTTACTGAGTGATTTATGGAGAGAGTTAAGTGGTGCATACCATAACTGGAGAATTTCAGGGCTTTTCAGATTTGGGATCATTGAACCATAAATAACCTTTAACTGTGAATTTCTCAGTGAATATCTGTTTATGATTTACTGCATCCACCTACTCGTTCTGCCCTGCCCACAGCCCTGGGCAGACTGGGTCAGCTTCAAGGCTTGGCCTTTGGCCAGGCCCTGCAGTCACCCCCTCTGCACACTATCTGGGCTTTCAGCCAACCACAGCCTTATTTTTATTTAAGAAAAACTCCTGCGTCGTGCCGTATGCTCATGTAGACATGACTCTGGGGTTGGCAGGCACTGGCAAAGCAAAAGGTTAGCTGACAACTTTGAAAGGTGACACCTCAACCCCACCCTCCCTTTAAATTTCTAGTCCCCTGGACGGATTTGGCATGCCGGACCTTAATTGACTAGGCTAAGCAAGTGCAAATTTTGGTGCAGATCCATCTGTGGGGAGAGGGAGCTAAGGCTGCAAGTTCTAAGCAAATCAATACATCACTTTTCAATGGAAAGTGTAGCTGAACCATAATCCTTTGGGGGTGCTGTTTAAAAACAGAACACAAAGAGCACATGTAGCGGCAAACCAGCATACACTATAAGTTGTGTTGAAAATTGCTCTTCAATAGAGAGTCATGTCACAGTTATCACGTTATTGCAGTTGTGCCAAGGCTTGAACGTTAGTGGTTAGAGAAACCCATTCATGTGCATGCAGCATCCCAATATTGTTAGACATTGTTTTTTACATTGCTTTTTATTTTTACAGGAATACAGTTTCCCAGGATATGGAAATGGCTGGGCAGGAGGAACCGCTTTACATAGTGGATACAGGTCAACGGAGGGCAAATCTCAAGGGCAGCCTTTAATCAGACGAGAGATTTCACCTGAGCGTTACGCCATAGTGGCTGAAAATGGTTATAGAGGCACTCTGTCAGCAAGCCAAAAATTCCTAGAAAGTAGGAAGACCATGAGCGCCCCGCGATATGCCCGTTCTGATATTGCTGGTCTTAATTTGCACCAAGGACAGCACAGTGCATACAGAAGGCAATTCCGTGTTGGGTCTACACAGAACTCTTTTCTTGTCGGCAGCCTTCCCTCTAGCCCCACTGGACTTGTTTATCAAGCAGCTGGAAATAGTCGCAGTATGAACAGCTTACTTGAAAAAGAACACTACATTCCTTCACCTGGTGCAGTGGGACAGGCAAAAATCATGCCACAAACACCAGCTGTGCCTAATAGCCAACAATATGTGAGGTCTACCTGGAACCAGAATACAATGAAAACCACATATGTTGATCACGATTCTTCTCAGCATGCTTCTTTGGCAAGCGGAGGTGTGGAGACGGGTGTAAAGAAAACCATCATAACTGCAGCTACGGCAGCAGTAAGTGGAAGTGGCGTTCTTGTGACACCCAAAGGGGTTGGACAGAGTGGATCTCAAGTAGGGTAAGAATTGGATCTTAGCAAGTGATGATGATTTTCGTTGGCTATATATGTTTATTATAGGTATGAAGTAAAAAGATAATGAAAGAAAATGCAAAAACAATTATATATAGTTTACTTTGGACAGCTACAATGAAGAGCGTGAACCTCCTTGTAATCTTTCTCCTGTGCGCCACTAAATCTTGTGAATAAATCACCTTGTAAAGAATAAATCCACAGTTGAATCCAAAGCATCTCCAATCTACAGCTTCACTTTATCTCCTCTCCTGGTCATTTTGTGGAATTCGAACACAGTGTACACAGTGGTCCTGCTTGCACCACACAACCTGTACCTCTTAGGACACAAAAGTAAGAGCCACTGTGGCCGAAACCCTAAGAAAACATATTAACTAAGAGTTTAGTGCATTATATCAGGGGAAAAAGCAATACTGCTTTTTGTTTAAAAAACAAAAAATATATATATATATATTCACTTAAAAAACCATAGGTTTCACACATGTTATAGTTAACTGGGCATTTCACTCGTAAAAAACCAATGAAATTCTCCCGTTATAGTTAGTGCAGGCAACTATAACTCACGCGACCGCAATCCTCTGCTGATGACGTCAGATATTACATCACTGTATTTAGACACTTATTTACCCATGTCTTCTTCCATTAATCTTTAGCTATAAATATATTACAAATATTTATTTTTCAGAAAGACACATATGTCATCAGTGATGTAATATCTGACGTCATCAGCAGAGGATTGCGGTCGCGTGAGTTATAGTTGCCTGCACTAACTATAACGGGGGAATTTCATTGGTTTTTTACGAGTGAAATGTCCAGCTAACTATAACATGTGTGAAACCTATGGTTTTTTAAGTGAATTTGCAAGGTTTTTTAAATGCTAATTCGTAACTATAACGTGTGTGAAACCTATGTTTTTTTTCAGTGAATTTGTACGGTTTTTTAAATGCTAAGTTATGTTTTTATTATTTTTTTTTCCAGGTTTTTCAAACCAAACAAATTTATTTATTTTTTTTAAATCGCGAGGTGCGCGCACCCTGCGCGCACGGTGCGCTTCGCGCACCGAGTACCCACGGTTCGCATTTCTTGCCGTGCTCGCAGGGTGCGCGCACCTCGCGATTTTTGTAAAAAAAACATTTGTTTTTTTCTCCCTTGGGGGTCTTTCAGTGACCCCCTGACCAAGGCTAGGGGGTCAGGAACTGTCCACTCTGCCCCCTTTTCACGTTCTCTACCTTTGTTTTTCACCCCCTCAGACAGCGAGAGACAAAATGGCGGCCGACACTTCCTGGTTTCGACCGATTCGAATGTTTACCCACATCTAACAACCAATCAGAATTGCGCTCGCGCACGGCAGGGTGCGCGCACGGTGCGTGCGTATAGATATTGATATGCTTTTAAATGCTATTTTCTCAGGAAATACTGAACAGATTTACACCAGACCTGCAAAAGGCACTTCCTTGACCTTATGGCTACCTCTCTGCCAAATTTCAAGTAATTCTGTTCAGCCGTTCGGGCTGTAGCTGTGTCTTAAGGTCCTACGGAAAAATGCATGGGGAAAACGCGTTTTGGGACCCCCCTTTTTTCTTGGCCCCTACTTGACGAATCACCCCGAGACTTTCAGGGTAGGAGCTGAATGGAGCGCCCCATTAGTTTTGAAAATTTCGCGAGGATTCGTCAACCGGCGCCAAAGTTATTCAAAATAGAATTTTGAGATTTCCTATGGAAACTAGGTTATAACTATCTACTGGCGACCGCCAGTAGATAATATATATATATAGTTTTATTTTTACCTACAGCAAATCAGGCCGACCGAACAGTTAGGCACATTGTAGCACCTTCTATCCACACTGTATCCTTTGTTCTTCAAGTGGTAGTGTAGAGGAGATTATCTTCTGTCCTTCTCTCGCCTTCCCTTTTCATTATTGTTTGACATCAACTATTATGACAATTTAATAAAGTTCTCTCCTATCGCAGAACCTGTCTCCACCTCACCACCATAGCTTGCCTTTTGTATTCTGACTTAAGGAAAGTAAAACAACCCCTCTGTTTTATGCAAGCTGCAGAGAAATGCCACCGAGCCATTAGGGAAACCGATGCATTTGACTGTGTGCCACATTCCCCAATGCTCCCAAATATAAATCGAATTCAACAACTTGGAGTCAATGCCGTGATCCAGCTCCCATTATGCTTCCAAACCCACACTTCACCAGTCTAAAATGTGTTCTTTCAGAGAGAATATGCAGTGTCTTCCTAGCTGGTGAGCACTTCATCATATAGATGTCTTCATATCTCTAGTCTTAGTTTCTTATGCATCCAAAATTTAACATTGGGCTGTGTTTTGGTTTTCTTCAAGAAATTGGAATGTCAGACGCCCCTTTTAACCCATTAATAACTACAATATAGTAAATATGTGAAGAGCTCTACAGGAAGTGCCCTGTTTTTGCAGGAATTTCACTCTTTAGTACGATGTCCTTTATCAGATTTTATCTAAGAGGGACATGTTAAACTAGATTTTTCCTTTAAAATAAAATTTAATGGGCGATCCAAACCTATATCTTTTGCTGTTAATGAATGCGTTTTGACTGGAAACATGACTGCCACAAAACGTTTGTTAGTTTGCGTGGGTAAACAAATTTCCTTTCTAATCGTTTCTAATTACACTAATGATTTATTTAAAATTATTGCATTTCTGGACTAAAATATTTCTAACAATGTAATTTTCTTTTACTGGCTGCTGACCTCATTTAGAAAATATTGATGCTTCTGTAGAACGTGTAGACAAAGGTTGCCTTTGTTCTCTGCAGCTGCGTTATCTAATTTAGCAAAGTAAGAATTCAGCCTACTAAATAGTTTTAGTTCGAGCCAGGGCACTTTTACAAAAAAAGACATTTGTTTGTCAACTTGATAAACAAATGCTTTTTTTAGTGAAAGCACCCCATACTGCACTGTCACATCAATGGCGGCCACGCACCTTTCTTTAGACGCGGCTTGTCTAACCAAAGGGGCGCAGCCGCCATTAAAGTGAAAGCGCGGCAAGGGGTGGTTTTATAAGCATTTGCAATGCACTAGGTCACGCATTTGCAAGAGTTTAAGCTATTGGCATTGCAAATGACAATGCCTTTTATTTATGTGTTGTTGTTTAAAATATAAATAAAAGGCATTGTCATTTACAATGGCAATAGTTTAAACTCTCGCAAATGCGAGACCTATTGCGTTGCAAATGCTTGTTTCACTGGGGAGCGAACATTAGGCGAGTGTTAATTGCAATGTGTCTTGTCTTGCAATTATGTGTCTCTCTTTCTGTTTTGTTTACCATAAAAAGGACTTTTGTTATAGGCTCAGCATGTATCTAAATCAGAAGTCTTAAGTGTAGAAACAAATAAACGCAAAAATGTTTGAGCAAAAGGATGCACTTTTCAGCATGCGTGTCTCGATGCCAATCAAAAACAAGCATTGGCATAGCCAATAGGTCTCGCCTTTGGGACTTTATAAGTGTTTAGTCATGCAACAGTTGCATAACTAAATACTTATAAGGTCCCAAAAGCGAGACCTGTGCGGCCGCGAAAGTGAAAGTGATCGCGATCACGATCAAACATAAAAGCGGCCGCTAAAGTGAAAGTAATCGAGGTAAAGCACGGCGCGTGCGCCCGCACATGCACTGTAGCTCCAGGCTGGCCTCGTAGCACTTTTTGGAGCCCTCTCAATAAGTCTCGGCAGACCAGCGCATGCGCTGGGTCAGGCGAGACCTAACAATATAGTGCCGTTCGAAAACACATTATTGAAGCACATTGGAAATATTCATTAACTTGCCCCACTTACTACTGTTCTGTCTGGTGATCCTGTGCACGTTACAACACAGGTCTGGGTAGAAGGCTATGCAGGTCTGCCTCCGCCTTCACTGATTGATGATGTTGGTGTCGCTCACCTTTCACTCTCGTCCTTTTCTTATTGCCCTTCCTTCGCATCCATTTCTTTCCAGTCTGCAGATTTTAATGAGGCCCTTGTCCCTTCTGCCCTTGCCCTTCAAAGGTGCATGATTGGCTGCCTGCAGAGGGTTCTGAAAGAGAATATCAACAACCGTTTCTTTTCTAATCAGCCGTGATGGCTCAGTCATTTGACCCTGTCTAGCCAGCCTAGTGTTTTCTTTTGTATTTTGTGAGACGGCCGGCCAGCATTTGGTATCACCTTTGTGCCCACATTCCTTCCACCTTCTTCACAACATCTTCAGATTCCACCTCTCCATGTTCTGCTGCGCATCACTCATTCCCACTTCCTGACTCTGCTTTTACAGGACTCTTCGTTAATAACTCACTGCGTCTCCCCTGATTTTACTGTGCACAATCACATCATTTATTTAGTCACAAAAGAGCCCAGATTCCCTACAGTGGTCGGTCCTGTCACCGCACTGGTCTCACCCACATACATGCAGTTATTCGCCCTCACACAATTCATCTAGACTGTGATGCAGTGTGGTAGAGCGGCAGTGACAGAGTCCACTGTGGTTGGCCATTTGACATTTTGAGACTTTGCATTTACATTTTAGGTCTGGCATGACTGTGCATCTGTTACATGGCCATGTGTGATTATCAGGAACAGAGCTGTTAGAAGCCCTGGAAAGAGAGGGGTTTGGGCTCCACCCACATCTTGATCACCTTGAATACAACATTTGATTGGGCAGAATTCGAGTTAGCCTGCATAAAACATAGCTCCGCCGCCTCCGCTGGTCCATCAGGCTGAGGGTCGCATGTTGCGCTGGCACCGGTGAGCAGGGACGCGGATCTGTTGGTCATAGCAGCACAGCCTATGTATTTTTCAATTTAATGACGGCAATGTCGAGGGCTAAGGGTGACATTTACATGGTATTTCTTGAAAATTGAGAAAGAACGAGCGTGTGTTATCTAGATCTTGCGGTGCATCTGTGTCTCTGCCATTTTTTATGAACGAAATGTTCATTGTTTTGTATTCAAATACAGGTATGCGTACAGTATTGTATTAGTCGTCTTGTCACTCGTTACATCTTTCCGACATTAACTTCTCTTTTGTTTTTCGTCGAGTAAAATGCATGTGTGCGATCCATATCTATAATCCTCTGTCTTCTCAGGGACTTTGGGGCATCTCACTCTCATCTTTCTGTAGTTCTCACTTCGGCCTTCTTGTGTAGCTCTTTTCTGGTCTGGCAGTTTTTCCCTCCTAACGTTCTTCCATTTAGATTGTTTAAGTGGCCCCTGGACTTGTCCAGCTGGGCATGGAACAGTAAATTTATTCCTTTTAATCTCCCATTTATGGTGCATACTGTTTGCGGCCCCTTTTGCGCTGGTATTTTATTTTGCCCTATCTTCCATTCCTTCTGGGTGCCAGAACTAACGGCCCCATATAGCATGAAATAGCCATTTTGTTATCTCGTTGTCTCTTACTAGGTCTGGTAATTCCCTGAATGTTCATCCATAGAGGGCTCTCCACTTAGAGCTATATCTTTCTCCACTCATGTCTGCAATCTTCTCCAGTCTTCATCGTGTCGCAGGGCCCGCAATCCCTTTACTGGCAATTCAGGACCAAGGGCACTTTTGCTTGGGTTCTTTGTAAACTGTGAGCCCAATAATGCTTGAGTGTCATGTGCAGGCTTGGGGATCCTGCTGTCTGTTGTCTGGGTTCGAGTAATGTTTTAGTTAATTCTAGGAATGTATGCTCTCCTCACCACCAACTTTTTGCATTATTCATGTGGTTGTCTATCCATCGGACCGCCCTCCCATTCCCCCCTGTATGTACTGTTCTTGTGCCACCAGGTAATACAGCTCAAAGTCGGGTACTGCCAGGCCGCCCTTTCCTTGAGGTGGTTTACTCATATTCCTAATATATCCCCAGCCACCCAAAAGATAATTTCCATCAATTTGGTGCCTAGTTCATGAAAGACTTCCCTCCGGAATCTGATTGGAATCTGATTGGTAGAGTGGTAAAGTAATCTAATTGCTGTAGCAGAGCCACCATTTTCGAGAGGACAAAATCTTCTCATCATCGAAAGAGGCAGCGTCCACAAGAAGTTCACTGTCCCCCTTATTGCAGCCACCACCGTCCTGATATTCCTGTCCGTCGGATCAGTATCTGTGTGCTAAATCTGTGCTCCTAAAGAACTCAGAGTCCAGCTCCTAGCTCAAAACCTGTTTCCTGCTGGAGGCATTTTGCGATGTTCAAGGGTTTAATGAAGGGGAAAAGCACTAGACTTGTTTCAGTATACCTCTAGCTCGGAGATCTCCCCATACCTTTCCAGAGCCAGGATTGCTCTTGCCACGTCTCTCCAGCACAGTCTAGGAATAATAGCAATCAATGATATATAGTGGTTATGCCCTGGACTATTGTGGCCTTTCTTAATGGTTTCTTAGTGGTTCGGCAGCTGTGACAAATAATGAGAAGAATAGGCACCATTGCGGTATCCCTCGTCCCACTCAATGGACTGTTGAGATTTCCAGTCCTATTCGAATTCTCACAATGGGATTAGTTTAGAGAAGCATGGTCCCAGTTTTGGATTACCAAATAGGCAAGGTAGGCACCAGCCTATGGGACCCACTCCTTTTAGGGGGCCACCTGACAATTGATCAAAATAGTATTGATTTGTTCTTGAAAGAAAATTACAATCAAACTTTCTTGAATTGTTTCCAATTAATTTTTGTTTAATAACATTAATAATTGTTAATGTTTAGTTTTGTGTAATAAAATTGGTTTATTAAAATTGTTGGATGGTAAAATTAAAAATGTATTAATAGCTAATTTGCGAGGGGTGCCCGAAATTTCAACTTCCTAGGGGCCTCCAGAGGGTTTAATCTGGCACTACATGGTCCGCTTTATAAATCGTTTGCCAATGCCCATGCGTCGCCGGACTGCATGTAGATATCTCAAAAGCTTTGTGTGTATCAGTAGACAGTACTGTGGCCCAAAGGCTGAAGGTTATTGGTAATCCACAATATTTGGACTAGTCTTCTAATGTTCAAATGCTGCAGTGCATCCTGGCTCGGATCTGAGTGTATTAATCATTGCACTGGAGATAGAGGTCTAATGTCTAAGATTTTGTGTAGCATTTTGTAATCCATCTTCAGCACTGACATGAGTCTATAAGATTCCACATCTATAGGGTTTCTTGCCAGTTTTGAGAGAGAGACACTGATATAGCCTCTCTAACAATGGCGGGAAGAAAGCCTTCTCTCCATGCTGCATTTTACATCTCATTTAACTTTGGTACCAATATCTCTGTGTAAGTTGTGTAAAATTAGACGAGGAGCCATCAGTTCCCGGCTTTCTCCTTTTGCCATGCCTTTAATTGTAACCCTGAATTCTTGCGCAGTAATGACCTCTCCTAATGTCTCAGTCTTAATTGGGCAGTGTTGTTGTTCCGGCCACTATCAAGTTCCATATAGTATTCTATGAATGTTTTATTTATGGCGGCCTGCAAATGGTCCAGATCTCCGTGTTTATTTCAGACAGCCAATAAAAGTGATCCTCTCTTCTCTGGGTTCTCCAGCCAAGTTTGTAGTCCTCATTCTTTCTCTTGTTCATAATGTGTTTTGGTGATATGCCTTGGATTCAAAGCATCTCAACCTCTCAACTGAATGCGCCACCCTCTCTTGTTTCTCTATATCTTTATCAGTGTGGGTCTGACCCACACTGCAGTTTTAATATAATGTCCTCTTATTACAGTCCTCTTGATATGTATTCCTCCTGCTCTACAGTGGACTGTACCCATGGGCTAAAAACTACCTTATCTTGTCTCATATGTATGGCACGTAACACTGGATGGTGGGCATAATCTCTGGTGTTTGGGTGCAGCCCTCTCCATGAGTCTATCAAGTTCCGCTAGGTCATGCAAATTGTGAGCACTCTGGCTTTTCTTATCGTAGTCAACATTGGTAAGAGGAGATAAGATCTAACTCACCCCAGTTAGTCTCCCACCACCTCCACCCTCCCCAATAATCAATGGCTAGTGCGTCGGACCTGCAAGAAATGTTGATAATCTGTTAAAGGTAAATTTGTCAAAATTAGGGGCATAAAGGTTGATCAAATCTAGATTTCTCCCATCTAATCTACCACCGTCTACTGTGTAGTACTCCTTCTTATACGTAAGAGTTGTGTTTGCTGGAAAAAGTACCACAGGATGTACCCATTTCACTATTCCTCTAGCTTATGCTGAACAATGAGCGGACTATATCTGTCCCCTTCATCGTTTCTGCAAAGGGACTCGTTGAGTGATGTAGTCTCTTGGAGAAAAGCTATCTGAGCCCCTCTCCTCGCTTGGATTGCACTCTATCTTTTGGATGCATTTTTCAAGTCCCCTCACATCCCAAGTGATGATTTTAATTCTGCAGTGCTCGCCCCATGGCCTGTGTTACTCTAATGACTAATGTGTTTTGCTGACTGCACGCGCACCTCCTGAGGCCGAAGCCGGGAGGTTGTGCCATTTGTATTGTTTTACCTGTTTTTAAAAAAACTGAAATTTACTGCAATATCGCCGCTTTCCCTTTTCTGTGGAAACTTGAAGGTATTCAGTGGGCTATAATCTCCACTTCGCTCCCCCTCTCTCCCGCTGCCCTGGACCACTCCCAGCCGAGTATTGACGCTGTGGAGCAGGTCCCGGGCACAGAATAGCGGCGGCCATCTTGGGTGTGGGTTGGGCTTGACAGCGCTCTAGTGGAGCATAAAAGGGGATGTATATGTCTTCGCGCAGCGGGCGCGCCCGACTCGCGCCGGAGTCGCGCCAGAGTCAGGCCCGTCTACGCCCGTCCACGCCAGGACGGGCCAAGGGACACTGGACCTGGTTCCGCCTACCACAGTCCCAGTCCATAGCGGTGATAGCTACATCTACACCAGTAAGGAACTAAAACTGCTTAACCATCATTCCCCTGTACAGTGCACAACGTGCGTACTGCCTATTCATAATTTTAAATGTACCCATTGTGGTTTCACCATGGGTAAAATGTCAAGGTGTAATCAACTGAACGTGCTACATAAGCGGGGTAAATCGAAAGGCAGAACTAGGGCTATTAAAACCTCCTTCTCCCCCTGCAGTTCTGGAGTGTGAACTGTAGATCACTCCCGAAACATAAGACCAACATCTACGATTTCATAATAGATGAAAATCCCGACGCCATGTTCCTTACTGAAACTTGGCTTCAAGCTTGCTCAGGGCCTGATATTGCTATGGCAATTCCTGATGGATATAAACTGACCAAAATTGACAGAGACACTGGTAAAGGGGGTGGCATTGCGATTATTTTTAAGTCTAATTATACATGTACTCTCGATGCCTTCCCCCTGCATGGATGTGAAGCCGGACTATTTAAGCTCGCTACTAGCCCCCGGTTTACTCTATCCGGTCTCCTGATTTACCGTCCCCCTGGAAACGCCACTACTTGGTTGACTTCATTCTCTGACGTTATTGCCCCTCTTTCTCTGAAAGCTGCCAATTTTTCTATTCTTGGCGACTTAAACCTCCACTTGCAAGACGGTCAATGCAATGTCAGTAAATTGTTTTTATCCGAATTGGAAGCCTTAAATATTTCATTATGCAATTCTGGGTCAACACATTCTGCTGGGCATTTACTAGACCCTGTTCTTTCTAATCTTCCTTTTGAATGTTCTTTCCCTGCCCGTCCTCTGGAATGGTCAGACCATTATGCTGTCCACTTTGTCTTATCTCAGACTGGAAATGAAAAAAAAAGCAACAGTAAGGATGTGTTTATACGTCGTTGGCATAAACTTAACATCTCCGACTTTAACACACGTTTATCGAACACTCTTCCTAACACCAACACATCCACATCTGAACTAAACTCTGAAGTATCCAAATGGCTGCACTCTGCCATTGAAGAACTTCTTCCTTTAACACGAAAAAATTCCTCATCTCATCGACCTCCTGCGCCTTGGTATTCTGATGATCTTAAGCGCATGAAAACTAGCTGTAAGATCTCTGAGAGGAAATGGAGACGCTCCTACTCTGCCTCCCGTAAAACAGCCTATAAGGAAGCCCTTAGGGACTACCACCATCATTGTAGAATAGCCAGAGCTGCCTATGTTTCAAAGACAATAACCAATGCAAAAAACTGTCCCCGTACTCTTTTCGGTTGTGAAGAGATTAACTGGAGCTGATACGATACCAGCATCTCCCGAACTGGATGAGGCTCAATGCAATTCGGTGGCGAACTTTTTTATATCTAAAGTAGAGCGCATCTACGATTCGTTAAATACTTCAACATCTTTTGATACCTCTCTGCCTGAGCCTACTTCCACCTCGGACCCTTCTCTCCTTTTAGGGACGAAACTTGCTAACTGGCTTCCTTTTGATGACGCCTCTTTTTCCCACTGCTTAAATAGCATCAAATCTGGCTCCCCGCAGGATTCTGTACCCGTTAAAATCCTAAAATTTCTTGAACTCAGCCCACGTCAAGTGCTAATGCAACTCCTTAATTCCTCATTACTTGAGTCATATGTCCCTCAGGAGTGGAAGCATGCTATGATAATTCCGCTATTAAAAAAGGCTGGAGCGGATATTACCAACTTATCCAATTTTAGACCAATCTCATTGCTCCCCACTCTATCAAAAATTTTAGAAAGGCATATAAACACACAACTGACACTTTTCGTGGAGAGCTCGGGTTTTCTACATCCGTCCCAATCCGGCTTTAGAGCGCATCACTCAACTGAAAGCACCCTCCTAGGAGTCACCGAGAGTCTGCGTCACAGTGTCGATCGCGGAGAAACATCAGCCTTGATCCTTCTTGATCTTAGTGCGGCGTTCGACACTGTGTCTCATTCCATCCTCCTCGCGACTCTCCGGTCCCTGGGAGTAGAGAGTATGGCGCTAGCCTGGATAGCTTCCTTTTTAAAAGATCGCACCTTTCAGGTGTCTTCTGCCTCCGCCTCTTCTACAACCTGTCCTTCGGCGTATGGTGTTCCCCAGGGGTCGATACTCAGCCTCTTACTATTCAATATTTACGTAAGACCTTATTTTCCTACGCCGATGACTCTCAGATAATTTTTTCTCTTTCCAACAAAGAGTATAATAACACCTCTGCTCTGAAAGAAGGTCTGATCAGTGTCTCCAAATGGATGAAGAGAAACTTTTTGAAACTCAACGGTTATAAAACCGAGGTAGTAATACTAGGTAAAAACAAGGATCTTTGGGACCCCCATCATTGGCCAGATGATATGGGACCAATTCCGCAACCTGTAACTGCAGTTCGCAATCTTGGGTTCATCATTGATGAGAAACTTACAATGAGACAGCAGGCTATAAAGGTAGCCTCTATCTGTTTTGCCACCTTGAAATGGCTTCAGAAGATTTTGTGGATGTTGCCCCCTCCTACACAAAGAACGGTAGTCCAGGCGTTGGTTGTTTCCCGCCTGGACTATGGCAACGTCCTATACCTTGGAGCCGACCTAACAACCACAAAAAACTTCAGGTTGTGCAAAACGCGGCTGCCCGCCTGCTTTGTAATGTTCCTAGGAGAACCTCCGCTTCCACTGCACTCAGAGACCTTCACTGGCTTAAGATCTCTAACAGAATCAAATTTAAAGCCCTGTGTTACATCTTTAAAATTAAACATGCCTCAGCCCCAAAATATCTTCATGATCTTATTCATGCTTATAAACCCAATCGTACTTTGAGATCATCACCAGTACCCCCACGACTAGCAGCTGGCTACTCATCTAGCAAATGCGATACAAGAAGACGGTTCCCAGAATTCAGGAGTTGCCATCACCCCCTGCACCACAGCCAGGGAAGAGGCTAATATATCCCCTTCTTTGACATCACACAGATTTCCAGAGCCAAGGATGAGGCGGGTGCGTTAAGGGAAAGCGTAGGGTTGTTCCCCACCACCAATTGCTGTGCCATGCTGATGCCATATTATGCAGCAGCTATCAGGGGTTGAGCTGTAACTGCAGCTGCAGGTCAGTCAATGAGGGATTATTATAGTGCTGCTACTCACCTGTAAGGGTCTCAAGGCGCAGGTACAGTGGCATCATTGCACCCCTATCATGGCTTTCGTTTACTGGGTTACCCTTTTGCCTTTCTCGAATTGGAACCATTTGCATCCTTCCAGTGCCCCAGGCGACTATTTAAAAAAAAATCTGCAGGTGCAAATAGCCCCAAGACAGCACCTGTGAGAGGGTTGTTTAATAATTGTATAGGCTGATTTACTTCCACAAGATACAATACGTGCAAGTCTCTGCCAGGTATGCAATTGTTCAGCCTTTATATAATATTTTTTTTATAACAGATGCAACCCTCGCCTTCCCAGAATACCCTGACATTGTAGCCTTGGCAGGATAAATTTGCATTATATTTCATGTGTCTCCAGTATGGTTGTTGCATGTCAAGAGAGACCTGTCCACTGGTGTTCTTGACTGCGACAGCACGAGCCTCATGTGGGGTTTTTGATGAGCCATCTCTGCACACTGAGGTCACAAGTTGTCATTATGACCTGGTGGTTTTAATTTATGGTATGTTACATCCATATGGATGACAGGTGTCCAACATGGGTCGAAGAGGGCAGGATTCCTCCCAGACTTTTTGGATAACCATTATGCAAATTTCAATTTGATTTTTTTTTTCTTCTGTGTAAATGCAAAACAATGGAACTGGTGCTCCTGGGCCTTAGTTCGACACAATAAAGTTGTGTCAGTCTGACGCTTGGCGGATCTTTCACTTGTTTGTGACACTTTTTATCACTGTAATATGGACATCTTATGACTGCAGGCCTCATTTGTCTTTGATTAGCAGAGTGGTAATGACAAGGTGACATTTGTTTTCAGTGATCGTCCATACTCCGGGCAATCATTCAAGAGGCAATTTCTATCGAGGTGTCAAAGTAGCCACTATAGAAATATGTACGAAACTCTTAGTTTTTGTTTTCGTGCGCCCCATCTCTAGATTGAGATGACACTGACCGCATTCTTTGTTTTTCCAAGTATAAACGCAGCATGCATTTCAGTCTGAAAATGTCCCTGTGTTCCAATAACTCATTTCAAGGCCTCTGTTTCTAGATGTATCTTCTTCTCGAATGATAACACAGCAGCAGAATGTTGAATGTGGGTTTTACGGGTTTTTGCAGCTGGTGAGCGAACATGCCTGCCCATGGGACTTTGATTTATTTTGCTGTTTGTGTACAATGGTCACACTGTTACTCGACTGCTTTGGAGCACCGCGGAGACGACGAGGGATACAGTAACCTTTGAAGTGGAGGAACATGGTATCACTGTTCAGAATATCGCCTGAATGGAAAGGTCTACAACTCTTTTCTGTGTTCTCTAAACTCTGACTTTAAGTGGCGCAGAAGCACAAATGAGTTTGAAGGACGTGGAGCACCAGACCCTGTGTAAGTAGCAAAAGAGTTCTTGCAGTCTGACCTTGGGTGACATTGCCCAGGAATACAATGTTGTACTTGGTGGTTTTGGATAGAAAAGAGAGGCACGTGGAAGGCATCAGAGAGCTATCAAAACAATTTCGATTTTCTTTCCTGAACTTTACAAACCTTAGCAAGCATTTGAAAACACAGCAGGTCTGGTTTGAATGTGCATTTGAATGGTGATGGACCCATGCACGAACCCAGTCTGGCTTTGCGGGCACATTCGAGACAGATCTAATGGTTTGACAATGCTTGTTTGGAACGTGGCAAATTACCAGTATACAGCTACAGCTGCCCAGTCACTATTTCAGATATCTTTATTCACTTCACAATGTTTTTTAACATATGAAATCACATTTCGCAATTTGTTTAAAAATTCCCAACAACTTCCCCATCGTAGCCCTTGTCTGGCGTAACTCCAGTGAAGACCTTCCGTCGTGTATTTTTTGAGAAGGCCCATTCCTTCCGGCCATTCCACGAATATGTGTGGCTGAAAAACCCTTCATCCTGTCCACATCTGTCGATCATGCCAGATCCTTACAAAGCCTTCCCTTGAGCTGCCCACATAGATTCTCTCAAATCCAGTACCTGGCACCGAGCTTTCTGGCAAACTACCCCAGAAGAAACCTCTTAAATAGGCCTTTTGTGTTTTGCATGTTCCATTCCAGGTGAGACTTCCCATCCCAAGATAACAGAGCGAATATTGTCACAACAAACCTTTAACTGCATGGCCTTTAGGAATGCATTTTAATTTAGTTTAATTTTAATCAGGGGAATAAGCCTCTTTCTTAAGGCTAGCACCTCTGAGAGAGAGCTGGTGTGACTATAGTGCAGTCCCACATTTTTTGACTTTCAGACACATCCATAAACCGTGAGAGCAGCATTTCCTTTGTCCTCGAACTCCAGACTGAAAGAAGGGATTTTAATGTTAAATGCTGCAGTGCATCTCGGCTATGATCTAAATGTATTCATCGTCGCGCCAGAGTAAAAGTCTAATAGCTAAGATTTTGCATAGTGTTTTAAAATTTGTTAAGCATTGACCTAGGTCTATAAGATTCCACAATCTTCGGTTTCTTGACAGCTTTGGGAAGCACACTAATATAGCCTCTATAGCAATGAATGGGAAGAAGGCCCTTTCTCCTTGTTGCATTTTACATCTTGGCTAATTTTGTTGCCAATGCCTTTGTGTAAGTTTGGTAAAAGTAGGTCGGGAGCCTTCGGATCCCGACGTTTTCGTTTAGTAAATGCCTATTATTGTGAACCTGAATTGCTGAATATCATCGTAGCTAAAATGTCGATAATTTCAGCCATTGTAACGTTGGGTCATACACATGGCCAACTTGCAGTTTATTGCATCAGGTACTTACCCAAGGGCCAGAGCCATTGGAGGTCTGTTTGTGAAGGAACAGGGCCAGTACTGGCCCCACTATCACCTTCTCCAGCTCCCTGTTATTTTCATCAGCCACAGCAGGGGAAGTTCAGAGAAAAGAGAGCAGTCATGGAGGGAGGAGAGAAGGAAATGGATTAATATAAAGAGAGAGGGAAAGAGAGATTAGGAAGAGAGCGGGTTGGTTTAAACATTTTGGCAAGGGTTGGGGTTTACCAGCCCACCCCTTGATGCACAATAGTCCATATGAAGTCTCCGTGAAATGTGGTATTTGCTCAAATACACACTGCTTCTTGCAAATTTAGGGAAGTTTGACTGCTCTGTGTGGCCTTATTGGGATTCATGATGGTGTACAATTAAGATGCCTCATTGGGTTTATTCGTCTGCTGCAGAGATCGATGTGAAGCCATCAATTCACAGCCTAAAATCCTGAAGGGTGTTACAGCCATTTGTTTAGGTTGAGCCTACGCAGTGCTAAAGCAGTGTCCTTCGAGACATGCTGTATTCACTGTATGGGCTTATAGCCTGGCCATTGGCTTTTTATTGGTCACTTAGATTGTTCTTCAAAAATGTTTCCTCACTAGTCGTTAATCCTTTTTCTTTGTCTCACTTTGTAGTCATTTGTATCCTCCCACAGAGCAGCACCTAACTTCCCATATATCTATGTATGCATCTTTATGGGTTACTTTTAGGGACTTTTTTTTTTTTTTTTTCTTCATTTCAGTCTCCATTATGAGCTCCATTGCATGCTGTATGTTGCTCTTGCCCAGCGCGGCACCTTCATCGTCTCCGCACCCCTTCCCACAACACTGCTTTCCCACCCCCACCACCCCTCCCAGGTCGCTGCTTGCCCGTACCAAATCACCTCCATTGCTGCTTGTTTTAATGCACTTCCACTGCCATCTCGGGTTCTTGATGGTGTGTAAAGGAAAAGTAAGTGGCGTCTTGCTCAAGGGCATCTCGCCCGCCAAAGGATTATCATCCATTGCTGGATTTGAAGGCTTAAACATCACATGTGGTGTGCCGCTCACAGATGATTGATTTGATTTGTACCTTTTTTTAATGGAGTGTGCAATAGAGGTACAACAGTACTTGGCAGACTTCGTGGCAACATAATATGAGTAATATTATTAGATGTAACTGTTTTTCATTTCCAGGATGAGGCACATTTTACCACTATGGTCGGATTTTTAATACATTTGTATTTATGTGCCTTTTTATCTTGTGTTTTACAGTTTTACTCCAATTGTTAAACTCCTGAATTCACACTTGTGGTTACTTTTAATCATTGTATTTACCGTATGCAAATCATGGAGTGTTTTGCCATCAAATCTTTTACCTATTTCTTTTGCCTAGAGGTGTGGTTGAGAATTATTATCCGAGGATGTGGTCACTATTTAAGGGTTGTAATTGGTCCAGCGCGTCATGTGATCAAGACCGTGGAAGCACGATCGAAATGTGTCATGCTGGGCTCTTGCTTTTTATCGATTGGATGCTATTGATTCTCTCATTTTCTGCAAATGAAGCACTGCAATTCTATAAATCTACACGCTGTGGTCCGTACCTGTTCTTCGCTGTATTGCTGGATATGGTGAGCCAGGAGTGTGTTTTTTCACATAAAATATATATATATTATCTACTGGCGGTCGCCAGTAGATAGTTATAGTTAGGACCCTGTTTCCATAGGAAATCCGCAACATTCTATTTGGAATAACTTTGGCGCGGGTCGACGAATCCTCGCAAAATTTTCAAAATAGGTGGGGCGCTACGCTCCGCTCCTACCCTGAAAGTCTCGGGGGGATTCGTCAAGCGGGGGCTGAGAAAAAAGGGGGGTCCCAAAACGCGTTTTTCCCATGCATTTTTCCATAGGACCTTTAGACACAGCTACAGCCCGAACGGCTGAACAGAGTTACTTGAAATTTGGCAGAGAGGTAGTCCTCAGGTCAAGGAAGTGCCTTTTGTAGGTTTGGTGTAAATCTGTTCAGTAGATCCTGAGAAAATAGCATTTAAATCAATATATATATCTGTGGCAGCTTACGGTGTGCTTCCCGAGCGCTTACGGTAAGCTTACCGTACGCGTACGGTGCCGTGCGCGATTCTGATTGGCTGTTAGATCTAAGTAAACATTCGAATCGGTCGAAACCAGGAAGCGGCGCCCGCCATTTTCTCTCTCGCACTCTAAGTGAGGCAGCAAAAACAAAGGCTAAAAACATCTAGGGGCAATGTATTCAGTTCCTAACCACCTAGCATTGATGAAGGTGTCTCCAAAGAACCCCCAAGGCCAAATATTCAATTTTATTTTTTTTCGAAAAATCGCAGATTACGCTTACTGTAAAAATTATTAACAAAAAAAAAAACTATCCACACTTTCCCCACCCCGTGTGCAAACGGTGCCCGTAGGGCATCATTGGTGCATGCCATACCATCAATCAATTGAAAATATCAAAGATTACATTTCACAACGAAGCGCATAATATGTCCTCCATGTGCGCACGGTGCGTGAAGCGCATCGTGCGTACATGGCCCATCCCGCGTAAACTGCGTAAAGTGGGCGCGCGGTGCGCGCACGGAACGAACTGCTTTAACTGGGCGCGCACGCCACGAATGGCGTAAAGTAACTTAGCATTTAAAAAACCGTACAAATTCACTGAAAAAACCATAGGTTTTACACACGTTATAGTTAGGAATTAGCATTTAAAAAACCTTGCAAATTCACTGAAAAAACCATAGGTTTCACACATGTTATAGTTAGCTGGACATTTTACTGATAAAAAACCAATGAAATTCCCCCGTTATAGTTAGTGCAGGCAACTATAACTCACACGACCGCAATCCTCTGCTGATGCTAATACTGTATTTAGACACTTATTTGCCCATGTCTTCTTCCATTAAATTTTAGCTATACATATATTACAAATATTTTTTTTTCATAAAGACACATATGTCATCAGCAGAGGATTGCGGTCGCGTGAGTTATAGTTGCCTGCACTAACTATAACGGGGGAATTTCATTGGTTTTTTATCAGAAAAATGTCCAGCTAACTATAACATGTGTGAAACCTATGGTTTTTTCAGTGAATATATATATATATATATATATATATATATATATATATTACCTACTGGCGGTCGCCAGTAGGTAGTTATAGTTAGGACCCCTTTTCCATAGGAAATCCGCAACATTCTATTTTGAATAACTTTGGCGCCGGTCGATGAATCCTCGCGAATTTCTCAAAATAGGTGGGGCGCTACGCTCCGCTCCTACCCTGAAAGTCTCGGGGGGATTCATCAAGCGGGGGCTGAGATAAAAGGGGGGTCCCAAAACGCGTTTTTCCCATGCATTTTTCCATAGGACCTTTAGACAGAGCTACAGCCCGAACGGCTGAACAGAATTACTAGAAATTTGGCAGAGAGGTAGTCCCTATGTCAAGGAAGTGCCTTTTGTAGGTTTGGTGTAAATCTGTTCAGTAGATTCTGAGAAAATAGCCTTTAAATCAATATATATATCTGAGCCCGCTTACAGTACGCTTACCGTACGCGTACGGTGGCGTGCGCGAGTGCGATTCTGATTGGCTCTTAGATCTTAGTAAACATTCGAATCGGCCGAAACCAGGAAGCGGCGTCCGCCATTTTGTCTCTCGCACTGAGTGTTATTTATCAAACATGATGCCCAAAAACATGTTACGGGGCTGTTTTGACAACTCCCTCCCACATAGTCATGTTGAGGGAGTCCCCAAACATCCCCCAAGAGCAAAAACGGTTTTATTTTTTTTTCGGCAATTTCGCCGAGTACGCTTACCGTACGCTTACCGTAAGCGTACGGTAAAAAATAGAAATAAAAAAAACACTATCCACACTTACCCCACCCCCTGTGCTTTTGGTGGCCGTAGGCGACCAAATGTACAGGGCTTATTACATCACTAAAAAAACTATATTTTGGCAACATGAAATTATAAAATCGAAATAAAAAAAACACTATCCACATTGACCCCACCCCCTGTGCTTTTGGTGGCCGAAGGCCACCAAATGTACAGGGCTTATTAAAGTTGATAAAAACCGTGCACGGAACGCACTGCGTTAAGTGGGCGCGCACGCCTCGAATGGCGTAAAGTAACTTAGCATTTAAAAAACCGTACAAATTCACTGAAAAAACCATAGGTTTCACACACGTTATAGTTAGGAATTAGCATTTAAAAAACCTTGCAAATTCACTGAAAAAACCATAGGTTTCACACATGTTATAGTTAGCGGAAATTTTACTGATAAAAAACCAATGAAATTGCCCCGTTATAGTTAGTGCTGGCAACTATAACTCACGCGACCGCAATCTTCTGCTGATGACATATGTGTCTTTATAAAAAAAAATATTTGTAATATATGTATAGCTAAAAATGTATGGAAGAAGACATGGGCAAATAAGTGTCTAAATACAGTATTAGCATCAGCAGAGGATTGCGGTCGCGTGAGTTATAGTTGCCAGCACTAACTATAACGGGGCAATTTCATTGGTTTTTTATCAGTAAAATTTCCGCTAACTATAACATGTGTGAAACCTATGGTTTTTTCAGTGAATATATATATATATATATATATATATATTATCTACTGGCGGTCGCCAGTAGATAGTTATAGTTAGGACCGTGTTTCCATAGGAAATCTCAAAATTCTATTTTGAATAACTTTGGCGCCGGTTGACGAATCCTCGCGAAATTTTCAAAACTAATGGGGCGCTCCGTTCAGCTCCTACCCTGAAAGTCTCGGGTTGATTCGTCAAGCGGGGACCAAGAAAAAAGGGGGGTCCCAAAACGCGTTTTCCCCATGCATTTTTCCATAGGACCTTTAGACACAGCTACAGCCCGAACGGCTGAACAGAAATACTTGAAATTTGGCAGAGGTAGCCATAAGGTCAAGGAAGTGCCTTTTGCAGGTCTGGTGTAAATCTGTTCAGTATTTCCTGAGAAAATAGCATTTAAAAGCATATCAATATCTATACGCGCGCAGGGTGCGCGCACCGTGCGAGCACCCTAACGTGCGAGAGCGTAATTCTGATTGGTGGTTACATGTTAGTCAACGTTCGAATCGGTCGAAATCAGGAAGTGTCGGCCGCCATTTTGTTTGTTTTCAGTGCGAGAGTGAAAAAGGAAGGTGGCGAACGTGAAAAGGGGGCAGGGTAGAGAGTTCCTGACCCCCTAGCCTTTGTCAGGGGGTCCCTGAAAGACCCCGAAGGCAGAAATTTTTTTTGTGTTTTTTTTTAAATCGCGGGGGTGCGCGCACCGTGCGCGCACGGTGAAAAAAAATAAAAAAAATGTAATACGTAGTTTATTGTAAAATAAATATATAAAAAAAATAATACATAAATAAATTAGCATTTAAAAAAACGTACAAATTCACTGAAAAAACCATAGGTTTCACACACGTTATAGTTAGGAATTAGCATTTAAAAAACCTTGCAAATTCACTTAAAAAACCATAGGTTTCACACATGTTATAGTTAGGTGGATATTTCACTCGTAAAAAACCAATGAAATTCTCCCGTTATAGTTAGTTCAGATAACTATAACTCGCGCGACCGCCACTCTATCACAAGGATGATGTCATCAGTGATGTCATGAGTGATGCCACTCACCATGTCATGAGTGATGTAATATGTGACGTCATGAGCAGTGGATTGCGGGCGCGCGAGTTATAGTTATCTGAACTAACTATAACGGGGGAATTTCATTGGTTTTTTACGAGTGAAATATCCACCTAACTATAACATGTGTGAAACCTATGGTTTTTTAAGTGAATATATATATATATATATATATATATATATATATATATATATATATATATATATATATAAATAATAGCATTTGTAAAGCGCACTACTTACCCGTGAAGGGGGGGGAGGGGGAATGCTGCTACTGCTCAAAAAGCCAGGTCTTGAGGAGTCTCCTGAGGGTCAGCAGGTCTTGGGTCTGCTGTAGGTGGATGGGTGTTCCAGGTCTTGGCGGCAAGGTGGGAGAACGATCTGCCGCCGGAGGTCACTCTTCGGATGCGGGGGACTGTGGCGAGGGCGCTGTCGGTGGAGCGGAGCTGGCGGGTGGGGGTGTAGAAGCTGAGTCGTCTGTTGAGGTACGCTGGTCCGGTGTTGTGGAGAGCCTTGTGTGCGTGGGTGAGGAGCTTAAAGGTTATCCTCTTGTTGACGGGGAGTCAGTGCAGGTCTCTCGTGGTGTGTGATGTGGCTGCGGCGAGGGATGTGTGTATATGTATATATATATAAGACAAGATAGTGATCATAATGCTTTGCTCCTGACACTTAAGCCTGGCGCATTCGGCTTAACCAACCCAGAGCCAAACACAGTACTGTCTGTATTACCCCTTACTATATCCAACAATAGAAGAAGGGTTAAATGGGCAATGTGCCTGGAACAGACGACACGTCTTGCTAAAATGTATCGGACTGCCATCCCGCTAATAAGTGAAATGGGGGGTCCTCTCTCTCTTAAGCAGGCTCCTGACATAGATAGAAGGTTGACTACGAGCCTCGGGGAGATATTTTATCCTGTATTCAAGCCCAGGCAATCAAGGCCCAGAACACATCCTTGGTATGACCATGACTGTAAATGCGCAAAGAGGAATATGCTTGTAGCTATAAAATCTAAAGATGGACCTACTATTAAGGCCTTTAGATTGCTGTACAAGAAGGAGTTGACCAGGGCCAAGACTGAGTGGGAGGAATCCAAGTGGAACGATCTAAGGGAGGCACTCCTCTCTAAGGATTCTAGGACCTTCTGGGCTATTGCCACCTCAGCATCGAGTGGCGAACGAGAGCTAGGGGTTCCGAACATCACCCCTCTAGTTTGGGAGGCGCACTTTAAAGAACTATATGCAAGTCCGGAGTCAAGGGCATTCCTGTGCCACGATCAGGACAATAGAACATCTCCTGGGACCTTTGCAGCCTCAGACCCTATACCCAAAAATAGCCAGCCTGGACCCTTGGCCCTTTGGACAGGGAATAGTTTACCGGATCCTCAGGTTAGGACTGAGGGCAACCATCCAGATTCAATTACTTTTAAGGAGGTAGAATCTGTGATTGAGGGCTTGCTCCCAAACAAAGCCCCAGGACTCTACAAGCTCCCGGGGGACCTTTTCCGCTCCCAACCCAAAATTTGGGCCCCTTATCTGACTGTACTGTTTAATGCGGTTCTGATGGGTTCTGCATTACCAGACACATGGCTAGGGGCCGAGATTGTACCGATCTTTAAGAAGGGTTGCCCACTAACCCCAGCCAATTACAGACCCATCAGCTTATTGGATTCCACTAAAAAATTGCTGGGCCGAATTATATTAAACAGACTGCTAGACTGGATAGAGGTGAACAAAGTATTGACTCCCCTACAAGCTGGCTTTAGAACTGGCACATCTACCTTGGACCAGATCTTTCGGCTCCAGGTCCTCTTTTGGAAAACAGCAAGAGTTGAGGGTGGCAGTCTCTACCTTGTTTTTGTGGACCTGCGGGCCGCATTTGATCTGGTCCCTAGGCAGAAACTTTGGATGTTATTGAAGGACCTTGGTCTCCCACCATACCTACTCGATGTGTTGATTCGCCTCCACACAGGGAACTTTGCACAGGTGAGGTGCGGGAAGAGCGGGGAACTATCTGCACGCTTCCCTGTAACTCGGGGGGTACGACAGGGCTGCGTATTGGCCCCTACACTATTTAGCCTGTACGTCAATGGATTGATTGACGAACTAAATAGTATCAAGGATACTGATGCCCCCCGACTGGTCTCTGGTCGGGTGCCCGCTCTGATGTTCGCGGACGACACACTGTTGTTATCCCAGACATCATCGGGCATCCAGCGGGTACTGGATGGGTTCGCAACCTTTTGTGCCTCGTGGGGACTGGAGATCAACTTGGGGAAAACCAGGTTTATGATCTTCAGTCCCCCGAGGTGCACTCGTCTGAACCCTGTACTGGGGGGTTTCCCCTTGGAAAGAGTCAAGACCTTCACATACCTAGGGGTCACGCTTACTGAGAACTTCACCTGGGAAGCTCAAGTGGCAAAATCTTCTTTGAGGCTATCCCAAATATCGGGGGGAATTGGTAGACTTCACAGAACTTCTATTTTTAAACCTGTTACCCCTGTATTGGAGATCTACAAAACCCAGGTTAGGTCCGCAGCATTATACGCTGCAGAACTGTGGGGCCATACAAATACATCCAATCTTCAAAAGGTGGAACATGCCTTCATGCGCGGTCTGGTTGGCCTCCCCCAGAGTACGCCTCTAATACCATTACGCTTGGATATGGATTTGGTTCCCGTTAACGACTTGGCTGCCGCACGACCTCTGCTTTTTTGGAGAAGGCTCTGGTCTGTCCCTGAGCTTGAATTTTTTAGAGCAGAATTTAGTGCAATCTGGGGGACGCTAAAGTGTAAGAATATTCCCTGGCTGCTCCATATAAAGTCTTCCTTTTACCAAATCGGTCTGCCCCAACTTTGGGACACTCCGGATATTAGCTGTATGAGGACTCAAAGGTCTGATATACTGGCAGCTGTCAGACTTTTTAATTCCAATAGATTAAACTGCTCAGCTTCTCTGGGCAGGTTGACCTCCGAGTTTCTATTGATGAAAATTGAACCTAAATTGGAAGTATTTTTGGATGTAGTACAGCCTCCACTGGCGAGAAAACTTTATACTCAGTGAAGATATGGTTGCCTCCCAATCGGGGTATTTACATCAAGCTGGGGAAAATTGATCGAGGCCAACTGCCCAGTATGCAAAACATGCAAAGAAGATGTTGCGCACATTTTGTTCTTTTGTCCAGCATATAGTACGGCCCGAAAATGCTGGCTTTTCCCCTTGTGCAAAATATTGGGCCTCAGAAAATGTGTACAAGCTCGAAGAGTTCTAACCTATGATACCAACCCACTTATTGTCTATGCAGTTTCCCGTTTCCTATTTGCTATGTGCAGGAGACGAATGAGTTTTATTAATCCATAGTAATGGCCTATCAGTTTTTATTTTCTTATTAACTGACCATGATAACTCATTGTTTAATAATTGTTTTTTAAATTTACATTTTTCTATTTATGATCTTATTCTTGTACCTGTATATATTTTATTGTACTTTTATGGTCCTGCGACCGAAATAAAGTTATCATGATGATGATGATATATATAAATATATTTTATAATTCGAAAATTGCACAAAGCTAAAAAATTGACATGAACACACACGTGAGATATACATCTCAGCAATAGTAGGAACTTTGTCGTAAATTGAAGGTTCATTTCAGATTATGGACGTGTACATGTCGCATTTATATAAATTGTATGTGTTGGAAGACATTGCAGTATATTATACACATCAGATTTCATCCCGTATTTATGAATTGTAATATCGAATGTGCAGCGTATTATTTAACATCAAAGGGGAGGGCGGGGCAATATTTTTATTGCTTGGGGGAATTGGGTAGTTGGAAACTGTCAGTTTGATCGTGATTTGAGGGTTTAGGATCAGTTGTTGTAGAAGTCAGGTTGAAAACACTGGATTGTGGGGAATGTAGTTATCATGACGGCAGTCCTATGGGTGGTTGATTACTATTGGTTTAATGAGAGAGGAGGGGGTCACGGTACATGATTTAAAAGGAAATGGAAATGAGGAAGGCAGGTGCCGTAATTAAGAAAGGTGCAGTTTGGAGCACATACGCAGAGTAACATGAAGGTATGTGACCAAGAGGATGTGAACCGTAGTTTTGGTATTGGGTTACAGAAGAGGAATATGGGTGGTTACTGATAAGTATTTTAACAACTATGTGGAAAGTTAAAGGGGCAGTAGTGTGAAGGGCTTCTAGGCAATGTTTTTGGGTAACATATAGTTACGGTTTCAGAAGGAAAACGCTGCTCGAGGGTTGGTTGCAATACACGGCATGGATTTTAAACGTTTAATATTGTTTAAAAAGATGCACAATGTATGTTTCAATAGTCTGGAAGTACAATTTATAGACTTATGTTTTCTTATTTATAGTGAAACCCCTGAAGAAGAGCTAATTAAAGCTTGAAATGCATTGGGTATCAGATGAGTCACTTCTGAGGATGTTTTATGTTTTCCGGCGTGCCCAGAAAAAGGCTTGGATAAGCATATCTGCGGCATGAGAAGGAGTTGAATACATTATGTCTTACGTGTGATTTACCATCGGAAATAAATAAAGTCATCATAGGTTTTTGGAGTACATGGATTAATTCTTGGAAATTTTGAGAATAAGTGTTAAATCAAAGAAATGCTGTGCGCCCGTGCAAGGAACGCAACTACGCTCCGATTGTTTAAGACTACAGTTCCAGACATGAGGTGCTGCCACCAGGAAACTGTGTGCATGCACACTTTGAATACGAGCCATGACCAGGTGTTGCACAAAGGCTCAAGTAAGAGTTCAGCGCAAAAAGAGCTGGGAGTAGCAAATGGAGTTCTGTGTCAGTTATGGGACAGAGAGGCGTAAACTGAATCTCCAGGGCATCACTGTCAGTGGTAATTAATGGGCACCCTGCAGCTTAGCTGCCATGTGCTGGGCAGTGTGAGGGCATCAAAATGATTGGCAGTATTTGCACATTTGTGCCACAGAGACTGTGGCTGGCATTGTTAAGGGCATGGCCATATGGAAGGTCACCCATGCCATTCATTTTATATGCTAAAATGATAAAAGGACATTTATGACTGATAGAAAAAGTAGATTTTACCTTAGACTGTGTATGATGGTCCGTTTGGGGTCTTTAATGACTTTATAAAGAAAGGCAGGACACCAGTGCCAGAGACTACACGTGCGAACACTGTCAAAGTACTTTAATTAATGCCTGGTAGTAAATCAATGAGTATCATTTAGATAGGCTACACCTGTTACCAACAGCACTGTATGGTTGCAGACATTCTCTTGAAACCTCATGCCTTTAATTATTTCAGTAAAACGTTTATTTCCAACTGGGTGTACCACTTATAGGTATCTATCTGTTATCAACTCCCACTTATAAAAAGCGAGACCCATTGGGTTTGCCTGCAGCTTCCCAAATGCCGGGAAAACGTGAGTCCTGTATCAGTCGTTCCAAGGAATTTATTTGATTTCTTGCAAGCAGTTTGTTCCACCTAAAGGTTTCTAGTTCAAGTCGCTGTGCTGGGTGATTCACAATAAGGAATCACTTTGCTTGTCATGTTTGCTGTGAATACCCAACCTTAAATCATCTACAGCTCTGCCATGGGTTCTAATATGCCTGTCGTCCCTGGCTGCACCCTGGGATCTTTTGACTCACTGCTCCTGGGGTCAGACATTGCATGCCAGGGTTTTTCGTGCTGCTGGCATAGTGAACATTAAGATGGCTGCTTTCTTTCCATTTCTTCCTTGAACAGCAAATCGAATGTTCTGGGAGGCTTGCTGGGCAATTTACTTATTACATATTTGGAATTTTTGTACATTTTTAATTTCTCAAGCTTATCTTGTATAGTTGTGTTATGTTATGGGACTGCTTGATGTTTTTTGATGCTCTAGTTATTCTTTATTCGGTAAAGATATTCAATTTCTAAGTTACACAATGAAAGGACATGGCCTGTTGGGATGGCCCACTTATGGAACACGGACATGGGTGAACTTTTGTCAACTTCATTTTGGTTAGCCAAGTATGGTGTGCAGAAAAAAGTAAAACCGGTTGAGAGCTCACCTGATGCCTACGCAACACAAAAAACCTAATAATCAACAGAGTCAAATGGTTCTTGTATTTGAAGGCACGTGCATCCATCATATAACAGTGAATGTAGTCTGCTGTGCAAGCGTCAGTACACCGCGATGCTGTTACATCGTGGTCGTTGCAACGTTTGTTTGTTGAGGTTATTGCTTCTTGACTGGTCTTGTAGTAGTTATTGGACAACCATGTATTTTTTTCTGCCGCAACATTTTCCTGATTAACTATGTGCTTACTTTGCTCAGGAATTGTGAAACAAAGGAATAGTACTTTATTCTGCAGTTGTTTGATCGTGTATCAAACTCTTCTCCTGCAAGTGAAGCATTGTACATTCTATAATCCATTCCTTGATGAGAAGCAACTGGACCGGATGTGATATGCGGTTTTCTCGAGGCTTAGATAAGCATGGACCTTGCATCATAAAGCTGAGATAAACCTTTGCATTTAGAAGCAATGTGTCACGAATCCCGGCCTTGAGCAGTCATGCAGCTTGCATCAGCCTGCTGGCTCGTGCTCTCTGGCTTCTGGGAAGTTTGAGGTGAATATTTTTTTCTGATTGTTTCTGTGTTAGTGGTTTTGGGAAGGCCACGTCAACCACTAGCACACAGGAACGCAATAACCGATCATTACAAATGTTCCCCTCCAAAAAACCATCTGTTATTATTATTAATAATTAACATTCGTTGAGCGCATGGCTACCCCTAGGCATCCCAGCGCTGTTGACAGCAGCAGATGTATAGTAGGGAGTTTAAGGCAGATTCTGAAAGAGCCAGGTCTTCAATTGTTTCCGGTTAAAGGGAGGTGGTGAGCCGTTGAACGCAAGTGAATGGGAAGAGCGTTCCATAATCTGGCGGCGTTATAAGAGAAAGTGCGGCCTCCTGCGCCGACTCTCTTGATTTAGGGCACCGACGCCAGGATCAAGTTGGCTGATCAGAGGCATCTTGAAGGGCGGTAGAAGGTCATGAGGGATTGGGAGAGCACCAGTGCCTGGACCAAGACTCTTCGAGCGGTTACAGGAAGACATTTTTTGCAGCTGCCTGATAATGCCAAAGCAGGAGGCTGCTAACTTAACTGCTTGGTGATCAAATTTCAGTGAACTATCCAACTATCTGTGATATTTATTTTTTAGGAATATATCATTTGGGTCTCTGTTTCAGAACGATCAACGTACCCCCTGTTCAGGCCAGCCCGTTTATTGCTCTTTTATTTTTATGGATGCTAGTCTGTAGCGTGGCCCATTGGCCAGTTCCATGCATTTAGTTCCTCCCCTCCTCCTGAGAGAAAGACAATACAATGTTTGCTTCGATCTTCATGTTGTATATCATTTAACAAAAAATACACAAATGATTGGTAACATGAAAAAATAACTACAAAACCATTGAACATGCCGAATCATTTTGATTGGATAAATATTAGCACTGGAATGGGGACTTCTCCTATGCTGAGCAGATTTAAACATCAAGGTCAACGAAAAATGTTCCCTCTTGCCAACCCCCACGCCCCCTTCTGCAACAGCTGAGGCTTGCAGCCTGGCCTGTGTGACTGATGGCCATGCCCGAATTCGACCAATACCGCACCATCCCTTAATCTTTTGCAGCTCGTCATGTTGTATTTGATTTCTTGGAAAAACAAATTCATAGAATACCAATTGTAGATAAGACCCATGGGGTTTTCAGGCCCAGGCCAGATCTAACTGTTTTGTGAACTGGGTGGAATGACACGCAACACAGGTGCCACAAGGAAATTGGCCCCTGACAGGCTCCCCTGTCCATAGCGTTTGTGTGGTAACAGACGTGTGAGGGCGACGCGGTCTTGTATGGACTAGGATGTTGCCAAGTTTACTACTACGTTTTAAGGCAAAGAGAGGTTTCCTACAATGTTTATCGTCCTTTTTCAAGACGTGCCATTTTTTATTAATCGCTTTCTTGACTGTCTCTGTCAAGTGGCTGAAATTAGATTTTTCTAATTGAGGTTGCGAACACCTCACCGGTTTGAGGGTTTCTTGACTGTAGTTATCACCCTTGTCCTTGAAGCCTTGACACATGCACTGTGGTGGGGGGGAGGCGCTACCCCACATAAAGTCCAACCACTTTATCATTAGCAATGCAAGTAACGGCTGCGACCATGTAGGGGTCAGGTTGACTTAATGGAGCCAATGAGGCCTTGTGGGGAGATGGATACAATTCCGCAAACTTTCCCCTATATACTTTTGCCACGGCCTTGCACCTCGATTTTGTGTTATGACCGATTTTTGTTTTGTTGCAATGAATGTGATTTTTTGTAACAAACGTTATTCTTCACTATGAAAAATAATTTCTGTAAGGAACTTGATCTTTGTAATGAATGTGATATGTACATAATGTGGTGTTTCACTCGACATCACACGATCCCTAACACAATGTCGGTAAACAGATTAACATTATGGTATACATCAGAGATCCACGGTAGTTACTCGCAATGGGGTGGTTCTACCCTGGTATGTAAAGGTCAGCCAGTCGGGGACCATTACTTACTTGCCTCTCCCATCTCCTTTATATTTACTCCTATTTCCATACCCGATCATGTCATTAGAGGTACATGAGCAGTCCTCAAGTATGGGGGCATTGGCACACTATGCAAAGCATGAGATGTTTTGCTTTGCATTTTCATTCCTTTATATAATCTGTTTGTGTAGACCTATTTAGAGCTCTACATGTTGAGAGGGTCTGCGGACGGTTGAGTCGGACCTTTCATACATAATTATGGTATGGCACAGGTAGATGCCCACTGGGAGCATCTAATACACGTTTGGTAGTGGTGGTGGTTGACACTGGTGTTCCATGATGATTATGAAATACATTTCATATTTATTTTCTTGTTCTTACAGTGCCATCTGGCCCGCTCAAGAACTTGGTGCTAATAAGTACAGCTGGTCAAGTGTTTGTATGGTCTAATTATACAAAAGTGATTTTCGTATTACTTATTTTTGCACACATTATATGCAGCAGAGTGACTGACAATCCTGGTCCTGAAGAATGCCTTGAACTTACATTCATACACAGCAGAAACATGTTGACCATAATATAGGGTAACATTCATATCCCTATCTCACTATGCTTTTAACTTCTATGCATTAGGGTATTGGAATAAAGTTTTTTCGACCTTAATGAGATCGTTTTAAAACACTTTTTGCTTTAGCACTCTGCCCCTCACTTTTCCTCTATAGGTAGTATTACTATCTGTGCTATAGAACAACCCTGCTCCTTTCCTACGGGAAAGTTGTAGAAACCTTGCGGTCCCAGTGTGCTGAGGGGACCCTATGATGAAGCATGTAACCCTAGGGTGAGTAAGGGTTCTCGTCCAGACGCAAGCAGTTCCCCACATCCACCTATATAATTCCTACCTTTCTACCCCATACACAGTGTGAGTTGAAATTCTAATTTGGAGCCGTACGTTTCAATTTGAGTAGTGTAATCTTCTTTGTGACCCTTTGTGTATGAGATTTATTGTAAATGAGAATGCCTTTTAATATTATAAAAGGCATAGCCATTTACAATGCCAATAGCTCAAAATCTCATTATTGTGAGACCTATTGCATTGTAAATGCTTGTTTTGTTTGTTTTCGGTGGGTGGTATTTCGCAGCTCACTTCTTCACTCGTATTTAAAACGATATAGGGAGAGAGAGAGAATATGGAAAGGGAAATTAATGAATGGATACAAAGAAAATGGCAGCAGCCCAGAATGGAGGTGTTGAGATGCTATGGGAATAAATAGGGTGGAGTGCTTGATCTGAAGGCACAGTTGTTTACACTCCTGCAGCTAATTTAATAAAAGAAGGGAACTGGAAATAAAACATTGAATAATGATAAATGTATGTGCAGTGCAGAAAGACCAGCAGAGGGTGGAAACTATCGGATATGGATAACTGGCTTAGGACAGCGCATATAATATGCACAAAAGATAGAGGACAAATAGTGTATAGCTGGGGTGTATACACTCCAGGACCTGAGCTGGGCATGCCTGTAATCTGTCTGACAGTCTGGGGATGGAAAGTGAACCGCCCCCACACATTGTGGCAGTAAGTTAATTTCAAAGACAGGCTAGTCAGGGTTGTGGGGTTTGGAGAGTAGGAGTTCTATTATATAGTTCAGAGAAGAAGCTGGGGGTACTTTTTAGGGTGAAGGTCTAGGTTAATTAAAATGTATATGGAGTGGGAGAATTTTGCCAGACGTAATTGTAATTCTCTACAGGCACAAGACAACACTTCATTGGAATACACAGAAAAAAAAGATGATGTTTGACCACTGGAAACATGGTGACACACCCGTGTAGGGAGAAGGCCAGTTGAGGAGGACGATATAATACCAAGAACAACATGGGAAAAGGTATTAAAGGTCTCACCTGGAATGTTAGAGAGTTCAATATTTATCCAAAAATTATTGTCATGGTCAGAACGGCAGGGGACCGAGCTTGCATTTTTGTGGTTGATGGCAGACGAGGAAAAGGGCTGCAGAAGTGATGGGGACAGGCATATCCACCTCTTTATGCATACACCCAAAGAGTCACCTCATGGGTGGCACCAGGGGTTCGGCTCCAGTTTCAAGGGGAAGTGATAGCTGCAGGAAGGAGCTCTGTGGGGATGAGCATGCCCCTCCATAGTAAACTAGATTGTTCCCCCTTCCCTGAATACCCGACTGCATGTGAATCTGCTGTTCTGGCTTTAATTTTTGCCCATGGAGTGACTGTAATCTCACATGCATGCAGAGGCCTAGGCCTCACCCTGAAGGTGCGAGTACCAGGACCAATCCTGCGGCCTGGAGGGGTGCCCCAAGCCTGCCCTCATTGTAGAAAGTGGACTAGTGTCTCTGTCCTGGGAGTAGCACATAAAGCGGTGGTGCATACCGTGGTTTGTGGATTAGTCTGTGTGATCAGATCGTTTTATCTGTAACAGTGAGAGTACTGACCCCTCTCTTGTAAAGTTCTTAAGGTGAACAATGTAAACACAAATAGCCATTGTAAAATAAACAAGCTTTGACAATGCCAGTAGGTTTGACTTTTGTTCAATTAATTTATATTCACTCACTATTCAACCCCACATGCAAATAGCAAATGCATATATACACACTGATCAGAACACCTGCCGCTACCCATTTTCATTAAGTCCATCAGATATAAATGTTCCCATGCTCCCATACGACCAAATACACATCCAATGATGCACACAGTCTCGCAGTAATAAGTAACTCTGAGCAGCAGGCAGGAGTAATAGGAGATGTGCAGTAGGGGACAATTAGGGGGTTATAGGGTGATGTTCACAAAGAAAGTACAGGGGATAGTCCCTAGGTGTGTACTGGGGATACAGTTCGAGGGGAGCACTGGGAGATGTGGCTTAGGGGTGCAGTGGGTGTTGCATACCAGGGAAATACCGACTGTTATATATCTAACAAGAGACTGGAATTTGAGCATGATGACAGCACTCATTGTTGTACTTTACTGTCAGCACCGGGTGTTGTGTATCAGGGTCACCTGGGTAATATACAGTTACGGGGCATAGGATGATGCACAACAGGAAACACACCCATTAATCAATACCCAGGACCTAGCACTGCCATCCCCTGTGCATGTCAAGTGTGTCTGTACAGTAAAGATTTGACACATGTATGGTAGCAGGACTCTTTATGTGGGGCTCTGAGTACTAAAGGTAGTGGGATCCATTGTGGATGCCTTTGAGTGTAGTATGACAATAGAAGGATGATGGGGAGAGCTGCTCAGACTGTGGAAGTATACTATCTACATTCCTGTGGCTGGAGGGTGGAGACCTAGAGACTGAAGAGAGGAGGGTGGAGACTGGGTTGCCTTGAGAAGTTTAGAAAACGTTGTTAGCAAGGGACTTCTGAATAGTTCTTTCTGTGTGCTGTCATTTGGTAGATCGGAGGGATGAGTTGCGCGACTGATGTTTTTGTTGTTTAGTGTGAGGAAGTTACTAGGGTAAGGCTGCCATTTTGTCCTTTTCTGATTACTGCTTAAGTAAGGCCTATGACAACCAGGTGCAGAAAATGAATACTTAATCGTGGCTATGTTGTAAAGGCTCATGCTTGGAGCCAACCCTTTTGCTCTCATCTATGAGAAGCATTACTTTACACAAAGGCTGCATCTGGAGAGCAGACCAAGAACACTTGGAAGAAAACCAAATCATAACAGTCCTGAAGCTGGAGACCATAGATCCAAATATAGAACATGTGTGATCCACAGCACCCCATGTAGTTCCAGTCCCAAGTTATTCTTAACCAAGAAATGGAGCACTCCACAGAGTCTCACATTGCTTCTATGTAACCAGGGCAGATGTGAGCCAGATAGCCAGTCCCCCAGAGGTAAAAGTTCAGCACTGAAGTCAACGTTTTCTGTTTTAAGAGCCCAGTGTCTTCTTAATAGCTTTGACGCCTGTGTGACTGCTGAGAGAGTGAAGGAGTGTGCCTGGTGCCAGGGAATGAGAGACAGGAAGGCACACAGGCTGATTTGCAGAGCCCATTAACTTGCTATCATGTGGTTTGTGTTGGAAGCTGGTATCAATGGGAGGAATGCTCCTGCCCTCAGGAATGCATGTGCTTGCAGATCTAGAGCTCAAAAGAAGCATCTCAAAACCGGGGAGATTCTCTCTGGTGCCAGTGGCACAAGTGTGGTAGCCATTGGGGATGACATGGAGTACCTGGTTGCTTGAGTTATGGTAGAAATCAATGGCATGTCAGCCATTGTCAGTGTAGGGGTGAGAGAGAAGCAAGGTTCTGGATATCCCTTGGGCAGTGATTTGATTGCCCCTGGTTTAGTACCAGGACAAGAAGCCTAAATGACTTGGACAATGTCAGCTGTGTTGGCCAGAACATTAGCTTTACTTTAGCCCCAAAGAGACTGGGACCATGCCAGATGTGTAAGGACCAGAGAAATGTAGTGAAATGATCAGGGCAAGACTCTAAGAAGGCATAGGCTCTGGCGTTTATTGCCCCTGATCCAGAGCGAGAGGAGGATGAGACATCAGAAGTGGACTAGGTTTTGAAGTCTGAGTTGTTTCCAGAGCGGCAAGGTGTGTTAGTTGTTAGAAACCTATCTGTGAGGACTTCAGTCAGGCACAAGTTAAGTGCCCTACACTTGCGTAGCTTCAGAAGGAAGTCCTTCAACAGCTCAGAAAGGAAGCAATCAGAAGGCAGAATGTCAGCTGGAAAGATGGACTGCTATATAGTGAGCCGGTGAACTCTGAACCAGGAGCTAGCAAGATGCTAGTGGTTCACCTAGTGCACTGGAATTTCCTGTTATTGACGCATGAGGTGCCTTTACCAGAAAACTTGGGTCAAAAAAAGACGCATGTTAGATTGGACTCTTTGTTCTACTGGCCAGGGTTGCAAAGAGACAGAGGACCTGTAGAACCGGTCATACTTCACTATTGAGTGATAAGTCGGGAGGTAAGTCCATGGCCCATTGATGCCTCTGCTAGTAGTGCGTGTCTTTTTGTGAGGTGTGGGCATTTACATTATTTTTCTATTTGGACTCCTCTGTCACCATGGCATCAGGCAACAATTATACCTTGCTTGTGATGGACAGTGCCACCGGGTAATCAAATGCGGAGCCTCTAAGGATAATGACTGTGAACAACTACTGTGCTTTGTCAAACTTGGCCCAGTACAACCCTTTCCACATTTGTCTCTTATGGTAGTAAGTGTGGCCAGTCAGTGGCTTCTCATGGAGGTAGTGTGGGGAGCAGGAGTTCAAAGTGCAGCGGTGAACCAGCAGACACAATAATGTATTGTCCAGCCCAGTGCGTATCTTTGAGATAAAACACTTTAATCTCACAACAGAACTAATATCTAAGCAATTACATTCGATTACAATTACACATTTTTAATCTGAGTTACAATTCTCAGGTGCTACATCCCCTTGCTGCTGCCCTCTCTTACCAATATAGGAGATATCCAATGAATACAGTCCCTAATATACTGTTCTCTACACATGTGGTACTTTAGAAGGTAGCCCAGTAACAGGTCAGCAAGGGAGTGGTTGAAAGGCATTATGTTGCCTGAGAAGATTGACTGCTGTGTAGGTATTCATTGAATCGGGTACTTTGCAAGAAGCTAGTGTTTCCACTAGTGCACAATAATTTTTCTGTGTCACTGACCTACAAAGTACCCTTATCAGAACACTTGGGCATAAAAAAGTCCGAGTCCAGAGCTATGCAAAGACACAGAAAGGTTCTGCAGAACATGCCCTACTTGCCATCTAAGTGGTTAATTAGGGGGTAAGATCAAGGCACCATTAGTGACCCTGCCAGTAGTAAGCATTGCATTCAAGTGGTTGGGGACTGATATTGGTCTATTTGAGTTCCCCAGCCAGCAGCGTCAGGCAACCAGTATATTTCAGTTTTACAGATCATGCCACCAGTTAACCTCTGGGGAGCTTGACTGTGAAGGTAGTAGCTAAGGCCCTCATATGGGTCATTTCGAGGGTTGAATTTTCTAAATCTGTGATTTATTCTCGAGAAACAAACTTTTCTTTCTCCTATACTTCTCCACTGCATACCAACTGCAAATCAGTGGGTTGGTGGAAAGGTTTAACAAAACCCTTAGGACCATGTTAAAAATCTGCCAAAGTACCTCAGAAACTTTTGGGCTCTCCTTCTTTGCCTCTTGTTAACCTATAGAGAAATTTCAGAGAAGTTTGGTTCAGTGTCTTCAAACTTCTGTTTGAGTGCCTTGTGTGTGGCCCACAAGCCTTATTGAGCAAAAGTTGTTCATGATCTTCATGGTCACCTAAGCCGGATGTAGTACACTGTGTAATTGGCCTCAGGACATTAATGGTGCAATACATGAGCCAGGTGAAACAAAACCTTCAGAAAAAACAAGAGCTGATAAAGTTGTATGAGCAGAAAGTGATGCTGACCACGAGGGTCAGGCGTTGTTGGTGTTGAAGCTCATTTGTCAAAGAGCTGTGGGGGATAACTGTTGTGGACCATACAAGGTAGTACAGAAGGTTTTTGAAGTAAACTACTCAGGGGTGCCACAAGGGACCCAAAGAGGGTGGTCCATGAGAACCAGCTCAAGCCTTACCTCTGGAGGGATTTTAAAGTCAACATCCTGGCAGTGACAGACAAGGCTGAGGAAAATAGTGAACTACTCCCTGAACTATTGCACAATGGTGAGAAGGTTGGTACTATGAATGGGAATCAACTGACTCCAGAGCAACAAATAAAGTATAGAAAAATACTTGGACTATTTTCCAATCTCTTTTTGGTGACTCCGGGTTGACATATGTTTTTATATAACATTAATACTGGAGTTAGCCAGCCAGTGTAGAGCAAGGTTTTACTCAATGTCTGAGTGCAAGAGTACATTGAGCCAAAGGTTGCTAAGATGTTGGGGGTGGTTGCGCGATCCTTTATTCCCTGGGTCCGTTATGTACCATTGGTGCCTGGGCAAGGATTCACAGACTTGCACTTTTGTGTGTACTTCAAGATCTACCATGAGGCGACCAAGACTGATGCACATCCTATTCCCAGAGCGGATATGCAACTGAACTGGTTGGGTGCTACCCATTTCCTAAGTATTTTTCATTTGACCGGTGGTTATTGGCAGGTTGCGTTTGCACCTAGTGCCAAAGAGAAGGCTGCATTTGCTATGCCAGAGGGAATGTACTCATTTAGGGTAATGCCTTTTTGACTTAAAAATGCTCCTGCTGCTTTTCAGTACCTAGTAACTCACCTTTCAGGCTGGTGAGTTATGGTTGGCATACCTTGACAACATTGGTATCTTGAGCAGTTCATGGAGGGCCTCCTGAGGAACCTAGAACAGGTGCTGGTCAGGATAAAGGAGTAAAACTGACCATCAAGGCAACCAAATGCCACTTGGGACAGTCCACTGGTAGATGGTAGGGATATGAGTTGGGACTGTAGTTTCTGATTCTCAAGGTGAAGTTTCCAGGTAGGCTCTTCCCTTTTGTCTGTCCTAGATTAATGCTTCAGGAAGGATGATGACAGCCAAATGCAGAGATCGTATGTTTCATTGCCCCCATGTTTTTAATACTCTGGCTTGGAGTCCGTCTCATTGCTGCCTGCAGTAAGAGCCATCAATATACGCAAAGATTGTGTCTGGGCAGCAGACTGAGAAGGATATTTGAAAGGGAACTAACTTAACACGCTTATGAAGCGCTAAATAGTGGATCCACAACCCCTGTCTGGAAAATGTGTATAAAGGTGTGATTCAAAGGCACCCCACTTTGTTCCACTTTCAAGTTCTTCTTGACCAAGGAAGGGAGTGCTCCTCGGAGTACTCAAACGACTCTTCTGTGACGTGGGCTGGTGTCTGCATGACAGCCATCCTACTAGATGTGTGGGGACTTCACCTGAAGCCTGCACATTGCTGTCTAGCACCTAGAAGCCTGTTTGCCTGTTCAGAGAAGGAAGGAGAGTGGCTGGCCCTGCAGGAGAAGAGACTGTCCTAGACAAGAATCCCAGCATTTTTATAGGTTCTAGATCACCCAGCAGCAGATGACTGCTGATAGGGATTGGTGATGAAGGCCCTTATATGAAGATTGCAGGGACCCCATCTCTTGTTGCAGCTCTTGCTGGAAAATATAGTAACTGCAGATAGAAAGAACAAAATGAGTCTCCTTTTCTTTAGTATTGTTTGGTTTGGAAAGTATTTCGACCTGTCAAGATGTCCATACTGCTAGATAGTTTGATAACACTCTGAATAAGGTAACTGTTAACATCACCCAACAATGTATAATAGTTTGGCAATCACACTTCACTCCATGGCTCAGCCAAGAGCTGGGAGTCCGGAAATCTGCTGATGACACGGAAATACAGTGGCGAAAAACCCACTAAGTGGTCCATGTAATACACTATAAGTGAGCGGGTAGGAATTTACCGCTAGGACATTTATGAACCCATAGCAACATTTACTTGTAACAAAAATGGAAAAGGGTTGTTGCAAACCAAGAAAACGTTTGAGGAGTATCACTAGCCTTCCTAGCCTGTAAACTCTGATGTTAAAATTATGTAGTCTATTGTGCCAGACTTCCATTGCTAATCAAGGCACTGCCATCTAAAACATCTTTAAATGTTCTAACATAGAACCTTAATCCCACTAGTGCATGCTCCTTCCAGCGAATGCAAATGCAGAAAGAGCCCCAGTCGAACTCCTTAATGTGGAATATCTGCCTGTTAATGCAGCTTGCACACCTGTATGTGTGGGTGTTTCCTCGTTCTCATAGGGTTATGACCCTATGAAATTGAGAAAATTGCCTTTGCTTGTGTGCATGCTAAAATTCCTGAAGACTAGAAAGAGGTAAGGATGGGGTCCAAAGGAGAAGCGAAGACTGTCCACACATTTGTAGATGTCAGCAATTTGCATGCCTTCATATGGTGGTATTTTAAAGATAGCAGGTAGGGTTCAGTGGACACAATTGTGAGGTCCTAGTACTCCTGCACTGGGACCAAGGACTCTCTATGCATGGCAGTGCTATCAGTGTATACCCTATGGTGCCCAGCAATGGAGGCCTGCTTAGCGATGACAGACTTTATCCAGTCACTCGGGTGCCTTTCCCATCCCACCCCTCTCCTGGAGAGGTGAGATCATTTGCATTCAAACATACATTTGCATACAAGCACAGGGAATGCTCGTATGCAATGTGTATGTATAGTTTGTTCTGCCATTGCTCCTTGTCATTTTGCTGCACCTTCGCTTCCTCATGCACATGCCATGCCTCCATTCACTCCTATCTTTTTAACCCATTGGAATCACGAATCTCAGAGCTGAAACCAGCCAGTTTCATAAAACATTGCTCAACTGTTTACTATTGAAGGGTGCAGTTTGGTGAGGTGGCCTTGTTTAGCATGCAGGTATAGGCACAGCTATGCCTTAGTGATCGTGCTGAGATTTCCTGCTGTGTTGTACAAGGTGACTACTTTTTTATGTTGAGGCTTACCAGACCGTGCAGCTCTCTGGTTGTGAAAAGAGATCTTGTTGGGTCGAAGCCTACCTAGTGAAAATACATCCTTTTGGCATTCTGAAAGCGCCCTTGGGAATGCATTCCACCCATTGCTTACCAGTGGCTTTGTGATTTGTATTTCACATTTTCCGTCTTTCCTATTAGCTGGATTTATTTCTTTTAGGCTGTCCAGCATGAGTTAGTCGCTCCTGAAAAACAAAACCTGTTCACCATTGCTTCTTGTATGCTTTCATGAGTCCTCGCTTTCTGTAAACAGACCTTTACATTTTGTTCTTATCGTGTCACGTATGCTGTGTGTTCAAAGTCCTAGGCCAAATGTAAGGCTCGCTCTTCCGAGGGAGCTTGGTGTTTTCTTTGCTTTCCCTTATTTCTGGGAAAGAAAAGTTTCTTTTCTAGGACCCAACAAACTGTAAATGTCTTTAAATGAACTGTGCAAATATTTCAGAATATATCAGAATTGCAAAAGCACAAATGAACAAGATTTTGGGGGGAATTCAGTAGTGTGGTGGAAACAAATATTTTAATACTATATGAACAAATCAGTACAGGTAGGTGATGCCATTTCCACACACTATCATGTGAATGCCTCTCCACTCTAAGCTGCTGCACTCTGACAGTCGACACCACCACTCCGTCACACTCCACTCTACAACACTCCACTTATGACACATTACTCCACTCCACACCTTTCTGACACTTTGCTATACTCTACCCCACTATATGGCACTCCACTCTGCAACACTTTACTCCATAATATGCCCCTACACTCTGGCACACTACTTTACTCCACTTTACTGCTCTACTCCATCCTAGGCCACCCCACCCCTCAGACACACTACGCCACGCCACGCCACTCTACTCTACTCCACTCTGCTCTAAGATACTCAACTCCTCTCTGTGCCACTCCACTTCACTCTACAACTCTATGCCACTCCCTCTACTCAACGCCACTCTACTCTACACCATTCCACTCTAACGTTTGTTTACACTATATGCCCCTGCACCCTATTCCACGACACTCTACTCCACGACACTCTACTCCACGACACTCTACTCCACGACACTCTACTCCACGACACTCTACTCCACGACACTCTACTCCACGACACTCTACTCCACGACACTCTACTCCACGACGCTCTACTCCACGACGCTCTACTCCACGACGCTCTACTCCACGACGCTCTACTCCACGACGCTCTACTCCACGACGCTCTACTCCACGACGCTCTACTCCACGACACTCTACTCCACGACACTCTACTCCACGACACTCTACCCCAGGACACTCTACCCCAGGACACTCTACCCCACTCCACTCTACTCCTACTCTACTCCTACTCCTACTCCTACTCCTACTCCTACTCCTACTCCTACTCCTACTCCTACTCCTACTCCTACTCCTACTCTACTCCTACTCCTACTCCTACTCTACTCCTACTCCTACTCCTACTCTACTCCTACTCTACTCCTACTCTACTCCTACTCTACTCCACTCTACTCCTACTCTACTCCACCCCACGACACTCTACTCCACCCCACGACACTCTACTCCACTCCACGACACTCTACTCCACTCTACTCCTACTCTACTCCACCCCACGACACTCTACTCCACCCCACGACACTCTACTCCACTCCACGACACTCTACTCCACTCCACGACACTCTACTCCACTCCACGACACTCTACGACACTCCACGACACTCTACGACACTCTACTGCATCACACTCCGCTCCTCTCTTCGCCACTTTACTCAACTAACCTTTAGCCATGCTGAAAAGCACCCATGCTCATGTACAACATGGCTAAAACACATTGGCAAAGCCAATAGCTCTTGAATAGGCAAGACCCATTGGCTTTGCCAATTCTTGTTCTCCTTCAGTGGCTGATCACTGTGGGACCAGGAGGAGGAACTCATCAAACTTGGGTGAGTCATGTATGTTTCTCTAAAATAACTTTTGGTCCCCTCATGCGCCACAGTGACATGCTTAAAACTCCCAGCTTTGGCTACAGATACACCAATTCCTTTCTATATTAAAGGTTTACTTACTTTGTTCCATGTAAGGAGAAGCTTGCAGTGAGTGCTTCAGTCATTGCATAATTTGATTATATTAATGTTTGTGTTCAGGAAAAGGCACTAAATGATGTAGTAAGTCCAGTGATAACGAGCGTATTTTATATAACTAGATGATCCAGATCTCTTTGTCAATCCTCTTACCATTTGTCCTTCGATGGGCCTTATCTTTCCTGCCTGAGAGGTGATGGGCGTTAACATTACATCAATCAATTTCAATTTACAGAGTAACCCAATTGGCTACACAACAAGGACCAGGATTCAGTGACTATAGTTAAGAAGGTTTATTACAAATTAGCAATCAGGTTAAGGTAAACAAATCTTAGCACCATGCTATAAAAATACAGAATAACAACTGGGAAACCCTACCTCCTCAATAAGTTTAGGCGTACCGGTATGAGACACACAGGGAATTAATTCACAGCAATACAAAAGATCAATAGCAAGATCTGGTGCTCAGAGAAGAGTTTCTGGCCCTCTCTTCTATACATGAGTAACATTTTGAATCCTCTAAGGTAAAGTCCAAACTAAGTGGATGGTTCAATAGTCTAAGGAATCTCAAAATTCAGGGTCCTGCAGAAAACATAGGAAAAGCATGGGAAATCTGTGCAAGTAAGGAAATACGGAATGTAAAAGAAATGAGGAAAGGTGTCAGCATTGCAGAATCTCTGGTCAAGAGTCTTCTTGGGTCAGGGGAGTTTGAATGTTAGCCTAAGCCACACTCAGCAAGAGTCAAAGAGAATAAGCATAGAGGTCTGAGCCTCTCAAAGTCCAAGGAAAAGTGGTAGGAACTCAGACAGTGTAATCTTGAGTTAATTGCACCAAATTCACTCAGGTACCAACCCTCGGTTCACATCATCAGGGGTTCCATTGTCCCTTTCCATTCTTGCGTTTTAAGCTGCAACATTTACGAAATGTCCCACACTGAACCTAGGAACTACATTGTCCTTGTTCAACCAAACCATGTTGTAACATTGCTGAGTAGGACTCTTCAGTTAATACTCTGGCTGTCCATGTTCCTTTGTCAAGGTCCTCTTAGGCTCTTTCTCTATTGCTAGTAGTGTTGTATCTGTTCTCAAACTAGCCATGTTTGTGAACGCACCTGCAAGTTGAAATGGAAAACAGTATTTTATGCAGAATGGAAAACAGGCCTAGTAAGGGCAATTTTAGAATATTAAATCAATGGTTCACCTTTAATATGCATGTGCACTTTAAAAAATAAATGGGTGAAACTTGTCAGTATATTAGATTCATATTATATGTGGCATAAAGTAAAATCTTGAATGCGCATGTGTAAATATGGCTAAGAGCTACATTTTAAAAGAAATATACGTGAAACATTAATGCACACATTACATAAATCCAATGCACACTTTACATAAATCCTTGTCGTTTCTAGAGTAAACACATTCTAAATAGTTGAGTATGGTTTATTCATCAAGTCTCCAAAGAATATCTCATTTAATACAGTTAAAGCACACAGTGTTATGTATAAATTCTCTAATTCTACAGTGAATGCACTTCAGTAATAATGTCAAGTGCAACACCTTTTTTTATTAATGTTGTTAGACCACAAGGGAAACATTTAACTGCACCTTTATGTCATCTATTTGTGACGTTAAAGGTGGAGTCAAAATGACGCTGCTCCACTAGTATTTGTGTACCTCACGTCTGCCTTTCGTAAGTTCTCTGTAGTGTGCATTGCTACATGGCCCTGGGATGCCTATACTATAAATTGCCATACAACGCCAGCAGTATCTTTCTTGGCTTGATGGTGAAATTGGTTGCATACTGTTTTCTTTTACATTAATGTATGCTTTCTAAACAAAGTAAATATGCAATCTTTGGTTTATAACATTTAGGTGTGATTAGTGGACTAGAGCATCTACTGCAGGGACCTGTGTTCTGTATTTGAACTTGTGGCCATGAGGTCGGAGAGCCTACTCTGCTGTCATCCTTCCGAAGTGTATAGAATGAGTGCCATGAACAATAAACATCGATTATTCTAAATTAAGATTTCTCTCTGGGTTAGCGTGCACTTTACGATTGCACATGTATGGTGCGTGATTCAGTTGTGTTGATGGTGTTTAAAAGTGACACAGTTGTCTTTGGTATTGTCTTTATTGCTGCAGTGTTTGTGTGACAAATTTGGGTAAATGGTTGTCAAGAGTCATTTATGACTCTTGGAAAAGCATTTGTAACAGTGCGAGTTCAGTGATGAGTACTGGGGTAGTTTGAGTCATTGGTGGTGCATTTCACTGGTGCAGTCTGTGTAGCCGGGCTTTAAGTGGGCCGGGTCTCACCGATGCTGAGCACCGGCAGTTTTTGAAAGGGGGCCTTGAAACGGGTCTCCATTGGGCTCTGTTTTCCGCCCTGGCACAGGCGGTCCGTTTTTTTCCGGACTGCAGTGACAGCAGGCACATTGATGTGCACGTGCTCACACTGCTCACTACTCACTAGTGGAGAAGTTATGGCATGATGTCATGCCAGGTGAGCGCTGTAGGGGAAGGGCCATCCTTTAAAGAGATTTTCTTTTTTCTCTCTCTGGATTTCCCTCGGGAGCAGCAACATTGTTGTGGTGTCACCAGGGCTTTAAGTGGAAGCTTTTTCAATATTATATACAAGCCATAGTTGCTGCTTATTTATCTTACACAACTAACAACCGTTGACAAAGCCAATAGTCCTGACTTATTGTAGGTATGATGTTGCTTGTTATATCGTATATCTGGATGCAGAAACAGCAAAATACAAGTTGGGCGGCACACTATGCTTAGCACAGATTTTTAGCTTGTGTTTTTAAGCCACACCTTTAATTACATTGACCACGCCCCTTTGAGAGACCCCCAATTTTTTCATCTCACTTAAAAGCCCTGTGTCTAGCTTTGCTAGTTGGGTGACATTGCGCTCTCTGTTCCAGTGCATTCTGCTGGTGGTGTTATGGAGGGACTCTACTGTTGAAAATGTGTTGAGTGCTATGTTGTTTGCCCTCAGGCGTTATGTTGGTGTGTGTATTGTAGTATTTTATGTGAACAGTAATGGTGCAGTACTAAAAGTGCTGTCGGTGAGTGTTGCATGGTATTTCCCAAGAGAGTGGTTTAGCTGTGTCATTGGTCCTAGCAGAAGGACCAAAGTGGGCCCCCTGGCTGCTATTTGAACAGTGATATACAGCAATAATCATGGTTCAGTGGGTACCTCAGGTATACGGGCCAGATGCCGCTGCACCAATCGAAGCTACGCCCTTGTCCCCAGCGGTCTTGAGTGGCACAGTACAGCTATTCCTAGTGGATATTTTTTGGGTAAGTCTTGGAACTTGTGATGTGATATTGTATGTTGATGCAACACGAAAAGTTCTATGTACACCACTGTGTACCCGATGAGTGTGCCTAACTTACGTTGGTTGTGTGGGAGACAGGCCATATGTAAACATGGAATTTTATTTCTAATTAGCATTTGGCAGTGTTTGCTAAGAGAGAGTTATATGTATTAATGTGCGTGGGTTGCATCGATGTGTGGGAGTATTGTAGGATAGCGTGTTGAGCAGTGCTTTAAATGGACGTAGAGGTGTGGCAAGTGGGTGGGGCTTGGGGTGGGGCTATGGGAAGATATGATCATACATAATGACTTCTGTACTAGTTGCAGCACATATCAAAACACATGAGAAATGCATTTATGTCAACCAAACAGAGTAACGCAAAATGAAAGCCAAACAGGATGATATGTTAACATTTCCTTGTTTTGTAAAATTTGCTGCGTCTATAATGCCATCCTGTTATTTTTTGTTGTTCAACACAATACTATAAATTCTCAAGTGTGCGCACACACACAGCAAGAAACAAGCACACATGTACACAAAAGTATTCCACACAGTCCCCTTAAAATATCTCCTGAGAGTGTCCTGATTCTCTCCCTCTTTCTCTCACAGAAGAACAGGCACACACAAGCAGGCACACGCGAGCAGGCAGGCACACAGCCATATACAAACACTCACACAAAGTCTCAGGTGGGATTAAAGCCATTTTAAACTCCTTACCTCCCGTGGTTTTTTTTAATAGCAGCTGTCAGCCTGCTGCATCCATACCTGTGTTTGCACAAATCCACACAATAGTGTGAATGTGATTAAAAGCACAGGGCCTAAATGGAGCCTCCACTGTCAAACACAGTGTGATGGTGAACATAGGGACATCATGCAAAAAAGCCCACGCCGAATGCTCGCTGCACACCTGATTGACAGTGCAGGGTCTGTCTAGAGACCCTGCCCTGTTAATCACAGTGTGACAAGAGCCCACTCAAACCCCTGCAGTTTGGGAACACTGAAAGGGGCGCTGCTGGAATCTTCTTTTTTTTTTTAAACTTTATTTGTGACTTTTACCAATTACAGACAGCGACACTTCGCCACAAAGTAGAGCAAGGGCATAAATGTAATACATAATATGCATTTGCATGCCAATTCCACAATACCTATTACCCTCCCAAGGAGTGCCAGAGTGTCCTTTTGGGCATACGTTGACCCTTGGAACCAAATGCTCTCCAATCAGTCCTTTACTCTGCTCGAGCAGCTGTAGTCGCCATCTAACAGTAGGGATACAACTGAGCATTTAAGAAACCGAAAAAACAGGGTAGGAGAGAAAGGGGAAGTGGGGGAAACCTCTCTGACTGAGCCAAAAAAATGTTGTAGCGCAGATGCAGGGATGGACCCTCCCTACCGGGCATGTACCTTTTTCATTCTCGCCTACCCATCCACGGCAGGGGCCTGTGCCTGACCATCTTGATTTGCTTGTAAAAACCTTTGCAGTGGTTCCTATATATCCGGGGTGGCACGCTTCCATAGGCATAAAATCCCAAAACTCAAAGTTGGGTGTGACAAAATGCTGCATCTTTCAGCCAGTCATCTCTACGCAACCTGCACCTGCGACCCCAGCAGATCGCCACACGTCTCTTCGCCAACAGCAGCAACATGGCAGCGAGTCTTCTAATGCCTTTAGGTACGTTTTTGACATAGCCTAGCAAAGCAATCAATGGAGTACGCTCTATCCTGTATTTCACATTTCATCCAGAACATCAAACACACTTACCCAGAATCCTGCCACCTCCCATGCAAGGTGCATGAATGAAGCCTCGACTGTCCCACATCACACACAGCGTACCTCCACACTCAACCCAGCCCTGCACAACCACACCGGAGTTCTGTATAGTCTGTGGAGGAATTTAAAGTGGATTGGTCTAAGCTGATAGTTGGCCGACATGTCCCTGGATTACGTGCAGCAGTAAGTCCATACACCCTCCTCAAAAGGAGCTCCCAGGCTCTCCTCCCAAGCGTTCTGGGCTGGGGGCATATGTACTGGGTAGTCTCGCTGCATACCAGTGTACAGGTGGGTTATAAGTTTGCGGGGTGAGGGATTTGATGAAAATGCTTCCAAGACATTGAACACTGGCGGCGCAACAGGGAATGAGGCAAATCTCGCCCCCATAGCCGCCCGCAGCTGATAGTAGGTCATCCTGTCCAGGAGTCCCGTGTGTTCATCTCCCAAAGCGGTGTCCATGCTTATAAATATCTCCTTTGAAAATGACCGACCCAATGTGTGCAACTGCAGCTTACACAATCGCTGACAGACTCCTACCTCCGCCGCGAAGGGCAGCCCCGTGTGTCCAGTCAGCGGCACCGAGGGCGCAAACAGAGAGTCCAAACCTGCACGCTGACGGACCAGCTGCCATGCCCAAACTGTGCCACCAACCGTATCTATTCCAGCCCGCGGGCGACTCTGTAAATGGAACATCACCATATGGAGCGTTCGCTAGGGCCCTCTCAGGGGCCGCATGTGCCATGAACCGCGTCAGAAATATCCAATGAAACAAAAATTGAGCCGGAGCACAGGAGTGGTACTGTGACCAAAATGTGCCCATAGCAGCTGTAAGCGGGAAAATCGTAGATTTCTCCCAATTTATGGTGATGCCTGAGAGGCCGCCAAACCTAATGATCTCCCATATAAGGGGCTCAAGATTGTCCACAGGGTCCCGGGGGTAGAGAGTCACATCGTCCGCATATATTGATTCAAGGACCACCCGGGGCGTAAAATCGTGTCCACTCTGCGTGTGAAACTGTTGCAGCCTGGCCGCAAGCAGCTCCATTGCCTGGGACGAAACCACATTGGTCCAGCCTGAGTATCGTGGGGAGCAATGGTAGCAGGCGCAAGGCAAGAAGTTTAGCAAAAATTTTATTGTCGATATTGATAATTTATAGAAGCCTATAAGAGTTGCACAGTAGCGGGTCCTCATCCGGTTTAAGTAATGTCACTATGAGCGCCTCGCGAAGGGAAGGGGTAGAGCGCCCTGCTCCAATGAATCCTCATACATGTTGAGGAGATGAAGTGCGAGCAGCAGCGCAAACTCCTTATAAAAGACAGCGGTGAGTCCATCCAACCCTGGAGCTCTATCCCCAGGCATACCCCGAATGACACCAATCACCTCCTCTACAGAGAATGGTTCATCTAAGTACCTGCGTTGGGCGTCACTAAGCCAAACCAGCTCAATCGAATCAAAAAAGGGAAGTAGGTCAGGAGGCACCCCCGGCTGGCGAGCAGAATATAACGAGGAATAAAATGTCAACATTTCGGCCGGACCACTTTCTGCCCAACCACTAGCACGTCCTCGCCCGTGCGCAGCTCGCTGACGTATTCATTTGCCCACGGCTTTCTGAGCAGGCCAGCAAGAGTCTTACCAGCTGTCTCCCTCACCATATTGACGAGTGTGTGCCTCCTTCCCCAAGTAGTGTGTCTCCCTTAGTGCAGCCTCCTCAAATTCTGCCATTTTTTACTTGATCTGCGCGAGGATTGGAAGTCGCTTGGATTCAAAATATTTATGCTCAAGCAACCGTATCATGCTTTCGAGTTGCCTCAAATCTCCTCTAAGAGTGCGCAGGACACCAGCCTGTTTAGCGATGCATCTGCCCCTAATTACTGTTTTAAATGCCTCCCATAACGTGGATGGGGAGTCCACCAAGCCGACATTTAACTCAAAATATTCCATTATGGCAGCTTCGCTGTCCTCCCGAAACACCTGGTTGCAGGGGGGCTCCAGCAGGGAGTCTCCAGCTAAAGGTCCTGCTTGGCGCATCTGGCAATGCAAATTCCAGTAGCACTGGAGCATGGTCCGAAAGGGTACGTGCGAGATGAGCGCAGTGTCTGACCCAGGTGTCCACGTTGTGGAAAATGAGCCAGTAGTCTATTCTGGACCACCTGGGGCCCGCAGTAGAAACACAGATTCCCTCATGGCCATTCGGGTGAAGACAACGTCAGACATCAATTATGCCGTAATCCTCCATCAGCACCTGGAGTTGTGCCTCTGCCCGTGTGTGGGGCTGGCGCGAACCCCCCAACCTATCACTATCCGGATTTAGCACCACATTAAAATCCCCTCCCCACAGCACTGCACCCGGACCCAGAGATTCCACAAGTCTCCATACTTCACTAAAGAACAAGGGGTCGTCAGGGTTAGGCCCATCTATCGAGACCACCCTGATGGGGCCTCCGCTGGGAACCCCGGCGGCCATCACATAGTGACCCAGAGGATCATGGGTAACAGTGCGTGTATGCCACGGTAGCACCTTTCTGAGGATAATGGCTGTATCTCTTGCATAACTAGAGTAACCTGCAATACATTTTTCGCCCATCCAGCCTGCACGCAAGCGCGAATATCTGTCCCGCGTCATGTGTAACTCTAGGAGAAAACATATATTCGCCCCATGTCGGTTAAGCAGTGCTGCCACGAGACGCACCTTTCTACAATCATTCAAGCCCCGCACATTCCAGGTGATTGCTTTAAGAACACATTTGGTATTTAAGTTTTCAGCCATCTCCGCAGCTCCTCAATTTGTGAGCGGTGAGGTAGGGGTAATAAGACCTGCAGCTGAAATGGTGAGGCCAGAGAGGGAGGAAAGCAGGGGAGGGAAAGAAGACAAAAGGGAGAAAATCAAAGAACATCGCAAACAGCACAACCATCACCCACCCAGCACACCCCCTTCCCACAACAGCCACCCAACTAGGCTGAAGAGCATCAAGCCACACCCAACCAGGCCGCCAGGGGCCAACAGCAGATTGCAACACGGGACTTTACCCAGGGGTCCAGCACCAGGAAACTCGTCGATACCCAGCCCAAGGAGCTGGGTGGCTGGGCAAGAGCCTCAGTAAGGCTCGCAGTGTCAGTCGAGCGGGCATCCAGCACAGTACCTGTCCGGCTCAAATGACCAGTTAATGCAAGTGCTCAAGGGGCATAAATCAAATGTCGAACCAGTCAAGCACTAGGGTCCTTATTAGTTTGTCTAGTAAAGTGAGGCTACTGCATATTGATCAGTCATTCTCATTGAGCGGGTCTTCTACCATCTGTTCTCTATCCATGGAGGCAGCCGGCTTCGGGCGCTTGAGACTGTGGGCAAACTTGGTGGCCAGTTTGGGGTCCATTAAGTAGGATGTCTTTCCGGAGTGGAAAACTCATAATTTTGCCAGGTAGAGGCGAGAGTATTTGACATCCTGTTGCTGCAGCATCTGCTTAACAGGCACGAATTCTCGACGGGCAGCCTGGACGGATAGTGTAAAGTCCGGAAAGAATGAGACAACATTGCCCTGCTATCTGGTGTCCTGCAGGTCGCAGGCCTTGCGTAGCACCGTGTCCCGATTCCTATAGTTAAATAACCTCGCAAAGATGGGATGGGCCGGGGCGCCCGGGGGGGGTGGTTTGCGGGTTCTGGGATCTGTGTGCATGTTCTGCTACACACACGGAAGATAGGGTGTCCCCAAAAAGGGACTGAAGCATGTCCTCAACGTAGTCTTCCACCCGGGTCAACGTGGTGGACTCAGGGATACCAAGAATGCGCAGATTGTTGCGCCGGGACCTGGCTTCAAGGTCCTCATTTTTGTTACAGATGATCTCAAGTACCTTTTCCATGCTGAGCAGTTTTTTGTGTGTCGCTGTGCCTTCATCTTCCAGCGCGGAGGTCTGCTGTTTGACTTTTGTGATGTGCTCGTTGTGGTTTGCCACTTTGTTCTTTAGTCGATCCAGTCGGTCAGACATCAAGCCGATTTTTAAGTCTATTGCTGCCAGGGATTGCTTCAGCTCAACAAACATGGCGCGGATACTTGGCTCAGTGTCCGGCGCAGCCTTCATGTTCTCACCGTCCGGCTCCTCCTCCTGGGGGGTGGGGGTGCTCCCTCTGGTGGTTTTTTGCGTTGTTCTAAAAAAAAGATTTGGCTGCTTGGCATCTACTTTGCCCATGATGCCCAAACTGCTCACTCAGCTTAAGGTAAGTCTCTCCAAAACTGTATTGGCTAGGACTGGCCGTCCAAGGTCACTTCCAGGGGTGCCCTCTGGGCCTGCGTCACCTTCACGGCTCAGCTACTGCTGTGCAACAGCGGCCGCACGCTCTTTGGACTTCAGGCTGTCCTCAGATAACCCTATACCTCAGGGTCGCCACAAGGCGTATTGAGGGGGACAAGGGCTCTCTCCATCTCCAGAGCCAGGTAGGGCCCAACACTCGAGTCGATAGGCTGTCCCCAGGATGTGCCTCCCAGCCAGACTCATCAGGGCAGCCCAGACTCAGGGCCAGCAATCCAGGCCAGCGCAGGGGCCTGTTGGGACCGCCAGACCCGCCTCTCCAGTCCACAAGATGGTGTCTGTTTTTCGTTCTGTGAGGGTCCAGATCCGCTCACCACGGGGGTCTAGGCATTGGCCCCGTTTCATCAACGAAGTGTGCCTACACAAATGGCTGGAGGCCCCTACACCGCAAAATCTGCTAAGGTGCCAGGCCATGCATCATCGCCGTGCTCCACATCCTGCCACACCTCCAGTTCGGTCCAACCCATGTGCGTCCCACTAGTCTGCAGGAGGGCACTGGCGATCAGCCGACTGTAGCTCCGTCTGCCCCGGCTCCCACTGTCTATTTCTGCCGCTTCTGGGGCCAGCAGGGATCACGTTGCACCTCGAATCCTTTTGCCCACCCTTCAACTACTCTTTGACGTGGGGGGCTTCGCCGTGCTGCGCCAGGCCAGGGGCACCTGACCCCAGGAGGGCCCAGCCTGGGGCAATCTCACCCAACCAGGGCTGCTATTTCGCGGGCGAGCTGCCCTGTGCTGCACACTTCCCTGCTTCCGAGAGCACACCCCACCGGGTGACCCCCGGCCGACGCTCCCCTACCTAGCACCGCTCCACCCGCTTCACTTCTCAGGGCCCGGGCGCCGCCGGGGGAACCTCGCAGGATGCAGAGCCAAGGCCCGAGAGGCAGGGCCGCAATCGGCCCACTTCTCTCCATCCGACAGTGATCGCCGGGCTCAGGTCTCCCACCTCTACAAGCTCCAGTTGCCTCTGCCACCGTCAGGCAGGATTTAAGTCGCAGCACCTCCTCCGGCGGGGTAAGCGCGGATTTCGCCCAGCCCTTGCAGCAGTCAGGCTGGGGCGCCACTTTCCCTCTGCGGGTGCTCCCGCCGCTTATCTCAGGAGCCACTGCTCTCCTGTCGCAGATTCCACCGCCAGCAGTTGCAGCAGCCTTCCAGGTTCGATCCTACACCGTTTCAGATCGCGATGGGTGGGCCGCCCGCAGGATAACTGATGGATTAGCTGCTCAGACTGCAGAGCCTCACTACGTGGCGGCCATCTTGCAGCCGGCTCGCTAGCGCTCCCAGCGCTGCTGGAATCTTCAGCAGTCACTCTGCAAAAGGGTGGCTACTTCACAGCTCATTTACTTACAAGCTGCTCGGAAGCCCTGCCCTGAGCTGGAAGAGATGTCTAACCTGAGCCTGCCTTCGATCAGGGTACCGGTACTCTCCCTGTCTACAGAGAAGTGCCAGAACTGATGACCAAAAAATTCAGAAGTGCCGGTGAGTACCGGCCCATTTAAAGCACTGGTGTTGAGTGAGCGTACTCTGTGAACACTCGAAAGCATTGTCCCATCTCAGTAGCTAGAGTAATAATACCCCACAGCACTTACTAGCCATACTAGATTGCATTGCCGTCTTGGGTCTGCAAACGCTGGCTTGGATATACACCATCCTATGTGCCTGCTGTACCTAATGCCAACACTTTATTGGACTTCTCTGAACTGCTAATCGCCCCCACATCTGCAACTTCTTGGGCAGCCATGGTCCAATAGCTGGAAGATCCTTGACCTTACCATACACATCACTTTCCCTTTGACATTGTATTCGTTTTTAAAAGCATTGTTTTTGGCAGGTAGTTAAATCTTTAAAGAATATTTTTCCCGCAATGTTTAAAGCCAGCACCCAACATAACTTTTACAAGATGCAATAACAGTGATTGTAGCCGAAGATTTTTATGCATTTTGGATTGCATATTGTGTGTTCTGGATCAGTGTAATTCAAACAAAGCGTGAATATTATTTTTGATAAGAGGAGCGACATCACTTCGTCGCGCTCTTTTGCCAAATTTCCAAGCCTTATCTGCGCATACCGGTCTGCTGTCCTGTAATTGGTTGGAGGTGCATTCTGGTGTGACTCGCGTGAGGAATGCATTCCTGTAGTGGTGAAGAAGAGCTGACGCTTTTCCCTCATCAAGAAAATAATGCGTCCCGTTCGTTTCACACTTTTTGGCCTCTCAAGCCCACTGCCTTTTCACAGGCTCCCCGTTTTCGGAACACGACTCCCAGGAGAAACGCAGTAGTTAAAAGACTCATCCCAGAAGAGCGGTGGCGGCCATCTTAGTGACTGCGCCTCTGGGTTCGATCAAGAACTCATGCGAGCGGCAAAGATCATTTCTGCCGCCCAGAGGAGATATTGCACGAACTCCTCACCTTTTATAATACTGGGAAATAATCTTGCATGCGCCTTTTCTTGAGGGCACAAGTCTAGTTCAGCAGTCCCCATAGGCTAGTCTGTAACTCACTGTAACCAACTCTTTACAGCTTGGAGCAATAAAAAACATTTCTCGGTAATGTAATTTTCTGTTTTTATTACCTGTGTGCGCACACACCCTGTTCCACTGAAAGTGAGCGTTCCAGGAAACATTCATGTTCAGTTCAGTTCAGTTCAAAAGCTTTATTCGGTATGTAAAATACAACCATATAAGCAAAACAACATTTAAAAATACATATAAGACAAAAATATTTTATACACAAGGACAAAACAGAAGACCATATTTACACATTATTAAAGTGCATAGTTCTTTCCTTAAACTTAATAATCTTCCATCAAAGAATCCACATTGTAGTTGAAATAAAATGTAAATTCCATGAAAGTTATCCTGTAGGTGCAAATATACAAAAGTGCTAAATAAGGTAACAGTCCCGATACATAATTCATCAAAAAAAAAAAAAAAAAATTTTGCTTTGAAGTTACAATTTCATATCAAAATCAGGACAATGTCTCTATATACAAATTACATGACTAGATAAAATTAATTGGTGCAGACTATGGACTTCCTGATATTCATGCATTTCAGCACATAGGATGCCACAAAAAAACAGGTGTCAGGACTCTCTAGAGTTATTAGGAACTTCATTGCTGATTTAGTGGAACGTATATTATTTTTTAAAAGGATAGGTTTTAAATAAAATTTCCTAAAATGGCTATAAAATTTACAAAACAATAAAAAGTGACAGCAGCTTTGTTTTGACATGTTATCACAGGGACACAGCATATTAGATTTGATCTTAATATCTGGGAAGGAAACTAGATGGTGTACAATTCCAAGCCTTAAACGGGTTAAGACAAATCTGTGTGAGTTATGAGTCACGATGGCAAGGTATGTCTGAAAACCTGACCTTAAATTCAAGTCAAAATAAGAAGCGACTGTAGTTAGATTTTTAGACTGATTTTCTCTAGCCAACTTCTTGAATGCTAGGAACTTAGACTTGATGTCTTTCTTTGGTATCAGTACAGCAGCTTCGGGATTCAGACGGATGTTACATTCAAACAAAAGATTAAACCAGTGATAAATATAACTCAACCAGGGAATACGAGATAGATTATCAAGTTTCAAGCAATCCTTAATGATTGCTTGTGTGAATACAGTCTCAGATTTGGACCAGATAGAGCGCCAAAGAAGTAATGGGCGTAATGCGGCTAAATCCGCAATGAAGTCAATACCAGCCTCCATATGGGTTAGGATATTGGGGGCCGAGGACGGGGCGCATAACAGTTTCTTCAAAAACTTATTTTCATCAATCTGTAAGCCATTCACAGAATGATGCCCCCAGACACCCGCCCCGTATAAAGCAGATGAAATACACCTAGCTTTGTAAATTGCTAGCATGTCTTTCACACTCCTTTGTCCCAGCTTAGCTGCAAATCTGAAAATACTATTTGTGTTTCTATACATCTTTAACCTTACGTTCTCGTCTTCATTTGTCCATTTCCCGTTGCCTGCGAATGTTATCCCAAGATAACAAAAACTATTAACCGATTGAATCTTTACTTTGTCAATAAAGAAAGAGGAATTAGATTTCGCCCTCTTTCCACAGGTCATGGCGAAAGTCTTACTTTTGTTAATGATCAATTTCCTTTCATTGGTAAATAGCACAAATCTGTCTATGAGGCGTTGCAAACCATTCTGTGTCCGTGAGATGAGAACTGCGTCATCTGCGTATAATAAAATAGGGGTAACACTACCGTTAATCAAGGGGGCGTCTGAGGTTAATTTACTTAAAATCGAATCAATTTCATTTATAAATAAAGAGAATAAAAACGGGGCCAAAACGCACCCTTGACGAATCCCTCTTGCGACTTTAAAAAAAGGTGTGCATTCTCCCATAGGACCAAAGCGTACTTTGCATGAAAGGCCAGAATATAACCGAGCCAGAAAGAAAACACACTCTTTGGGGGCTCCGAGATCTAACAATGTGTCCCAAAGGATGTTGTGGTCTACAAGATCAAAGGCGCTACTTAGGTCTGCGAAACAAAGGAAGAGATTCCCCTCCTTTGCAACAGTATATTTGTGTATTAAAAGATCTAAATTAATACACTGTTCCTGCGTCCCCAGGCCTTTCCTAAATCCGTATTGCGCCTTTGAAATTATCTTGTTATCTTCGGCCCATGTCTCAAGTCTCTTTAAGATTATTCTACTCAGTATTTTTATCGAAGCGTCTAAAAGAGAAATGGGACGATAATTACTTGCCTCAGACCTTGATCCCTTTTTGAAAAGGGGAATAATTATTGATTGGCCCCAAGAAATTGGCATCTGGCCCTCCGTTATAGCATTAAAAAACCTGGTCAGGATCGGTGCCCACAGATCTAATTCGGATTTATACAGATCCAGCGGGACTCCATCCGGGCCAGGTGCCTTGCCGCCCTTGCTATTGCGTAGTCCTTCATAAACCTCATCAAGACCAATGTCTAGAGGCAATCTGGGCCAGGTATACTCATTGTCCATATGGGAATCTAAAATTAGCCTATCCGGATTAAAAATATTTAAAAAGTGGTTCATCCATGATTGGCAATCAACATGAGAGGTAATTTCGGGCACTGAGTCATCTTTTAAGAAGGGACTGTTTATGGTCTGCCAGTATAACTTGCTATCATTAGTTTCAGCCGCACAGCTGAGTTTATACCAAGCCTCCTCTTGGAGAGCTCTTTTCCTTTTGGCAAGTGATGTTTTATAGGCAAAACGACAAGATTTAATTGCTGTACAATCACGTGGTTTAATGCACATCGCCAATTTTAGGGCATGGAGAGCATCTGTACAACTTTTATCGAACCAACCGTTGTTAATTAATCTTTTCCCCTTATGCGGCTTTGTGAGTAAATTATCAATTGTTGAACTAATAATACGTAGGTGGTTCAATATAACTTGCGAATGTACCACATCGCTAAGGCAATAGGTTATCTCCAAGGTACACTTTCTTAAAACCTCCTCCAACAGCTCATATGGAACGATCTTAGACCATTTAATCCTAAACCCATTGGGTCTTACAGCCTCCAGAGAGTTAATCCTATTGTTTGCATCCAAATCTTTGGGACCCCAACAGTGCAGTGATACAGAGATGCTGTTATGATCACTTACAATTTGCTCATTGACGCACAAGTTGGAGTATGCACAATCGTTGGACAATAAAATGTGGTCAATATATGAGTTAGCTCCTCTTCCAGTAAATGTTGGACAGTTAACATTGTTATTATTCTTCGTACAACTTAACATATCCAAATCAAATTTTGCTAACATCATATTAAGGATAGTGCCATACGTACAATGTGGGAAGTGTAGGCCATCATTTCCCTCCATGTTACCATTTTCCCTTGTGATTCCACATGAATTGCTCGAGGCATGAGGGCAGGGACTTATATTAAAGTCACCCAACCAAAGAACAATAGATTGGTGGCCAGTAACTGCCTGAGTCCTCTCAATTTCTTTTTCAAGCTCAATCAGGATATTACCTCTATCGACAGTAAAAACATTATTATAAAAATTTATCAACAACAAATCTTTCCCTTTGTCAAACTCTAAACATAACACCTGGGAATGGGCATCCACTGAAACATAACTTTTAACTTTACAGGTTTTTAGTTTAGTGGATATTAAAAGCAAAAGACCACCTTTGGCTCTTCCTGCAATTGAACTCACTGCATTCAGGCTGTATGCTAAATACCCCTCAATAAAGATAGGTTCCTCACACCACGTCTCCTGAAGACAGATTATATCGTACCCAATATTAATAAAATCCTTCCACCATGGGGAGTCTAACTTCCTCTTCAGACCGGCAATATTCCACGTAACAACGCGGTAACCTGTATCAAGATCACACTTAGCCCTTGTGTGATCATTAACTGGGTCTACCAGGGGAGGGTCAAAATTTAAAGAAGGATCAGCAAAGGTACGACTATTCTGTATCTTGTTAATTCCTATATTCTCCAGAGCAACTTCTGCCTTATTAGGTTCAGGCAAAGGTGAGGGGGGAGTAGTCACTACAGTATCAGTGCAAATACCACTAACTGATTTCTCCTCCGTGTTTATAGAAAAATTGAACAGTCAATCGTTTTCCTCCAATGAGGACAGGGCAGAGTACCTGTTAAAAAGGGGAATGGTGTAATCCCTTTGCCTACCGAATTCCTCATTAAACTGTATATTCCCTCTATTATGATACTGCGGGGCTCTTGGTGGCAAAAAGGGAAAATAACTATCCCCACCCCTGAGTAGACCAGGTACATACTGCCCAGTCTGTTGGGACCTTAACGAATGTGGGCCATCTAAATAGCTGTAAAAATATCCTAAAGGTCTAGCAGAAACCAGGTTAACTTGGTTGGGTAGGGATGCAGCTCTCAAGAGGACAGTTGCCACGTGTTGTGGGTATTTAAAATTAACAAGGATACAATCCCCTGTAGTAGTTTTCCTGCCTTCTCCTATCCAGCTGACTCGGCGGGTAGATAAGATGTCTTGTGAAAAAGCCAGCGGAAATCCACAATTTTTGTTAAGCCAGGCGAGTGATTTATTTTTTAAAGAATCATGAGATTCCTGGCTAGAGTTAGGCATACTAGAGTCTGCCTCCGGGACATTAATCAGTACAACTGTATAAGGGGCACACTGTGGTGGAAGGTTAACAATATGATTTCTCTTATGTTTAATATGATCAACATCTCCCCTAACTACATGCTTTTTATTGTTACTCGAGCATGTATGTGCAGAAGTTACTTCTCCTACTGAGGTGGCTATAGTAGGTGGAGCCAAAACTGGTATAGCAGTGGATGATGCGTCTATGGATCGACACAACTGAGTGCTGTCCCCCAGTCCCTGTGGAGCTCCCATATTGTGTATGCCAAGCAAATGCATAGTAGGTTCCATAGCACCCTCTTTGGGCTTAGAGTGGGTGTGGGCTGAACCAGCAGACACGGGGGTAAACGCAGGGGGAGAATGTCGTTTTTCATAAGAGTTCAGTAGGCCCTTTAAATTGTCTACTTCTGCCGAGATTATATCTAATTTTGCCATCAAAGGACTAATTATAGACTCTAATTTGGTCTCAAAAATTGAGACCAAATGTCCTATGGTGGCTGCATGCAGAGAGACCCCCTCTGTATTAACGTTAGTCCCTGATATATCTTTGGTCAACTCCGGTAAAGCCCCCCTTCCTTGTTGGAAGGAGCCCTGTTTTTTTGGCTTGTGGGTCGCCACTCTCTTTGCTGGTGCTTTTCTACATGCCCGTGTTTTCCTCTGCATCGGGGAGGGGGTTAAAATTGTTTTACAACCAGATGCTGTAGTCGATGTGATAGAGGAGTTCAATTGGGAGGTGAGTTCATCAATGCTTCCCACTGTGTCTAAAACAAAAGGTGCAACATCAATCCCATCAACATTGTCTGTAGTAACCATACTACTTTCGACGGGTAATACAGTATTGGGAGCTAAGGTATCCGATGGGGAAGTTTCTAAAGTAGATCTGCCCAATGAAAGTCTCCGATCATTATTAATCTTATTTACAACTTTTACCAAATAGTTGTCCATTGTCCTCTTGTCCCCAGCACCGGGGTGGTTGGATAATTTACTTTTCGACATGAGTATGGACATATACAGTAACTTTAAAACAGGATTCTTTTTAGGACTGTTCACTTACAAATTAATCGAAGATCTTGAATCCGTGGCCCTGCCCTGCCTTATCCTGCCTCTGACGGCCTCAGACGGCCCGCCCTTTGCCCGGGCTTAGCCCGGCGCCGCCCGCGCGCGTTCCGCGACGCGGAGGGAGGACCAGATATTTAAGCGCCTCCGGGCGCGTTCCTCGGCGTCACGCGCCGCTGGGGCACCTGGGAGCGGTAGTTCCCTGCTCCGTGTCAGCGCGGTGGATTGGCGGCAAAAGGAGCCCCGGGAAACAGCAGTGGTGCTTGCGGGAACGTTGGAGGAGACACGGGCAGCGCCTCGCGGTTTCCTCTATGCTTTTTCTTCGACCCCGCTCCACCGAGGGAGGACCAGATATTTAAGCGCCTCCGGGCGCGTTCCTCGGCGTCACGCGCCGCTGGGGCACCTGGGAGCGGTAGTTCCCTGCTCCGTGTCAGCGCGGTGGATTGGCGGCAAAAGGAGCCCCGGGAAACAGCAGTGGTGCTTGCGGGAACGTTGGAGGAGACACGGGCAGCGCCTCGCGGTTTCCTCTATGCTTTTTCTTCGACCCCGCTCCACCGAGGGAGGACCAGATATTTAAGCGCCTCCGGGCGCGTTCCTCGGCGTCACGCGCCGCTGGGGCACCTGGGAGCGGTAGTTCCCTGCTCCGTGTCAGCGCGGTGGATTGGCGGCAAAAGGAGCCCCGGGAAACAGCAGTGGTGCTTGCGGGAACGTTGGAGGAGACACGGGCAGCGCCTCGCGGTTTCCTCTATGCTTTTTCTTCGACCCCCTTCAACTACTCTTTGACGTGGGGGGCTTCGCCGTGCTGCGCCAGGCCAGGGGCACCTGACCCCAGGAGGGCCCAGCCTGGGGCAATCTCACCCAACCAGGGCTGCTATTTCGCGGGCGAGCTGCCCTGTGCTGCACACTTCCCTGCTTCCGAGAGCACACCCCACCGGGTGACCCCCGGCCGACGCTCCCCTACCTAGCACCGCTCCACCCGCTTCACTTCTCAGGGCCCGGGCGCCGCCGGGGGAACCTCGCAGGATGCAGAGCCAAGGCCCGAGAGGCAGGGCCGCAATCGGCCCACTTCTCTCCATCCGACAGTGATCGCCGGGCTCAGGTCTCCCACCTCTACAAGCTCCAGTTGCCTCTGCCACCGTCAGGCAGGATTTAAGTCGCAGCACCTCCTCCGGCGGGGTAAGCGCGGATTTCGCCCAGCCCTTGCAGCAGTCAGGCTGGGGCGCCACTTTCCCTCTGCGGGTGCTCCCGCCGCTTATCTCAGGAGCCACTGCTCTCCTGTCGCAGATTCCACCGCCAGCAGTTGCAGCAGCCTTCCAGGTTCGATCCTACACCGTTTCAGATCGCGATGGGTGGGCCGCCCGCAGGATAACTGATGGATTAGCTGCTCAGACTGCAGAGCCTCACTACGTGGCGGCCATCTTGCAGCCGGCTCGCTAGCGCTCCCAGCGCTGCTGGAATCTTCAGCAGTCACTCTGCAAAAGGGTGGCTACTTCACAGCTCATTTACTTACAAGCTGCTCGGAAGCCCTGCCCTGAGCTGGAAGAGATGTCTAACCTGAGCCTGCCTTCGATCAGGGTACCGGTACTCTCCCTGTCTACAGAGAAGTGCCAGAACTGATGACCAAAAAATTCAGAAGTGCCGGTGAGTACCGGCCCATTTAAAGCACTGGTGTTGAGTGAGCGTACTCTGTGAACACTCGAAAGCATTGTCCCATCTCAGTAGCTAGAGTAATAATACCCCACAGCACTTACTAGCCATACTAGATTGCATTGCCGTCTTGGGTCTGCAAACGCTGGCTTGGATATACACCATCCTATGTGCCTGCTGTACCTAATGCCAACACTTTATTGGACTTCTCTGAACTGCTAATCGCCCCCACATCTGCAACTTCTTGGGCAGCCATGGTCCAATAGCTGGAAGATCCTTGACCTTACCATACACATCACTTTCCCTTTGACATTGTATTCGTTTTTAAAAGCATTGTTTTTGGCAGGTAGTTAAATCTTTAAAGAATATTTTTCCCGCAATGTTTAAAGCCAGCACCCAACATAACTTTTACAAGATGCAATAACAGTGATTGTAGCCGAAGATTTTTATGCATTTTGGATTGCATATTGTGTGTTCTGGATCAGTGTAATTCAAACAAAGCGTGAATATTATTTTTGATAAGAGGAGCGACATCACTTCGTCGCGCTCTTTTGCCAAATTTCCAAGCCTTATCTGCGCATACCGGTCTGCTGTCCTGTAATTGGTTGGAGGTGCATTCTGGTGTGACTCGCGTGAGGAATGCATTCCTGTAGTGGTGAAGAAGAGCTGACGCTTTTCCCTCATCAAGAAAATAATGCGTCCCGTTCGTTTCACACTTTTTGGCCTCTCAAGCCCACTGCCTTTTCACAGGCTCCCCGTTTTCGGAACACGACTCCCAGGGGAAACGCAGTAGTTAAAAGACTCATCCCAGAAGAGCGGTGGCGGCCATCTTAGTGACTGCGCCTCTGGGTTCGATCAAGAACTCATGCGAGCGGCAAAGATCATTTCTGCCGCCCAGAGGAGATATTGCACGAACTCCTCACCTTTTATAATACTGGGAAATAATCTTGCATGCGCCTTTTCTTGAGGGCACAAGTCTAGTTCAGCAGTCCCCATAGGCTAGTCTGTAACTCACTGTAACCAACTCTTTACAGCTTGGAGCAATAAAAAACATTTCTCGGTAATGTAATTTTCTGTTTTTATTACCTGTGTGCGCACACACCCTGTTCCACTGAAAGTGAGCGTTCCAGGAAACATTCATGTTAAATAAAGGGAGGTTTGTTTGAGAAGTCCTTTTGTAAAAGTGAAAAAGTAAAGTGAAATCGTCAGGCAGTCTTTATGACGGCTCAGACCCATAACGTTTAATCACCTGTCAGTCACCATAAAAATCCCCATGTAAATCTCCGAAGGTGTCCCTTTTCGCTACCGTCTGTGGCGGCGAAGACATTTTATGGAGTTTTTGTGTTGAGCCTTATCTGATGAGGTCACCAGGGTTTCCTAGATAACCCGAGGGTGTGTTTTTCAAAAGTTATCTTATTACTGTCTGAGACTGCGTGCTCTAGATGATTGGAACTAAACAAGCAAGGGCATAGCCAATAGGTCTCGCCTTTTGGACCTTATAATTGTTTAGCCATGCAGCACATTATCCTGGGTGCGGTGCCGTCAAACATTGAATAGCTATACAATTACTACACACTGGGTCATGATTTGAAGTCCGAATCTAGGTTTTCGCTACAGAAATAGGGCACAAATGCATTAAATTTGGGGTAGGTGGATCAGCCAAAAAGTTAGTTAGCAACTGCACCCATGGGTTTGCATGGGTGTGGTGGGGCGGCATCTTTTGCAATAAGGCATGCATGTTTGAGTGAGAAGTAGGGGGAGTGGTGAATGGAGAGACAATGAGAGAGCTCAGCAGCATGGGCCATGCAGTATTAAAGGCGTTTTTGCTCCAAATGCACAGACTGATGGTAAATGATGATAGGAGGAGTGGGACCCCGCACAGGAGCGTCATGAACCCCACATTAGCAGCTTGATGAGGTAGAAGGGGTGTACCACTGGCAAGTGTATGTAAAATACAACTTTTAAATGGCCCTTTGTTTCTCTTTTGATAGTCAATGGTCTCTAAAAAGTAGGTTCTTAATACCACTGCCAGCAATTTTTATGATGAACTAAAGGGAACAAATGAAACAATCTATGATGAAAGAAAATGAGGATTGAAAGAAGGATGGAGGGAAGGAAGGATGAATGTATGAAGAGAAGGGTGAAAGGATGATGGGTGAATCAATTGGTGTGTGGGTCTTCGGACGGACGGATGGATGGATGGGTGGCGGTAAATAGATGGCTGGATGAAGAGAATGAACAATGCATACTGAAAGGAAGGACGGATAGAGGTCTAAAATTGTTGAAGAAGGGCGCCCTTTGTTCGAATGAGATAAGAGAGGAATGGAGAGACGGGGAAAGAGGAACACCGTGAGATACTGGTTGAGACATGCAGGACGAGGGAGGCATACATATGACAGTCAGACTGTCAAAGGTACAAAATCAGAGGCGAAAAGCTTATGAGCACCTGACCTGCAGAAAGACATTGTGGGAAAGGCAATATAAATAGCAAAGAATATAGAGGGAAAATCAGGTTTAAATGCTGGTATGCTACGTTACCAAGTCAGAATCTGCTGTGGTGGGTGCTTTTACACTGTGAACCTGCTCCAACCATTATCACTTATGAGTGGCATCAGCATTTTGTGGTGAATTGCCTTCCATGTGATGTTTGCCTTGATAAAAAGGAGGTAAGTCCCATGAAACCGTATACATTGCACAGCAGAAGGAACGTTGTTCTTTATATATGAGAGACCGTTAATGGGCTATTATCTTCCAGGTCAGCAGGACTGATGTAAATAACAAAATTGGTGTTTGAATATTTGGAAGTATTAGAAAGAAGGATGTTTTAATGTTCCTAAAATTGTTTTTAAAACTGCTGTGTGTGTTGTCTCATTAAATCATACCATAAAGGCCTCTCAGGTGCTTTCGATATGTTTGTGGTCTTGAACGATTTCAAGTAATAAAAAATACTATATGCATTTTACGCACTACATTATATCACTATTTCAAATCACTTGTGAGTTGTAGCCATGTAGATTCACGCTTGCATGCATAAGGTCCTGGATCTCTGTGGTGCCACAATCCTTTTTAACATACAATTGGTGCATTACTTCTCAGTAAATGGGCCTCTTTTGTGGGAGACAAGCCAAACTAGTACATTCGTGCTGCTCAGAATTGATTCGCTGGCTGGGTGTGTAGGTAAAGTCCATAGGCAAAGCCCGCTTTACCAATCCCCAGGTTGGCCTCTTTGGGTTGTTTTTGTGGCATTCACCAGCAGAGCCTCCACCCATTTTAGTGGGGCTGGAGGTAGCGTTGCGCGTGGGGTGCAGCACCCACATAAATCCTTGGTGGAGTTTAGATGCAGACTAAGCAATGAAGAGGTCTTTATTTATCTGTCCTGAAGCAGGGACAAACGGTCTCATGACAAGTAACTTTGTGTGACAAAGTGCTGCTAATTCGTTCAACATGGAAAGTTTTGTTTAATATTCCTTTCTCTGCATGCTTAGGGTATTATGTAAATTTAACTTGTGACACTTTTTGCTGGTGTACAGGTGAAAGGAGGAAGCCCAGTATTGCAGAGGTTGTGCTTATATCAAAATGCATATCCGCAGCAAAATCAAGGCACATAAGTCGGGTAATGTCAATAGCCAGCACCCCTACTCCAGAAACTTTTCCAGCACCACTGCATTTTATTGTCTCTGCAGGTCTTTCCTGTCTATGAGTAGGCCGCTTTGGTTACATATGAGTTTTAGGACTGTGATACTGGATGCCCATCTTGAAACCGTAAAATAACAAAAAATATATAGAAGATGTATGAAAGCACATTTAGTGAAAGGAGCAGGCGTGGTAGGAAATTAGAGCTCCCACGCCATCCTAAAAAGTAAAAAAAAAAAAAAAAAAAAAAACCACACACATGAACAGACATGGGCATGCCTACCACATATGCATAGCAGTAGTTGCAGCAAGGGCCCCACAGTGAGGTCTAGAACAGTCTGCCAACTGCATGACAAGTAGTCAGAGTAGGGGTAAACAACTGGGGGTATGTGGACTGTGACCTGGTGAAGACTGTGCTCAGGCTGATAGCACTGAATTCTCCATTCACAGGAACAGAAGGTAGCGAGGCATTACTCCTGCCCCTGCCTCGGAAGTGATTGTTAGTGCCACAGTGAGTCTAGTCTCTGTCATCATGCTAGGCTGACCCCCCTTCTTCTGCACGTACAGAAAGTTTGCCTGACAGGCACGTCACCTAGCAATTGGAAAGATGAAAACTGTCATCCTACCTACTGAAACAAGCATTGGAAATGCAATCGGTCTCGCATTTGTTTGAGTTAGAGCTTTTAGCATTGTAAATTTCAATGTCTTTTACCTGTGTGTTATGAAGTGTATGTATGTGGTGTGTAGTGAAATTATGTGGTTTGGATTGCATTAGTTAGTTGTGTAATTAGGTGGCATGGAATTGTGTTGTGTGGAGTGGATTTGTGTTGTGGGACTATGTGGCATGGTGTGCTTTGGAAATATGTGGATAGTAATTATGTGGTATTGAGTGTACTGGAATCATTTGAAGTGGGATTGTGTTATGGAGTGTAATTATGTGGAATGGTATTTTGTGTTGTGGAGTGGTATGTACTGGAGTTTAATTATGTGGTGTGCTGTTGAATTTTGTGGCACAATGAGGAACTGTGTGGTGTGGATTGGATGTATGTGGTGTGCTGTGTAATTATGTTGTTGAGTTGTATTATTTGGTCTGGTGTTGAATTATAAGATGTGGATTGGAAATGTGTGGAGTTGACTTTTGTGGTGTGAAACTGTCTGAGTAGCTATGCATTTTTTAAGCTATTGTCAATGTGTTTTAGCCATGTATTATGAGGTGGAGTGGATGTTTGTGGTGTGGATTGGAATTGTTTGTTGTGGAATTGTGTGGCGTGTAATTGTGTGCTGTTGAGTGGAGTTGTGTACTGAAATGATGTGGCATGGCGTGGAGTAGAATTATGTGGATAGTAATTATGTGGCATTGAGTGTACAGGGAGTGTGTGTTATGGAGCATAATTATGTGGAGTGGTATTGTGTGTTGTGGAGTGGAATTATGTGGCATGATGTGGAACTCTGTTGTGAATTGCGTATATGTGGTGTGTAGTAGAATTGTGTTATGTAGTTGAATAATGTGGTTTGGTGTGGAATTATGTGGTGTGGAATGGCATTTTGTGGAGTTGAATTGTGTGTCATTGAGTGAAATTATATTGAGTGGAATTATGTGACATGGTGTGGAGTGTATTATGTGGCTTGAGTATATTTAAGTGGTATTGAGTACAGTGTAATTAGGTCGAGTTTAATTGTGTTGTTGAGTGGTGTTATGTGGAGTGTAAATATGTTGCGTATTATAATAAAGTGGGCTGGTTGAATCATGTTTGTATTGTTGCGTTGCTGGCACCCAAGTCAATACCACAGTGTGAAAGGCTGTAATAAGGTAGGAGTATGAGCTGCTCTGCATGTCTGCAGTACACAAGAGGTTGGCCACCATCTGTACAGTCTAGCCACAGAAGGGTAATTTTGTTTTAAAGAGAAACACCTTCTTAACACAAAGAGGAAAGTGAATTGTTTTAAATCATGACGGAAATGCAACGTGCTTCCAGTCATCAAACCGGATCTTATGAAATTACGAAGCCAGAGCGGATTGAGATTTCATTGACAGCATAAATGTCTAATATAGTTTACAGGATGTGCAACTACGAGGTAATGATGATAAAACATGTACTATCAAACCGAAGAAGCTAGAATGGGCCGACAAATTGGCTCCATGTCATTAGGACCACTGTTCCATTGCTGGAATTTGATTTGATAAATCTGTGAAGTCTGGGGGTTGTAGTCTTGATGCATTTTATTTGAGCCAATTGGGTTAGCACATGTGATAACAATAAAATTGTAAAACTATCTGTAAAAGCAAAGTCCAGAAATGGAAAACTGGTGTACAGATGACATGGGACAAATCTCATCATATTTGGGATCTCTTAAATCTCTTAATGACCATAGATGGTATTGCGTGTTGTCATTATATCCACGCAAGAGAACACGCAACCTGTGTTATCGCATTATATTGAATTTTTGGCCACGCTAGATAGAGCTTTTCTGCTCAATTCAAAGTCCTGGACTGATCTTTTTTAAACCAGGACTTCCCTAACATAATTATACATACTCTTCCAGAAATGTCACAACAAAATTATGTCATCTCATATAACCCACTCATTATCCCATATATGCATGACCATAAACGGCAGACTCACCATCTTGTTTTCCACATAGTATCAAAGTGTTCCATTGGATCTAGGATGAAGGTTAACCCAGAGGGAGGGAACATAAGTACTTGGACGGGAAAGAGAATTGAATTAACAGCAGTCAGCACACTAGTGATGCACATACAAACATAGGAGCAATGTTAATAATAGTATGTTTGCGAGTGGAGGCTGGCTTGTCAGTAGAAAGTAGGGACGCCCTTTCACCAAACGAAAAAAGGGCATCAAAGGAGTCTTGTTTGCCGATTAACCGATGGGAGTGGGGTCCATGCTACCTTTTGTCCCGACGAGGGGTTGCTCACCACCACCCAGATGTCGCACACCCGTTGCTGAATTCCAACAGTGCTCTTCGGGATTTACAATGCACCTTATAAACTTGCCAGGTAAAATATTCCTGTAAGTACCGCCCTCAAAATGAAACACAAGTCAGAAGTGCTTCTGGAGTATGCTGGAATTGGTGCTCGTATAAAAAAAAACAGAAATGGCGCCCACAAATGAAATGCACTTAGTGCCAGACCGTCTGACGCCGTGTGGAAGTTCGATTTAAATTTCAAAAAAAGTTTGTGCAGGCGGGGGTACATACAAAATGTTCAATTTTGCCCATTTGTGTAAGGTGCTCCACAGCACAAAGAAAACTGAGCAGCATCTGGCAGAAACCTGAAACACACTAGCGCATAGGGTGAAGTGCTCAAAAACAGGAACGGAGCTCGTAGCGACATCTTTCGCAGCAAATGTGATGATAAAACAGGAACAGAGTATACTGAAAATCATGCTGCAACCCTCAGCCCAGTGTCCAACGGGAATACTACTTGTCCTAGCACACACCTTTGAATTGACACAGTGTACCACACACAGAAACACAATCGCCTGGCTTATGCTAGTTTGATTTTATTTGTTTGATTTTATCGTTAAACGTAGAGGCAAGGAGCAGCGGAGGGGAGCGGGCAAACAAGGCACAGGGAGACAATCCGAACATAAATTGAAGAACAGCGTCCCGACAGCGATTTTAGAAGGGTGTTGGGGGTGGGAAAACGAGGCACAGGAAATACGCCTAACATAAATTAAAGAACAGTGTCCCACGAACTGCGAGTGGAAGCGCTGCGTTGAAGCAAGCAGCACCCACTTCTCATTGCACACAGTTCACCTCCTTGGGCATCTTCTGCCTGCTTGCGCTCCTTTCCCTTTAGGTCTGGCTAAATTTGGAGAGCCAGAAACGTCATGTTGTCACTGCTGTTTCCCCTACCTCCTGCTTGGGAGCCTTGTTGAGAGCTGCGGGTGGAGAGAAAAACCAGCAGCGATCTCGAAAGCGGAGGGGGCGGGCAAACAAGGCAGAGGGAGACAATCTGAACATTAATTAAAGAGCAGCGTCCCGCGAATGGTGTGCGGGCACTGGGAAGATTAAGCCAGTGGTGCGTGCGCACCACATCGGAGCGGGGGGCGAGAGAGCCTGTCGTCTGTGACGCACACTGATGCGCGTCCTAGACACGGACGGGAATGGGCGGAGCAAAGGCGGGACATGCGCCAGCCTTTGCCAATCCCGTGCCGTTGAAAAAAAAAAAACACGCTAAAGCCAATGGCGGGCGGCAAAAGCCTGCTCACACGCACAAGCTTTTGAGCAGCTTTCAGAACCCCCTTACAAGAGGTCTCGCTCTGCGCGAGCAGTGTTGCGCACTGCAGCGCTTGGCACGAGACCTAAAAAAGTACCCTTATTTCTTTAGCACATGTGGCAGGTCTTTCTTGGACATATAGATAGATATATTCTCTCTCCCTCTCTCTCTCAAGGCAAAATTTCTATTCTGAGAATTTATCAAGAGCGTGGATAAGGCTTCACAATGTAATGCTATTGCCTATTTTAAATAAAGTGAAGACATCTATTCCATTACAATCATATTGAAACCAGCAATTCTGATAAGAGCTTATCTACTTTTTTTATGAACAGTACTAACATTTCCCAGCAAGGCTACCACTCCTTTTAGGGAACAGGGCCAACAAGTGCTTGTAGCAGAGTATTTAGAAAGTTCTGTTAGTTAGAAATTTACGAAGAAAAAATGTGGGGCTATCAATATTGGGCAGCACATGAAAGGATTTTAAAATGCACTTTGACAGAGGCGTTTGAGAATTTTCTGGCAAGGTAATGTTTAAAAAATGAATGCAGATGTGTTAATTCAAAAGCTCTTTGGGCCAGTTTTAGTAGTCAAAACTTGATATTCTTTAAAAAGTATATAAATAAACTTCACTCTTATCTCTATCTTCATTTACCAGATTGTCCATGTATCCTCTCTTCATTTCCCTCTTTATCAGTCTGTCTCTTCACCTCCATTCTCTCTTCTCCACTCTTTGTCCTGTGCTCTTTCTTGGGACCATGACTTCCTATTTTATAGCCGGCTGTTACATTTGGCTTCATCCCTCATCTCTTTTATACATTTAAATCACTTTGTGTTTATCTCCCTCTCAGACCGCATTTTTTCAAATAAATGTGGGCAGTGTCAACACCAAGCATCTCCTCTCTGTTGTGAGACACGCTTTTAGGTTTTTTAGTGTTGCCTTATTCCATACCGCAATTGTCAGATTAGGCTTGCTGACACCTAAACCACATTCAGGCGCATGTAATTCAGACAGATGCAGGCACCAGCACACAGTGCGCCCCGAAGACATTTACACCCACACATGACATAAACACAGACATATTTTATGTTTTTTATTGATGTCTTTTATAAAAAAAAGTTGTAGCCCAAAGATAGCAGGCGTTGTGCAGATCGTTGGAGAAATAACAAACAATAAAAGAGAAAGAAACAAAATAGAAATGCAGGTGAAATTCAGATAATCATATAATAAACCATTGACTTCACCCACCACAAATGTACACTTTTTCCGATTGATTTATGTTATCTTATGCCATGCGTGCCTTCCTCATCGCAGTGTGTGATCCTGAACAAGTCACTTAACCTCCTTGGGGCTCAGTTACTTTATCATCTAAAGTACTAGCTTTTAGAAATAGACTATTAACAGTATGAGGAGCTATTTAAATTGATAAATGTGTATTACGTTTAGCTTCCTGCCGAAGAGGGTTGTATCTGATTCTTGGGGCAGGTTCCGGAACATCTCTGCAGAGCACTGTATGTCTGTGCCCAAGTGAAGGCAGATCAGGATTGAGGTATTTAGCAGTGTAGCCCTCTACAGGTACAGTGATGGTCAGAGGGTGTTGGAGGAATCGAGTACAAGTTGGGGAGTGAGGGAGCAACACAAAGAGCAGAGCAGGGACTGTGGCAGGGGAAGCAGCAGACAAGGGAGAGAACAAGAACATGCATGCAAAAGAAGTAAATGAACTGTGCTCTAGTAGAGGGACAAACACAAGAAAAGCAAATATAGACACGGAGTAAGAAGCAAGAAAAGAAGAGTGACAGTAAAGCCAATCAACGGTAAGCAATGGGCTGACCTAAAGCCCTTAGTAATTAGTGCTGCTCAACACAGTAGTTTTTAGGTCTCGCTGAGCCAGCGCATGCCCTGCTCTGCAAGACATTTAGTGTGTGGGCTTTTAAAAGTCCTACCACATGCTTTTGGCTGGCAGTGCAGTTATGCACACAATGACGAGCAGAGGCGTCATATGGCTTTCCTCTCTCGTCATGGTGCGCGCACACCACTTGCCAGCCTGCGTGTTTTTTTTAATTTCCATTTTGCGCGCACACACAAGTCACGGCCGCACGTCTTGCTCGCGATCACTTTCGCGTGCACCATTTGCTTGTATTACTTTTAGCCTCTTGTTCTGGTGTGTGGCAGGCACTATCGACCTTTCGGAGGTGTAAACTCACAACAGTCTGCCATGCGAGTGAGCCAGTACTTTGCTCCTCGCGGGGCCTTGACATTATAATGGAACGTGTGTGTGTGTGTGTGTGTGTGTGTGTGTGTGTGTGTGTGTGTGTGTGTGTGTGTGTGTGTGTGTGTGTGTGTGTGTGTGTGTGTGTGTGTGTGTGTGTGTGTGTGTGTGTGTGTGTGTGTGTGTGTGTGTGTGTGTGTGTGTGTGCGTGTGTGTGTCTGTGTGTGTGTGTGTCTGTGTGTGTGTGTGTGTGTCTGTGTGTGTGTGTGTGTCTGTCAGTGTGTGTGTGTCTGTGTGTGTGTGTGTGTGTGTGTGTGTGTGTGTGTGTCTGTCAGTGTGTCTGTGTGTGTGTGTGTCTGTCAGTGTGTCTGTGTGTGTGTGTGTCTGTCAGTGTGTCTGTGTGTGTGTGTGTGTCAGTGTGTCTGTGTGTGTGTGTGTGTCAGTGTGTCTGTGTGTGTGTGTGTCAGTCAGTGTGTGTGTGTGTCAGTCAGTGTGTCTGTGTGTGTGTGTGTCAGTCAGTGTGTCTGTGTGTGTGTGTGTGTCAGTCAGTGTGTCAGTCATTGACGCGAGAAGGTCTTTGTTTTCCCCTGACTAGAAATGTTAATGCTACAATGGTGAGGTTTGCTTAGCTTATAAATGTTTACGCAAAGAACTCCCCCGACCCTACACTTTAATGAATTTGCATAGACTGCGTGCTGCGTCTACAGCAGAGAACACTTAACATTAACACTATTAGGGTGTTTTTAATTTGCATTCCTTCCCATCCGGAATCAACTCTGCGCCCGTTTCCGGAGTTCAGTGGTGAAGCTGCGCATTCACTTGTAGTGTGTTGCATGGCACGTGATTTTTCTGAACACTAGCATAGCTTTGTAGGCTACGCTTTGGTTGTTAAGTCTGGACGCTATTCATACTATAGATGCCTTTGGACTTTTCCTTGCCTGTTCTACATTTTGCATGTGATTACAATGAGGCATTATGGGACTTACAGTCCCGCTTGTTTCAAAATGCTATTCATGGATCAGCACTTGAGGTCACAAACACATTAGGTGTCACATTACAAAAGTCTGCCATATGCTCTATTGACCTTAAGCTTCAATCGCGCCTACTTGTTTATATTTAACTCGCCATTGAGCAGCCATGCATTTTATTTCAATTAAGAGTGTGTTTTACGGGCTTAGCCTTGAGCGGTTTCTATGCTAATTAAGGGATCAGCTGTACTTAATCCTATCTCCCTGACGCCTCATGTTTACGCAGCATGCTTCATTTTTAAATGTTATACGAAAGCGGTTTGCGCAATTTAAGATATATGACGACAGCAGATGTTCTTATAGAATGAAATAGATACATTTCCACTACAATTGTCAATTCTATACATTGCATGTATATTTCAGTGGTCCGATGATGCACTTTGCAGCTAATGGATTTATGTCAAATGCACTATGCGTTTTTATAATTGTTTAGTTATTATCATGACCACTTATTTTACCGAATGTATTTCACGTGTATGTATTGTGCTTGCACTTTCTCTCAGTTTTAATCCGTGTGTATCTATTTTCAAAAAGTTGGAACCAAGATCTGTTTTCTATGTCTATGATAGTGACATAGTATAAATGTTCAAAGTAAATGGCGCTCACCAGATTGAGCAAGCATTGGCATAGCCAATAGGTCTCGCCTTTGGGACCTTATAAGTGTTTAACCATGCAACAGTTAATGTTGTTGAAAACAAGGATATTGTGCAGCATAACTAAATACTTATAAGGTCCCAAAGGCGAGACCTATTGGCTATGCCAATGCTTGTTTCGGCAAGTGGTAAAGCTGTCTGTAGGATAGAACTAAAAGCTACTGAAGCCCTGTCGGGCTCTTTTAGGTGAGCTGATAGACAGGAGAGGAGCATCTGAAACCATTAGGCAGTTATGTTTTTCAGGCTGTGCAGTGATGTGACTATATTGCATGTTAATTTATCAGGAACGTTAATTATTTTAGGATTCATCTCAAGAGAATAGTCTTGTGTGGTAATTAAGATCAGGGTCTTATTTTTATATAGATTATGTGTTAGCTTTGATGAATTAAGATTGTTATTTGTATGTCAATTTTTTATTTATGTTCTTGGTAGACCTCAGTTTCAAGCCTCATTTTGTAACTTTTAAAATATTGTTGTGAGCTATCTGTACACCCTCTCTTTGCTTTGACCATTTAGGTCTGGTGTAAGCTATGACCTTTGGTTTTACTAAAATTACATGTATAATACTTTCAGCTAGCAATGGGCAACCATTGGGTCAGCCCACTTCGGCCATGGACTAACATAAATGTAGGAGACGACACAGAAGCTTCCCCTCACTAGTTTGCAAAAACCATGCCTAAACAAAACTGGATTGGCTGTACCAGTCCTTGTTGAGTATTGCATTTCCTTTTTTAAATGTGCTATTCCTTAACCCTTACATGGCCTTATTTTTTCTTGTTTTCCTCTCTCCTTCATCCGTGATATTACTTTCTCTCTTTTCTCAATTTGTTTACTGTGCTTTTGTTGTCCAGTTCCTTTTCCCCATTTTTGTTTGCTCAACAGGCTGTTGCCTTTTAGCCAGGTTTGTGCTATATAAATACCCTTCTATGAGAAGTTAATTTCGAGGACTCAGTTGTGGCTGAATATAAGATATACAGACTTGTATGAGACTTACAGGAAACTGGGTGCGCCCATAGTGTTAAAGTAGCTATGTTGATTCCGTGGGAGCCTTACACAGTGAAGAAATGAAGCAGTTGAATAAGAAGTGCAAACTTCCACAAGTCCCTCAAATGTTTTTTGAGCAGATGTTGTACATCATTTTGAAAATGTGTGTGACACATTTTAATGCGCTGGTTACATCTGTTTTTAGATCTTACCTCCCAGACAGCGCAAGCAGTCTTTTGGTGAAAATACATATTGTTAGCTAATAGTGGTCCTAGAGTCTGCCCACTAATTGCCATTTGTTGGCTTCATTATCACTCTCATTTGCTTGCTTTTTAGCAGCTTGCGTGGGCTTTACTTCCTTTTCTGCTTGTCTCTCCCCCGGAGATTGGATGCATTACTTGTGTCCTTCCACTGCTCACTTTTATAGCTCTACTTAATTCTGTTTAGCATGTGTTCTCCAGGTGTCTTCCTCGTGTACTGCTCTTCTCCACCCCCCTGCCATGCTTGGTGTCCCTCTGTCTCACCCATGTTCTTTTCCCTGCCCCCTCCTGTTGTGCTCGTCCTTGTGTACTTCTCCCCATGTTAGTTTCTCACACTTGTGCTTCTACCCAACCGCTCCATATTCTTTTCTCTACCCCATATTCTTCACTTTACCCCCACGCTCCATGTTCCTCTCTATCGTCTGTGTTGCTTCCTCCACCCTAGGTGTTGCTTCCACCTCTATCCTCTGTGTACTTATGCCATCTGTATTGCTTCACCCCCCCCCATACTGCTTTCTTCCCCATCTGCCCCTTTGTGCCGCTTCCCCAACCCACGCCTAAAAATAAAATGCTTTGCACTGCTTACTTTTCCTAGTTGGATTGGTAAATCCAAGAAAATAAAAGCGCTCACACCCTGTTGTATTTACATATGTGTTGCGCATCCCTACAAAATGATTAGGGTGGAAGAGTCATAGCGTTTTTGGGTTTTTTGTAAACGTTTTTAGCCATGCTTTACACCATTGCTAAAAAATCATTGGCTAAGCCAATAGGACCAAAGGCGAGACCTATTGACTTTGCCAGTGTCTGTTTCTTTTTATTTTGACCTCACTTTGGAACAATGTTTGCACTGTAAAGTGCTAAATGTTGTTTCATTGTCTTATTGGCGCTGAAATATCACCTCCATTAGTATCTGGCTTCCATGTTTGTCAAGCTGTAGATTGCTCACTTAAGAATTCAATTCACTAGTTAACCAAATATTGTGTCATTGTCTGAGTGAGGTGTCAACAGTTTCCTTGTGAGCTCATTAGAATTCTATTTAAAGGCACAGTTATAAAGGGCCAAGATACAAAGGGCACAGACATTTTCTAGATCCTGTGTGACTAAATTTGTATGTCAAGAGGATGCATGTTTTTCTGAGGGTACATATCTTGGAAGAATGTAGATTGTTCACTTACAGATACATTTTAAAGTATCTCCAAATTTAAAAAGGTATTCAGTAAGCATCTTGGTATCACTCACTGCCATTTCCACAGTGACAGGTTGTTAGTTGGGAGAGGTGAAGTATTGAACCTGTGTATGGCAATACCTGTGATAGTCTACTGTGTCATTATAAACAGCTGGGTAGCAGAAGTAAAGAGGGCCAAAAGTAAAGTATGCAATATTACCACATATTTTCCACGCAACCCTAAATGAGCACCGTTGAGTTATGTAAAAATGTATGTTCAAACAAAAGCTTTCATGTCCTGAATATGCCCTGCCTTAAAGCTTTAAGATTTCAAGAGGTGGGAAGATTAATAATCTATTCCTGCTTTAACCATAGTCAGCTGCCATTTTGTTCCTATTTGGTGACAATGGCCTGCCTGCCATAAATGCAAAGCATAGCTAAATGTTGCTCGATATTTGTGTTGTTCAAATATGAATTTACCTTAAATAAATGAAAAGACAACAGGCGTTTGGCAAAACAGGAACAAGTTGGTTTAATTAAATGCAGCGGCTGGGAGAGTATCCACAGAGGCGCTTCTGAAGACAGTCTCGGAGTACAGATGTTTTGGCTGCACATATACACATTTTGTGAGTATAAGAAAACTGTTCGATATTCTTTGAAAAGCCTCATTGTGATAAATAACAACTACAACCATCTGATAAGGGGGACAAAGATGGCTCTCGGGAGAGCGAGTTTGGGCCAGTGTGTGCATGTTCAGATGTCCAGTGTGGTGAGTGCGTTATCACCCCGTGCGGTGTACAGGTTGTGTCCTGATTAGCTGAGTGTTTCTAACTACTAACTTTATGGTATTTTGGGAATGCGTGCCTTTGGCCAAACAAATTTTATTGGGGCCAATTTTCTCGGTCTGTTTGTCGTGTAACTACCCATCTGTGGGATCAATCGGTTTCCCCTGCATGCACGTTTGTTTTTGGGCTACCAATCGGTAGCCTTGGATTTGGGTCGCATGGCCTGTCTGACCACGTATCTGATTTGAACTTAATGGGGAGGTCATCTCTGAGGAATTCGACAGCAGTGATACGAGTTCATGAGTGCGTGCACGTGTAACATGGTGGGCATTGACATCATATTCTCTGATATTCTCATAATTATATGTATAGTTGTTACATTGTACATCAACATTGCATTTACTAAGACAGACCTCATTATGCATGCATAAGTTACGGTGAACACCAAAATTGAATTTACTGGTATTAGCATCATTGTGTGTGCATAGATTATAGCGTACATCAATATTGCATTTATTGGTACTGCCGCTGCTATGTGTGCATACATCAGGATGTACATTGTTGTCATATTTATCGATCAAAACATTTGCATGAAAGCACTAAGCTGTGCTTGAAGTATGAAGGTCACACCTTGTGTGACCATTTCTTTTGCGGTTTTCTGCCAAGTAGTGAGACTAGTATTTATAATATAATTGATAAAGTAACCCCTGCTGTACATTATAATGATATTGCAAGTCACGGAGGAGTTCAATAACTTATAGAGGAGCTACGCCAAAGGCCGAGTACCTTTATAAGGTTATGGAACTCTGAGGTGACTTGCAACATCCTTATCATGTACACCAGGGGATACTTTATCCTATGATACATGGTCACACTATTACCTTTCAAATACACTAAGAAGGTCCCTGAGTAGATAAGTTTGGAGAAGAATCGAGGGAGTGATACTACCAACAAAATTCAACATGAACTTCTCCAAAATCTAAATATAGAAACTGTACGTTTATAAAATTAGGTTGCCATACGTCAGACCAGTATAATTTATTAGTCTTTGATTTAAAAATGTGTTGTTTTTTTAACATATAAAATAGTAGCTTTTAACAAAAATATGTTAATTAAGATTTGTGAGCTCCATATACATTAAAAGACACACAAAACATATAAGAACAATGAAAGCCAAAATCAAGACTACATAACCAATTAAGGAGAAAACGATCACACACAATCATACTTAAGAAAATGTACATATCAAAGACATCCAATACAAATAAGTCAAATAGTCTTATAGATTATGTCATGTTGTTATAATAGTTATAATGCAGTATAGAACATTCTGTAATTGTATTTTGTGAGACAAGGATATAAGTAGACAGAAATGCGTGGACGAGCGTTTCGGAAGTTACAAATCGGCAGAAAACAGTAGTGCAACCTACATCAGGGCGCTGTCTTTGTGTTTTTAGATTGATGGCAACTGCCATCCAGTCTGGACTTATTCAAGTAAGTACTCAAACACAAGGGACTCACAACAGACTTCAAGTACTGGTCTGAAATATGGAAACGAATCACATTAATATAAAAACACAATAGAATAAAAGGCTAGGGATAACTAAGATAGCAGTCTGAGGAGTGAAAAGTGTTTGCATAGCATCAAGTAAACCACATGCAGGAAGTGAGTATTCATAAATAAATAATGATGATACCTTGTGAAAAAAAAGTGGTGAGGAATGTGTGTGGTAAATAAATAGAGAGTTGTGCCTAGAAGAGAGGGTATGAGAGGAATATAAGAATATGAAGCAGGCTATACCTCATTATGGGGTGAGGACAGACAGAGAAAGAGGGAGGGATACCTACTTCTCAGAAGTATAGATGGAAGTATAGTGATTACAATCACAATTCTGTAGAAAACCCTTCTGTAAAATATTTAGTTAAGAGAGATGTCTCAACTACTGGAGTTCCAACTGGGAAAGGAACCTGTCTGGATGGAAACAAGGAAAAGAGAGAAAAACACGAGGTTAAGGAATAGGATGAGAGGGCATGCAGGGGAATTCCAAAAATGGCATACAGAGAGATACTTACCATCACCTTCCCAAAAAAACACTTTAAACCTTGGTGCATAGCATATGAAAGAGTGAGCATGTTTGCAAACTTGAAGAATACAAATAAAAACCTTTAGTGCAAAATTAAACACATCAAAAGCCTGGTGGATGTGTTGCAAACCGCTATTAAAAACAGTTCAATATATGGTAGTTTTAAAAAAAAAAAAGCTGCAGTAGCTCGGAATGTGTAGAAACATCCAGAAAGATTCTAGCTTTTCTCTATCTTTTCTCTATCTAAGGAGTGCAAAAAATAAACATATTCTCTATGCTTGTCATTGTAAGCTTTTGAAATAGAGAAGAAGAAAGAAAAGCAGCCCTCCCTTTGTTGCTTTAAACATCTAGTCAAATTATGCTCCGGGACCTGACCTGCATTTCACCTCGACTGCTGGCTCTGGCACCAGGCATTGTGATGTCAGATTTTGACTGTAATAATCTTATAATAGTAGAGTTCTGATGTTTTTCTTTATAATCGACGACTTGGTGCATCACAAGTAACTGATTATAAAGAAATTAGTTCCTGCCGTTTATACAGGGATTACAGAATCCCATGTATTATAATACCGTTTTTCAGTTGCCTGGTGATATACGTTGCCTCTATTTATCCTCAAAAAAGAAGCTCTGCTATCACTAGTATTTCTGAGCTTCTTGGAGGCACTTATGTGTACTTAATATAGCATAAGGTGCAAGAAATACCTACAGTATTTTTGAAGATGGAGAGTGGCAGCAACCTGTCGTATCAGTGTACTTTCGATCACACAGGCTTGATTCAGGTTTTTGCTTTATCCCCCTTCTTCATGCATTCTGCTCTAGCCCTGCTCTGGTGGTGGTGGTGTTTGGAGGTGGATGTTGTGGTGCCATAGGCAAATTCGTATAGGGCCTTTTTAGGTCTCGCCTGAGCCAGCGCATGCACTGCTCTGGCAAGACATTTAGTAGCTGGGTTTTAAAAGTGCTACGCACAGGCTTTTGCCGGCCACCAGCTTGCTGTTACGCGTACAAGCACGCTCGACGTGCATAGCTGCTATCTGGCTTTCTGTAATGGCTCATTTAGCCTTACAGCGCGCGCGTGAATCCCCTCCCCTCCCCTCCCCTACCCCCTCCCTTCTCCCACTCCCTCCTCCCACTCCCTCCTCGTCCGCTTCATTTTCCTTTCACTTTCACGCTGCACGGACGTGTCACTTTCACGGCCGCGCGGCATTGCTTGTTTTTAAAGTTGGTAAGCCTGTGTGTGAGTGAACTTCTATGATGGTCCGTGCATGGGTCCCTCTTTCTCCGGGTGCCTCCGAGGCTTCATGTCTGATATCTGTGAGTCTAATGGTGGCTGTGTGTTTGTGTCTTCTCCTCTAAAAAAACTGTTATGCTGCTGTTTTGTGTGTGTCCTAATAACTGGCTCCTGATTGACTTCTGATCTTTTCTTTGAATTTCCTCTTTGTGGCAAGTTTTTTCACTAGCTGAGCAACTCACATGGTGACTCGCTTTCTGCCTCAAACACACACACGTATTTTGACCATTCACCAAAAAACAGGCATACATTGGTCCAGTGAAGTGCTGTTTGACTGAAGGACAGTTCTCCCTACTTGAGTGCTCTAAGAAAACAGTGCATTTTCTTGCAGTGTGGTACTCAGAACTGTTTAAATGCAGATGGCTTCCTGGTGGCACACGGTCCAATGGCATCAGGAAGTGTGTCTGGCAGCGCTGCACTCAGCAATGCCCTGATGCAGATAGCATGCAAGCCGCATACATTCAATGCCACGGCCCGGTGGGTCCCCGAGTGCCAGCCAGGCTCTATCTACAGTGTGCAGACGGCTTGGTGGCTCCACACTCGTAAGTGCCATGCCACCTGTGTGTCTTGCAGCGCCACACTCTACACTCTGCCGTGTCGTGGTGCAAAATGTCTGGTGGTGCATGAATTACAGTGTGACTGTGTTCAGGGTTATGGAGTGGTAGCATTTGGGTGTGACACTCGACAATGCTCTGGCATAGTGTATCTGCGGACGCTGCATCGTTCCGAGCCATTGTGTCTGACAGTACCACCCGCTTCAGTGCTTGGTGTGACTTGCGCTGCCACACACTTCGGCCCCTTGGCACAGAAGTGCCACATTCGCCCACGTCCAGCCACAGCATTTCTGGAGGAGACATTCCCCTCAATGCTGTGTATCTAGGGTCTTGGCTCTACAGAAGCACCCTTCTAACCCATCTAAAGCTCTGGAAAGCACTGGTACAGATGAAGCGGCCTTGGTACCCCTTCCTTAATCTCTCCCCCCTCCCCCCGCCCACCCCGCGTAGACTTGCTGAGACCTGCATGGAAGCACTCTGCCCCCCCCCCCCCTTACCCACAAGGGGTGTCTGTCCTGGTCTCAGGCCCCAGCTCAATCCACGCCTCCCCCCCCCCCATTAGCCTCCACCCTTTCGTCCCCGGAGGGGCGCTCCCTCCCCGCACATCCCAGCCGCTCGTCTCTCATTCTCTGTGCCTCCGGCACATCTCTCTCTGGGGGGTGGCTGGCCCTCCGCCGCCCTCCCTCTCTGCCTTTCATCCATTATCCATGTCATGCCCCATGCGGAGACACCCTCCCGCCCCCCAAGATCAGAGTAGCTCCGTCTCTTGGTGTTGAGAAGTCCCCACACAATGTTGGCAGATGGACTGAGAGGGCAGGACGGGCATTTGTAACTTATGCGTAAAAGCCCATCGACAGAACGCAAAGCATGTCAAAGAAATCTAGCCTGCGCCCGCCTTGCACCTCTGCACAGAACCAACCTCCTTTCACGATCAGGGCACACAGGACTGGGTCTTTCAAGTCGATCATCTGAGTTTTATCATTAAACATGTAAAACCAATCAATAACAGCCATTCAGAGACCACTTGTTTAAAGCGCATAGTTGCCCTATGTGGCTTTGGCGCTAGAGAAATAAAATAAGCATTGGCATAGCCAATCGGTCTCGCCTTTGGGACCTTATAAGGGTTTAGCCATGCAACACTTGATGTTGTTGCACCAAGGATATTGTTCTGGATAACTAAACACTTATAGGGTCCCAAAAGCGCGACCTATTGGCTATGCCAATGCTTGTATATAGAAGTAGCCTTGACTGGAAAATATAAAGAGATTCTGCCTGGCCTGAGATGTTAATATAGTGCACCTTCCTGAGGTATAAAGATTATTAGGGCCCACACTTTGTTCAACAGCACTTTTCTCTAGGACCTTGGCACTCTTTTGCAGCCTTTCATATCACAAATATGTTTGTATTTCATATTCTTTACAGCTTTAACTTAAACATTAGGGTGTTTCTAAATCTGAAAAGAGCTGATTCGCAATAGTATGATTCTTGAAGAGAAAAAAAACTCCACATCTCCCTTGAATGTCTCCATACTATGAAATTCACAAGAGTAATAGCTGTTTAATTCCTATGCTTATGCATTTTTTGTTGCTCACAATTTTGTGAATCACCAAATGCTTTGACCTAGCACATGGAAATATAGCTAAAATAGACTTGAGTGCCTGTGCCTGGTATATGCCTAACCCTATGCCTAGTAAGAGACTGATTTTGCCATCACCATAAAGTTACCATTTTATGGTGATTGTAAAGGTGGAAGTTTTTTAAAATTATTTTACCTCCAAAGGAAGGACATATTTTTAAATGTAATGGAACCCTTTTCTCACACTCGTTGATGAAATATGAAGTTGTCTCTGTGTTTTACACCTATTATGCCACTTATTCCAGATCTTTATGGCAAAAGGACTGCATTTCCAGGATGTAAATGCCGACATGGTTACTTATCCATCATTTCCTCAGTGGCCGTCTCCTTCGCCCTACCACAGTTACACCCATATTCCCACTCTACGCATTGTCTAGCTATGCTCTCAGGAACGAGAACTCCAACCTGGCTTCCCCAATGACATTGAGTTTCAGAAGTGATCCGAAGATCCACGCCTTCATTGACACCTAATATAACCCGTGCATACACATACATCGTTCTAGATAGCAGACCGAAATTACATTTTCTAGAATAAAAACACTACAAATCCTGTTCTGTGAATGTGGATGCACAACTTAAACCTGCAAAATCAACTTTTTGACAAGCACATTTACCTTACGTGTGCAAAACTACTTTTAGGAATGAGACCCAGCAACACTAAGTAAGTCATACATAGTGGAAGCCACCTATTTTGATTTAAAAAGTAACATATCTAAGAGGGTTGGAACCTTGCAATCTACCACTCATTCCTTTGGTTCCACCTACCAGCTACTCTTCGGGTACATAAATACCATCAGTTCCTTTGTATGGATTTAAAAACTGCATCTTTATTTGAATGTTTATAAATGTATTTGCATTTTCACGTTTCCACGAGCGCGTAGCCAGTGTTTTGGTATGCATAGATCCATGCCATGGTTTGCATCCTAAACTGATTCCACACTTGTTTTGCACATCATAGAATCCTAGGCTCATTAATTGTGGAGGATATCTTTTTTTAAACCTTGTAGAAATGAGCTGCCAACCACCTCACCTAGGATGCTCTACCAATGCTACCAATGGTTACCTGCATTACCAATTATAAATATTTCCCTAGAATTTAACAAACGCATATAACATGTCTTTCTCACCTTGGGTGCTTTAGGAGTTCGGAAGTGGACATGACTCTGGAGCGGGCAGTTAGCTTGTTGGACCATGAATCTGCTTCATCGTATTGGATCACCACTGCGGCCAACTACATACAGCACGAGAGTTTCCAAAAAGCAGAGTCCAGACGAAAGGTGGGTGAGAAGCTTTTTGAAGAAAGAAAATATAATATTGTTTAGTCTTTATGCTTTAGGACTCTTCTTTGAGTGTACCGTGTGAATATTTTCAGTACTTTTTAGCTATTTGCTAGGTCACCTGAGCAAATGTAGATTATCTTTTTACACGTGCATGAAAACACATTAGTTCACTCTCTAAAATCAGGTTCAGTGTAAAATCAATGGAAGAAGATGTATAAACTGTGCTGCACCAGTTAAAGCAATAATTCAGCGATCAATGGAGTAGTTTCAGTTTAGGAAGTGCAGTCCTGAATGAGTATTCATGTCTATGCACAGTTTGTTATTTAAAGGCTTCTGTGCAAAGCACAATTTGTTTTGTTTAGAACCCAAGTCGTTACCAAATAAACAGACCTTATTCCTGACAACTAATAAGACCTATAAAAATAAAATCAACATTTTTTTTTATAGAGAAGTATAAAATAAATGCCTCTAAGGGGGCTGAAGGTTAACTTTTCAAGGAGCATAACTCCGAATGCAGAGCCTATTTATTTTCAATAAAAAGGTACTAATACATTTCTATATTCCCGCTTTTGCCTTCTTTCTAAAACCTGGGCTCCAGGCTACCGTTTTGCCCTAGGACTCAGTGACTTTGCAAGCCAAAAATTAAAGGCGGCAATCAAATTTCAGAAGCCAGCAATTTCCTAGTACATGGATACCAGTAAAATCAGTATGTATTACAAAACAACGGAAGCAAGTGTTTTTTCACATTTGACGCATTCATTTGCAGACTGCTCAGTAAATTATTTTTGACCCTCCCAATTTGCTCTCTCCACATCCTCAGTCAATCCTCCATTTTTGCCCTAACCACACTTTTGTCCCATCTGTTCTCTTCTCTTGTATGTTTCCCCTTCATATACTTTTGCGTTTCCTCAACTGTTTTTCTTGCCTCCTTGTTTGCTGTATTGCTGCTATCTGCTTTCTCACCACTTTTGTACATTCTCAACTGATTATCTCTTGTCGCCCCCTCGTCTGTTCTCTAGCTCCCTTATCTTACTCCCACTCTTCACATCCCACCCTCTGTCCCCATCCACCCCCCGATATCGCCTCTCATGCTCTGCATCCATTCTCTCACACCTTGCATCCAATCTGACAACACAACACTTGAAAGCTATTCCACCCGCTCTAGTCTTCCACTAATGGGGAATCGCAGTTTTGCATTGCACGTGACAAACATGGGAGTGTTGAGTATCAGTGCCTTTTAGAACTAAGAACATCATCTGCTTACTTGTTCGTCCTCCAAGCACACATTGAAGGGTCACACCTACATCCTGTGACAGGAGCAAACTTCTTAAAATATGTATTATTCATTTGCCCTGCTCTGCATTTTTATCGTCATAAATTTTTTAGAACAGTGTCCTTAAAATATCATGTTCGAACTACCGCTGAAGACCTTAATTTATTGTTTTTCACACCAAATGAAATGTTTAATATGCAAGTTTAATATTTGTACTCAATAAGTTGCTAAATGTATCTGTTAATGTTTTGATGTTGTGCACCTTCTAATGAAATAAGTTGAACGGGCAATCTTATTTTTTATTCATACATATTTTATATTTGTGCTATTGCTGCTATTTCTTTTTTATTAGTGATGCTTGTATTTTTTTCTGCCTTGTGGATCACCTACACGTTCCAAATCTTGAAATCCAAACTTGAATTTGACAGAAGCAAACTTTTTAGGTTTTGCCTTGATTTGGGCTTTTGATCAGAGGCCTCCATCCATTTGGCTATTAAACTGTCACTCAAACTTTGCTTCCGCCCCTCACAGCAAATAGCATGTGGCAACAGATCGGTACACTTTACCCATTGACACCCTTCAATTTCAGTGATTGCAGCTGAAGAGAAAGGAATTACTTTAGACAGGTGTGAATATCTTGCTCATGCTTTGTGAAACGTTGGTTAAAAGTATGATAAGTCATTTAGTTGTTCGCTGTATTAACTTTAAATACTGGCTATTGGTTTTTTTTGGCAGCCCTTTAAGTCTGGTGTAAAGGTTTTAGGTGACATTTTAACATTATATCTGCCTGCGATTTGAATGCTTGGTTATGTGGTATGTTATTCTTGTCTTCTGCAGAAATTAAAAAAAAAAAGTGCATTGCACAACTGAAAAGTTTATTCTTTACAAAATATCGCGGGTACAAAAGCTGCATCAGGGAATGTTTACTAAATGTAGATGTTTTTATTGTGAGCATAAAGCAGCCACTTTTGGTGGGTGGCATATTTTCTTTTATTTCTTTTCATTATTTTTGTGGCATATGCTTGTAACAAACAAAACAAAAAATATATATATATATATATATATATATATATATATATATATATATATATATATATATATATATATATATATATATATATATATTTCACCAACATGCCAGTGCCAGACCTATTGGCTTTAGCAATGATGGTTTAAAATTGTTTTTGAAAATAGAGTATGTGTGACACTTGTGCAGTGCTTTGGTCTTCCCAGATGACTGCTTCAGTGCACTGTGGAAGGTACCCCACTGGTGTAAAGGGAAACGGAGATTTCTCAAGGTGATGGTGCCTCTAAATGACAAGTACAGTTGGACAGAGTCAGTCCCGTGGTTTACTTTGCTTCCCTCTGCCAGACAAGAACCCTACTAGCCTTTGAATACAAGAAGGTTTTAACAGACTAGAACCCCACTAGGCTGTTGAATGCAAGTAGGTTTGAGCAGAGACAGTCTTTTGGTCTGCTCTACTAGGCATGCCATGGACTCTGATTCTGCTTCCACCCTAGCTGTCTCCCAGTCTACCCCGGCAAGATTTATTTTTACGTCTGGCTTTGCTTTAGGGTGCAGCTGTCTCTTGGCCTAATGCGATAAACCGAAAAAAGTGTTTAGAAGTACTACTGAGAAAAGTGCTTTGGCTCAACCCAGATTTTGGTTCCCCAGCATTCCATTGGGTGGCAGCTAAGTGCTTCAGCAGAAGGTGCATCATCTAACATGCTTGCATCTTTCCAACTTAACAGTGCAGGCGGTCACCCTCCATCATGCTGCAGTAGTATTGGTTTCACTACTGTTTTCCCCTCACTAGATGACAAATGTATATTTTTCATCTGTGCATACATTTTAGGGTGACACCCTGTCTACTATTCACGCGGACATTGTCAGTAATTTCAGTACTTCTGAATGGGCTGACAACCAATCACATGGCTGTACTTATTTATGGAGTAACTCTTTATCTGAAGTAACCTAAGTTTGGCACATTGGCAGAACCCCAGTTACATGCACCAAGTAATGAAGTAAGTGATCGGGAATACCTGGGCGTGACTATATTTGTTCATAAAGTAAATGTAGAAACAGGTTAACGCAGTCTCATCCGCCTGCTTCCACACCCTTCGCATGCTCTGCAAGAGCCCTATCAACACCAGAAGGACCGTCATGCAGGCCCTAGTAACAGCAGAATGCACTATGGGAACACACTCTTTGTAGGGAATCACCACCTGCCTACTGACAAGACTAAAGACAATACAAAACTCTGTGACAAAAGGCCATTCCTTGACCTCACCAGATGGACCCACATTACACCCACCTCAAAAAGCTACACTGTCTCCCGATCTAGAAGAGATGCCAGTTCAAGATGTTGACGCACGCCTACAAAGCCCTGCACAACAAGGGACCACCAAATATCAACAAATGCATAACTATCCACCGACCGACCTGACACCTACGATCCGCCAGCCTCTCCATCGCAAACACTCCCCAGATCTGTTCCAGTAATAGCGGGGGACAATCCCTCTCTCACCCAGCGGCCAAAGCTTGGAACGACCTGCTCCTGCACCTCAGGACCACCTCTTCGCTCCAGCAATTCATGAAAGGACTCAAGACCTGACTGTTCGAAGGAGCAGCTGACCATCAAGCCATTAGCCACTTGACCGCCTTCAGACCCTCACAGATGATTTGCCATTATTTACAAATCTCGGATTGATAGATTGATTGATATGCAAAAGGCAGGCTTATTTTTGTCCTCATCCAATTACTTTAATATTCCTCAGTCTCCTGAGCAGTGGCCCCCATTTCAGCTTGGGACTTCATCGTCCAGAAATAATATTACATTTAAAATTCAGGGGTACCAGTGTTCATTTTTCATGACAAGTGGCCTTCCTGGCCAGAGGCAAATGACATTGTAAAAACTTTGGGAAGTTCTTGGAGGAGAGTGGGTTTGCACAGTTTCAGTCAATCGACTTCGTAATGTCTAGAGATATGATATAGGTATACATGAAAACACTTTTTTGATTTTGATTTCTCTGTCTCTCTTTCTGATATTTGCTAACTGTATCACATTTGTTATCTTTGAAAGCTACATAAATCGAAGCAGTCATTTTTGTGCAGGATGACAATTGTCTCCAGAGCTCATTGAACATTTATAATTAAGATGCCAGGGGCCTTTTCACAGCTCACTGGAATATTTTGAAGGGTAGCTGAAACAGGCAAGCGTGGAGTGGGTGATGTCAGTATCAGTGAACCATTCCAAAAGTCGTAGGGGCAATATTCGGGTTCTCAAGCGATTCGGAGGCCCACGGGCAATTTTATGCTGCTTTGGTTATATATGGTTATTTCGAGAGATAAAGAGGAAAGTTTGATGAGAACTTGTCAAAGGCTACAAAATGAATTCTACAAAGTTCACACCATTCCTCTTTCACGTTCTATTTTGAACAATTATTTGTTCATACTGAAATGACCGAATTCTGTTTTCATTTTCTTTCATATGGAATTGCGTGTTTTTTTGTCCCCAGCCACCTCTTTTGTTTGGTCTGACATGTGATGGTTATTTTTGGTTCTGTGAGATACAATAGATGTTTGCGTGTCCATAAAGTGTAACTGATGCATGAAAGTATAGTTTTTCCAGCACTCTGTCTCGCAGTTCACCTCTCACCCCTGCAAGGGATGGGTGACTGACAGGAGGGTGTTTTTTCTGTGGCCGACTCCTCAGACCAGCAACCGGTTTCGCCCCCAACGCGGTGTTCTGCCTGGGATCTCGAGTGTCCGAGTGGGGCAAACCTCGGCATTCTGTTAACCTAGCTCGGGCAGGTTGTTGTGGTAAGTTTGCAATTTAAGAAGCAGCCGATGCCGCTATCCTTGCTTAGACTTGCAGGGCCCTGGTGGGTAATTTGTGCTAAGCTCTTGTTTGGGCTTACTTTCTACGCTTGGTGCACAGGGTTGCTATGACAACCCGCCAGGGACAAGCAATGGAATGTGTTCAGTGAAAAGCTCAATTAAAGGATTTTGGTTTTACTGATAACCGTGCAAATGTAAGAAGTTGGAAGTGGCCCTTTCCACAGTCACCTGCCCTCAGTGCTTATGACATCCTAAAAGTCATTTTAAGGATATTGTGGTAAACGCACCAAGTGTGCAATTTATGCTTGAACAGACAGGCGCATATTTTCCAAGACGTTAGGTCATCTGCTACCTAAAGTACAGGCAACGTGGTATATTTAGTTATAAAGATGCTAGCAGTTTATTTGAAGTACCGTGGATGGACACTACCATTAGACTTTTGAATTGTGATTATGCTGCCAGGGTGGTAGGTAGTATGTGCATAATGTGCCCCTTTTCAGATGAATGTCCACGTAGCCCCATGCCAGCGTGTGGCCATGGATTTGTGGACGCGGTGGGATGCGGAACCCGCTCACTAAACCACCTCCCCCACTTTGAAGCTTGCGTCACCCACCACGACCCTTGTATGTTCCCTCATCTTCGCCGCCGCAGAATCACTAAATACTTCAAAATGATGGTTGTGCTTGCGCTCGTCAGCACTCTGACCCCGCGTGACGAGATAATGTCGCTGCAGCCTGCATGTGACCCCCTGTCGCGCCAATTTCTCTGTCCTATGCACAGTGTGGGTTTAAGCAAGATGCGACGGCTTGGGTCTTCCTTAGGCAAACTGTTGACCCGCAGTCGCCATTACTTCTCACTTTTATCAGCTCAATTATGACACCTCTACATACATAGGGGGCACCCTGGTGGCAGTCAGTCAGATTGTAGTCTCCTTGGAGAGAGCCATCTCTGTCTGCAAGAAGAGCAAGCACATTGTACCGGGGTGCAAAAGGGTTCTGAGGTGCACTATATGTGCGGGTTTTTTAGCCCAACGGCGTAAAGGTTCCTCATGGATAGTTCTTGTGTCTAAGGAGCTCCAGAGCTTCTCACGATTTGGAAAACAAATCATTTTTTTCTTTACAGCTCCCACAGTATCATTGTTTCGTATTCTTATTAGGCTTTATCTCGAACCAGTCTGTTGCTAATGCTGTTGTCACTAACTATTCCTACATTTGAAATTGTGTAGCTTGTGTTAGTTCTGTTCCTGAGCAAACTTCTTGGTTAATGATTACTTCAGTTATCGTCATTCATTTGCACGCATCCCTCGGAAACTCCTCACTCCCTTCAAGTTTTAACATCTCTCGAAAATGACTAGACCATCCGTAGGTGGACAATCACTGTGAAGAAACCCCTTCTGCCTCATGCATTGAGGGACGGTCAGTAAGACTTCCCAGCATTGTGGAGTTTTAGATTCAGCCCTTTTTCTAATGGCCCACCTTCCTGTTTTGGAAGGCATGTATCTTGCGTTCTCTGCCGGGGGCACTGGTGCTGCTTCTTTTTGAGGCAATGCACAAGATATTTGAATCTCCCCATGGCCATATAAGCCTCTTAGATTACCAGGAATTGCCTGCTGGAGCTGCAGCGGTCAATGTTAGCACTCACCTATCCAGCTTAACATTGCTTCCTTGAGCACCCAGACCGGGCAGTCAGGTGATGGGCAGCAGGTTATGGGGGTCTTCGTTTGGCATCTTTTCTGATTGAGCCTGTTAGAGCCTGGGAAGGGTGTGGGCCAGAAACTCTGTGCCATCACCAAGACCCCTGTCCTAATCTCTAACCATCTCTCCCTTTCCTGTTACGCTAAAAACTCCATCCCACAGGTGTCCTTAAATGAGCTCCAAAGGTAGTGTCTGCCCTTAAATGAATCCGTGGTTGGCTATACCAGGATTACACTGTGGTAAGCATTTTAAATATTATTGTGTCTCTTAGCATCTGGCCCTCAATGTTCCACGTTTCATTCAAAAGATTGTGTTATTGACGGTCAATAGTGCCTTCAGAAGTTTGGACCTCTGTTGCTTCAAGGTGTATTCAGAAGTGTTTTACTGGTGGCTTAACAGTGTCCTTAAGGGTTGAACCTGTATCACACTTGGATGGACTACTACCAAAACAACCAGGGCTGCTGTTACTTAGTACTTAGTTACTTGTAGCAATCTTAAATGCAGAATATCAACAAAGACTTGGATGCTCCCACAATCTGTTATGGCTGGTTCGTATACTTGGCAGTTCGGTCTGGACATTTCCCATGAGGCACAGGGTCAAGAATGATTTGCATATAGCTGGGTCTGAACTGAGGTGGCAAAGTGAGCTAAAGAACGATGATGGATTCAGCTCAGATCTGTGACTGGGGGTGAGTGTCTGAATAGTATCAGCGCTCCGTCCATCATCTCCTTGTGTTTGGTTTGTATACTCTGCCTGTGCATCTATCCCTCACTCTCACATTACTTTTCGCACCATGCATAAGACACTGCTGCACCCTACCATACTAAGTATGCAACACTCTCCAGGACATGCGCACAACATCGAGACTCAACACAAATGAATGACACTTCAACCACCATATTTTCTTCATCTTTGCACTGGAAGACTGTAACCAACCACCTACTCGACCAGTTGGAACCTCGACAAGAGGCAGCAAAGCGCTATGGAAATGCCACAATACAATACTCAGACTGCAGATGCTCTTTCCATTGGAGCAAAATAAAACTCCCCAGCTTCAGCCTCTTAGTACTACCTTTAAGATATGTATTCTCTTAGCATGGCAGCATACTGGCATCCCATTGGGCCAGGCGATGCCTAACCGAGTTCCCACATCTTCTTCCATTCCTTGTTTACTGTTCATCACCTGTATCTGTGTGCTGGCAAAGCCTGTGTCTGTCACTAGGCCCACCCTCCAGATGCCCAGTGCGTCTCTATGGCAACATCAGTATACACATTTCATTCCAGCCTTGTCGGGCATGCAGCAGCAAGTGAACATTTCCAGATCTACAAATATAAAGTTATAGGAGCTCACAGTAAAATAAAATAAAATACAGTTTGATTCATACAATTCTTACATGGTGATAAACTAGTAGAAACTTTACACTGTTAGAAACATAATTGAAGTATTTTGTAATTAAGTCTACTGAACTTAACCCTGTTTTATGCTGTCTTCTAACTTCTAGTGCCGTCGACATCTCCTATCCACCCATGCACAGCTTTTCAAGTAACTGCTCACCCTTAAACATAATCTTCCTATGAATACCATCTTAATCTTGCCAATACTTAATGCTTGTGCATACACTGTGAGCACCCTCCTATTGATAGCTTTAACGTAAGCAGCTACAGCTTAGTCAGTGTACACACTTAACAAATGGTACATCCTAAACCTGCTCCAAGAACAAGAGGGATGACCAACTAAGCGAAATGGATGAAGTAGTAAAAGCCAACAGACTCATTGGCAGGCAAAAAATAGAAGGAATATTGAAAAGCAATTTAAATAGTGAAATACTTACTATGTAGACCAAATTCCTCCTGTGAAAACAGACGGTGTGGGAACGGAATCTCAGTGGGTCTAAGGAATTCCTTGCAGACCGTGCAGACATTTTACACTGACATTCGAGCAATTTGGATTTTTTTGGTCAAGAAGTGGCATTATATAACAGAAGTAACAGGACTGGCATCCTGTTTGTCATCAGATGGTTTGCATGAGGTCTTATACTGCAAACGCTTCAATTTGAGTGCTGAACTGTGGGGTTTCACAGAAAAAGTTATTTGCTATCCTTCTTTTAGATATATGTGTATGACGTATTGTCCATGTGATCCGGGCACTCTCTTAAAAATGTAGAGGTTAGGTTTGTAACATTTCGTATCTGAAAGACACCAAACATGGTCATTTGATGGTGTACACAGATTTTGAAAAAGCTTTTGACACAGAGACACATCTCATTGGGCTTTTTTATCTGGATTTTATTTTGGTTCTGAAATATTGGCTTGTTTCGGATTGTTAAATGCCTTCTGTGGAGACATCGTCTGATGTCCCTCAGTCTCGTACCTTGTCTCACTTGTCGTGCTCATGACTGACGCACTTCTGGCACCACAGACCCCCATGTTAGTTGCTTGACGATCAGCATGTGCTTCAGCACAGGCAGCCTTTAGGACTTGTTCTAAACTAAGAGTTTTCTTCAGCATTCTTCATCTAAACGAATCTGACAGACATCTGTCGATTACTCTGAAACGGGGGCTTCCTCATCATTAAATTCATTGCTTTTACTTTGCTTCACCAGAACATCCAGTCCCTCCACAAACTCATTGATGGTCTCACTTGATCTCTGTCAGTCTTGACTGAACATATATCTTTCGTAATCCTCATTCAGCACTGGATTAAACTTGACATTTAAGGCTGTTTTGATTTGACCGTTCGTCACTTCACCGTCTCGTCGTATCTTTTTCATGGCTTCTTTCACTCCTTCACCAGCAATGTTCCTCAGATACATTATAATCTATTTTGCACCTTTTTTATCTATCAAATCTTCAAAAGTCTCTATCCATGCCATCCTTCTATTACCAATATTGTGTATTTTAGCAGTATTAAATACATTTGGCGGTTTCCAGAATGCAGCAGCCGTATATGGACAGGAGTGGTCTCAGGTGCTGCTTGTGGAACCTGATTAGGCAGAGCTTCTCTAGCGCCTTGTGATGTGCTGGCTGCGGGGTCACCCATAGCAGCTTTTGATGCTTGGATCTTGCCCTTGTTTTCCATTGGAGCTATTTACTTAATGGCTGTCTGGGGAGTTGCTCTAGGATCCTGTGCGGTAGCTTTGGTGGTGGGCCACGTCATCGGGGGACAACCCTGCATGTACAACACCTGACCCTCTTTCTGGGGGCCACTACACAGCACGTAGTTGCACGATGAGTCGTTAGTGGTTCTGGTAAGTAGATGAACCTTATAAACTACTAGTCAATGAAAGCATATAACGTTATGATTTTTGGTTGGTTTGGTACTTAAATGTTTATTCACAACCACATGCTTGATCCCTGCTCGTAGCATATGAATTTCAATTTGATTTGTACTGAAGTGAACTCCTTTTGTAACTTGGTTGCATCTGCCTTTTAGTGTTCTCCCTCCATATGGCATTAATTTGCATAATGGCGCAGTACCTTTTCTTTTTGGCTGTTTCATTGAGTTCCTAGCCACTGACATGTAGACTTTCAATGTTGCTTACTTTATCGTTAAGTATTTTATACAGGCTGGCTTTATGCTGAGACTCCACCTGTGCCAGTGTTGATTCTACACTTTGATTGTGGCACACGTGGCACGCACGAGCTGGACCACACCAAAGTCCCTGTAAGAGCAAAAATAGGTGGAAGGGTATAAGATGCTCTCAGTTGTGTGAAGTAATAGTAAGCAAATCAAAGTGCTCCTGTCGGGTTCGCGGCGATTGCCGTTCCCCGACATTCTGATAGGACACACACAAACCGCCGGAATACTCACTTCCGGGCGGAAGTTGAGCCCCGGTCTAGTTCTCCCAGTCACTGCAGGTCACAGAAGCACTTCCGGGGGAAACGCTTATACCTCGCGTTTCCCGCCGGCTCCGTGCTTCAAATTCTTCTATCGAGGCTCGCTGCGAAGGAGTTCCAGAGTCCCGCCGTTACTCAGGTAGCTGTTGCTTTTCGTACTTGGTTCCTTGGCGTCCGTGCGGGAGCACCATCCCCTTTGTTTCCTCTATTCTTTGGCATCCGCGCAGGAGCGCTCAACTTGTGGTTCTCTGGCGTTCGCGCTGGAGCGCCTTCACCTTTGGTTCTTTTTGTTTTGTGGTATCAGTGCAGGAGCGCAATCATCTCTGTTCCTTGGGAGCCGTGGTATACATCAGTCTTGGGGAGCGCTATGCAGCTCGTGCACTGGGTGCTCATTCCGAGGCGCTGTATGTGACTACAGACTTTCCATTCTCAACGCCCTTGCATGAGAAGTTTCCTGATTTAACCTGAATCCCTGATTTACCCTGAACACCGCAGAAACACTGGTGAGTCCTGGCGTTTGTGTGTGTTTTAGGGAATAGAGGTAGGGCGTCAGTGGGGGTTGTTTTCCAATCGGGTTCTCGTTTGTTTCCCCAGTGGCCCTCGAGATCTCCTGCAAGCTTCAGACCACAACTCTACGCCCTCTTCTGGCTCCTACCCCTGCGTCCCTCTCATCCCTGTTGGGTTTTAGTCCTAGGGGGTCAGGTGGGTACAGGGGCGGGTGCTCCTGTCGTCTCTGCGGAATCGCTTCACAAGCAAAGGTGAGTCTTGTGGGGCATCTGACAGAATTTGAAGCCCACGTTTAATATTCCACCCAGACGACATGGGCGACCCGGGGGTTACCTTGCAGGACATAGCCGTCATGCTGGCAACCATGCAAGCCGAGAACCGCAGTCTACGCCATGATATAACGACCCTACAGGGTCAAATGGCATCCAGGGTTACCGGTCCCTGGGGAACCACCCCTAGCCCCAGAGTCATGCAAGAAGGGTTGTTGCGACCGCCTACTTTCACCTTTGGGGGGCCCTCCGCTGCCTCCGATCAGAGCCCTGCCATCCAAGTCATCACTCCCCATCCGGTACAACTGGCACCACCTGAACGTTTCTACGGCGACAGCACCAAGAATGGGATCTTCATCCATCAATGTCACCTCCACTTCATGGCCAGACACGCGGCTTTTCCCGATGATGCATCTAAGGTCGCATACATTTTATTTTACATGGGAGGAGACGCCGCTCAGTGGTCCATTTCTTTTGTGGAAAACGACGATCCCATGCTCCACCACTTGCCGACATTCAAGGAAGCCATGCGGCGTATGTTCGCTCGCCACACCTTTGTGCAGGCCGCAGACAACGAGTTGCTTAACCTAAAGCAAGGCAGCCAAGACCTACTACATTACATCACCCGATTCAGCCGGCTTGTCATCGAGGCCAATTGGCCAGAGGATAAAAAGGTGTCAGTATTCTACCGAGGCCTGCGTGATGATCTGAAGGATCTCATCTCCCAGTTGCCCAACCCGCCTGAGGAAATAGGTCCTTTCATCGATCTAGTGGTGAAGATGAACTTCCGACTACAGGAAAGAAGGACCGATAAAGGGAGAAACGGTGACAACCGTTTTTTGTCCATCGGAGACAAGGGCGCCGAAAAGGCCAAAGACGAACCCACTCCTCCAGGCGACATACCTGAACCCATGCAGATCGGGGGCATAAGAGGGCCGTTGACTAGTCAAGAGAGAGAAAAAAGGAGGAAGCAGAACCAATGTTTGTATTGTGGGAAGAGCGGACACTTCGTCAGGGAATGTCCGGTGAAGCCCTCCAAAACAAGGGGCAGAAGGCCGTTTGCGTTAGCCATCACCAAAAGCGATCCGATGGGAAACGAGACAACCCAGTAGACAAGGGGATCCGTCCTCTGGGTTCTTCGTATAATGCTTCAGCGATCCCTGCAGTAAGTGACGGCAGTCATCACGTAGGAATGGAAGTCTCCTTACAAAATCAGGCGGGCAGAACCTGGTTGGTAACCGCCATGCTGGATTCCGGTGCGACAGGTAGCTTTATTGACACCGGTTATTTACGTACCTTGGGCATAGCCACAGTGGCAAAGGAGCAACCTGAAACGGTCAAGGCTGTTGATGGAACGGACTTGACTTCCGGCCCTATCAGGCACCAAACAGAGAACATGATAATGTCCTTTGCCAACCAGCACGCTGAGGCTATTTGTTTCGACGTCATCGACGAAGTGTTGAGGGACTTTATTGACGGTCTTCTGTATTGTCTATATAGACGATATCCTGATATATTCTCGAACCATCACCGACCACGTGCAGCACGTGCGTTCTGTCCTCCAACAGCTAGGGAAACATCGGTTATACGTCAAACTGGAGAAGAGTGTTTTCCACGTCATCTCTGTTGAGTTCCTGGGGCACGTCATCACTCCAGCTGGCGTCCAAATGGACAACAAAAAAGTGGAAGCCATCCTGACTTGGCCTTCTCCAGAATCCGTGAAAGGGGTCCAGCGGTTCGTAGGTTTTGCCAACTACTACCGTAGGTTTATCACAGGCTTCTCCGCGCTGGTGGCTCCTATCACACGCTTACTACGAAAAGGGGTGCCATTCGAGTGGGATCTGAGCGCAAATAGCGCCTTCCAGGAACTAAAAAGACGATTCACTATAGCCCCCGTGTTGGTGCACCCTGATAAAGAGCAGCCCTTCATCGTGGAAGCAGATGCCTCTAAGGAAGCCATAGGGGGTGTGTTATCCCAACGAAGCACCAGCACAGGACAATTGCATCCGGTGGCCTTTTATTCTAAGAAACTGCAACCCGCGGAACGCAACTACACGGTGTCTGACCGAGAGCTATTGGCCATAAAAACGGCATTTGAAGAATGGCGCCACTTCCTGAAGGACGCCAAACATACAGTGACCATCTACACCGACCACCGGAACCTCCAGTTTCTCCGTTCAGCCCGTGCTCTCACTGCCAGACAGTTGAGATGGACATTATTCTTCAATGAATATAACTTCGTGATCACGTTCCGACCCGGAAAGAACAACGCCAAAGCAGACGCCCTTACGCGGTTAGAAGAACAGGACGGGAAGACCGAAACCCCCGAGCCGGGTCCCATAATCGCAGAAGACCACTTCCAAGGGGCTATTACATCTTCGGACTTCTTGACTCTGGTGAAACGTGATATGGAGCGGTCCGATCCGGTAATCCTGGCTCAAGAACACAAAGGGACGACTCGTGTGGACGGGTTGCTGTTTAAAGGAGACCGGTTGTTGTTACCTGGAGCACCCAGCCAACAAGGTGCAGTCCGCATGTGCCATGACCATGTCCTCTCTGGCCACCCTGGTTATCATAAGACACTCGAGCTCTTACAAAGACAGTTTTGGTGGCCAACTCTGGTGTCCGACACAAGAACCCATGTGAAGAACTGCACCGTTTGTCTCTTAGGTAAGAACAGTTCTGAACCTTCGGTTGGGTTACTGCGCTCCATACCCGTTCCGCCCTTTCCCTGGCACACTGTCTCGATGGATTTCGTGGTTGATCTCCCCATCACCAAGACCGGGCATACCACCGTTCTCACCATCGTCGATCACCTATCCAAGATGGCGCACTTCGTACCCTTGTTGAAGTTACCCACGGCAGCGGATCTGGCCTTGGTCTTCCTGCACGAGGTGGTTCGCCTCCATGGCATTCCATCGGTGGTCATAACGGACCGGGGATCTCAATTCGTGTCCCGTTTCTGGAAGGAAGTATGCAGACTCCTTGAGATGGATGTGCGCTTATCCTCTGCGTACCATCCACAGACCGACGGCCAGGCCGAGAGGACGAACCACACCATGGAACAATATCTCCGTTGTCTGCTACTGATGGTGGAGAAGGAATGGTCTGCGGTGATATGGTTGGCGGAATACGCATACAACAACAGCAAGCATTCGGCCATAGGCATGTCTCCCTTCTTTTGTCTCCACGGTCGTCACCCTCGCACCTCTGCCTGGGAGGTGCCCCGGGACAGTCAGTTGCCTACTGTGCGTGCTTATCATGAGTCCCTACACAGACTCTGGCAGCAGGCGCGGTTCGAGTTGGCCAAGGCAAAGGACACCTACAAGGCGCATGCCGACGCTCATAGACAGAAGGAGCCGGAATACCGCTTGGGCGACAGGGTGTGGCTCTCCATTCGTCACCTCAACGTGCATGGTCCCAAAAAACTCTTACCTCGTTTTGTGGGTCCTTTTGTCATCGAGAAGGTGGTCAACCCGGTGGCCATGAGGCTCTCGCTCCCTCCGCATATGCGGATCCACCCAGTCTTCCATGTCTCCCTTCTGCGGGCGGTCTGCCCTGAAGCTTCCATCCCCTCTCCTCCCTCTCCGGTGGTGGTGGAGGGCCATGTCGAGTATGAGGTCAGGGCCATCTTGGGGTCCCGCCGGGTCCAGGGTAAGCTGTTCTACCTGGTAGACTGGAAGGGTTACGCTCCTGACGAGCGTTCTTGGGAGCCCTTGTCCCACGTATGCCATGCCCTCACACTGGTCCGAGCCTTTCATCTGCGACACCCCCGGAGCCCTCGCCCTGCTTGCCCTTTCTGAGGTCCGGGATTTCGGAGGGGGGGGCTTGTTTTGGGAGGGGGTTCTGTCGGGTTCGCGGCGATTGCCGTTCCCCGACATTCCGCTAGGACACACACAAACCGCCGGGATACTCACTTCCGGGCGGAAGTTGAGCCCCGGTCTAGTTCTCCCAGTCACTGCAGGTCACAGAAGCACTTCCGGGGGAAACGCTTATACCTCGCGTTTCCCGCCGGCTCCGTGCTTCAAATTCTTCTATCGAGGCTCGCTGCGAAGGAGTTCCAGAGTCCCGCCGTTACTCAGGTAGCTGTTGCTTTTCGTACTTGGTTCCTTGGCGTCCGTGCAGGAGCACCATCCCCTTTGGTTTCTCTATTCTTTGGCATCCGCGCAGGAGCGCGCTACTTGTGGTTAGCTGGCGTCCGCGCTGGAGCGCCATCCCCTTTGGTTTCCCTGTCCTTTGGCGTCCGCGCAGGAGCGCTCAACTTGTGGTTCTCTGGCGTTCGCGCTGGAGCGCCTTCACCTTTGGTTCTTTTTGTTTTGTGGTATCAGCGCAGGAGCGCAATCATCTCTGTTCCTTGGGAGCCGTGGTATACATCAGTCTTGGGGAGCGCTATGCAGCTCGTGCACTGGGTGCTCATTCCGAGGCGCTGTATGTGACTACAGACTTTCCATTCTCAACGCCCTTGCATGAGAAGTTTCCTGATTTAACCTGAATCCCTGATTTACCCTGAACACCGCAGAAACACTGGTGAGTCCTGGCGTTTGTGTGTGTCTTAGGGAATAGAGGTAGGGCGTCAGTGGAGGTTGTTTTCCAATCGGGTTCTCGTTTGTTTCCCCAGTGGCCCTCGAGATCTCCTGCAAGCTTCAGACCACAACTCTACGCCCTCTTCTGGCTCCTACCCCTGCGTCCCTCTCATCCCTGTTGGGTTTTAGTCCTAGGGGGTCAGGTGGGTACAAGGGCGGGTGCTCCTGTCGTCTCTGCGGAATCGCTTCACAAGCAAAGGTGAGTCTTGTGGGGCATCTGACAGCTCCAGTATATAGATAGCGGCTAATCGCCATTACCAGCTGCGTAGACGCGGGCCCACACATATAGCAAAACAGAAAATTAATATCCTGAGAAATAAAAGTCCATATTAAAACAGTCTACACAGGTCGTTTCCACAGAATTCTTCTTCTGTTCTTTATTTTCATATGCAAATGTTTAACAGGGATATGACTTCTAGCCAACACGTGTTTCGTCTATGTGGAGTGAATCACAGACTTCTTCAGGGCTAGAAACATTAAATATGAAAAAGCCCAAATTACAACTCTAAAGTATGCTAGAATGTTATAATCATAAATAGTAAAATACATATTAAGAATTTGTGAGCTAACCGATAAGGGGAGACCCATAGCTTGTACCACAATCAAGGTGTTGAGAAAAAGAGTAAAGATGACACACGTGAGCACCGGAATGTGCCGGCAATCCATCTACATGCCTACCCGAAAGAAAAATGCATCACCTAGTAAGAACTACACCATTGTGCACCAGATGTCAGAAGGACTAGAAAAAAAGAAAGAAAAATGATGAGTGATACATAAGAGACAATATTGGTAGGTAAGTAAGAAGAAATAGAAAAAGAATATAGAAAAAGCAACCCGTACCTTCCTTAAACCATATATGGAAGATTAACATAAACTCACCAAACTGATTATGAAGCTTGGTAACAAACGTGGAGGTAAAATATCTGAAGGGTACATAACCCAGAACAACTCCGGTATCGAATGCTGCAATCCAAATTAAGACCAGTACTGATACGAACATACAAGTCATCAATTTATCAAGCAAGATCCTTACTAGCGATATGATCCCAGTTTTACAAAAAGGAATTTTTTTAATAATAAACTTGATTCGATACACAAACCATAAAAGCATATAAATAAGTCATTAAAAATGATTCACAAGAATACATTTGGCTAAAATAGGCTAAAATACAATATCATTAGTGAAAAGCCATAATATACTATGTATCACTGGTGAGAAAAAAAAACTCATTGATATACTCAATCCCCCCTTGTTATTCGTAGCTTTAGAGCGGCTCTTAAAACGTTTGCAACACAATAAAGAGTAAAAACATTGGTTGACATTTTTAAAAACAGCATAGCTACCCAAGCCTGCCTAAATCTAGCTTTTCTTAACAGCCTAATTTTTGTCCAACGATGTATTGTGATGTAAGTGATATAAAAATGTATTTCTATTAATTTGTGAGACAGTTGACGCTTACATTGTTTTTGCCACTAATTGTGTTCCTAATAATCAGGTTACGGTAACACTTTAATTATTGTTGACAGTGGGTTAAAGGCTAAGTCTAAGTGGACTTCCAAACTGTCGAGTGGGAATAACGTTGATGTTTTTCATAAGATAATCAATGAGGAACTGAACAAATGGGAAGAGATTATGAGGCACATCAAACAACCACATCACATGAACAATTTGACATTTAGGGAATGTGCAGCTTTGAAAAAACCTTAGCACTGATGGTACCATAATTATCAAAGAAGCAGATAAGGGTGGGAACATCATTGTTATGGATAAGATCAACTACGATGCAGAGATCTTGGGACAATTGGGTACCACCAGTTGGTATAAAAAACTCGTACACAATCCTATTCTAGATGTTTTTACTCTTATAAACAGAGAGTTGAAAGCTAGGCATTCACAAGGCCTTCTTAACGATGATGAGTACAGAAACTTGCAGATTGACAATGCCAAGATTCCACTGATTTATGCACTACCTAAGATCCATACGAATGCTACCCGACCTCCTGCCAGTCCTATTGTTTTGGGGATCGGGGGGCCTACCAAAAGAATTGCTGAATTTGTTTATTAACTTACCATCCAACATCAAAGACACTAAGCACATTCTTAATATTCTTAATGACTATACATGGGACCCAAACATGATGCTTGTTACAATGGATGTAGTCTCGCTTCACAGTAACATTAGTCACCAACATGTTCGAACTGCACTGAGCCATTATTTTATTCAGGAGGCCCATAGAAATGTTGGAACATTCAGAGATGCTTCTTGCCATGGCAAAACTCATTGTGGAACTCAATGTCTTTTTGTTTGTCAGTGGTACTGACAAATATGTGGGACTACGATGGGTTCCAGATTTGCGCCGCCTTTTGCCTGCCTCTTCATGGGGTGGTTCGAGGTGGCGTATATCTGGGGCCCAGAAGGAGCTCGATGGCATTATTACATATGTTATTATGGTATATACATAGATGTCTGTTTTTTTAATATGGACAGAAGGTGAGGAAGAGCTACAAAAATTCTTTGCACACATGAACAAGAATGCAGACAACATGGCATTCACAATGACGCACAGTCATGATAAGATTGTTTTTCTGGATGTAGAACTGTATATACACCAAGGCAAAATCTGTTGCAAGATGTTTAGAAAGGTCACATCTTGTAATGCTGACAGCGCACACCCAAGATCTCAAGTAAACTCAATCCCATATGGAGAACTATTCAGGGCCCGTTGCAATTGCAGTGAAGATAATGAATTGGCTCACTGTGCGGCGGATATCGAACAGAGGTTCCTGACCAGGGGATTCAACAAGGATATCATACAGAGGGCTAAGAGGAGAGCAACTAACCTTGCTAGGAGTGAAACACTGAAAATAGAACTAAATCTGGGGTGTGTATTTCTCCTCTATCAGACTAGTCACAGGTTATCATCCTTGTTCATTTAAGATCTATGGAATATTGAAACGATATTGGTTCTTTCTCACTTCTGATACCACACTTTGACCATATCTAATGAGTCATCCCAGTGTCACTTACCGCAGAGGTAAATCAATACACAATATCATTACCCCCAGTTACCCAAGAGCACAGGATCATAGACAAACATGGTTACACCAGCGCAGCAAGGTGTCATACAGATGTGACAACTGTAGCATGTGCAGACAAGCAGTACATGATATTCATGACTTCGAATACAACGGTTCAAGGACTTATTATATAGATACACACATAGGTTGTACAACCAAGTTTGTAGTTTATGCCATTATCTGCAAGTGTGATGAGGTATATATTGGCAGTACTATCAGGAGCCTCAAAGATTGTATCTAAGAACATAACCGGGCCTTGAAAAATGTTGATACTAGATATCCCATTGCTGTCCATGCTCTTGAATGTAAAGCACAAGGTACACACTTGACTTTTAAGTTTCACAGTGTTTGAAGTTGTGAAATCTGATGTCAGAGGGGTCAACCGTGAACTTAAACTTAGACAAAGAGAAGCACGATGGATCATGCAATTACGAGCCGTCAAAAAATGACTTACTATCGATAATGAGCTACAATTCTTTTTGGGTATGTGATGTTGCCGGCATTGCCTGTTATATGTGATAATTGACTGCACTGTTCTATCTGCTCTTTTCCCTTATGCTTATCTGTAAGCCTTTATACGGAATGTACTCATTTGTTAATGGTCATGTTCCCGAATGTAGGATCACATGCACTGGCTTTCTATCCCTGTCTTCCACTTTTCTACTACTGCTTTTGCATGTACACATCTGGCATTTTTTTGTCTTTTTGCAGTCTTTATTTTCAAAGCTTTTGTCCTTTACAGTGGTCTGGACACATGCACACTTTCAGTTAGGACTTTGTCTCCACATTGAGCCGAGGAAATACCCACTCAGCGATTGGTTCTTGTTACTCAACATGACCACATATTACTGTTTCCCTTTTATTGAATATAATACTATACTCCCTATGCCCTTTATATTTAGGTCTGCACGATGCAATATTAGCTTTGTAATATGAGATTGATAAGCGAATGACCATATTACCGGTTTTGACTCCCTAACAGTTGCCTCATTTTTGTTTCTAGAATGATATTGGATGAAATATCTACAGTTACATTGAACACGGCATTTTCCTCTTATGTTCCCCGAAACACACAGTGATTTCTGTTATACTCGTCCTTTATTTATCCTAATGCGTGACCACCTAAAATTGGTCCGGACACGGTTTTGTTAATTTCTTGTTCTCGTTTAATGTCAGCTAATCCTAGTGTGCTTTATTTTTATTTTTATTCTACACCACGTTATGATGGCGGCCGTTACTTAGCTCCAGTATGCTCTGTTACGTGAGAATGTTTATTTTGTACTGGTCGGTCATCTATTTTCATAGAATTTAGCTTTCTAAGGGCACTCCAAGATGGAGCCGTTGCGAGACACCAACTACTCACGAGGAGTACACTCCACAGTGGTCTGATGTATGATAAGGTATGCTGTTCATAAGATATGTTTTTTTTTCTATTTTGCTGATGGGTCCTACTGACCACAAGCACATAAATATATGGGGTGTGGTGACTCGCAACCCTGGACTCGAAATAGGCTTATTCACTATTACTATTATAAACTTAGTTTATTTGTTGCACTGTGTTTTTGTCCTTGTGAATTCATAGAAGTTGTATGCCTTTGAATATAGATTATAGGTCACGTACAGATGAGGCGTGGGATCTCGCTCCTTTATTCTTGTCTCATATATTGCTCGCTTTTGACATTTGGCTCTGTTGATGTTTTTAGGTTTGTAATTAATGTTGCCATTACTATAGGCTTCTCAGTAATTAGTTTGGGATACCATTTACAACTGATCTATCCCTTATCTCATTGTCATTATTGCCTTTACAAATTTGTACTGCCGGGTAGTGCCTTTTAACATTACACAGCACCATGTTGCTATTTGTTTAGGATCACTACGATGGATGTATCACATAGGCAAACTATTATACTGTGTGCTGAATTACTCTGAGCTCGTACGCATTTTCACTATTTGTGTAGAGTACTTTATTATCTTTAATATTCCACATGATATATCTTTACGGACGATTACTTAATATAAACTGACACTCTGTTATTGAGGAATTATTACTACTATGAACATGATTGATCCGTATTTCCAGTTAATACATATTTAATTCTTGCCACAATTATTAGGAATACTCATGAATACTGACTGATGAATTACGAACTATTTTGGAATACGCACACGCGTTATTTTGGAGACTGACCCCTAACTCGTGCGAGTATGGTTCTTAGTCTTGGTACCATTATACACTGTTAGTGCATTTTCTAAATAGTCTGGTCAGGCCATATTACATTCTCTAAGATACCATGATGGTGATTGTGCTTTCCTCCATATTTTGGTATAGGTCTTAATTTGGATTGCAGCATACAATACCGGAGTTGTTCTGGGTTATGTACCCTTCAGATATTTTACCTTCCACGTTTGTTACCAAGCTTCATAATCAGTTTGGTGAGTTTGTGAATCTTCCATATATAGTTTAAGGAACGTACAGGTTGCTTTTTCTATATTCTTTTTCGATTTCGCCTTACTTACCTACCAATATTGTCTCTTATATATTCTCTTATATATCACTGATCATTTTTCTTTCTTTTTTCTGTAGTCCTTCTGACATCTTGTGCACGATGGTGTAGTTCTTACTGGGTGATGCATTTTTCTTTCGGGTAGGTATGTAGATGGATTGCCGGCACATTCCTGTGCTCACGTGTGTCAACTTTACTCTTTTTCTCATCACCTTGATGGTGGAACAATCTATGGATCTCTGCTTATCGATTTGCTCACAAATTCTTAATATGAGTTTTACTGTTTGTGATTATAACATTCTAGCCTACTTTAGAGTTGTAATTTGGGCTTTTTCATATTTAATGTTTCTAGCCCTGAAGACGTCTGTGGTTAACTCCAAATAGATGAAACACGTGTTGGCTAGAAGTTATATCCCTGTTGAACATTTGCATATGAAAATAAAGAACACAAGAAGAATTCTGTGGAAACGACCTGTGTGGACAGTTTTAAAATGGACAATTATTGCTCAGGATATTAATTTTCTGTTTTCCCTGTAAGAGTGCTGTGAGTGTACAGACTTCAGATCCCTCCCATCCTGTTGCCATTTGTAGTGTGCTGCCAGCCTAGGCACTCACCAATAAGAACACCACCTATGGAGAGTAATATTACACGTCTTTATTCCGCTGCGTCTGAGTCAGAACTCCACATGCTAAGCCTGCCTTCACCTCATCCCTTCAATGCTTGCGCTACTGTGTACAGTGGGAACCAAAAGAGTTCCAGCATTCTTTTATTACAAGACACTACACCAAGTTGCGGTTCTCTTTTTAAGGCAGTCCTCCCTCTCCCGGCACCATTACTGCTGGAATATTTAAAGGACAATCTGGCCACCATAGGTAAGTAAGGGAACACTGGTAGTTTAGGTACCGATTGCAACCTGTGAAGTAAAAGCCAGAGACAAGTGTATTTTCTTCTGTTTTAATTTTCTGGCTTAAAATGTATAGTGAGTGTTACTAAGGGACAACAGTGGTAATGCTAAGATCGCCTGTGGATGACCGAAGAAACATTATAATATGTATTAGAATGCTGCATTCTCTTGTTCGTGACAGGCCTGACATAGGCTTCATTTTCACTTTTAGATGCATCAGTTGGAGTACATCAAATCACTTTTTGAATCCTGTGCATATTTCTCTTGAAATATGCCACACAGCATTATGTGTTTTATTTGGAAAACTTAATGAACTATAAACTTCATGATGATGGGAGATGAATGTTTACAACAAAAAAAAAACCTACGATGCTCATGTAGGGCTCGTTTTGGAATAAATTGATTTTAAAGGACTTCAGCCTCGAGCTATGTTGTGATTCTTGACTATTCCAAAGCTTTCCAAAAAAAACAGGCAGAACATGGCAAGAGTCAAAGAAAAATTCCACCTGTACTCGTTTTAATCAGTTAAAAAATGTTGTTGCATAATAGTCAAGCAGACTTTTTCCCCAGCTAATTAATTGCTGGAACAATGATATTCCTTTGTCCAATGCTCTCCTAGTCTATACATTGTGTGGTGGAAAAGGTTATTACAGGCTCTTAGACTATTTCTATGTGCCAAAAATATGACGTCGTAAGCCAAATTACGTTGTTATACTATAAATCTGTCAACCAAACAGAGACCTAATGTTTTGCATGTTTTGAGTATTTCTCTGTGCTATAAATTTGTATTCAGTGATCACATACACGGATGCAATGGGCCTTAAGGCAAGCAAGGAAAATTGGCTCTCCTTCCCAAAGTTGAGTAGTGAAAGATGGACATGAATGAGGTTCAGTGGCCCCCTCACATCCTGCCCCGCAATACCACAGCTACAGCTTCTACTGTACTGATGATAGGTACACCCCTTCACATTCTCAGTTATACCTTGTTGCAGTACACTTTAATTCCTTGCTCTTAAGTCTCAGTTCTAGTTACACTGGTGCGAGACAATTTCACGGACAGAGATATTGTCATCCGCCATTTTTCTTAACAAAGAATCAGCCTCCGGTTAAACAAAACTTTGATTACTGCCCCACCACCCCCACCCATTCTTTGACAGTAGTGTTATCTCCTGCAGGGGTTACTCAGCACTCTTCCATAGTTCATCTCTCGCATTAGGTTCACAGCTTTTGTATTTTCAGGTCGTGTTTTGTTACCATTGTAAAGAAGAACTCGACAAAGCTGTTAGTCTAACAACGTCAATATTACCCTCTCCCACATAGAGAAGAAATATTGACTTTACAAATATGAATTTAATGGACCATGCTTTGTTTTCCATGGCTTTAGCTCGCCACGGTTTTTCCAATACCGAGTCTTCTGTAGAAGGGACTTCATATTTTAGTGTTTGAGTGTAGTATGGACATTTCTTCCTTGTGTTCCAAACTCAAACGCGTGGTCATTGGATCTTCAGGATAGTAATATCACTAATGGGGGTGTGACCAGTATTTTGTCTGCTTTGACCAATTCTTGCACACGTCTTTACAGAATCACATGAAGGTTCCACTTCTCATTTGCTGGCAGGTTGGCCACAGTAGTCTCTAGGAATTTCTACTTGCCTTCCTACAAAAGTCCAGGTGCAGCAGTTAATCTGAATGCAACGTTTTAATGATGCTCACCAACAAAGGACTAGACTCTGATGGATGAGTGAGTTACACCCTAAGTGGAACTGTTTATAACATGGATGACAAGTCTCATAATGAGTAAGCCATTGGCAGTTGACCAGTAGTTGTGTGTTACTGATTTGCTTAAATGCTCCCAAGAGGGGATACTGTATACCGGCTCTCCCTGTGTAAATCTGTGCTGTGGCATGACTCGACATCATTGATTCCCTCTGAGTGTAGGTGGTATGTGTAAGGAAATTCACCTTGTGACAGGGTTTTGCCTTATTTTTTAAATATTTTCATGGGACTCTGTTTACTACCATTATTGGCATATTTTGATTGGGAGACTGTTAAACACTTAGACTTCCCATTGCATTTGTCCTGAACTCCTAAACACAATAAAACATTGGCTGAAAACAATTGACATATTTAACTTTTACACAAGGCTGCAGTACAATGGTACAGGAAGTGGGGGCAGTGGTATAAAAGTAAACTGGAACATTTGGGCTGCAATGTAGGTTTACCAATGAAAACCTGAACTTGTTTAGCCAGAGCTGCAGCCAGCACTTGCCACAGAAACTGTTTTGACAAGTTTAAAACCCAACTTTTGAAATCAACAAAATTATCCGTAAGGAACGTCTTTAAGTAGAGTATTGAAGTCAACAAGATTTGGGTGGATAATGTTCAAAAGTGAGACACGGCTTGTATCTAGATGTGTGTCCCTGCAGTAACAATATCTATTTCACTGCATTGGCTCTGTAAGCCTTTCCCACTGGCAAAGGTCTTGAATACTTCATAATCTCCATAGTTTGATTAACGAAATAGCCACAGAAATCATATGCCATTGTCTTTTTTATTACCATGCTAATTCATTTGCGAACATGGTGAACATGGATGATTTGATTAAAACTTGCTTTTGCTTTTATAAGCCTGAAATAAAAAACTTAAGGTCTGTCCGGCTTCCTCTTCAGAACTAGCAAGGGCTCGTAGGTAGGGGCGTTTTCCTGATTTTAATAGGATAGATTCTAGGTGGGAATTTAGAACTCATTCGCTGGCATTTGGCCCCTATAAGAAAGGCTTCCAACCACAAGGACCTCAATATGCAGCTGCACTGGGAGAAGTTAAGTAGAGGGAGAACCTGCTGCCTATATCTACTTGGGAACGGACAAAGGTCTTGGATCTTACTCCCATCTGCATCCAAGCTTTGCAAGTGCTTCTCAAGGGATTAACCACCAGGCCTAGTCGTCCAATTGACATTGAGACCAAGAAGAGGACTTAGTTCAAGAACTAGCTGATCAGGGATTGGAGTGTGTTGTAGCCCTGGCTACAGCAATATTGATCCCAAGCTGAAGTACCTTTCTAGGTGTGTGTACTTGAGATGGAAGAGGTGTGGGTGGCGAAAGGGTACATGCAGCGTTATGCCATGACCTCCCCCTCTTCTGTGAGATCACCGAGCCTAGAGACATCTTTAAAGAAGAACTCAGTAGGTCTAATCTCTTGGACTTTGGCTGAGGTAACTGTCCCTTACCCCAAAAGAGGGTAGGGAGGTCTAGAAGCAATTGAGTGTAACTGACTGAAAAAGTAACTGACTCTGCTCCTGTCCTTCTGGCCTTCATGATACAGAACAATGCTGATAAATTATTTTAATTTTTGCTGCACGAGGGTCCTCCAGTGGCCGCTTTTAGTAGTACACTTCTTCTAATATTGACTTTTAACCCAGCATTGTTCTCATGGGAATTTTGTTAACATTTTCTTAAAGACTAATATCTCTTGATTCCCCTGGTCCAATTTTTGTTTTCTTGAACTTGTTCTAATATTTTACATTATTCTTATCTTGACTTAGAAGGCTTGGTATTTGAATTGTTTATCTAATATAGCAGAGACCCTCAAACAAGCAGACATATCTTATCACATGAACTCTGACGACACTCCACTTTACCTAAAGATTTCCTCCCTGGAAGACATCATACAACTTAATGACACACTTCTGAAAACTCAATTCTGGCTATCACAGAACCACCTCAAATTGAAGGCCCTGAAAACAGAATTCCTACTCGTATCACCGCCACACAGCTCACCAACAGCTAAAGAATGGATTACCCACCTTAGTGCCCTCAATTGCAAACCTGCTATCATCGAGTCAAAACAGTCCCTGGATACGAATCTCAACATGTGAGCACACATCAGTGCATCCACAAGAGGAGCTTCTATTCAAATTAATCTCCTCAGGAAGGTACAACGTTATACCCCACCTCCAGATTTTGAGATAGGAGTACTGTCCTTAGTCATCTCCAGACTGGAATACAGTAGTGCAACTTTAACAGGTTTGCTGAAAGCAAGGACGGCTCCAATTAAGTTGACCCTCAATGCAGCAGCAAGATAGATTAATTACAAGTTTGAGACATTTCAACCACATCTCTTAAATCTCTTCACTAACTAATCCCTAACTCAGTGTGATCTTTCAAGAATTCTCTCTTGCATCAGGAGCTGCATCCCCTTTTCCACTGTGAGACAGACACATCAAGAGAGACACAGAGAGGGAGGGGGGACTCCTGCTACCATTGATGAAAGCCAAGATCCAGCTGAAGATCACCTGCTAGATGCACAAAGCCCTACACAATAAGGCACCCTTATATCTTGCACAGATGCTCAAAATATCAGGAAGCAACGGCTCCCTTAGATGTGTGAGCTCCCTCCTGCTAGTACCTCCAAGATTCAGAAAAAAAGAAGGCCTATCACCGCACCTTCTAAAGGTCGGCCCCTGGAACTTGGAACTCTCTTCTTCCTGAAGCACTTGCAAATCCCTCAACCTATGCCTTCAAGAAAGAAGTCCAAATCATCTTATTTAATAAATTCCTTCCATGGGATCTCCATTTCAGGATCAGGCCTGATTGTTTGAACACTGGAGACTGGAAGTTCTCACACTATATACAGACCACTATAGCAAGGCAATTGTCTCCTCACCCAGGGTGGTATCGGACAGTGTACAGTTAGTTTATCCTTTAATTTAATCTAACAGGTTGTTGTCTGTGTTGTAACGGGATGGGGGTTTCTCGCTGTACAGTGCTCTGATACCTTTGGGTCTTGTTCACACTTATAAAACTCTCTAAATAATAATGTTGTTGTGATGCTACATAAATATTTCACACATTTCTCTTTGGAAACACCTGCTACATTGTGCCCTTGCTGTAGCAGTAAATCTCCAGTTTTCTAATTGAAACTTGGTTACCTAACAAGGCACTGGATTCCTAGTTTGGTGAAGCATTCTCAAGCTAATTGTACAGGATCTCACAGTGCACGAGTGGAGCCTTGGTACATAAGACGTGGGAACCTGTAGTAAGAGTATCCTTGGGGTTTGTGTAGCCCCTAAGGTTGTGGGATGCTTCATAGTGTTTGACCAGTGAGAATCTCTGTCCCTCTTTTCTCTGTCCTCCTGCACCGCTGTTTCCTTACAATGTAATGTAATGTAATGTAAGTGCCAATTTGTATCGCGCGGCAATCGCTCCAAGGAGCATCTAGGCGCCCAGAAAGGACCACCAGATGTTAGGTAGTCCCTATGCTTACTTGACCGAGAACCCGAATTACACTAGGCTTCTGGCAGTTATATCTTGGAGATTAAAGATCCAGGTTTTTAGATGTTTACGGAAGTCTATTTCTTTATCCAGTAATCTCAACTGGGGGGGAAGAGTATTCCATGCTTTTGCTCCCAGTACCGCCAGGGATTTGCCCCCTCGAGTTTTGAGTCTGAAACTCGGGACGGTAAGCAGGTTGGCCGTTGAAGAACGCAGTGCTCTGATTGGACAGTATCTGCTGAATTTTTTCCTCAAATAGGACGGGCCTAGGTTGTGAACAGCTCTAAAAGTAATTAACAGTACTTTAAACAAAACCCTTTTTGTAATGGGCAGCCAATGTAATGCCTTGAGGGCTTTGGTTGCAGATCTTTTCGGCCATTTTAGAACCAGCCTCGCTGCTGCATGTTGCACCATCTGAAGTTTGTGTGTGACAACTTTATTTGTACCAGCATAGAGGCTGTTGCAGTAATCCCTCCCTTCTGGCTGAAACCATTCTAAAGCAAAGTGCATGTGTTGTAGTTGGAATCACATCCCCCTCGATGAAGAAGGAAGGATCTTGTGTGAACTTTACTTGCACCAAGCCAATTCCAGCACGTTAGCCTATGCCTGAGAGAAGCAGCATGTGAATAGACTACAGCCAAGAGCATGGCCAGAGCTTTACATCTTAGACAAATAGGTGGGCTGCCTGCCACTCCCCCGCATCATTTGTCTGGTCCTGCTGATGAAGCAGGGATCAGGAACTCTATCGGATTAGACAAAGAGGATATGGTTTCCATTACATGGCCGGGGAATAGCAGTCCTCCTGATGGCTGGCTGCTTTGTAGCTGTGGCATGCCTCAAGGCAATAAACTTTGTAATTATTGGCTCAACCAAATGTATTGGTTATAAACTGACTCCTTTGGCTTTTCCATTGATCACCCTTTTTCTTGGAAAAGGTCGGCACAAGTGAGTAGGAAGGGTGGAACAAGAGGCAGAAATGAGTATCTCCCCAGGAGAAATAGTGAACATACTCCAATAGTCAGGAGGAGACTGCTGCTGCAACCTGAAAGAGAGAGGAGATAGACTATCCAGCAGAGAGAATCTGCCTTCCTTTGGAACAGAGTCCAGTGATCTTTAGTCTGCTGTGAGGAGCTTGAGATGGCCTTTCAAGGCTTCAGAGCAGCCTGACCTGTCCAAGAAACCTGGCGAGTGGTGCTAATGGCCCTTGTGCTTCTGCATTCTCGGCTACGCCTGTTTCATATGCCATGAAAGAGCGCCATGGGCCAAGTGCCTTCTCATCCACTTATAAACTACAACCCCTGAAGAGACACCCCTAACTCCTCTCTGCATCAGGAGCTGCATCTGCTCTTCCTCGTTGAGAGACAGGGAGGGAGGGGAGCTGCTGCTTCCAATGATGGTGCCATCAGCACAGGTCCCACGACGCGGGGAGATGGGCATTTCCAGGGCTCCCTTTGTTAGAGGTAATGTAATACTTATCAAGTATGTGCCCTTAAGAGCCTGACACTGCAGGTGGGTTTAGAAGTTGCCCTCCCCTTTAAAACTGTTTCTTTGTCACAGATGTGTATAGTATCACTACGGCACAAAATAGAGTAACTGCAATACCTGCCAGAGCAATGGTGTCTGCCATACAACCACTATTACTATGCACTGTTACTATGCATAGTTCCCTAATGTAATCAGTCCAAGTTATTGTACAGAAAAACACTCCTTGCATCATATTTATTTTGAGCTATAATTGCCAGTTAAACTAGTATTTTTATCCCATGCGCGCCCCAAGACTAAGCATTGACGTGTGAGGACTTACTATCCACAAAGTCCAAGCCCAAAGAGCAGTTACAGGGCAGTGGATGAGCTTGCAGTAGTGCCTGGCTCCTGTGTTTCCAGGGGCAATCCCAAAACTTGCAGCAGACGCTGGCATTGCCTCTGAGCTCAGCTGTCTCTAGAGAAATGTCCTGACAGTTGCAAACGTGCTGTGCAGATGGTACCTACTTGTGCGTCACAGGTTGACTGTTTTCAATTGACTTCTGTGTTGCCATGTTCTCCCTGCGTGTTATCAGCATGCACGAATTAGGCAGCAAGCAGGCACTTTAGTTTTACAAGCACTCTCTGACGCGGCCAGAGTGCTGCACGTACCGGTTGTAAGGGTTGGCCAAAGTGTCATTCTCAATACAACATAGCTCCCACTCTGCAAATGCAGTAGATCTGTGATGCTGCGCTCCAGAATCTGGCCAGGAGTCCTGTGTGGGGGCAATGGAGGAATGTGGTATGAGGGTTTAGGAAAGAGCATAGTTTAGGGGTGAATTAGATGTCAGTGAGGTGGATGTTTGGTAAGTGCTAAAAGTGAGAGCCTCTCAACAGTTTATGGAAATCCATTCTTCACTGAGTGCAGCCCTTGTTTCTCCTTGTATTCTATGTATAGAGGCAGTTGTCAGGCTCAGAGTCTATACTTTTTAGAGCTGCCATCTCTTAACGAGGTTGTCCAGGTTAGTCTTATTTTCTCTAATAAAACTGTTGACCCTAACTTACTGTTCTTAAACGCTAATTACTAGATCTGGGGCCTTCTGTGAATCTCAAAGGACCAGGGCACCGGAATAGAAGTAAGTCGAATCCAACTTCCACTAGGCCAGTTGTGTGCAGTGCGGCAGATGTGGAGGCTCTTTTCAAAGTCCATTGTCGAGGTCACAGGCTAGGAAACTTCCTGATTTGTGTCTAAGGAAAGAAAAGATGCTCCGCTATAGTTCACAGAATTTGAGCGTCTGTGAAACGTCAATGTTAAGGCAGTTTCTGCTCTTTAGGACTGCAGCTAGGGGCCGGTGAATGCGCCATACACCGAGACACCAGCCAGAGAAGGGCATGTGGGTGCGGGGAGGGAACTATTTTGTTTCTGCATTGCTGTCACCGATGAGATACATTTCACAGTCCTGGGCATGCATTCCAACAATGTTCTGCTGACACGCACCAATTAATATTTTGATTTCCGAATTCATTATGTGCTGTCAGGTCGGATCGCGTGCACCCTTCATTTCATGATTGCCGTAAGATTATTAAAAGCAGGGCCTGCCAAATATTCGTGTTCACCCGGTGAGCTAGAGCAAGTGCCAGGTGACATCACCCTGTATCCTTGTTCACGTGCTGCTGAGTGGAAACCCTGAGTTCCTAGAGCAGGACTCGGTATTCCTGCCGTGACCTTCAGCTCGAGGGCATGTGAGGCTCATGTGAGATGGCAGGCTGCTGGAACTCGCACTGGATCTCTCTTCGTGTGTGTTCAGGGCTGCAGCGAACTCACACCTTAATTTTGGGGTCTACACAACGCTACTAGAATGAAGACCCTCTCTTTCGCATACTTTAGGTTACTGCGTACTGCGTAGCCATCCTTTGATTCGAGTCGCCCACGTCACCAGTGCCAGCTACATTTACGCAGTTCCGGATTACCAAATAGGCAAAGTAGGCACCGGCCTGTGGGCCCCACTCCTTTGAAAATAATATTGATCTGATCTTAAAACAAAATTACAATCAAGCTTTCTTAAACTGTTTCCAATACATGTTTGTTTAATAACATTAATAATTGTTAATGCTTAGTTTTGTGTAAGAAAATTGGTTTGGTAAAATTAAAAACGTATTAGGAGATCATTTGGGGGGGGGGGGGGGCTGTAATTTCGACTGCCGAGGGGCCTCCAGGGCATCTTTAGGTCCGAAGTGACCTGGAATGATGCTCCACTCTGCCCATTGCTTGCGTGCCATCCTTCAGCTCTTCATAACACTACAGATCATTAGCCATCCTATTGAAATGAGTTACCCTGATATGAGTCTTTGGGCCCCTCAGTCTCTGCCACAAAAAGCAGCCTTGGTTCAGGACGCTAGAGTGACGTTTCGCCTGTTGTCTCCCGCCCTCAGGTGTATTCTCTCGGTGGGATCCCGAAGCTCCTGCTGCTCCTGAACAGCGAGAGCGAGGACATCCAGCGGGCAGCCTGCTCCGCGCTGCGAAACCTGGTCTTTGAAGACAACGACAACAAGCTGGAGGTCTGCGAGCTGAAGGGGATCCCGGTGCTGCTGCGACTGCTGAAGCAGACCCGGGACCTGGAGACCAAGAAGCAGATCACTGGTGCGTGCCAGCGGCCAGAAAAGGGTTAACATCCCCGTGAATGTTACTGAGTGGAGGGGGGAGGGGAGTTAGCTGTACAATGGCCTCTGATCTACAAAGGTCAGTTATCCCCATCTCAGTGGTTTTCGTTAGGAATGATTGTGGGAAATGTTTCAAAACAAAGCATCCCAGAATTGATTCAATGCACTTGGCTTTGTTTCTTCGACTACAACCGTATTTTGTTCTTGGGGAGTTGATAAGAATGTCAAAACTATGTTTTTCATACTCCTCCATCAAATAGTTAGCTGCTGAGATCTGCAAAGACATTTGGTTCTACCCTACAGGCCATGAGTTTGAATGCCAGTAAGGCCAACTTAGACTGCTATTCCTCTAATGTTGACAAATGGAATACTATTACATAGGGTAACAGTAATAACTGCTATTTACAGTGTTCAGAATACAGAAATGTGGTATCAGATGCTGTACAAAAGTTAGGATCATTGCTATAAAGAGACCCATCCTTATTTCAGTGTGCTAACGCCTTCCAGTGTAGTCACAGGGGCCCAAAGTAAAGTATTAAGCTGTAAATCCACATCTCGCCATCAACCCCATCTGTCCTGTTTGGAAGCCTACGACAGTGAGTTTCTACCGAATATTAATCTGCCTCTGGATACTGGAATTTCCCCCCACATTTGAAGGACAGATCATCTTGCATGGGGCTAACAATGTCCCCACACAAGACCCAGTATCTGGAGTAAATCGGCATTTCTATTACTTTCAAGCAAAACAATTTGAGCATTTCCTGACCGAGAGATACTGCAGACCATACCGTGTGCATTCTTCTCCTACCGAGGTAAAGCCACAGAGGTGTGACTGATGTTTCACAGTAACTCTGTTTTAGAGTCTCTAAAATCATATATAAACCTATTGTTTTTAAGGGGTGGTCTTTGTGAGCATGTGGACGATCTTGATTATTTAACTAGCTTTTTATGGGTGTCGTCAGACTTCCAATATTCTACCTTCCCTAGTGTGTGTGTGTGGGGGGTGCCTTTGATCTATGTGTGTGCGGGGCGATGTATAAAGACGGAGCATGCTGTAATTGGGTGTTGTTGGCAATCACAGCGTGCCCTCAGGTCATGTGTATACCCTTCCAGTCCCAGCAGACGGCTGCAGTGGGACCCTCCCTTATGGCGCCAGGGGTCTTGACTATGTCCTTTTTCTAGAGGGTCCTTTTTGGGCTAGCTACAGGCTTCTTTTTACTGGTCTTTTGGGCTTTTTTCCTTGGTTTTCATGTGATTTGCTGTCTCTATGTAGTGTACCAGAGGGGGTCAGAGAGCTGTTCCGTGGCCTCCATGTGGTTATGAAGTGGCAGTGTCTAAGATTGGGCTTATTGCCTCCCCAGGCATTGTGTATAAGGCCTTGTGTGTTAGCTGATCGCTATGCCAGATACTGCGGTGAGCATATTCCGGTGGATCTCACATGGAGCTGTCATGGACTTTCGCAGTCTCTTTTTCCCGGCACCTCCCTCTCCCTTCTACATTTTATCCAGGAGCTTTGGGCCTGCTGTCCCAGGCTGTGGCCAGGGACTTCTAACCGTGGACAAGCTACTTTCATTGTTTGGAGGGACATGACCCGACGAGCAGGCTTTGAGATGTTTGAAAAACTTTGAGGGGAAAGGAGGAGGGAGAATATTGCTAAAATGAGAATCCAGTGTGAGGCCAGAACTCTTCTAAATTTTTCTAACCGGAGGTGATGGGCTGAGACAGTTGGTTGCTCGGGTGGTCCTCTCCTTCTGACTGACTCAGTGCTGTGCGACGCTTCGCCACCTGTTGAATCTTTTGCGGTTTGAGGTCATGGGGTCTTCACTATCCTGAGCATATGGGAAATCTGGCTCCTGACACTGGAGGACAGCTTCGTTTCTGAACTGAAAGGAGGCCTCCGCTGGCTGGAGGCTTTTGGTTTTTGGGGGTGCTGCGGTTGGAACCACAAGGCATAAAATAATTTTTGTCCTGGGGTGGAGGCCTGAGAATGGGGTCCTTTCGACTTAGTCATAGGAACCAGCACCAATTCGACTTTGGTGAGGGGACTGGAGTGCCTGCTTTTATGCACTAGTCGGAGAACCGTCCTGTCCCCTCGTCAGACTGCCCCCCGAGGTTTACATGTCTCCTGTTGGCATCTTCCCCACTTCCTTTGCTTCCTGCGCCTACTCACAGCCTCCAAATAAAAGGAAGGGTGAAGCTGAGGTGAGGGCCCTCACAAACTAATGTCAAGTGTCAGCGCCATCTGACTGACTGGTCAAATGGCAGCAGGCAAGGGCATAACACGGGTTATTTTCCTGAATCCCATTTGGCCCGTATAAAATGCACTTGTCTGAAGCCTTCGATACTGATAGATGATAATTAGGAAACTGAGGTCAAGGACAGTAAACATGGGTAAATCTCATAGAGCGATCATGAGTAAATTAAAAGTTTCATTAAAATATAATCTTACGTGAAAGGTGAAATTGAAAATGTATCTGGATCAATCCTGATAAACTTCTTTCTATTTTTTGATGTAGTTAGTTATTTGTAAGATTTAAGTGTCATAAATGCCCCTGCACCATTCAAGTTCATTTACCAGCTAGAATTATCAGTAAGGATGTCATACATAAAATCACTACAGCTTAAAGGGACCAACTGATGAAGAAAGTACCAATAGCTCTTAAAACTCATCATCAAACAAAGCAATAATCCACAATGTGTATTACCGGTGAATGTTAGTAATGTGGATCTGGGTTAAGAGAACAGTTTTTTACCACCTCACTAAATGGCCCCTCTAAATCTAATGGTTTGGAGCGTTTTATCATAATGATTTATTGTTGTCCATTAGCCTCGGCGTCTCTCCTAGTGGCTGGTACTTTACATGATCGTTCTCCACCTTGTATTAGGACTGAATCTCTGTCCTCACTACTCTGCCCTCACCTATGTTGAGAAGGAAAACGGTACTTAAGGCAGAGGTGGAAACTGATGTTCCAGAAATGAACTCCAGAGATAATAGTGCAAGCTGGATCTTCGCTGCACAGGTTATAAATAGCGAAGCCTGTACAAAAGCATTTCTGTGTGACACATGTGAAGCTATTCAGAGAATTCTGAGATCCTTCTGGTTATTCATTTACACAAAAAAAAAAAAAAATCTGTCAATCATTCGAACCAGATCTCTTGTGGCTTAAGTATTGAACACATTATTAAGAGTTTTAAAGTATACAACGAATTTAAAAAGAAATGTTCTGTAGTAAGAAATATTAAAGTTACAAATACTGAACAGGCACATTAAGCAAGTAATTAATTCTCACATTCTTCTTCTCTGTGTGAGTTTCTTTTAACAAGCAATGTAAAGTCAGGGTTGCTTCTGCTTTTCATTTGGGAAAAGCACAGAAATACAATACTTTTCTTGTTTAAATAAAGCTGGAGCAATATATTTTCATAATCCAAAAATTATTTGATACTGGAAAATGTATATCAATAACATAAAATGGGATAAAAGGGTTACAATAATAAAAATAGCAGCAAAGATTTAATATGCAAATGGAGAGAACAAAAATCAACCAGTACAGTGGTATAACCTTTAACTACCCAACCATAAGCATCAGACTGCCTCTTAATACAACAAAAGGAGAGAAAATGCAGATTACAGCAGCAAGTAGGAGAGATGTGAGTGATTTGCCAAGATTAAATCATAGGGACTCCCCTTCCCATTAGCGACAATGGACGTTTTGGGATTGGCAATTTCCCATTAGCTGCAATGGATGTTTTGGGTTTGGCTATCCACTTGATAAAACTTTAAATCGTCCATGAAAGAAGTATTAAAGGTTTAATCCGGGTTTTAAAATATGTAACTAGAATACTGCTATTTTAGGATTTTAATACACTTTGTGCTCTAATTGATATGGGAACAGATATGATATGTTTATTGGACTCCTATAGAATTTCTTCCTTTTGAAGTCAAGGACAGCTAAATTCTGAGCCAGCCATCACTAAAATAAGCACAAGTCACGATAGTGGGGTGTTGGCATTATTATTTCATGTGATTTGCAATAGGAAACTTAGCAGAGATGCATCTGGCAAGCCTACCCTTACTGGCTCGTTTTCCAAGTCAACACTACATTAAATGATCATGAATTCTTAGTTTAAGATTTCTTCTTCACATATTACTGATAACATATCCCATACTACTGGTTTATACTCTTACCCAATATAGACTGTAACTTATATAAAAGAGAAATGTATTGATCTAACAACTGTTCTAAATTGTAAAGGACACAAGGAAAAGCTGCAATTTTGAAATTACTCATTCAGGATTAAATTGAGACACTAGGTAAATTAAAGTTATATGCTATGGTTCAAATACTTTATGCTAATGAAGTCTAATTTATCTGTTAACGTGCATATCAAAGTAGTTATAAAAGGTAGAAAGAAGGTACTGGTTAATGTACCCATGGAGCTTGTATTCAGGTCTGAACTAAATCAGTTGACACAACTATAATATGTGGCACCCTCCTCTGTAAAGAAGTCTCTAATTGAAACAAAAAAAAAAATATGTGAACAATTAAATAAGTGAAAGGCACAAACAAACAAGGATGAAAGAGTAGTGAAATCTAGCGCAGTCCATAAAAACATAGAACTCAAAAGATTTCTGGTGAGTTGTTTTGAAAGCCTGTCAACATAAAATGTCCATGTCCTTACCAATTTCTGAGCACTTTTCTGGCAACATTTATATTCAAAATAAAATGAGCACAGTAAATTTATGCAGGAATGTCTTGTCTAAAAGGGATGCTTTGTATATGCTTCCAAATATATTTGAGGAAATTAAGCTACTAGAAAGGGCATAGGATTTCCACAGTCAGGTCCTTGATTGGATCCCTGAAGCATTAATGATGAAAGAACCTGAGCTATGGGTAAGGTTGCACAATCTTCTGTATAAAGATTACTCATTGATAAGGTTCTGGATTCCGGCAGTTGAGTATACTTGTATGAAAAAGTCTGATATTGTCTTTTTGTAAGCATTGTGTCTTCATAATTTGGCAGAAAAAAATTTAATTACACTTCATTCTGACACATGGGTCTGTATAACAGTGAGGGTGCTCAGGGGCTTTCTAATCTTAATTTCCATCTCAGTATGCAAAGTACATTTCAAAATGTAATTGTTTCAGATAATATTGTAGTATTTTACGTCACTCCCACATATGCCTCAATAGAAGTCAATGGGGAAAATACATTTCCCGTTTTTTTTAAAGTTTTCCCCTTTTCTGTCCTAAAATGACATGTATCAAACACCCTTTTTTAAAAAATATATAAATGCTGCTCCCGCTGTGTGGCAGCAATCTTTTCATCTGTCAAGCAGGCAGGGAAAAGACAAGAACACCACTCCCAGCAAGCTGGAGTCCGCTCCTGCTTGCTGGGAGTGGAGTTTGTGTTTGCTCTTGCTTGGCAGGAGCTGTCACAGCTCCCGCAAAGTAAAATCGGACAGCTATCTCCTGAGGGTGGGCACCTAGGGAGATAGCAAGAGCCGGCCCCAGGTTATTAGTTCATGAGCGGTTTTGTCTTAAAATGTTGTAATATTCTCCGACCCTCTCGATCAGCCACAATAATCACATCCAAGGTATCATACCAACCCTTAAAAGCTTGTTTAGTAACTGGAGAACTTGAGATGCATTGTGGAACTTGCAGTCAAGTCAAGTCAAGTCAAAACTACTTTATTCGATTATTTAAAATCATAAAAGTATGCTATACAAATACAGAAGTATTAAAAATCTAGTTAATAGCGAATATACAAATAAAAACTATTCACTAACAGTTAAAAATTCATAATTAACCATAGCCAACTTAAGCAGTTAATACAGATTCAATTTTAAGTTATTAGAGGGGATCAACATCTTGTACAGTTTTTAGCCTGGCCCTCCTCTCTCTGACAGATGCTGCTAGAAAACTGGCAACACAGAACATAATTAATGGACACTCTAACAGGTTTAAAAACATTAGGGCTGGCTTGCACTGAGTAAAATTCATACTTTTTAACAGTGGAATGATAAACTTTTTCCTAGCGTGTTTAAAAAATGGGCAAAAGAACAGAAAGTGCATGGTGTCTTGAGGGGAAAAGTCATCGCACTTGCAGGGTGCAGCGTCTTCAGGTCTACTCCAACCCTCCACATCCCATAGGACCATATGTATTTGGTTGAACCGCAGTTTAGTCAACAACCATCTATGGAAGGAATTGGTAACTAATGTCAGGTATAATGGCATCCCCGAGGACGGGGTTACCAAGACATGCCCCCTGACCGAGGATTTACAAAGTTCAACTCCCTCTCACTCGGCCTCCCTTAATTTGATAAAATTAGATTTTACCCACTCAAGATCTGCCTTACATAGGGATTCTGGGTTAGAAAAAATGTCTGGTCTCCCCATGTATGCAGCTAACATCTCAATATTAGACAACCACTGGATTTTATTCCTATTGTCTAATCTAATACAGTCTTTCAGGATTTTATGATTGAGGGAGAGATTCGGATTTAACCATGTTTTCATCCATAGCAGTAATGGTGCTAGTTTAATTATGTCTGTTATGTAACCAATCCCAAGTTCCAAGTGGGCTGAATAGGAAGCGATTGATTGTGGGAGGCCGAGAAGGGAGCGCACAAATTTGTTTTCCTCCGTCTGGATCACATCATGTTTAATATAGCCCCAAATTGACGCCCCATACCTAACAATAGAAATGGTTTTGGCTTTATAAATTGTTAATATTGCCTCGACCGGCTTTCCTCCCAGCCTTTTTGCAAAACCTAGTACTGCCGCAGAAGAGTTTCTCGCGGAATTTGCCTTTAATAAAAGCTGGGGGGACCAAGAACTTTTATCATCGAAAACTACTCCTAGGTAGGTGAATACTCTCACTCGTGAGATTTCTTCTCCCCCGCAAAAGAAAGGCTTAACTTTATTTTTTGCTCGGCCCAACGACATCACATGTGATTTGCTGTTATTAACTACCAGGTCCAAGCTTTTCATGAAGTCTCCAAACGAGTCCAACAATTTTTGCAAGGCCAGGGGAGTCCTGGCCAGAAGAACGGCATCATCCGCGTATAGGAGGACCGGAATCGGGGTGCCTCCCATGCGCGGAATGTCCGGCGTTGTTGCCAACAGATTACATTCCAGGGCATTAATATATAATGTAAACAGCATGGGGGCTAATATACATCCCTGTCGTACCCCTCTGCTGGACTTAAAACTGGACGTACATTTCCCCTCGGTCGTCATCCTAATAGAGGCGTTCAGGTCTTTGTGGAGCTCAGCAAGGAAGTACACAAGGGACCTATCAAGTCCCATTTCCAGGAGCATTGTCCACAATTTAGACCTGTTAACGAGGTCAAAAGCTGTGGACAAATCCATAAAACCCAAGTAAATGGAGCCCCTGGCCGCCTTGGTGTATTTGGCTGTTATTAAGAGAAGGTTCAAACATTGGTCCTCCGTACTCCGCCCAGCTCTAAAGCCATATTGGGCATCTGACAGAATGTTATTGTCAGAGGCCCACCCCGTTATCCTGGCTAGGATAACTTTCCCCAAGATTTTTATAGAGGAATCCAACAGGGATATGGGCCTGTAACATCTGGGATCTGCCCTTTGACCTTTCTTAAAGACCGGTATTATAACCGACCGGGACCACGATTTAGGGAATCCAACACAAGCCGAGTTATTAAATACATTTGTCAGTATGTTGGCCCAGAACAAAGGATTGGCCTTATACATATCGGTTGGGACTCCGTCTGGTCCAGGGGCCTTCTTTCCTGCAGAATCTTCAATCGCTTTGGTAACCTCTCCTAAATGGAACCTAACTGGCGTAGAGGTGGATTCCAAGGCTTGTCCCACGAAAGTTTCTAAATCGAGGTGACTGCCATATATATTTTCAAAATGGCTCAGCCAATCCTCCTCTGCAATATTGGTTTCCAGCACATTATTTTTAATGTTAGAAAAAAGGGGCGTGTTAATAATTGACCAAAATTTTGCGCTATCTTTTAAAGTAGCTTTGTCCATAAGTTCAACCCAGGCATTATATTTAATTTCTTTTTTCCTATCCTCCAACGTTTTTTTATAATCTCTTCTAAGCTGTGACACCAGAATTGTATTCCTCGGGCGTGCCTGAAGAGCTTTTTTGAGGTAGTTGTAGGATTTAGTACATTTATGGTGAAACCAGCCCATAACTAAACTATTAGTGGCTGGTCTATTTTTACTGGTTAGCTCTTTTGCCACTTTGAGGCAGATAGCTTCATACGAGGATATTACTTGCTTCCCCGTAGATTGTTGATCTCCACATATTTCTAGGTCCATAGCCGCCTCTAATTTAATGGTGTTAAACTCCTCTGGAATTACCTTGCTCCAGTTTAGCCTCCTCCCCTGATCTTTTGTCTTCACTTCAGCAACCATCATGCAGGGGGTAGATGTATTTAAAAAAGAGAAACCATCTAGCAATTCAATTGCCACTGGATTATGGTCACTAAAAGTTGACTGTATAGCATTATAGGAAACTACAAATTTTAAAAGGCCAGAAGAAAGAAATATGTAGTCAATTATTGTATCACTATCCCTACCTATAAAAGTGGGAACCTGTGTCCTTTGATCGAAGAATCCTGGGTCATACAATTCATTTTCAGATAAGAGTTTCTCCAGTGCTTCCCACTTTTTTGAGTGCTCAAAGTGTTGCGGGGATGTAAAATCTGGCCCATCAATATCGATTAACAAACAGTTATGACTACATAAGTGCACATTAAAATCGCCTAACAAAATAAAATGGCAAAAAGTGGTTTGCTTTAAAGTGTAAGTATTTAAAAAATTCGACAGCCAAAGCAGGTGAGTATTCGGCGAGTCCCCTTGCTGGGAATTATAACAATTCACTAGTAATAATTTCGTGTTATTAGTGAGTTTGAAATCCAAGATAAGAAAATTATTAGATAAACAGAATATCCTGCTAACTGTCCCTCTTAGTTTCACCGATACCAGGACCACTAAGCCCCCTATAGCCCTCCCAGACACTGATTTTATTGCTGGGACAAAATAGGACGTAAAACCGTCCAACCAAAAATCACAATCGATTTCCCAGGTCTCTTGAAAAGCCATAATATCGTAGTCTTTCAAGAAACTTAACCAAGAGGTATTATCTCTCTTGGATCGTAAACCCGCCACATTCCAAGTTACCATCTTGATATTTGCCCCCTTAAGATTATCATGAGTCATTTGACTACAATTATTACCAACGGGGTTTGTAGGTGCTTGGTCTTTTTCCTGAGGCGCCAAACCGGGGCAAGACTCATCCCCTATACCCTCAGTAGCCTCTCGTCAATCACACATGTCCAGGGAAGAAAATACCTCAAATTGATTGCGTGTAGGGATATTAGACCCATACTTAAAGTAATTTTCTCCTCCAGGACCCTGGTTGAAAAACGGCGTCAATGCTGTCCCTGGAATGTAATTTCTCGATTTTATACTATGTAGGGGATCTCTGGGGGGTTAGTTATAAAAGAAACCAAGGGGACGCACCTGGATACTGTTTTCGTCTTGTACCAGAGAGGCAGCCCTCAATAAGACAGTAGCCACGTGTTGTGGATGTCTGAAGTTAACTATTATGCATTCACCTACACAGGATTTTTTAGAGGACCCAATCCAGCTCACTCGTCTAGTGCTTAGGATATCATTGGCAGAATTGAACGGGAATCCACACTTCCTGTGCAACCAGGAAACAGTTTTGTGTTTAAGAGAGTCATGTGATTCCTTGTGCGTTAGGTCTGAGTGACTATCCTGGGGCGGTACGTTAGTTAAAATCACAACATAAGGGGAACATGCCGGGGGTAAATTTATAAATCTACTTTTCTTTTCCTCCTGGCTATTGAATGTCGCAACCGACCCCGTTGAAACTGGTATAGCAGTTCTTTGTGCGAAAGTAGGCTCTGGTATGGTTGGTATAACTGGAACTTTAGTTAGGGGGCTGAAGTGTTTGCTGTTGGTTTACTACTCTGACTGCATTCTCTTGCCCAGCTACGCCCGTCACCTTATTGTTGCTCTCTATCATTTTTAGATGTTTTGTTAGCAAACCTCCTAGCCTCTTGACCTCATCGGCCACAGTATCTAGTTTCCGAACTAGGGGTTGCACAAACTGATCTAATTTGGATTCAAATATAACCTCTAGGGAGCGCAGTAGTTGGGACAATTGATCAGGGTGTATTAGGCTGTTTACGACATTACTGTGTACTCGAGAGTTTGGGGGCTCGTCTAAATTAACCTGTACTTGTTCGGTAATGTCAACCCTTTTTATAGACTTCTCCCCCCCCCCTTTTGCTATGCTGCTTCCTACAGTTCCTGACTGGTCTAGCAACAGAGGTGACTTCATCAGTAATTTCACTCGGTATAAATGTATCAGACACTGAAGAATCCATGTGAACCTGGGCTGTAACCGTGGAAGCAGCTATAGAGGCCGGCTCGCAGATACCGTGTTCCAGCGGGCTCTCTACAGGTATCAGAGGAACTTGGGTACTTATTGGGGGACTATCCATTCCCAGAGAGGCCCTTCGTTCGTTATTTATTTTGTTTACCTTTTTCACCAAATAATTATCAAGAGGACCTAACCCCGGTGTAAGTGAGTCCTTTAGTCCTATAGGCATTGTGAACACTAGCAAGTATATTAGTTATCAACAGCAGTGGAATGAATGGAATCTCACTAGCACCACTGGAACAATATGACAGGGAAACACTTTACCAGAGACGAAGTCCACTAAGTCCTGGTGATCCAACAAAAAATGCAAAGGGTATGGCCCAGCCCAGCCACGGCCAGTCCCGGACTGTCACAGACTGTTCCGCCCCTGTCCCGGGCTGCTCCCGGCGCCGCCCGCGCGCGTCCCGCGACGCGGAGGAAGCCTCTCTCTTTTTAGCGCCTCCTGGCGCGACAGCGGGCGGAAGTGCCCCAGTGGCGCTCGGGAGCCTGGGGAATGTAGTCCGATGATGCGTTGCCGTGAATGGCAGAACGCGGCTGCGGGATTACCAGCACGCGTAAAGGTGGTGTCTGCCTGCGGGCCCCAAGGTACGTGCTCTCTCCTCTTTGCTCCTTGCACAAACAAACAGTGTCCCCCGCTCCACCGAGGGAGCCTCTCTCTTTTTAGCGCCTCCTGACGCGACGGCGGGCGGAAGTGCCCCAGTGGCGCTCGGGAGCCTGGGGAATGTAGTCCGATGATGCGGTGCCGTGAATGGCAGAACGCGGCTGCGGGATTACCAGCACGCGTAAAGGTGGTGTCTGCCTGCGGGCCCCAAGGTACGTGCTCTCTCCTCTTTGCTCCTTGCACAAACAAACAGTGTCCCCCGCTCCACCGAGGGAGCCTCTCTCTTTTTAGCGCCTCCTGGCACGACGGCGGGCGGAAGTGCCCCAGTGGTGCTCGGGAGCCTGGGGAATGTAGTCCGATGATGTGGTGCCGTGAATGGCAGAACACGGCTGCGGGATTACCAGCACGCGTAAAGGTGGTGTCTGCCTGCGGGCCCCAAGGTACGTGCTCTCTCCTCTTTGCTCCTTGCACAAACAAACAGTGTCCCCCCCCTTGCAGTCATCATGAGAGACATTTCCTACTGAAGGTGTTTTTTTCAATCCACAGGCACTGCAATTGTATGGTTATAAGACCTGGCAACCAATGTGAGTGAGTTTTGTTATATATATGAAAGAACTGATATTATCAGACCCTCGGTGGAGACAAGCATTGAGAAAGGCGAATTGTCACCAAAGCGCGTCTACTTGGCACAATAAAAGGTCATTGGAATCTGCTGTGTGCTCCTGAATGTTCCTATTGGAGCATTGTTGTTGGATATGTTGTGTGCAGCCACTTGCACACCAAAAGAGGCTCCTGATCTAAAAAGTGATTGGCGGTCATAATAGTGGCATTTGGTGAAATAAATAAATATATATAATATATATATATATATTTTTCTTTTTTTAATGAAAAAAAGGATAAAACTTTGTTAGTCAGGAAAACTTATTTTCCCTATACAAACCAAGTGTAAACTATACAAATTTTAAAAATTCTAAAGTTATAGTTATAACTTTTATTTACAACTTAGCTACCACCTTCAAATTATTGTAAGTAGCAGACCTTGTTTCACAATCTTTTCAGCTCGCTAACCAGCTCTACTATGCACTGTGTTGTGTTAAATAATGTCATTTGAGAAGTTATAAGTGCTGTCATGAAGGTTATGATTTCACATGTTATAAGGGATGTAGTATGCAAGGGTATAAACGGTGCATGCAAAAGGCATTAGTTATAACTAGTTAGTGAGGTGACATGATTGTTTTCGAAGGTACACAACTTATGGTAATTTCAAGATGGTGTTTAAATTATAAATTGAAGTTATAATTATTACTTTCCAATATTTAATGTTTGTGTATTTTAAATTGGTTTTGTATGAAAAGAATATATAAGGTATTTCTAACGATAAATTACCCTTAATGTTTTTTTTTCCATTGTAATAATGTTGTTTTTTTATGTGTTTCAAATCACAGTGTATGGCGCCATTGTTTCGAGTTTTGTAAAGTGGAGTGTAGTACAGTATGGTGAAGGCGAGCGTCATAGAATCTAGAGTCATAGAGTTGAGTATTGTTGAGTGGAATAGAGTGGAGTACAGTTGAGTGACGTAGTCTATAGTGTAGTAAAGTGTTATACAGTGGAGTGGCATGGTGTATCGTGGAGTATCGTACATTAGAGCAGCGTGTTCTACCATGTAGTGGTGTGTCGAACAGTAGAGCTGAGTGTTGTACATTGGCATGTCACTGACCGTAATGTAATGAAATGGAATGTGGTGGAGTGTCATAGAGTAGAGTGCTGTAGAGGCATAGAGTGCAGCAGAGTGTTGTAGAGTGGCATGTCGTTGAGTGTCATACAGTGTAGTACAGTGTTGTAGAGTGGCGTTGCATACAGTAGAGAAGAGTGTCGTACAGTGGAGTGGCATAGAGTGGAGTATTGTACAATTGAGTAGAATGGTTTAACATGTAGTAGAGTGGAGTGGAGTACACTTGAGTGGGGTAGTGTGGAGTAAAGTGTCATAGAGTGGAGTTGTGTGTCATAAACTATAGTGGGGTGTAGTGGTGTAGCATACAGTCGAGTAAGGTGTCATAAATATGACTACCGTGTAGTACAGTAGATGTAGTGGGGTGTTGTACAGCATTGGAAAGTTTTGTAAACTACAATAGATTAGAGTGGCATCCAGTCTAGTATATTTTTGTAGAGTGAAGTGGTGGAAAGTACAGCACAGTGTTGGAGAGTGTGGTACAGTGGATTGCCATACAGTGTTATAGAGTACAATGGCATTTAGTGGCGTGGAGTGGCGTACAGTGGAGTGGTAGAGAAGTGTACTCTATCAGAGCAGAGTAAAGTGGGGTGCAGTGGCATACAACGAGTTGCATACAGTGTTGTGTAGTGGACTAGAGTACTGTAGAGTGGAGTAGAGTGTTGCACAGTGGCATACAGTATTGTACAGTGAAGGGGTATAGACAAGAGTCAAGTGTCGGAGAGTGGCATACAGTGTAGTAGAGTATTGTAGAGTGGAGTTGCATAGCGTACAGTAGTGTGTGAAACAATGGAGCTGCGCAGAGTGGATTGTTGTTTAGTAGTGTAGAGTGAGGTAAAGTCTCGTACAGTGGAGTAGAGCCTTGTGGAGTGATGTAACGTTGTGTGGAGTTAAGTACAAAAGAGTGTATTGGTGTGTCGTAGAGTAGAGTGGCATGGAGAGGAGTGTACTGGACGTAGCATGGGTAGTAAATTGTTATAAACTGGAATGGGATCTCGGACAGTAGAATGGAGTGCTGTGTCATATAGAAAAGTGTTGTATAGAAGAAACTAGAGTTGTTCATTGGAGTGTACGGGCATAGATTGGAGTATAGAGTTGGACAGTGTAGTGTACAAGGAGAGAGGGGAGTAGAATGTCGTAGAGTACCATAAAGTGTGATAGACTTTTATAGAGTGGAGTTATATAGAGTGGAGTAGACTGTCAAACAATTGAGTGACATAGAGTCGATTGGCGTACACTGTAGTGGCGTAAAGTCGATTACCGTAAAGTGGAGTAGCATACAATAGAATACTGTACCATGGAGTGTAAAAGAGAGTGGAGTGGCATAGAGTTTAACATCATAGCGATGAGTGGTGCACACTGGAGTAGAGTAAAGTGGAGCAGGGTACAGTGGATTAACTTAGAGTGGTATGGCAGACATTGAAGTGGCGTAGCGTAAAGCCATGGAAACTGTTATAAATTGGAGTGGTGTCTTGTGAAGTAAGGTGGAGAGCTGTATCGTACAGTGTTGGGAACTGTTGCAGAGTGGCGTAAAGTGTTATACAGTAGAGTGCACAGGCATAGAGTTGAGTGCAAATTTGGATATTGGAGTGTACAGCGATAGACTGGAGTAGAGTCTATTAGAGTGGCATAGAGTGTTGAGTAGAGTACAATGGATTGCATAGAGTGGAATAGCATACAGTGGAGTGGCATAGAGTGTAATAGGGTATAGTGTAGTAGCGTACAGTGGAGTGATGTAAAGTTTAATAGTGTATAGTGCAGTGGCATACAGTGAAGTGGTGTAGACCGGAGTGGCGTACACTGGAATGGGGTAGAATATAATAGCATACAATGGAGTGGCGTACAGTGGAGTAGCATCCAATGGAATAACATAGAATGGAGTGGGGTAGATTAGAGTGGCATAGTGTAGAGTAGTGTATAGTGAAGTAGCGTACAGTGGAGTGGCATATAATGGTGTGATGTAGACTGGAGTGGCGAACAGTGGCGATGATAGAGTGTAATAGCGCACAGTGGAGTGGCATGTATTGGAGTGGGGTCCAATTGTATAGTGTAAAATGATGTGGCATAGAGTGGAGTGCCATACACTGATGTGGCATAGAGTGGAGTATTGTACAGTGGAGTGGCATACAGTGAAATGGCGTAGAGTGGAACAGCATATACTGGAGTAGCGTATGGCGGAGTGGTATACAGTGGAGTGGCATACACTGAAGAGGCGTAGAGTAGAGGTTCATACACTGTAATAGCGAGGAGTGGACTGGCATGGAGTGGTGTTGTGTACAGTGTAATAGTGTAGAGTGGAGTGGCATGGGATAGAGGGTAAAATCATACAGTAGAGTGCCGTACATTGGAGTGGGGTCCAATTGAATAGCGTAGAATGAAGTGGCATAGAGTGATGTGCCATACACTGGAGTGGCATAGAGTGGAGAAGTATACAATGGAGTGGCATACAGTTGAATAGCATGCAGTAGAGTGTTCTAGAGTGGAGTTGCAAACAGTGGAATAGAGTAGAGTCAAGTGGCATACCGTATAAGGGCATAGAGTGGAATTGCGTATAGTGGCGTAGCTTCGGTGGAGTGGTGTACAGTGGAGTGACATAGTCTGGAGTGGCGTACAGTGTCATTGCATACAGTGTAATAGCATAGAGTGGAGTGGCATAGAGTGGAGTCTCGTACAGTGGAGAGGCAAAGAGTGAAGTGGCATAGACTGGAATAGCATAAAGTGGAGTGGCTACGGTGGCATGGCTTACGTACTTGTGAAATGTAGCAGCAATGCAGATTATGGTATGCAGAATAACGCAAAACAGCGAATTGCTTTGCCTTGCGTTTCTCCAAATTTACTAATCAGCGCAGGGTAACACATGGTGGCCTTGCATTCCTTTGTAACTCTTACTTAAGTATTGTATTGCCCATGCGACACCATGAACAACCCAATAATACAGCTGGACATTTGTTATATTTTGATCCATGGTATCCCGTGATAACTTTGCTGTATACCATGGTACATGGCGATGACAAGCCAGTATATCATTGGGTAATGGCTGTTTTTAGAGAATGATAAAGCAGCCACATTGTTTTTACTACACTTTGACTGTGTTCGCTGTTAGGGCATTAGATATAGTTGAGTGGTAGGTCCCTACCTAGTGCCACTTTATTAAAGTGGTACTAGGTAGGGGACTGTATTTATTATATTCTTATATAATTTTTAATACGTTTACGGCCATGTCCCATGGTAGTTTCACAAAATGTTTTGGAAATTCTGCAAAAGTACTGCGGTGACCAATGTCACTAAGTTTAAAGCCTTATAATTTAAAAATGCTTATTCTGCTTAACTGCAGTACCCAAAACCCATTGTCTCTGCACTGTAATGTACAATGATGCCAAATTTCATGTAAATCCATTCAGCCATTTTTGCTCTACGTCAAATACAATAGTCTATGGAAAATGCATTGGAGGAAAATGCTTTTTGGGACCCCCCGCCTTTTATCTATGCACCCCTTTAACTATTTACCAAAATAATTGAAATCATCTCAAAGTGTAGAAAATTCTATGTCTGGATAGTTTTGTGGTGATTCGTCAAATGGGTGGAAAGTTATTAGGTAGATAATAGCCAAGGAATTCCTATCTTTGGGAGTACTAACTATAACAATAGAGTGACAATCAGAAAAAAATTGATGTCTTTCTTTTTATCTATTGTATTTGTTATGTATTTGTTTATAGATTTACATAAACATGTATCCATAGATGTGTCTTTTAGTTGTTTATGTAATAATCTTGAAACTTTAGATATTCTTGTTGGCTTCCTTCCTACTTTTAGTAGAATTGTGCTACATTTGAAGCCCAAAGTGAATGAAAACCAGTCACTGTTCTAGAAACTAAGTTTTTTTCCCCTAATGGACTATTATTATTTCCCCCATATAGTAGTTTGGGTAGCTCACTACTAGGTCACCTTCCCATTTTGTTCCACAGCAGTACATAAGGAAGATGTTTTTTGTTTGGCTTGTTGGGCACAGTGTTATTTTGTGAGCCAGACAGCATGCAAAGAAAATGCATGTAGATTAAGATGTATTTTTTTCCTTCTGCATTTGTTTATAGTTTTTCATTAGCTCATGACCATAAATGGGTCTTTCAGTTGTTCATGTAGTAAATCTGAAACTTTACATAAGCAGTCTAGTTTATTTTGTGGCTGCCTTGCTACTTTTATTAGTCTTGGGCTACGTATGACGGCCACAGGGAATGAATGGCAATCATTGTATTGTTATGAAATTTGAGATTATTCTTTTTTTCTAGTGCCCAGTTATCATGTCCTCACTGCTCACTGCTATGTAAAATTTTAATTTCGTTGCACAGAAGTGCATAAGAAAAATGTTTTTTGTTTGGCTTGTTAAGCCAGTTTTATTATGTGAGCCAAAGAGCATACAAAGAAAAGTTATGTAGATTAAGGTGTATTTTCTTCTTGGTTGAAAATGTTTATTTCAGGAACAAGCCCATAAAACACGTCCTACAATAAAAACATGTCTTGCACATATGGATAGTCATAACACTGATTGCATAGGTACATTCAAAAGGCAAGATTATTGTATTGCACTGCAAATTCAATAGAAAATAATTACTAGCTAGATAATATACAAACAAGACTTCATAAAATAGCCCTAATACTGGCAATATACATAAAGGTATGATCAAAAAGCATTTTTGTAAATTACTAAAGCAACATTCCCACTGGATTTCTAGTTCGCCAAACTGCATGTAGGTAGCTGCCTAATTGCCTTAATACATTCAAAATGCGAATTCATCATGTTTCACTTCAAATCCAATAGGAAAAATTCCTAGATAGGTAATATGTAAACAAGAATTGATAGAATTGGCCTAGTAATAGCAGCATGCAAACAAAGTAATTAAATAAAGCATTTTCAATTAATTGCTAAAATGATTATCCCAATGGTTTCTTAACTTGCCTAACAGCAAGTAAGGAGCTGCCTCGGCTAAGAACAATAGAGAGACTATAATACGTCTTTAAAATTTGGTATGCTTCTCTGAAGTGTTTCACACCCATGTAATACAGATTGTCCTACTAAAGGATCTTCTTGGTTTTGCAAAATGCCGAGCAAAAAAAAGTAGGTGCTCAGCATCGTCAATTGCACAATTACATATTAAGCAGTTTGGCTATTTGGGTGAATTTGTCTTCCATTTTCTAGTAAATTTATTTACAAGCAGTGTGCCTAATCTTAATTTTATATGCAATGTGTGAGCCAATGGTGGTAAGTACGCATCCATATACAATTGCTGTGCAAGTACAGGCTTAAAGAATAGGAACTTATCGACCAACCCCTTAGATTCTGCATTGTGATGGAATGAATCGATCTTATTTTTCCAAAAAGCATCTTTTACAATGACTTTAGTATTGGTTATCAAGGAGGGATTGTTCCAGTATGTGCTCAGGTCTATATTTCTGACTTGGGGTTTAAATATGCAAAAATCAAGGAATGAGATTAATATATCCTATACTGAAATGATTCTTTATTGTTCAATTAATTAAAATTGTTATAATATTCTATCAATGAACAAAAGCTTGTTTAAAATCTCACACAGTTAGATAAGAATGAAAAGACGTTTAAAACAATTAAAATAGTAAGAAGGAGTATTACTAGAACTATTGTCCTATCTAGCAGTAAGGTGCTGTACATGGGACTTGAGGAAAAGTTTTATCATAGTCTCTCTTGCTTAATGGCCAACTGAATGCTTTTATAACTCAGTTTTCAGTTTCAGTGCGGCTCGGATTGTGTCTGTGAATTTCTCTAGTCGGGCTGCAATTTGAGGTGTTTTAGCAGAGAAGCACAGGTCTGAAACTTCCCTTCAACTTTGTAGGCCAAGCAACCTACAGATGGGGATAACCAAGCGCTGCCGCTCACTGACTAACTTTGGGCAGCAGCACAACAGATGGAGACCAGATTCACAGTGGTAGTTGCAGAGTCAGCAAGCCTCTGAATTGTCCTGCCGGGCCCAAGTGGAGTTAAAATCCGTGATGGGCAGAGCGAGAAGTCTCATGTAGTTGATTCTTCCCCGAGCCAGGACTGTCAGAGCTTGCTAAAGGTAGGGCAGTGATTTTCCCATGATGTATGAGGCGTCCAATGAGGAAGGATTGAATTGGTGATGCAGGTTTTCCAGGTCCCTTTCAAAAGATATTCTCTTTGCCTGAGTATTAACTGTTTACCTCCAGGCTATTATTGGGATGTCAGGGTTGTGCAGATTTTAGACGGCAATTTCCAGTAATCTAGTGGCTGCTGCCAAGTTCTCCTGCCATGGGGAACTCTCCTCTTCAAAGAGTGTTTTAATTTGTCTTTTTAATGACAATTCTGGAGCTCGCGTAGTCCTGATATAGTATTTTATTAAATCCCCTGAACAAGTAATGTCCGGACTGGTGAGACCCAACTCCAGTCTTACTCTTGCTCCCCTGGCCTGTCTAGGGACAGCTAGGACCTTTTTATAAGCCAAAATTTGATGGTTCGCAAGGAACTTATTGAAGGCACCGGGAAAAACTAAACTACCATAATTAAGAGAGGGCACTAATTTTGCCTTAAGAACTTTGAAAATGGGTTCAGCAGTTGGACTGTGAAGTCGCTGGTTAAGGCTTTTTAAGGAAAAAATTATGCATGCCGCTTTCCTTCTCAAATGTTTCAGGTGGGCTGTAGGTTTTGCCCCTTCCGATAGCCAGAAGCCTAAATAGTTGTAGCTCATACTTGTTTTGATTTGCAGGGCCCCAAGTCACAAATGTGCGGTCTTCTTTTGTGGATACTTCCCGAATATAAGTATCCTGGTCTTCTCCTGATTCACCAGGAGTTTATTCTGTTGGTTATATCCGTGCAAAGCTTTTAGCGCCTTCTGTAAGTTGGTTCTGGTGTGGTCCATTATTACGATGTCGTCCGCATACTGGAGTATTTGAAGCCGCTTATTTCCCAGTCTTGGAGGCAGTAGACTTTCCCCCTCCAGTGCTTTCCCCAGGTCAGCAGTGTACAGATTAAAAAGTATAGGGGCAAGTACGCACCCTTGTTTTAGACCGTTGTTGGTTGGTACCATGGCGGTGACTAATGTTTGACTGATTTTATCACGGACCCAGGTCCCCTGATATAGAGAAATTATGGTCTTTAGCAGCTGTTGGGGAATTCCCCAAGAATGCAGTTTTTCCCACTGCTTCCCACGATCGAACCGATCAAAAGCTGCACTATAGTCCACAAAACAGCAGAAAAGTGGTAACTGAGATGGCTGGGAAGCGCGGTTAGACAGTTGGCCCAGTACTAAGATGTTATTTGTGGTAGAGCTTTGAGCCCTAAATCCTGTTTGAAAAGGGGGAAGAATGTTATTATGTGTTGCCCAGGCTTCCAGTTCTTTCAAAAGTATTCTGGCATATGCTTTTGCCTCAACATCTAATAAAGCAATAAGCCGGTAATTTTCAGGTTTTGTGCTGTCCCCTTTTTTATAAATTGGGGAAAGTGTTAAGCCTTTCCACGATGATGGAACAGTATAAGTGGTGAAGGTATGCTTAAAAAGTGTTGTTAACTGTTCTGCCCAGAATTCCTGCGAAGCTTTGAACACAGATGCGGGAACTCCATTGGGTCCTGGAGCGCCATCTGACCTCATTTTTTTGATCAGGGTAGTTACCTCGGCCACTGTGATGTTAGTAGTTTTGAGGACTTTATCTTTTATTGGAGATTGTTGATGGGAATAAGTTTGAATGATATTCTGATGGGTTGAGTACAGCTGAGTTGCATGTTTAACCAACTCCAAGGCTGCCACTCCGTTTTCTTCTATCTGACCGGTGTAAGTGAATTGCTTAATATATCTCCAAAGTTGGATATGTCCCCTTTCTTTGAGGAAGGTAAAGATTTTCACCCATTCTGCCTCGATTTTCTTGGGGCGTATTTCCCAGACTTTCTTCCTGTACACTGCACGGAGAGCTGTTATTTCCTGAGTTTGGGGATTGTTTATGCCTTTCCTTCTTGCCTTCAAGGCCCTTGAAAGACTGTGTTTTGTGTGAATTAGGTCTCTTGATTTAATACATTGCGGGGGACCCAGAGAGTGGGTATCCTGCACTTGGGTGCCTCCACTTCGTACCCGTAGGGCTGATTTTAATTCTAAGAGTGCTTCCCAGTGCACCTGGGGAGAGACTATGCTCATGACTATGGAATTTGATTATTTGTCAGTTACCCACTCCAAGAGTTTGGGGCCAAGATTAGTAGTGCATTTTATTCTACTCAGGACTTTGTAGCGTTCTTCGCCGGTTGAAACCCCCAGTGTTTCCAGTTGTGTTGCGGATTCCCCATTTAGCTGCAGGGCTATCCTCAGTGGCCTGTGATCGCTCTCATCCCTGTTGTCCACATCAAAGTTGTTAAAGTATGGTACTAGATGATCCGAAATAAAGATATAGTCTATTGTAGACTTGTCCCTGAAGGTGGGGAGTGGGAGCCAGAGAGGATCCAAAGCTGTTTTGATGGTGTGAGCAGAGACCAGACTATGATTTAGAAAAAACTGCTGCAGTGAGCCACCATCAATGTGCGGTAGGATATGCACTTTCGACTTCCCTAACTCCCGAGTGTTCAGGTCACCAGCGATAACCGGGAAATGTGAAACACATTTGTTTATGAGCTGGTCTATTTTTGTTGTCCGTATTTTTAGAACATGTATTTTTTGCTGGGAGGCAGGGTTTACATAGCAGTTGATTACCAAGAGACGAATTGGGTTATTGTTAATTTTAAGTCCGCTAACTAGGACCACTTGCTTGTCTGTGATGTTGGTTGCAATAATAGTTGTCTCTAGTCTGCGTGCTTGGTTTATGTAGATCGACAGCCCACCAGAAGCTCTTCCGAAGATGTTGCGTTTTATAGCTGTGGTATGTAATTCGTAGAAGCCGTGAAGAATGAATGGTTCGGTGGCCCAGGTCTCTTGTAGACACAAGATGTATTTTCCACGAAAATAGTTACTCACTTAACTGTACTTAAGCAGTCTTTTTAAGCCAGCTGCATTCCAGGAGATCATGGACAGCTGAATGTTATTTCCCGGAGTTCTGGTGCTGAACAGATGGCGTGCAGGGTTTTTGATATTAGAGGTGCCATCGTAGTTGCTGCTCTGCTGGACGAGACCTAACGCCCACCCCAGGGGAATGGCTTGGCCTACTTGCGTGCACTGTCCTATGTTCAGAGGTACTTGTAATCCTGAATGTATTGTACAGACTTGGCTCTGCGGCTAATTTTTTCGCTTGTGGGTTGCACACTGTCCCCATTAGGACTGAGTAGACTTTCTTAATAGGTGATGGTGCCGCTAACACCTGCGGATATTTCTCTGGGATGGGAAAAGCAATATCCATGCCCCAGTCTGCCATTTGCGATATTTCATCTGGAGTTAACCCCACACTGGTGTGACGACTCAGCTCTATCGAGGTTGATTCCCCATGGATGTCACTGGTAAGGGGAAGGAACTTAACCCAGTCTAATTCATCCGAGTATGTTCCTGACGGCGTCAGGATGTGTTAAAATAGATGAAGTATATTGCCCCTATTTAAGATGTCATGTTGGCCTTTGATGAGATATATAGGCGTGAGGATTACCTCACGGGTTTTTTTCAGATTTTACTTAGATTGCTGACTTGCTCTGCTTTGTGATAGATGTTTAAACCGGTGTATAAGGTACTTTGGTTGGCACTTGGGCCTATGTCACTCTGACAGGTCTCCAAGCTGGTCCTAGGGTTTTGTGTTGGTGGACTCCTCCTCAAAGAGCCGATGGGAGAGTGCCCTGGGGTCGCAGATCTCAAAATCAGATCCTTGTTCATTGTGCGAACTTAGTTGAACTTTGTGCGCCGACTTCTTGATGTTGATGTTTGGTGGGGGAACTGGTTGAGTATTTGTTGCCGGACCTAGTAAGCTGTGCAAATCCCCCGTTCGGGGAATTGACTGTAATGATCTTTGTCGCTTGTTTTGCTTCTGATGGAATTGATACTGTAGATTTTTCATCACTCAAGGCATGTTTTATAGTGAGAATTGGAAAATTCCGGATTTTCCCTTTGTCGGCTTGTGATATTTGTTTGCAGGTTGACGCGGAGCGGGCAACTTTTTTAATAGCCTTTATTTTTTTCTCTAATTTTCTTAGCATGTTTTTTTAGCCCTACTTGAGAGAGGTATGTCCATTCTTCTCTGGGTGGGATCATTGCTCTCAAGCTCTTTGGCTAGATGTATAGGTCCAGGGCTGGAGCTGAGACCTAGTGAGATGATGTAAACTTTGGTTGATGTGGATAAAACTTGGTTGTCGAGCCTTATTGTAGGATTACTCGGGGAAATTGGAACCAAATTGGCTTGATGCTCTTCACTGTTTGTTGTGGATGCTGTGCCACTATTATTTAATTGGCAAGTAGTTCCTTCTGTTTGTTCCTTCAATGAGGCTACCAAAGCTGTTAGGATTTTAGGGAGTGTTGCCCGTTTATCAATGAGTTCAGCTCACGTGTAAGTACAGTGTCGATTGTCCTGCATGTCACTAAGCATGTTTTCTATAAAATCCACCTTGTTGTTTAGCTCCACCAAGCGTTGTGCAATTGTGAATAGCAAATCAATTTGCAGCTTCATTTTATTAGACTGCCAAAGTAGTGCCCTTGCCGTTGATGGGTTTGTATCGCCAGTTAAGGTAGGACCAGGGTCATTTATGAAGCTGCTACTATGTAGACTTTGGCTTTGAAAGCTTTGGGTTGGTGAAGAAGAGACAAACTCATTACCTCCACCGGTGCAAACCTATAAGATGATAATTCAGGGGTAGACCACAGTCTTACCCAGAAGAGGAGTGGTTTTAGCTTAGCTAAGTCACCTATCCTTTTAAACCCTGTCAAAAAATAAAGGAGCTGATGGAGTACTTTAAGGCATACAAAAACCTGATTTAATAAGGCTGTTTAGTTTTAAAACCATTAATAATTCCTTCGCCCTTCAGATCTCGGCACTATACAGTGATGCAGTTTGAACCTCGGTCCTATAGATCTCAATTTGTGGTGAAAATGATTTTGGTGTGGCCCAAATCACAAAGGTAAACTTGGACTTTGGGTCTAAACTTAGATCAAAAGTCTACGTTTATTATTTTAGGAATTCACAAAGGGCATTTACGATACGAGTACTATCTTTATGTCTGCACTCAGGGAAGATCTCCCCGCCGAATGCGGACATAAAGATGCTACTCGGAAATGCCCTTTGTGAATTCATAAACTTAGACTTTTGGTTTAAGTTTAGACCAAACGTCTAAGTTTACCTTTGTGAACCTGACCCAATAACTGCAGACGCACTATGCAATAGAGACATTTCAGATTTCATTATTTTGGTCTTCCAGGTAACTAGTTTATCAATCCTGACTCTCAAATAATCAAAATTGTGTGCAAGTTGTTGTTCCCCCCCCCCCCCCCCCCCCTTAAATGAAGCCCCCCAAGATGACGTGGCCTAATGGGTAGGGCATAAGTTATAGGTAGCTCAGGTAACTAGAACCGCTGAATTTCAATGGTTTTGTACTAGAGAAATCTTGGCCTAATGATAACATCCCTGTAACTTGTTTTGTTAGTGAATTTCTAAGTTTTTAAAAAAAATTCTTTCCTAACTATAACATCCGTGTAACCTTTGTGTTTTTTAGTGTGTGTATATGTGTGCGTGTGTGTGTGTGTGTATATAGATATAGATATAGATATAGATATAGATATAGATATCTATATATAGATATATTACCTACTGGCGGTCGCCAGTAGGTAGTTATAGTTAGGACCTATTTTCCATAGGAAATCTGCAATATTCTATTTGGAATAACGTTGGCGCCGATTGACGAATCTTCTTGAAATTTTCCAAACTTTTGGCCAGCTCCGGTCCGCTCCTATCCTGAAAATTTCATGGTGATTCGTCAAGCGGGGGCCGAGAAAAAAGGGGGGTCCCAAAACGCGTTTTTCCCATGCATTTTCCCATAGGACCTGTTGACGCAGCTACAGCCCGAACTGCTGAACGGAATTACACCAAATTTGGCAAAGAGGTAGTCCTCAGTTCAGACTCATGCCTTTTGCTTAAATGGTGTAAATCCGTTCAGTAGTTCCTGAGAAAATTAGAGTTAAAAAGATAGATATATCTGGGCAGAGCCTAACCACACATCTCATCGTGAGATCTGATTGGCTGTCAGTACTTCATCCAAGAAGTGTTGGCACCCATCTTGGGACCAATATACATGATAGCACCTCATTAAAAAGCATTGCAGTTAATAGAAGGTTTTTAGACTTTAGTTACATCATAAATCATTTGTTGATGGTACGATACTCATTTTAGGAATTGTGGTGTGTTCTAAGGTGATTTTACCATGTGAAAAAGCCTTCTGCTGTGACATCATGAATCATGTTTGAGAGGAAATTATTTTCTCATGCTTTTCCCACAGAGGTTTGGAAGGTGATCTATAAGCTAAACTGAGAGCACATTTTCTGTAAATTCACATTATCTTTTTCAGTCATGTGAGAATGAAGTCTGACATTCTCAGTAAAACATGTACATCCAACAAGGGCAGAGACTGTCAGTTGATTCCTTTGTGTTCTACTGCAGCTTCCCAGAGTGTTCTAAAGAACAACTAGAGCGCTAACAGTCCTACTTATGACAAACGTATTGCACACCTGAAGCCATCTTGATTGGAATAAAGTGGTAACTCTTAAAACATTTAATTTAAAAAGGAACAAAATGAGGGGGTTCATTTTGCCATAGAAAGTATGATTAGTGCTGCAGAAAGAAAAATTAGGGCACATTTTGAGTGACTTCTCAAATCCTCTTCTATTTCATAAAAAAATTCTGACATGCAGACTGAAACATGCACTTTGAATACCAGCAGCAGACTTCCCTGGTGAGCAGTAGCTTTACTACAGTGATCTAATGAGCAACTAGAGTGCTAACATTCTGAATTTATGGCAAATATGTGACACATCTGAATGCCTTCTTGATGGAACCAAAGTAAAAAACTGAAAGTATGTCCTACTGAGGAGACTGCAGTAAATAAGGAAATTAGGAAACTTCATAACAAATAAATCTCCCAAGATGGCCACCAGAGACAAAAGAGCCCAAATGTAGCCCAAATATCACCCAGATGTAGCCCAAGTATAGCCCAATGACAGAATGTCCCAGAGTGTTCTTAAGAAAAACTACAGCGCTTACTGTTTTACTTATGACAAAAGTATGGCACACCTGAAGCCATCTTGATTGGAATAAACTGGTAACACTTAAAACATTTAATTTAAAAAGGAACACAATGAGGGGGTTCATTTTGCCATAGAAATTATGATTAGTGCTGAAGAAAGAAAAATTAGGGCACATTTTGAGTGACTTCTCAAATCCTCTTCTATTTCATTAAAAAATTCGGATATGCAGACTGAAACATGCACTTTTAAGACCAGCAGCAGACTTCCGTGGTGAGCAGTAGCTTTACTACAGTGATCTAATGAGCAACTAGAGTGCTAACATTCAGAATTGATGGGAAATGTGTGACATTCTTGATGGAATCAAAGTAAAAAACTGAAAGCATTTCCTACTGAGGAGACTGCAGTAAATGAGGAAATTAGGAAACTTCATAACAAATAAATCTCCCAAGGTGGCCACCAGAGACAAAAGAGCCCAAATGCAGCACAAATATCACCCAGATGTAGCCCAATGACAGAAGTGTGCAAAACACTTATTTTTTGTGTATTTGCAACTTTATATAGTGCAGACTTGTCAGGTATTGGAGTGCTTTACATGAGCATTGGTTACATCACACAAGATCAAATTCATTTTGGTTGTAGACATGGGGAGATTAAGTGATTTGACCAGAATCACAGAATGTTGAGCTGAAGCAGAAACTCCAACCTGGTTCCCTAGCTGCAAAGTCTGCAGCTCTGGAAGTAACACCACATTCTCTCCCATAAGTGCAACATTTAATCAAGTGGTCAACTGGACCAAAAAACATAAAGATTACAAATAATTTAAAAGTTCTTTGTCGCTATTTGAAAACTCAGAAAATATGTCCTCATTTTAGGTTTTTAGAGCACTAACCATACTTTTGATGCAAATAAGACCCTCTCATATATGTAATTACTAAAGGAAATACTCTAGGTATTACAGTTTTGATTACATCAAGATGACGTCAGGCGTTCCACACTTTTGTAATAAATATAGAATGTTAGCAATCTAGTTGTTCATTGGGATACTGTTGAGAGGCAGAGGCCATGGGCATGGACTCTGAAAATTGAAGGCAGGTAGGAGAGTGCAGAGGCAACAATTTGACCACACTGGGCAGACAGGAAGGGCAGTGGCAGCACAACAGACTATGGAGGGCAGTGGTGAGGGGGGCAGGGGCAACAAACCAACAATACAGGACTGGCAAGAGAGGCTGTGGCAATATAATAGACCACTGTGGGCAGAAGGAAGAGGCAGTGGTAGTATAACCATACATGCCAACAGACCCGTTTCAGCCAGGAAACGTCCAATGTTTTTAAGCTCAAATGGGCTTTATTTGATCTGTCTCCTGTCTACAATCTCCTCTTTTTCAATGTAACTCAAAGGGGAAAATCAATACCCCAGTTTTTTTTCAAAATCTCCCTCTTACCAAGTTCAAAATGTTCGCAAGTATGGTACATTGGATCATGGTAGGCAGGAGGAATTGGGGTAGGTACATGGACTCGGATAACAGAGGACAGGAGGGACATGGAGAGGTGCACCAAACTGACCCTACAGGGCAGGGATCAGGGTTTGCAGCAGGGCATGCGGGACGGCAGTGCAGCACAACAATCCATAGAAAGCAATAGGGAGGTGAAAGGACCATGCACATGGACAACAGAGAACAGAAGGGAAAGAGGCAATGGTACCTAGCTGACCATAATGGACAGACAGGAGAGAAAGCTGCAGCATAACAGACCATAAAGGGCAGGAGGGACAAATCAGGGGCATTACAATGGAACAGACAAGCTAGGGGGGAGGGAATAGGGGTCTGCACATGGAAACAGAGGGCTGGGGGCAAGGAGGCAGGGCAGGAGCAGCAAGATGACCATGGATGTCAGGCAGGATGGGCACTAGAAACAAGACACACCATGGAGAGCAACAGTGAGACTATGATGGCATACACACAGACCATTGAGGGAAGGTGGGAGGGGGTCAGGGGCAGCTAGCTGACCACACAGGGAAGGTGGGAGGGGCCATGGCAGCATAGAAGACCATGCATGGCAAGCGGGAGGGTTAGTGGCAGCACAATGGCTATGATGGGCAAGAAGGAGGGTGCAGGGGCATGCACAAAGGACCATGGAGGATACAAGGGAGGGTCAGGACCTGGGCACAGACAAGAGAGTTCAGCGGAAGGGGCCTCACTACAGACCGCTCGGGCAGTCAGGAGGAGCAGTTGCAGCACAACAGACCAGGGAGGGCAGAAGGGTGTGGCAATAAAATGGACCATGGAGGACAGGAGGAAGGGGATAGGGGCATGGAATGTGGACAGGCAGGGTGGAGGTGGCAGGGACAGGTTACAGTCATCTGACAATGCTAGGCAGGTGAGAGGAGAGTGGCAGCTCAACAGAACACTCAGAGTAGATAGGTGTTGGACAGGCCACATGAAGGGCTTGCTCCCTCCCCGCATGACAGGGCCCAAGCCCCGGACCCCCAGGTGTTACCCACAAGAGCAACCCGCACCCCGTCTCCCGACGGAACTCCTGCCCCCGGACATCCATGTATCATGGGGCCGAACCACTACCGGCTCCCCCGGCCGGACCAGCCGCCATCTTGGACACTGCACCACGAGGCCGCGTGGCCTCAGCTCGACCCTAACCCTGGGCCTGGCCAGGCCCCGACATCCCGGCACCACCATCCACCCAGGAGGTGAACGGACCACTTGGCAGGTCAATGGGAGAAAGAAATGTCGATGGCTCTCCCCCGCCAGGTGCCGATCGCCCTCCAGCTCCCCCAGGCGCTGGCTCCACCCCCCTGCTGGGTGTCTGGACTCCCTCATCCCAGACCTTCCGACCTCCAAGCGCGAGGGTCCGGACATCAAAGGGCGCCAGACCGATAACTAGGGCAGCTCCAGAGCAGGAAGGCAGTTGTATACTGGAGTCGAGAGACACCGAGAAGAACTCAGCCTTGACGGACTACCGGCGCTGCCGTAGCCCTGCCTTGTGAACTATCGTCCTGCCTGCTGGCGCTGCCGCGGCCTTCTGCATCCTCCATCCTCGTCGGGACCTGCTGGCGCTGCCGCGGACCGTGTAACGACCACCTTCATCGGGACCTGCTGGCGCTGCCGCAGACCGTGTAACGACCACCTTCATCGGGACCTGCTGGCGCTGCCGCGGACCGTGTAACGACCACCTTCATCGGGACCTGCTGGCGCTGCCGCGGACCGTGTAACGACCACCTTCACCGGGACCTGCTGCCGCGGCCCGTCCAAAGCTAGAACATCGAGCTCGAGGATTGTGAGCTATCCATCAGACCATCTCAGCTACCAGATTGGTAACCAGACTGTCCCGCTACCCCCTTTCCCAAACCAAGAGACTAGAATCGAGGGGACCCCTGAGTCCAGACCTCCTTGTACCATTCCATCGTACCTTAAGAAATCGCTTATAAAGAACGTTAAATCCTATCCTTGTGTGGTGTATATCTGTAGGGGGGGAAGTTACGCATCTGTACGATCACTGGAGACGGCTCTCCCCGGAGACCTCTCCCCTTGTCCTCGGCCGACCCTCCCGGTCCGTCTAACATTGGTGGCCAGCGGCGCGATCCGAATCAACGCGTAATCGTACAGAGAGTAGCTCATCCCATGACAAAACCACGATGTCAACCAAAGAGAGCGGATCCACCGAGAAATTCCAGATGGATAAATTGGAAGAGTACAGCCATCGTGAATTGAAACAATTCTGCATGGAACTAGGCATTGCTACCACCGGCCTGAGTACCAAAGACGATTTTAAGCACGCCATTGAGTCGTGGGCAGAAACCGGGGTCGCCAGATCCCCAGACCGAAACGGTGCAGCATCGGAGAGGAACGCCACGGCTCCCGAGGAGCGAGGAATGGGCCTCTCGCAGGAAGAGATCCAAGAAAGAGAAAAAAACAGACTACATGAGTTAGAAATGGCACGACTCAAAATGGACGGTGAACTAAAATTAGCCGAGCAAAAACTGAACCTAGAACATCTGCGGCTCCGAGAAGAACGGGAAGAAAAACAGAGGCAGAGAGAGCTCGAAGAAAAAAGATTAGCATACGAACACGAGCGCAAACTGGCAGAAATAGAACTACGGAAGCAGAACAAAGAACCGGAGGTGCCCGAGCGACCGCGCACCCCGGGAGCGACAGAAAAGAAAGTCCACATCCCCAAGGATGTCGTCCGAGAGTAGTGTCAGGTCCATGGAACATGGTGGGCAAAAAGGATGGAGCAGGGGCATCCACAAATACATCAGAGGGCAGGGGGAAGGAGAATAGGTGCAGCAAGCTAAGCACAGAGGCTAAGCAGGAGGTCAATGATGGGCCATAGAATTGGGCAATGGAGGGCAGGAGGAGTGGACTGGTACATCATGCTAAACGGAGGGCAGTGGTAGCACATCAGACCATGCATGGCAGGAGGGAGGAGGCTAGTCCATGGATTCAGATAACAGAAGATAGGGAAGAGGTGGATGGGGAAGCAAGATAACTTTTCAGAGAAGGTGGGTATTAGGAACATTATTGTTGTTAAAATGCGTGTCTGTGCGAACTACTTAAAATATGAACAAGTATGCAGCATAATCTCACTTTTATTCAGGAAGAAGAGGACGTTTGTGACTGTGACTCGGGGCTCACTTGTCAGAAACACCCTATGACCCTCCACCCCCCATCGCAAAATGAAATGCCCGTGAAAAGGGTAGGTGGACGCAGTGTTCTATAGAACATAGTCCTGAGAGCACGATTGAAAATGAAAACTAGATATAGAATATGGTATAAACTATGCACCAAAAAGTGTGATACAAGATGAACCGGGGCGTGAAATATAATATGCGATACATTGTGTGCAATGACAAATTCATTGGAGAGCGCGAGATAGCACAGGCACTAGCGCGTGCTATGCGATATGCGCCTTGGAGTGTAATATGCACAGGGCAGTGTTGTGTAACCTAACTAGTCTCTAAAGCTGTAATATAAAATATGTGCTGGGGAGTGTAACGTTGCATATGCACTGTGACAAAGATATGGATCCCAGATTGTAATATGTATGGCATAGCGCTGTGCGTTATAACATAGGCATCGAGGAAGGCACGTTAGATGGGGCAATATAACCCGTGCGAAGGCAAGAGTGGCATGACATATTCACAGGGTGGTGTTACAGTGCACATGGGCTAGAGAGTGGCATAGCATACGCACTAGCTGGTGGAATACAACACAGAGGTGTGTGGCACTTGGCGGGCACTGGTGGGTGTGACACAGCATTGGGCTCAGTCAGGAGCACGCTGTGACTCTCAAGTGAGGTTCGTCTCCTTTCCAGAGAGTAAAATAAAAAGTATTACACATCCGGCGGTGGATGTGTGTTTTATTAACCATGAGGGGGGTTTCTTGCATAGTTTGGTCGAATTTTTGGTCGAATCCCCTTTGAATGACTTGGTGTGCGTGTGTATTAAATGTGCCCGTCAATAGCTACCCATTTTTGTATAAATAAACGACAAGGGTGTCTACTTGGAGAGTACCCACAGGCGGGGGCGCTGGGATTAGGCACGGTAGGGCGTCAGACACATCAGAGCTTCACTAGCGGTGTAAATAAATTCCATGTGGATTCATTGTATGCATAGTCGCCTTTTAATGAATATCACGCAAATCGTCATGGTGATAGGTACATACGGTTTGTCCAGCATGTCCTAGGTGTTTCTATAAATATATATATTTTTTAAATAATAAAAAACAAAGGCTGGCCCCGGGGGATGGGGTCCCCGGGGCCATAAGTGGCCTGAGGAGGGGATCAACGCAGCCCCCCTCCTAAAGATTTTTTTTTTAAAAAGGCCATGACCCGGGGGTTGGGGTCCCCGGGGCCGATTAAGGCCTTGGGAGGGGGGTCAAGCCATCTTGATTGGAATAAAGTGGTAACACTTAAAACATTTAATTTACAAAGGAACAAAATGAGGGGGTTCATTTTGCCATAGAAATTATGATTAGTGAGGCAGAAAGAAAAATTAGGGCACATTTTGACTTCTTAGATCCTCTTCTATTTCATAAAAAAATTCTGACATGCAGACTGAAACATGCACTTTGAATACCAGCAGCAGACTTCGCTGGTGAGCAGTAGCTTTACTACAGTGATCTAATAAGCAACTAGAGTGCTAACATTCAGAATTTATGGCAAATGGATGACACATCTGAATGCCTTCTTGATGGAACCAAAGTAAAAAACTGAAAGTATTTCCTACTGAGGAGACTGCAGTAAATGAGGAAATTAGGAAACTTCATAACAAATAAATCTCCCAAGATGGCCACCAGAGACAAAAGAGCCCAAATGCAGCACAAATATCACCCAGATGTAGCCCACATGTAGCCCAATAACAGAAGTGTGCAAAACACTTATATTTTGTGTATTTGCAGTTTTATATAGTGCAGACTTGTCAGGTATTGGAGTGCTTTACATGAGCATTGGTTACATCACACAAGATCAAATTCATTTTGGTTGTAGACATGGGGAGATTAAGTGATTTGACCAGAATCACAGAATGTTGAGCTGAAGCAGAAACTCCAACCTGGTTCCCCAGTTGCAAAGTCTGCAGCTCTGGAAGTAAAACTACATCCTCTCCCCTAGATGCAACATTTAATCAAGTGGTCAACTGGATAAAAAAACATAGAGATTACAAATAATTTAAAAGTTCTTTGTCGCTATTTGAAAACTCAGAAAATATGTCCTCATTTTAGTTTTTTAGAGCACTAACCATAATTTTGATGCAAATAAGACCCTCTCATATATGTAATTACTAAAGGAAATACTCTAGGTATTACAGTTTTGATTACATCAAGATGACGTCAGGCGTTCCACACTTTTGTAATAAATATAGAATGTTAGCAATCTAGTTGTTCATTGGGATACTGTTGAGAGGCAGAGGCCAGGGGCACGGACTCTGAAAATTGAAGGCAGGTAGGCGAATGCAGAGGCAACAATTTGACCACACTGGGCAGGCAGGAAGGGCAGTGGCAGCACAACAGACTATGGAGGGCAGTGGAAAGGGGGGCAGGGACAACAAACCAACAATACAGGACTAGCAAGAGAGGCTGTGGCAATATAATAGACCATTGTGGGCAGAAGGAAGAGGCAGTGGTAGTACAACCATACATGCCAACAAACCCGTATCAGCCAGGAAACGTCCAACGTTTTTAAGCTCAAATGGGCTTTATTTGATCTGTCTCCTGTCTACAATCTCCTCTTTTTTAATGTAACTCAAAGGGGAAAATCAATACCCCAGTTTTTTTTCAAAATCTCCCTCTTACCAAGTTCAAAATGTTCACAAGTATGGTACATTGGATCATGGTAGGCAGGAGGAATTGGGGTAGGGACATGGACTCGGATAAAAGAGGACAGGAGGGACATGGAGAGGTGCACCAAACTGACTCTACAGGGCAGGCATCAGGGTTTGCAGCAGCACAATACACCACACAGCGCAAGCGGGACAGGAGTGCAGCACAACAATCCATAGAAAGCAATAGGGAGGGGACAGGACCATGCACATGGACAACAGAGAACAGAGGGTAACTAGCTGACCATAATGGACAGACAGGAGAGAAAGCTGCAGCATAACAGACCATAAATGGCAGGAGGGACGGATCAGGGGTATTACAATGGAACAGACAAGCCAGGAGGGAGGGAATAGGGGTCTGCACATGAAAACAGAGGGCTGGGGGCAAGGGGGCAGGGCAGGAGCAGCAAGATGACCATGGAGGTGAGGCAGGATGGGCACTAGAAACAAGACACACCATGGAGAGCAACAATGAGACTATGATGGCATACACACAGACCATGGAGGGAAGGTGGGAGGGGGTCAGGGGCAGCTAGCTGACCACACAGGGAAGGTGGGAGGGGCCATGGCAGCACAGAAGACCATGCATGGCAAGCGAAGGGTTAGTGGCAGCACAATGGCTATGATGGGCAAGAAGAAGGGTGCAGGGGCATACACAAAGGACCATGGAGGATAGAAGGGAGGGTCAGGACCTGGGCACAGACAAGAGAGTTCAGGGGAAGGGGGCCTCACAACAGACCGCGCGAGGCAGGCAGGAGGAGCAGTTGCAGCACAACAGACCAGGGAGGGCAGAAGGGTGTGGCAATAAAATGGACCATGGAGGACAGGAGGAAGGGGATAGGGGCATGGAATGTGGACAGGCAGGGTGGAGGTGGCAGGGACAGGTTCAGTCATCTGACAATGCTAGGCAGGTGGGAGGGGAGTGACAGCTCAACAGAACATTCAGAGTAGATAGGAGTGGCAGGACCATGGAACATGGTGGGCAAAAAGGATGGAGCAGGGGCATACACAAAGACATCGGATGGCAGGGGGAAGGAGAATAGGGGCAGCAAGCTAAGCACAGAGGCTAAGCAGGAGGTCAATGATGGGCCATAGAATTGGGCAATGGAGGGCAGGAGGAGTGGACTGGTACATCATGCTAAATGGAGTGCAGTGGCAGCACATCAGACCATGCATGGCAGGAGGGAGGAGGCTAGTCCATGGATTCAGACAACAGAGGATAGGGAGGAGGTGGATGGGGCAGCAAGCTAACTGTTCAGATAAGGTGGGTATTAGGAACTTCATTGTTTTTAAAATGTGTGGCTGTGCGAACTACTTAAAATATGAACAAGTATGCAGCATAATCTCACTTTTATTCAGGAAGAAGAGGACGTTTGCGACTGTGACTCCGGGCTCACTTGGCAGAAACACCCCCTGACCCTCCACCCCCCCATCGCAAAATGTAATGCCCGTGAAAAGGGTAGGTGGACGCCGTGTTATATAGAACATAGTCCTGAGAGCACGATTGAAAATGAAAACTAGATCTAGTATATAAACTATGCACCAAAAAGTGTGATATAAGATGAACCGGGGCGTGAAATATAATATGCAATACATTGTGTGCAATGACAGATTCATTGGAGAGCACGAGATAGCACAGGCACTAGCGCGTGCTATGTGATATGCGCCTTGAAGTGTAATATGCACAGGGCAGTGTTGTGTAACCTAACTAGTCTCTAAAGTTGTAATATAAAATATGTGCTGTGGAGTGTAACGTTGCATATGCACTGTGACAAAGATATGGATCCCAGATTGTAATATGTATGGCATAGCGCTGTGCGTTATAACATAGGTATCGAGGAAGGCACGTTAGATGGGGCAATATAACCCGTGCGAAGGCAAGTGTGGCATGACATATTCACGGGGTAGTGTTACAGTGCACATGGGCTAGAGAGTGTCATAGCATACGCACTAGTTGGTGGAATACACAGGTGTGAGGCACTCGGCGGGCACTGGTGGGTGTAACACAGCATTGGGCTCAGCCAGGAGCACGCTGTGACTCTCAAGTGAGGTTCGTCTCCTTTCCAGAGAGTAAAATAAAAAGTATTACACATCCGGCGGTGGATGTGTGTTTTATTAACCGTGAGGGGGGTTTCTTGCATAGTTTGCTCGAATTTTTGTCGAATCCCCGTTGAATGGCTTGGTGTGCGTGTACATTAAATGTGCCCGTCAATAGCTACCCATGTTTGTATAAATAAACGAAAAGGGTGTCTACTTGGAGAGTACCCACCGGCGGGGGCGCCGGGATTAGGCACGGTAGGCCGTCAGACACGTCAGAGCTTCACTAGCGGTGTAAATACATTCCATGTGGATTCATTCTATGCATAGTCGCCTTTTAATGAATATCACGCAAATCGTCATGGTGATAGGTACATACGGTTTGTCCAGCATGTCCTAGGTGTTTCTATAAATATATATATTTTTTTAAATAATAATTTATAATAAATAATTGTGGGGCGTGATTTATAGTTAACTGAACTAACTATAACAGGGGAATTTCTAGTGTTTTGTACGAGGGAAATGTCCAGCTGACTATAACACCCCTGAAACCTATGGTTTTTTCAGTGAATTTCTAAGGTTTTTTAAATGCCAATTCCTAACTATAACGCCCCTGAAACCTATGGTTTTTTCAGTGAATTTCAAAGGTTTTTTAAATGCCAATTCCTAACTATAACGTGCATGAAACCTATGGTTTTTTCAGTGAATTTCAAAGGTTTTTTCAATGCTAATTCCTAGCTATATCAGGCCTGAAACCTATGTTTTTTCAGTGAATTTCAAAGATTTTTTAAATGCCAATTCCTATCTATAACTTATCTCTGAAGATATCATGTTTAATGATTTTGATTGGATTTCTATATTTTTCAAATTCAGTGTGTCATTTCATTAATTACATTTTTGTTAAAATACTTTTTTATCACCATTTTTAAATGTATTTTTTCAATTAATTCTTTAAAAAAATTTAAAATATTATTTGAACTTAATGGGTTTGTCAAACATATTTTTCAAAATATTTTTTTAACTATGTGCAAAACTTTATTTTATATATTTTTTTGGATCCGCGCACCCTATGCGCACCGTTCTTGATCCCTACGCGGTAGCATCCGCGCATGGTATCCGTCGGTCCGTGGTTAGTGCGTGATGCCAATGCGACCGGTACGCGACTCCCAGCCTATACGCAACACGTTCGATGTACGTAACGCGACGTTTACGCGCTTCCGCGATGCGTCATCTGCGTCTATGACGCGGTAGGTCCACGGATCCCGTGATGTATTTATCATTTTAAAAAACATATTTATGTATTGCATGTGAATATTAATTGAAGACAAACTCTAAACTAGTCTTAAAACTAATATATTTTGACATCTAATCCTATATTTCTTTTTAATTCAATTTCGCGGATGCGCGCTTGGTGCGTGCTGCGTATGCGCACTATGCGCGGATCCCATGTGACCTGCAAAAAAAGAGATTTGATTGGTTCATTACACTTCCTGGTCTAACTACTGAAAGACCCCACCCATTTCAATCATTCCTCTTTGAGCTTCTTTGGAGAACCACCTCTGTGGAGAGAATAACATTTTTTAGACTAAGTTTACACTTAGCTCTAACTTTTTTCAACCAATAATGGCTTCAGGGCAGCAGACATCACCTGCATCACCTCAAACCTCTGAGGATGAATTTTTGCCGGAGTTACCACGCAAAGAACGTTTCTCTTCAGTGGTATGGAAATTTTTTACTTTTCCCGAGGGGCAGAATAAAACCAATGCCACCTTGGTCACATGCAAGATTTGCAAAAGAGTCCTATCGAGAGGGGATCCTAACAAGAAATACTCTTGCGGCACGGCAAGTATGATGAAGCACATGAGGACCCTTCATCCAAACAATCTTGCAAAAGAAGAGTACCGACGGATGAGAAACGCTCCTGCTCCTGCGCCATCCACCTCATTGCAGCCGAGCACATCAAGAGTGCATCCATCAGACCAAACCTTGGACATCCGTCCTCAATTTCAATTTTTAAAAGTGCTCTGCACTAAGTGCAATAAGACTTTGTGCTATGGCGAGCAGTCGATCGATCTGATCTGCCGCCGCCAAGAAAGTCATATTTGCTAGTTTTTTTGGGTTTTTTTTTTATTGTTCCCTGAAGTTCATTCTTTGGTTTCTCCTTTTTTTTTTTCTCAGAAAAACCAAAAAAATCACAAAATTGTTCAGAAAACCCAAAAACAAAAAATAAAAGAAGAAAGAAGAAAAAAAAAGTTCTTGTAAGAACTAACTTTCCTGGTTTAAAAAAAGAGCTACATTTCTTTGTTAGTGTGTGAAAGTTTAGATGAATGTATGTGTAGTACGTAATTGACTGAATGAATGCATTAGTAGCGTATGGTGAATGTATAAGTGCAGAACTATGAGGAAGTGCTGCAGCATCACACAGTAACCTCTTTAACTACAGTGTGCTGTAGTACTTCTGAAGCACAGGGATGCAACATATGCACATAAATATGTTGCAAATCTATGCTTCTGTCTGCACGGCTGCTTAAACTGCAGCCATGTGGTGACACAGGCACCCTTGCACAATAGTGCAAGGATATCTGTGTCATGTGCTGTTTGTTTTTCTACAGGAAGACACACCTTCCTGTACAAAAACAATGAGAAAATGCATTTTTCTCCTTCAATGTATGCTGAACATTTCAGCATGCATTGAAGATATAAAAATGTGGAGAAATTAAAACAATTCTCTTTGTTGTGCTTTCCTACACCAATTGTAGAATGGTGCACCATTCACACACATATCGAGATTTATGATTTATGATAAATCTAGACATGTGTCTTGTTCTATGAGTATTAAGTGCAATCATGCACAACAACACTTATAGAACACCCTTTCAACACAAAGTGGTCTAAATGATGAGGTTGTATTTACATGGAGTATAAGAAGTGCACAGAGTGCCTTTTCCTCTCTTTGTAAATATAAAAGAGTATCTTCCACAATAACTATGTTGCAAAAAGTGACATATTTCCATTTTTAAATTTCCTTACGAATGATAAAAGTAAGCACAGAGTTTTGTCTGCAAAGATGTTCAAAGAAGAATGATTGAAATGATTGCGGTCCTTCAACAGCTAAAAACGTGAAATATTATGAACCCCTCAAATCTCTTTTTTTTGCAGGTCACATGATATCTGATTATGGTCAGATTTCAAAACTACATAAACAGAGTGTTTTTAGAAACGTGTTTCAACTTTGTAGCTTCTTGCACGCCTCTTCATTCTGCATATTGAGACTTAGTTAAACTTACCTTCACAGTAATAGGAATAAAAATGGTATTCATTTTTTGCTGTTTTTCATTCAAATATAAATTGTTAAAAAATTGCTTATTTTAAAATTTGGACCTGTGAAAGAAAAAAAAAATTATAACATATAATAATACATTTTTTACAACACAACATAATTTCCACAAAGTAATTTGTTTGCCTTTTTTGCTGTTCTCAGAATATATTGAATTTCACTAGAAATAGTGATTTCAATGGTACTCATCACTTAACAGCGGGCAAAAAAAAAAACAATCAGAAAGATTGTTAAAAAAACCAACATACTATTCTCAGTACGATGCCAGAAAATACAAATCATACATATATGAAATACTTACAGATTACAACATTTTATAACTTTAACTTATAAAAACTGTAAATGTTGCCGCATTAAAATAATCACCGAATAAATGACCACCAAAAAGTCCATAATTTAAAAATATACCTTTCCTTGAGGCCAAATGGTATTTTTGCACTTCTTCTTTATGTAAATTGTCCAATGGTAGTCCTATTAAATTATAATAATAAATTCCTCAGAGAGTGAATTATCTTCCTAAAACTTTGACTTTAAAAATATTAGGTAGGAATTTTGTAATTCCCTAGCAAACGTTGTTTGAAAACCAACTGGGCATCATTACAAAGTATCCAGCCTTCGTCACATTTTAGATAGGCAGAGTAATGTCCAGATGTGGTGGAAGGACCATCATGGAAAATTATTGCAATTGCTACAAAAGTCCTTCCTGATATTGATACTTGTGTTGCTACAAACTGCTTTATTAAAGTATCAAATTTTCTTCCATCAGCTGTACAACGTTGCATCATTAAAATTATGTATTTTCCATATTTTGTTAAGAATAATGTGGATAACATTTATGATTTACATTGGCTACACTCCATGTTTTGAATTGCACCTTTCACTAATTTATTGAAAGACACTGATTTACAGTCTGGTAATGTTAAATACAGAAATCTCTCAGTTTCTACATTGGTGCTACATGTATACATGCAATTTTCACAATAATGTTCCTATTTGTAAGAAAGGCCAAAAATATTTTCTATTTCTACACCTTCATTTTCGAAAATTGTAAGCATATACATTAAAAATTCCTGAGCATCTTGTTGGATATTTTGTGTAAATTGTGTAGAACCAGAACACACATCCAAAAGATTACGACTCGCTATTTCTCCTGAGGCGGAAGCCGGGAGTTGCACACACATATACTTTTTGTTTCGATTGCATTTAAAGTGATTTCTGCTTTCAGCACTAATTTTAACATTACCGTTTTGTAACCTGTGTTAATGCTTACTTTTGCTTTGTGGCATTTTTAAATTTCCCTTGACCTCTCCCTCACGCGAGACTCAGCCGATTAAGGGCTCAGTCCGGCCTCGATCTTAGGAGGTGAGGGGAAGGAACGCGGCGGACATCTTAGGGAGGTATCTCCCAGGCTGGGTGCAGTACTAGTTGCTGAGGCACGGCAAGGCACTCGGGGCTAGTATTTAAGCAGGAGTACAATTGGCTCGCGAGACTCGCTATTTCTCCTGAGGCGGAAGCCGGGAGTTGCACACACATATACTTGTTGTTGCGATTGCATTTAAAGTGATTTCTGCTTTCAGCACTAATTTTAACATTACCGTTTTGTAACCTGTGTTAATGCTTACTTTTGCTTTGTGGCATTTTTAAATTTCCCTTGACCTCTCCCTCACGCGAGACTCAGCCGATTAAGGGCTCAGTCCGGCCTCGATCTTAGGAGGTGAGGGGAAGGAACGTGGCGGCCATCTTAGGGAGGTATCTCCCAGGCTGGGTGCAGTACTAGTTGCTGAGGCACGGCAAGGCACTCGGGACTAGTATTTAAATATACGGGTATGCCTCCGCGCAGCGGACGCGCAGAGCGGATGCGCCATCCTCGCGCCAAAGGAGCGCCTAAGGAAAGCCCGTCTGGGCCCGTCCGGGCTAGGACGGGCCCAGGGGCCAGGACTCCTGTCAGAACAGACCGCCTCTGCTCTCTGATTAGGTACAGCCGGGATGAGCTACTTCGACTCAGAGGTACGAACAGTCTGCTCTGTAGTAAACTGCGAACACATGTAAGAAATATCTCACCATGTATTAGATGCAACTACAACTTCACTCTTGAGAATTCCATTAGTACTGGAGACAGGCTGTGTCCATATCATCTTGCACTACTAAACTGCCGCTCATTACCAAGGCATGCCACCGAGATCTCCCTGCTTTTAGAGCAACAAAATCTAGATGTGTTATTTTTAACGGAAACATGGCTGAGTGATAGCGCAGACTCTGATCTCGTTCGAGCATTATCCCACAACTATTCTATACTGAGACACGACCGCCCCGAGGGTAGGGGGGTGGGATTGCCATTATCTATAAATCCACACTGGGATGCAGGGTGGAAAAAGCTATAATAAAAGGTGCGGAAAGCTTAACATTTGCCATTTCCTTCTCCCCCACTTGCACCTTGTCGGGCCTCCTGCTCTATAGGCCACCAGGCCCCTATGGTCAAGTCTGCGAGGACCTCCCTATTAGCGTTATTAATTACGCTAGCACCACCACTAACTTCACATTACTGGGTGATTTTAACATCCACTCAGACGAGGCACACTCACCAGCTTGCATCAGTTTGAATGCAGGATTGGAAGTGCTCCAGTTGAGACAATTAGAGTTAGGCCCTACCCATAGAGCTGGACACACCCTCGACCATTGCTATACCAATCTGGATACTCTTAGCTTTGAAAAATTAATTGATATTCCCTAGACCGATCATAAATTGCTGCTCCTCTCCTTTGCCCCATTGGCATCCCCTGGACCCTCCAATATGACGAAGAGGTCCACACGGGTTTGGTCCAAACTTCCAACCGAGAGTTGGAGGAAGAAACTGTTGGAAACACTACCAACACTCACCCAGGACCCTTTGGTAGCGGATATACAATTCAATCAATGGGTAACTTCCTCTTTGGATGCCACTCTCCCCAAAACCGAATTTTCTCACAGAAGTGGCAATAATAAAAAACCATGGTATTCTTTAGAATTGAAAGCCCTTAAACGCCATTGTAAGCAACAGGAAAGACAATGGCGGAAAAATTATTCAGAAGTTAGTAAGGACAACTATAAATTGGCCCTGAAGAAATACAAACATGGAATTAAATCTGCCCAGTCCAGTTACTATCAAGAAAAAATTGATCTGGCCTCTAATGCCCCCAGGGAAATTTTTCAAAATCTTTAAAGCTTTGGTTACTCCCCCTGCTCCCATTAATGACCCTGGGTTGGCTAATTTGCGTTGCAATGAATTAGCACAATTCTTTCACAATAAGGTGGATAATATATTTTCTTCATTTAAGCCTATGCCCAGTGAATTGATCCTTCCCCCTCTAGTGGATACTGTTATCCCCGGATTGGAGGAATTCCCCCGGCTAGATGGTCCTACAACCATGTCCCTCCTGAAAAATTTGAAATCAGGCTCTCCAGCGGACCCTGCCCCCCCTATCATTCTGAATCTGGTGTCAGATACTGTGGCCCCGGTTATTCAAGAGATGATTAATGCCTCATTGGCATCAGGTACGGTTCCCCCTTCCTGGAAACAGGCAAAAGTGAAGGCACTTTTGAAGAAGCCAAACCTTAACCCGGAAGACTGGGCCAATTATCGCCCTATCTCCCTACTACGTACTATTAGTAAGCTCGCGGAGAAGCATGTTAACACCCTGCTGGGATCTTACCTTGAAAACAGCAATTCCCTCCATGCCACTCAGACAGGATTTAGAGCTAAGCAGGGCACGGAAACAGCCCTAATCACTGTTGTGGAGGAAGCTAGGAAGATTGTGGACAATGGAAACAGCGCAGCCATTCTGTTATTAGATCTTAGTGCCGCCTTCGACACCGTGAATCACTCCATCTTGATTCACAGACTGATGGAAGTAGGTGTCGGGGGAGGTGCACTAAAATGGCTGCGCTCTTTCCTTTCCGATAGGACCTTTGCGGTCTTTGAGGATGATGCCTGCTCCCCTCAAATGCGTCTGCAGTGCGGTGTTCCCCAGGGTTCATCCCTCAGCCCTACCCTATTTAACATTTACATGAGGCCCTTGGCCGAGGTGGTGCTTCCCTGGGGAGTACAGCTGGTAACGTACGCAGACGACACGCAGCTTATTATCTCTCTGGCCTCCCAGGATGCTCCATTTGAGAATCTTTCCCTATGTCTCAACAAAGTACAAGAATGGATGGATCGATCATTCTTAAAATTGAATGGAGCAAAAACAGAGGTGATGTTGCTAGGGTATAAACCAGCTAATACGGTAGAGGGTTGGTGGCCGTCTAATCTTGGCCCTCCGCCTTCACCTAAAGAACAAATTAAGAGCTTGGGGGTCTGGTTGGACCCAGCCCTAAACTTTGGTGTTCAAGCTCGCAAGGTGGCAGGAACTTGTTATGCCATCATTAGACTACTGAGGAAGATAATTAAGCTTCTTCCGTCAGAGGCCAGGAGAATATTAGTGCAGGCTTTGATTCTTTAACGCCTGGACTATTCGAATGCGCTGTATTTAGGCACCACACAAGCAACCATTAAAACCTTGCAGACAGTACAGAACTGTGCTGCTTGATTGTTGCGGAATGTCCCTCGCCGGACTTCGGCTAAGTCAGCATTGCGCCAACTCCACTGGTTGCCTGTCCAACAAAGAGTAGAGTTTAAAGCTTTGATTACGGTCCATAAGGCAATTAATAAAATAGGTCCATCCTTGACTCAAGCAATGTTCCACTTATATCATCCTGGACGTACCCTAAGGTCTGATAATAAGAAGCTGCTCGCAATCCCTAGAACCAGGAGAGTGCGAATGGGAGGCAGGCGCTTTTCCCTTCAAGCCGCCACCCTTTGGAACAACCTTCCCGATTCCATCAGAATGGAAGTTAACCACCTTAGGTTTAGGAAGAGGTTGAAAACCTTCCTGTTTGCCTGATTCTTCCGAGATCTAGTCGAGTTGAAGCGCTGGGATGCCTCCGGGTAGCCATGCGCTATATAAGACCATAATCATTCATTCATTCATTCACATCTGAAACAGATTGTATTTTTACTTTTATCTGTTGTCAATTTTTCATAAACAGAATGCAACAGAGAACAAAATCTTTTTTCCCGATTCTGCATAATTTGTGCTTGCAAATCTTACAGATACAAAACAACATTGACCACTACATTAGCATAGCAGTTGACACCAGAACTATTTTAAAACTGATAACCAACAATCTCTTCAACAGTGTCCAATTTCTTTTTACCTGCAATTGCAACATTATCTTGTTCTTTTCCCTTCTTGACATCTTCAGTACAGATATTCTCTAACCTTCTTTTTCGACAAACCACACGCTTTTCAAATACAGGATATTGACCTAAATTTGGAGCATACACCCTTCTTAACCTATTATACTCGTTTACACAGTTTGCATCTGTAGTAACCTTTGTCTCATCAAAATCAATCAAAAATAAACCAGATAATGTTCTAACTCGCGACAAAGCAACATATGCCATACCCTCTTTAAATACAGTAGGTCCAATGTTCACCAATGCACTTAATCCTAGAGATTTATGAATAGTCACTGCATATGCCAGAGAAAATGGAAATTGTTTCCTACGGACATATAAATCTTTAACAAGCAAAAAACTAACTGAACAACGACCAATTTCTTTAACTTCATCAATCTGATCAAATTTAATTTTTAAAAATTCAATTCCTTCTTTTTTCTGATAATTCACAAAATCCACCACTTTACCCATTGCACCATTAACTAAATCTTTCTCTACATCCAAATTACGCCTTAAAATTACCCGACAGTTTACTCACACATACAGTGTCTTTTCCAAACCAGCAGTTTTAGATATTTTTTTTTCTAAACAATCTAGTTTTGATCTCAACTTACCCGTCAAAATAATAGTGATTCCTTCATGTAGTATTTTATCGATGGCTTCCATTTTAACAATTTCTTCATTTTCCAATTTTAATAATTCTTCGTTAAATATTGAACTCATGCAGTGTCGGCATTAAGCAAATCACTGACTTATTTTTAGCAATTTCCACATACACTTTTGCAGCAACTGCATTTTCATTTGGAAAGACATTGCAAAGTAATCGACTCTCCAAAGCTTCTTTCCCTTTTTTTAAAAGAATTCCAATTCTTATATCTTGAAGAATACTTCCATATTCAGCATCATTTGCCTGTCGCATATTTGTTGTCAGTTCTTTGTATTCAAAATTACTCCAAATGTTCACATTACCAACACTGCCAAGAGACTTTCTGGTATCTTCATGGGCAAGTGTTTTAAATACCGGTTGTCCTTTTACCGGTGTCAGTTGCAGTAGATCTCCAAAAACTATGACGTGTTTTCCTCCAAATAACACGTCATACTCTGTTTTAAGAATTTGCTGCATTCTTAAATGCACAAAGGCAAGCATCAAGTTTGAAACCATGCTCACCTCATCAATAATGAGAAGTTTCATTTTCTTCAAGACTCTTGAAACTTCACAACAAGCTTCTCCAGATAGCTTGTGGTATTCCAATTTGTTCTCATGCTCTACTGGCAGCATTAGTAAACGATGTAAAGTAATTCCTTTAATGTTATGTGCTGCCAACCCAGTTGGAGCAGTGACAACACAAGACAAATGCGACTCAGTTGTATTTTGCAGATAACTTGTAATTACTTTAATTAAGAAACTCTTTCCTGTTCCAGCTTGACCACTCACATACATCCGGATAGTGTGAAATGATGCACATGAGCACACTCTCTTTTCATGAAGTAATCCATGGTCAATCTGCTCTTTCACTTGCTGATATATTTGTTTCTGTTCAACATTTAGTTGCTCTTCCAAGTTTCCTAACTGTATTGCATCTTCTTGTGCTTGATACATTGCTGTTTCCACCTCATTCATTGCAATCGCTGCTTCATTTTCAACAATTGGTTGTCCTAGTGGATCTTGACTCAGTGCAGCAGAACTTTGACTGTCTTGAGAACTGTCTCTAGCAATCTCAGCTGCAATTGTAGCTTCTTGATCAATTTCATCATTCAACATTTTCACATAATTTGTGAAAGCACTGCATTGTATGCTATCTTTACAAGCATTAAATGAATCTTCATAGCTGAGAAAATCTCCAAGTAATTCCAGTTCAGAACGCCATGGTTTGATCATTTGCAAAAGGGCTAAATAGTAAAATTCCCTTTTGTCAGCAGTGTCGCAACTCAGTTTTCTGTGATTAATTGAATTTCCTTTCCTTTGTTTCACCAGACATCCTTCAGAACCAATCACTCCATATTTTCCATCGTTGATGTTCTCTGTAATATTCCGTTTAAAAGTGTAGTTTTGCAGCACTTCATAGAGACACATGTTCTCAAGATGATGACTTCTCTTTGGATAGTATGTGTCCAACATATTGGTTTTCAAAATATCTGTACTTTCAGGGTCATTTTCTGCTAAATATTCAATTTCTTGAACAGATCTCAGTACCCGATTTCGCATTCCTGCAAGACCTAGACTTACCCAAATGATTCTTCTACTTTTGGAATATAGACTTGCAGATGATAACCGATCTGAACATTCATATGCTCCAATTTCACGATGCGATAACATCTTCAAACTGAAACTGTATAATTTCTTACTTAGAGTCTTCTCGTGAGAAATCTCTTCCCACATTTCTTTCAATTCAGTCTTTTCTGATTTAGTAATGTAAGACGTTACATATCGAGCAACAGCAATGGAATTGTCCGCAACATACTGAATATCCATGTTCGCGTTCCACATGGATAAAATAACTGGATTGTAGTCATTTATGTATTTTGATTCTTTGCTTCTTCTTAAGTTGTAGGTGTTTTTCGGAGACTTTCTTGTGATGGTATGTCATACAGCTGGCATAAAACTGTTCACTCTTCCTTTGGCTAATACAGGACGTGGAAATCCAAAACGACATTTGGTATAGAACTTATCCTTTGACTTGTACTTTCGTTGACAGTATTTTCCACACCTATGGCTTTGAAATCGTAAGACATGTTGTTTTAAGTTTTTCTCTTCTCTGCTATTTGGAACAGCACATGTGGCATAATCTTCAATGAAAGACAAAACAGTTTCATCTGAATCTGTTCCAAATTTGGGGGCGTCCTTGACCCATAACAACATATGTATGTGAGGAACACCTCTTGCTTGATACTCTTTTCTCCAAAAGAAATCCACAACTTCTCCAAGAGGAGGATTCTTTTTATTGCAGATGAAAGATATCATAGCTTCAAATCTATGATTGAAATATCTGCATACATTGACAGACTCCAAAGAGCACAATTCTCCAGGTGTCTTGTTTTCAATATTTTTTATATTGGAATTTGCCTCTCGAAGAAATTCAAGTAAATCATCCCAAGCATACTCAGCACAGCTTAGTGTAACAAACCATGTAGGAGTTCCCAAGTTGCGCAGCATGCATTTCAGTTCTCCATGTCGACGGTACCAATATTCATTAGTCCCACGCTGACATGCCATCAGATTAATCAACTGAGATTCTAAATGATCATCTCTATGATGCACTTTATCCATAAAATCCTTTGCAGTTACATTTTGAAGATGCATTCCAGTTTTTAAAATGTGATTTACTGCATATGAAAGTCCTGACAAGTTACTTTCAAACAGAAGATGAAACATATAAGGGATACATTGTCGAAATCTTGGATCTTCTGTATATAATCTTGTTGTCCGATATTCAGATGCAGGAATCTGCACAGGACGCTCATCATATCGTCCACCTTCTCCTCTTGGAAACAACTGCGGGAAACAACGAGCTTCCAAGCTCTCTTCCCATACACTCATGGGACTTCCTGTTGCTTTTTTCATTTGAAACAACTCAATTGTATTCCCCATCACCTCTTTGGAATGAAGTGGATGTACACTGTAATGTTCATAGATCTCTTCACATCTGGACATGTCCACTTTTTCAATTTGTCCACTTAATGTTTCACTATCTTCTGCTAAATCTATTTCTTCTTCTCCAACAAACACATTTGTATAGTACTCATTATTTTTTTATCAGATACAATGATGCCTTTTGCACTTTTCTAACATCCACTAACTCTTGCCAGATTTTCTTATTCTTAGTAGGAACACTATTAACTAGAATGACTAGTGGCTCATTTTCTGCATGATCTACACCAATAGTTTCAACATTTTTCCTTCAATCTAATGGTAAATACACAACTCTTCCTTTCAATCCTCTTTGCAACTCTGATGGAGGTAATTTACTTGTTTTGGGCTCCATACGAACAATAGCCTGAAACGGGTGAACACATTGTATCAGAATAGACTCATACGTATTTAAATCAATCAGCTCTGGAGGAATAGCAACCAACTTTAGATTATTATGAACAGCTCTAGCAGGCATTTTATTCTCATCTAATTTATTATAACAATATTTGCAAATACGCTGCTCACATCCCAAATCAAAACAATCCTCTACCAACAAATAAGTTGAAAATTCCATCCACTTATCATTATCTTCTATTTCACTTTTTAAATACAGATTGACACCCCTAGTCTGATTTTTATAGTGATTTCGCCGACAACAAATACAAGTAACATTTGGTCTTTCACCTGAAATTACCTTAAACTTTGTGATTTCATCCTCAAATTTTTCTGTAATTACAGGTTCTACATTGCCTTCAACATTTTGTTCTACTAATGTGTCAGTTTCTTCACTCTCTTGCTGAGGCACTAAGTAACAAAACTCAATATCCTCACAGACCTGCTTCACATCTGAAACTGAGCCACGTAAAAGAGCACTGTTCAACTCACTTAACTTTAGTGCTGGACTTTTTGCATAATACAACCTTCTCACTAACTTCTGCATTTGAGTATGATGTACTGCCAGCATTCTGAAATGGTGAAAAACACTTTCACAAACTTTCCTAGAAAGACAAGCCAGAGAATGCCCTTGCAAACCAGTATGTTGTCTCACTCTGCAAGGGTCTAGTCCTTGCAACAGCTTAATCTTTTGTTTTACACTTTTTTTAGTATAGACTCGTAAAAAACTACAAAGTTTTTCAATAGATTCCTGTCGTACACTACAAACACTACTGCAATCCCAAGTGTACACAGGGTTTTTAGCACGTCTCCCTAAAACTTCATCAGCTATCACTTCTTCTGCATTTCTTTCAACCATTTTCTCTTTCTCAATTGGACAACCATCACTAACCTCATAACCTCTACCACTGATGTCAACTGCATACAATAATTTTTCACTTAGTGAATAACTCTCTTCTTTAAAAAAAAAGGCTCTGAACTAGAACTGTGTTTCCATTCTCCCAAAAAACATCACAATTTTTTTTTATTAATAACTCTTTTCCTCCTACTTTTGGCCTTCATTACAAATATTGGTTTATCTAGTGATCGAATTTTGTTTAACAGTAAAATAAACAGTTTCCTTTTTACTTCAATAGCCTTTTCCACAATGCTTTCAATATGCTTCTTCTTTTTATAAAATAAAGCTCTTTTTATATTTCTTCACATCTTTCAGCAAATTATGCACTACTTTCTTGTAAAATATTTTTTTGCGTAATTCCTTATACTGATTTTGTCTTCTTTTACCATACTTTATCTCCTTTGACTGAACATTTGCTTTTCTACTTTTCCTCTTATTTTGATTTTATTTCTTACTTAAAAAAAAAATCTGAAGTTGCAGCATTCTCTACATTCTGTTTGCTCCTACAAACATTTGTAATAAATTGCTTTGTGATCTTACCAGAATTTGTTTTCCTTTTAGCCACATTATCTTGTTCATTCAATACTTGTGGTTGATTTTTCTTCAAATAATCCTCCTGTCTCTGTTCTTTTCTTTTTCTTTTTTTTTCTGGCATAATTTCTCGATTTTAACGTTGAAAAACAGTATCTGCAAAAAAGAATCACAAATAAATGTATATTAATAACTTTCAAATTTACAGTATTCCATTACTGTACAAACACATTTTATATAAAAACAGACTAAGAAACTATAGCCCTGAACCACAAGTGTGACGATTAAAACACTACATACATAGTGCATACTACTTTGAAGCAGTTCATTCCCTAAAGCCTACCTCACTAAAAGACTACATGCTAAGTGACTGAATGATTACACTACTAAAAAGAGACACACTGGGTGAGTACCAGGGTGTTTGCTAGAAGTATATGAATACTAACTGGGGAATTGAAGGTGCGAAAGACAACTGTGTAGCTGATTAGAGAACTAAATGCATACTGGATAGGCATTTAAAGCAGTCCATGTGCTAAGGCCCGGCTCACTGCATGACTACTTGGGTACTGACTGAATGATTAGACTAAAGCAAGGAGACTGCCGGGATGAATTTATAAGTGGTAGGCTTTTCGCACAGGGAATGGATTAGTACTTGGTACTGAATGGGTTACTAGAAGAGTGCAAAGGGAGTGACAGGATGTTTGCTGGACTATATGGATACTGACTAGGGAATTGAAAGTGTAAAGGACAAGTCTGTAGATGGTTAGAAAGCTGCATGCATAGTGCACAGGGGTTTGAAGCAGTCCATGTGCTAAGGCCTGGCTCAGTGCAGGAATACTTAGGCAGTGACTGAATCATTAGAGTACTGTAAAGAGAGTGTCTTAGTGAATTTATAAGTGTTTGCGTTTTGGCACAGTGAATGGATTACTACATGGTGCTGAATGGGTCACTAGAAGACTGCAAAGGGACTGACAGGGTGTTTCCTAGAAGTGTATGGATACTGACTAGGGAATTGAAGGTATGAAAACAACTGTGTAGGTGGTTACAGAACTACATGCATACTGCATAGACATTTGAAGCAGTCTATTTGGTAATGAATGGTCCACAACATAAGTACTTAGAAACTGACTAAATCGGCAGACTACTTCTAAGACAGTGCCTGGGTAAAAATTTTACATTTTCAGCTCTGGTGCAGTGAAGACAATACTACATGGTACTGCACTATAGTGTCAAATCATGACTCATGTTATCAATGCATAAGCAAACACTGACTTCTAATGCTACTAAAGCTTGACAACATGACAGGTTTTATAACAGTTATCTGTCAGCAAATACACAATGTTACCAAACGCTTCTCTCACCGTGGTTCCCAAATGTACACAGACTCAGTGTGATTCTAGACAAGCACCACTATCCCTAGGAGTTTACCAAAACTCATTCACTACACTGGAAGTGGTAAGGGAACTGCACACAATCTACATATTTCACGAGTGCACTTTAGGGACAATGCCTGACTCATTTAATCAACACATAAGCAAAGACTGGCTTCTAATGCTACTAAAACTTGAGAACATGACATGTTTTAAAACAGTTATCTGTCAGCAAATACACGATGTTACCAAACGCTTCTCTCACAGTGGTTCCCAAATGTACACAGACTGTGTGATTCTAGACAAGCACCACTATCCCTAGGAGTTTAACAAAACTCATTCACTACACTGGAAGTGGTAAGGGAACTGCACACAATCTACATATTTCATGACTACACTTTACTGTCAATACCTAACTCATTTAATGGAAGCATAAGCCATAACTGTCTTCTAATGCTACTAAAACTTGAGAACATGGCATGTTTTAAAACAGTTATCGGTCAGCAAATACACAATGTTACCAAACACTTCTCTCACAGTGGTTCCCAAATGTACACAGACTCGCAGTGTGATTCTAGACAAGCAACACTATCCCTAGGAGTTTCCCAAAACAAATTCACTACAGTGGAAGAGGTAAGAGAACTGCAAACAATCTACATATTTCACGACTACACTTTACTGTCAATACCTAATTCATTTAATGAAAGCATAAGCCATAACTGTCTTCTAATGCTACTAAAACTTCACAACATGACATGTTTTAAAACAGTTATCTATCAGCAAATACACGATGTTACCAAACGCATCTCTCACAGTGGTTCCCAAATGTACACACACTCACTGTGTGATTCTAGACAAACAACACTATCCCTTGCACTATACCAAAACACACTTCTTCATCTAGAAGAAGTACTACATTTTAGTATAGAAACATAACATAACTCATTTCACAAATTCATAAACAATGACTGGTTTCTAATTCTACCAAAATATAAAAACAGCACAGTTATCTCTCTGCAAACACATGAAAAACACAAATGCTTATCACAGAATGGTTTCTACATGCACACACACTGTCAATAAGATTGTACAGAAAAAAAGTACTCCTTACACTTTAGCAGGAGAAATACATTAGTCTGATTAAAATCAAAATAGTCTACATACATCCCCTCACAATTAAATAACTCACCTTTCAATATGTTTTGTAGATTAAGAAGTATATCAGTCACACACCAGATATCAGTCACACACCAGATTTTCTTATACAGAATCTCTGCACTGTGCACCTGTCAGCAGAACCAAAGAATGGCAAGGTTTCCCTCTCATTTTCCACACATATACATGTAAACATCAAATCACAATCCTTCCCACATAAATTCAAAAGCAAACACACATTTCTATTGGTTAAACATTTCAACCATTTCCAAATGACATAAACTTCAACCCTTCCCCCAATCTGCCTTCTGCCCGTTACCGTAGAAACAGGTCATGGAACACTGTACTGAGCACACAGATCACAAGTTCAGCACACACAATGTTGCTAATCAAAACAGCAAGTGTGCTTGACTCCTCAACATATCAGCTTATCATATATAATGTTCCTTACAATCAGTTTTTGTTAACCAATAAGAGTCATGTGTTTAAAAAACAGAAATATGCACCCTACCTTTCAGTGTAGAAGGTTGTCAAACAACCAATGATTTCTTGTCTTTTTTCAAAATTGCATCTTGGCCACCATTTTAGAAACCTCTTACTTTCCAAACTGCCATTTCATTTTGAGAGACCATCTGAGTGCATCCAGACCTCCTTACAAGATGCTTACAGTGTGGATTGTGGGACACAGCTAAATTTTCTGGAGCCAAAGGTATGCAGAAAACAAAGGCATTCACAAAGACCTAGGTTTGCCAAATGTTGACATTAAATGGATTGGACAGAGAGGGTTAAAGTGGCACCAATTGATGCCATTGGTGAAATCCTTCATGCAAATCCAACACCCAGACCTCATAATATTGCACTGTGGTGGCAATGACCTAGGCACTTTGACTGGGGTAGGTCTGGAAATGCTTATGAAGGACACCTTTGCACAACTGATTTCACTTTTCCCTAAAACTGCCTTTGTGTACTCTAACATATGCCAAAGGCAGAAATGGAACTGGTCCGATCATTTTTGTCCACAGATTGAGAAAGCTAGGAAACATGTGAATAAATCTGTTTCTGCTTTTCTCCGAGACTACAGAATGGGGTCCATTTACAATAACAATCTGCGCTTTCATATGCAAGAGATGTATAGGAGAGATGGAGTACACTTTACTGATGAAGGAAACAGAGTCTTCCTCAACAACTTTAGACTCTGTAGAGGTACTTACTTATAAGTACCAAAAACTCTCACAATGGCTCTTTTTAGAGCCACTCATGAACAAAACACTCTTAAGCTTAATCTTTATCTCCCAACAATTTCATTTTTTTCCCCTTGGATCCGCGAACCCACTGCGAGAGGATCCGTGCATCCAACGCGATAGGATGCGCGCACCATGTGCTCATTTCGCCGTTTAAAAAAAAAGTGGGGCCCCAGGGGGTCCTTCTGGGACCCCCTAAGCACCTCTAGAGGGTCAGAGTATTTCCACTCTGCCCCCTTTATATGTTTTACACACTTATTCCCCTTGCATCTTCAGCCTCGCTTCTACCGAGGCAGAAAATGGCCGCCAACAGTTCCTGGTTTCGAATGTAGAGAGACACTCAACAGCCAATTAGCATTCAGCGCGCGATCGGGAGGGTGCACGCTCGGTTCGGGGAGGGTGCGCTTACGGTGCGGGTAGGGTCCGCGGATCCTCCCCGGCCATAGATATCACTAACTATTTTACCCTAATTTTCTCAGGAACTACTGAACAGATTCACACCATATATGCAAAAGGCACGAGTCCGAACTGAGGACTACCTCTTTGCCAAATTTGGTGTCATTCCGTTCAGCGGTTCGGGCTGTAGCTGCGACAACAGATCCTATGGGAAATTGCAGAGGGAAAACACGTTTTGGGACCCCCCTTTTTTCTCGGCCCCCGCTTGACGGATCACCGCAAAACTTTCAGGGTAGGAGCGGAGTGGAGCTGGCCAAAAGTTTGGAAAATTTTGCGAAGATTCATCAACCGGCGCCAAAGATATTCCCAATAGAATGTTGCGGATTTCCTATGGAAAATAGGTCCTAACTATAACTATTTACTGGCTACCGCCAGTAGATAATAGATGTATATATTTATATATATATACATATATAGTTGCATAAAAATTTTGTACGAACACCGATCTGCTCCAACTAAGTAGAAGATTGAAAGGCTTGAGTACTTGGTGTGTAAGAAGAGGGGTTGCAATGTGGTGCAAAAAAATGAAATGTTTGCGAATTTATGTTGAAACTTTTTTTCCTGTTGAGATATTCTAGAAAATAGCAAACTAAATTAACGACGAAGCCTCCGGTGTTGACAGGAATCATGCCCCGAAGCTAGAGGAGATTGTATGAAAGAGTTGAGGTGGACATGCCACTGAAAGCTTGAGCCTGCAGCCTGGCTCTGGCCCAGAGCAGAATCTTGTGCCCATAACTAACCAAGCTTTATTGTGGCTTCAGTATGCCACTCTCGCTCTACCCTCATGCACAAAGATATAAAAACAAAGTATTAACATTGGAAGTAAAAAAGAGAGGCCGATATGTACCCATTTAGTGGCTGGTTTGTAGAAAATGAAACCAGAAACTAGGATTAATTGTGACTTCCAGTGTTAACCAAATTCTGTGATTCTAGGCAAATATTTTATTTTATCAATCCATTTTTTTTCTTCACTATCACCTATGAAAGTAACTTCAAATATGTGAGTTCAGAATAGCAGCTGTACAAAAACCTACTGAATTTGATTTAATATACTATAATGTTGATCTATCTAAAATAATCGGGGACACATACAGGGTTCACATGACAACTGCCTTGCCTCTTAGTTCACTAATGACACTGTCGCCTAGGTGGGGGCAGAAATGCTTTTCCAAGTTCATGTAAAAACTATCACTTTTTAGAAGTACTTTTCATTGCAACGCTATAATAAGGACGTATCAATAATGTCCGAGTTTCCACATGCTAAAGAAATCAATTTTGGGGGTTTTGAAGGGACTTTATCATATTTTTTTTATGTTTGTTGTACGATTAAATGGCAAACATTTTCAAGGCTCGGCTCGAACACAGCTGTAAGAGACGACAAGCCTTAGCCTTGGCTCGGCTCGACCTGTTCATTTGTTGATTCGCCCCCGTCTGTGGAGTCCCTGCACAAGCACAGGCTTGCGAAGAACTCCTCGGATATGTTAGTATTCGCTCACATTTGTCTAGGCTTTGAAAGACTTTCATTGAGACGTGCCCTGTGCCATACAGAAGTTTTCAGCCCTGACCATGCTCTCGATAGCACTGTTCTTGTGTGTGCTGTGCTCGTGTGCACTGAAAGGTTTACATCCGCTCGGTTGCACGTGTGCACTGAACGGTTTACATCCGCTCGGTTGCACGTGTGCATTGAATGCTTTAGACTTGCTCGGTTGCATCTGTGCATTTAATGCTACAGACCCGCTGGGTTGCAGAGTGGCTTTAACACCCATGTTCCAACAGTGATTATTGTAGTGTAAGGGGTGTTTCGCATTTCAGTTGTGTTGGCCTGCATAGATGTTTTATACAGCCGTTGTCGTTGCTAGGCTGTTCGGTCGGTGCACAGCAAATCCCTTGTGGTGAGGGGGAGGAGAGGAGGTGAAGCCCGGGGAATGTAAACACTTTACAGACACCTAATTAATGATGCTGTCTCAAAAGCTATTCTTAACAAACCGGTTCCTACTTTACCCGACCTAGGAGAACCCGTGCTGACATTAGCATAAGAGACTCTGGTTTATTATATACTTTATGCCAGCCCAGTCCGGCCGACCTGAAGTGCCCTGAACTTGCAAAAAAAAGGTCTTGGCCGCGCATTCACGAGCGCTTCCATCACTGAGGAGGTAAGTAGCCTGTCACTCCTCAGCGCGTCGGAATCCGAGGTCAAAGCAAGCCGTCGACGACACTGGACCGTCTTATCGAGGAGAAATGCGACCTTTGACCCCCGTCTGTGTCTGTTTAAGTTTAAGGGAAGTGTGAATGACTACAAAAATAACCCTGGGCCTGAGCGTTAGCCCAGTGTCCAGCACCTTTCAGCATGAACACTGATGGGGAAAATGTTTGGATAAAGGAGAACTTCTCATAAACCCCAGTAAAATGCGCGGGAATCGGTTTTTGCGAGGGGCACAGACACTGCCGTACAGTTGTGAATCACATTACTGCCCAAACCGTAAATTTATGACCCCGCTTGGGCGTCTCAGAACGCAAGGCGCGGCGTCACCCTAGATACAAGGCACAATGAACGCTGGAGACTCGCGGTCCGAGCCTGTCCGCACTAACAATGGGCCTCGATAGCTCTTTGTCCAGTGTGTTTCGTTTAAGGGTTTTAGCATCTCCCTCTATTTTCTCCAAAAATGCCGCGATCGCAAGGCTGGCTTGCAGGAATAACATTCTTCCTCTGAGGACAGCCGTCTCCAGGTCACTGGGAGTTCGCGTTGATGCGTAGGAGAGCCCAGCCCAGTGCCTCCAATCGTAGGGTGCATGCAGAAAAATCAATTTCCAACCATTGGCGCCCAGAGCGTGTTCTATTCTTGACACAGCACTATCACTGTCCTTTTTGTTATTCACCAATCTCAAAGCAATATTTCACCCTTGCATATAAACATCACAATATAAAAGATAATAACCAGCGCATTCAGGCTGGGTTGTAGATGCAGCGATGGTATTGTAAGTAAACGGGGGCCTCATCAGGAGAAAATCATGACGTCTGACCAGCCAGATGTTTGTCATGTGTCTTGCCAACAGTGTTTGTGGTCTACCTTAAGAGAAATTGGTTGGTAGTTGGGGGAGGGTCTGTCTTATTTTATCAGTAAACTGATTCTTGCCCTATTCACATTTAGAGATAACGTGGGCAACACCATTGTGGTTCCAGGTGGTGCCGCCCAAGCCTCATTTCTAAATATGTACAATGTTTAAAAAAAACGGTATCTTCTAATGAGTGCAAATGTACGTTCTATCCCCCGCCCACTCCCACATACGAAACCCTTCATTCCATAACCCTGTGTCAACTCGATAAAGCCCTGGGCTCAGCACCTCGTGTTTGGAGTGCTCTCACGCAATGGAACCTGTACGATTCTAAGTACTTTGCCGCCCCACTGAGCTACTTCACGCTGTGGTCAGGAGGGACGTAGTTATTATCAGTGTTGCAGCAGGTACAGTGACACCGGGGCCCATATGTTACTGATTGTTGCTGTGTTGTACAACGGCACAAGCAGTCCGGGGGTGGTCGCTCCCCTTGCTTGCCATTGGGCCCTGGATCCTTTTTTACGCCACTGACAGTGGTAAATGCTTTTACAATAAATTATTCAAGCTGTTTGGAAACATGCATGCTTACCTCTGTAGGGAGCCAATCACAAAAGGAGGAGGGAGCACACTGCCTGGCATACCAGCACACAATTAGCCCAGATGCATTGTGGTAAATGCAGTGCATGATAACACTCAATTTAGTTGTAAGTCTTTGGTTTCAGGATTGTTGTCCTTCAGTAGAGAGTAACAAATGAAATTTAAGGGTGCTGGTAATGCTGCTCACAATACTCTCAGGTGTAGTACCAGCCTCAGAGTACAGGTGAATCCCAGTGCTTAATTTGCAAAACAGTAGGTGCGCGGGTCATCGCCACGAGGCCACTGCACCTTGCATCACACAATGCCACTGCCAGTAAGAGTACCAACACAACTAATAACCATGCAGACTATTCCAGCCGTCCAACTCTACAAGGATGGTTTGGTGGCAGGTATTAGTCTTTTTTCAAAATGTATATTGAATTAAATGGCTGTTGTATTATTCATTTTTATATTAGACAGCGCCACCATGTGGCACACTGGTATAAGTGCCTGTGTTGACAATAAAGTGCCAGTGCTGAGCACTAGAAATAACTCAGCAAGGAGCCAGTTACAAATGGAAGAGGGAGCACCCTGCCTGGCATACTTGCACACAGTTAGCCCTGATGCATTGTGGTAAATGCAGTGCACAATAACACTCACTTCAGTTGGAAGTCTTTAGTATTCAGCATTGCTGGCGCAGCCAGTGCTGTGTGTGTTGTAATTCTTTAGCTGAGAGTAACAAGTGACATTTGGGAGTGCTTGTGATGCTGTTCAGTCTTCTCAGGTTTAGAACCACTCCCAGAGTACAGGTGCATCCCAGAGCTCGTCGGCCCAATAACGCAGCAAGGAGCCAAACACAAAGGGGGAGGGAGCACGTTGCCTGGCATATCAGCACATCTGGGATCTACCTTTGCTGGGTTGAGGATGTCACAACTACTGTGGGCTCAGGGCCGGCTTTAGGGCGGTGTGACCGGTGCTACCGCACCGGGTGCTGACTCTTCAAGGGGGCGCCGTCCTTGGAAGTATTTTATAGCTTTAAAAGCACCTACTGCTGCATTGCTAGCCTCCAGCAATTCTCATACAGCAATAAAAATGTCAAGATAACTACGGTGATTCATGTTCTTCCTGGAGAGAGAAGGAGTTTTGTCTAGTGGAAGTTTTAACTCATTTTATGGTAGCACAGAGGGTTTATATGCCTGCTGCCAAGAATGTGTACCATGCAGATCAGAAAGTGCATATATTTTAAATCAGTCAGTGCTTTTGACAGAGAGATCCTTTTGTTACTGGCAGTGTAGATGTTAAAATCCTAACATGGAACAGTGAGCTAATAACTATCAAAGAGATGCATGCAAACTGCAAGATATAGATTAGTACATTATAATTGTTCCTGTCTTTCATTATTCTAATGTTTCAAAAAGGGTTCATTTTGGTAAGAATAAAAAATCTCTATTATTAAATTTAACCCCAAACCATGGGGTTATGTTTTCAATTATGAGTCTGTGCTTCTCCAGACCAAGCACTCTTAAACTAAAATGTCTACCAGTATGGATGACATGTGACTCCTACACCTTGTAGTCTTGTGGCTTATGTAACATTTCCTATACACTGATTTACACACCTATGATTGTTTGTCTCTGTGTAGTGTGTGTGTGTGATGTAAAGTGCTCCGACACCCTACACTGATATAGGAGGTGACATACATGTGAGAGAGAGTGATTATGGAGACTTGAGGGGGCACTGTGAAAGGGTGGTAGGGAGGGAGTCTGTGGGGGGGAGCCAACAAACATTGTCGCACAGGGCGCCACCAATGCTAAAGCCGGTCCTGTGTGGGCTTGACCTCCTCAGCTCAGCAAAAGTCCTCAAGGCCCTCCCCCTCATGACAAAGGCAAGCATCACTCATTGCCTCGACCTGTGTGCTTCAGTTTTAAGCCCTGAAGCCCCCTGGGCCGAGTGTAAATCATTGACACCCCGTGACAGTGTGGTGGAGTCAGCAGTCTCGCTAACCCCATCCCACTCTGACAAGTTGGGACAGCTGCCTTCCCTCATTGTCTGTCCGAAAGGCAGCTGTCCCAACCCTCCTGGGACCTCTGAGGCAGAGCTGCAGGTAAGTGTGATTTAAAAAAACAAAAATTATTGTATGGTGCGTGCATGTATGATTGACTATTTGGTAATGAGCATTGTGAATGGATATGTGTGCGCACGCACATGAGTGTGAGTGAGTGTGTATGCCTGCGTGTGTCCTGTCCGCACTATCCCTCCTAAAATTGCCAGCCGCCACTGACATACATGTTTCTTTTAAAGCCGTGCTATTTTTGGCTAATACACTGAAATTCTTATGCGTGCTTTAGCACTATATATTCATTAATAACAAATGGCCATGTTGCAAGACTTTCCTTTTGATGGGCTGCAAGGAAGTGACCTACTTGGACATTTCAAGTGCATCATCCATCCCAGAGGTTATCCTATTAAATTGTTTGTCTCTTCTGGCAGAGATCCGAAAAGATCTAAGAACATGGAATAGGGGACTTAAAGTGTGGTTCATGCCTAACGTGTATCTGTTTCAGACTATATAATTTCTTATTTCATCTAACCTTTAAACTCCATTATAGAAATTACATAATAGTTTTATCTGGTCAAGGAAGAGACCATAAGTGATGAGCAAGTTTCTCTACCTGCAGGTGACGGAAAGGTATCTGCACTAAACTGTTTAACCTATTATTTTCGAGTGGCACAGTTGTGTTTTACGATGAAATGGGGGAGGGCGGATGCAGGGTAGCAGTGGTGCTTTGTAGATCATATAATATCAGGGACTTCCTTACAGACAGTTCAGTTGTTGGGGAAAAAAACATAGGAGTAGGGATACTGGGAGATTGGGATAAGCAGTCTCCGGCCAGAGGCTTTACCACATACCTGTTCCCATTCACACCCATCTGTGTTAAACCTGATTTCGCTCTGAAATGTAGGGGAAAGAATTCCAGACATGGCAAGCTAATAAGAGGAGCTCCCTGTTTCAGGGAGGGAGGATTACGCTTTTTGTTAATTTAAGGAGGACTATGGCTGCCGGAACAAGAGGGATTTCGGTATCTTCAAGTGGAACAATGATTGTAAGACATGGAGCATCGTTGGACCTTAGAGGGTTTGAGAAATGTCTGCTGAATCCTGACCACAATACGTACTTGATATCTAATATTTATAAACCGGCCCTCACGAGCCAGGAAGTAGAGAGAACGCTGGCCTGGGGTGATGGGAAAAATAATCTCTGAGGAACCTTACAGGTGAGGAATGTCAAATCTACTACAATGGACCTACAATGCTGAAGGACTCAAAACACATTCTAAATTGTTGTTGTATTGGTACTAAACCCAAGCAGAACTTATCCAGTGGGATGTGCGTAGACCACACAACTGATCGGGGGGGGGGAAGGGGGGTGAAACGAAAGGGACTTTAATTTACTGTGACATTCCTATATGCTCTGAAATTTCTGGTCCACGGTGTTGAAAGCCTTTGAGAAAAAGTTTGCAATCACTATCCCAAGGGAAACTGCTCCAGCGCTTCGGTCTCACCCACTACAGGAAGCCTACTGGATACCTTCACCCAGCTCAGTCCTTCACGATTCTTAGAGGAGCTTACCAGCAAATGCTTGCCCCCTCCTGTGCTCCACACTAGAAGTTGTATCATGTGAGGGGATGCTTAACAGATTGTTATTGTTTGCAAGTCCCTCATTTGCGAACGTCAAGTCCCTGCTGAGAAGCCATAATTCTAAATTTGGGATGCCTTTGCTTATGAACCTTATCACAAATATTTATTTATGGCCAGCTGATTAAAAGGCCAGGCACCCTTAAACTGTTGAGGTGTATTGAGGAGAACAGCTTCCTTGCAGATCCCCAAATAGATTTTATGACCTCATCACAGGAAGGAATCAATTACCACAACGAATGACCTCAGAACCCTCCACTTGCAGGAATGAAGCCCAGTCTTGTGGGCCTGTATGGATTGTCCAAATGCATCATCCATTCCTCACACACCGGGTCTTGGATCTTTTATTTGCTCTTTGAGCAAGATTTCCTCACCCAATCTCACCTTTCCTCACCTCACCTCATCTCACCTTTCCTATTCTGGGATCCATTAGAGTTTCTCTATCTTCCCGTCCTTTTTAAGGCACTTCTCCGCCCCTTTCCTCCCAAAATTCATCCTTAAAGCCTTACTTGCAATACCTATTCTGATGAGACTCGGATCATTCTGATGCCTTGCAAATGTGCATGTGTCATGTCTTGGACTTTGTATTCTTTCACTTCATAACTGACACCACATGTCACTGAAAATAACCATCGTTTAGACTGCAGTTCTTACTTGCTGCAACTGACCATCTTCCCAGTGAATTCCCCCTTGAGCCATGGAGCTGAGCTCCTCACCCAACCTGAATGACTCAATGAGGAACCGTGAAGTCATCCTGGTCTTTTATGGGCAGTGGGTGAATCCTCTTTACTCTCCACATTAGCAACCCGCATCATTTCACCTCTTAAAGCACTCTAATGACTTCTGGTCAGTTGATAATCTCATGGAAAGCAGTCTGTATTACACCCTGGACACTATCCCAGTTCAGATCAAGGTTCCTGCTGTGAAAGTAGCACGTTTAAGGTGAAGTCGAAATTCGAGTTCTGGTTTGAGGTTCATTGTTTCCATAAATCTTAAGATTCTTCATTCTCTGTCCCAAAAACTCTGCGGTTTAATATCTTAGCAACTCTCGTCAGGACATTACAGGACCACCTCATTTTCCAGACTGCCCTAAAATGTGTCAGTTTCTCTTTGTGACTCAATCACCAACCACCACAGAAATCCCACAAAGCTCTGGAATGCCACAGTTGCCACTGCCACTCTCTGACCTGTGACCGAGGGTAATCTTGCTACATAAAGGATTTCAAGCCTGATAATGGAACACCAAGTCCGAGGTGTATATACAGAAGCTGTATTTCCCTCTCACTACTTGAACAATGTCATCCTTAGCGGATTTAAAAGATCTATGACCATACGGACAGAGCACATCTCTCGCCTTCACACCTACCTTTTCTAAACAGGACAACTCCGTTCACACAACTTTTTAGCTACTGCTCCAATCTGTCATAGAACCACGCAGGCTGAATGAATCGAACACCTTCTCTGCCTCACAGCCCATCACCCACCCACACACCTCTCAGACTACTCTTCTAACCTCTCCGGACAAGGCAATCGTGCTAAGATGCCGTACCAGTGGCAATTGTGCTCAATATGAATTTTAGTTAGCACAACATATCCGAAATAACACAACGCTTCCACATCTATGTGCAATCAACCACAGGTGTTCCTACCACTTTCATACATAGTTAAATGTGTATACATAATTATCATGACCTCAGAGGCACAAAATAAAAAATGGTCTATCCATGCCCTAGTGCTATGTTTCTGGGTGAGGGAAATAATATATAGACATATCTGTTATTAAAGTGCTTACTTAACATTTATTGAAATACTCAATGTAGCTTACCATTTCTTTGGAAATAATTTGACACTTATTGTTAAAAGTACCAACACCAAATGTGAAGAGTACCAGAACAGATCATGGTGGCGAGCCGGGCTGGTGTATAATATCATTAGAACATGAGATTATACGACATCTCGCTAAGGGATAAGCTTTGATAAGTGTCTCACCAGAGAGTGTCCAATTGGTCGGGTGAGATACCTTCTGTAGTGGTAGCTTGCCTGCATGACTGGTAGGGATGTGTACGAGGGGATGTAGAATTCTGCAGTGTGCGATATGTGTTGTATATGAGCCCCCTAGAACTATCGTATCCCCTCACCAGCTTTTCAAAGGGAGCGTAGGGCCTAATTGCACTAGGATAGGTAGAGGGATGTAGCACCCAGTGCCGCAATTGACAAAATTGCAGTCTAGCCATTCGTGGAAGGTGGTAATGAGCTTTGCATTGATCAAAGGATTTTATGGAAGGTCCCACTTTTCCCATATATTGAACACTGTTTTCGTGGGGGCAGCCAAGTAAGCGCTGCATGGTCGGGCGTGCCCGGGCAACCAATCGAAGTCCCACAGGGCCGACAGGCCACCGCCCCGTCCATGTGGAACCAGTACTTCTCACTCTCGTGCACCACCCATTCTGAGATTTACCAGAGGTGGGCTGCCCAATAATATTAAAGGAGGTTAGGGCAGGCCAGACCACCCCGATCCCACGATTGCATCACAAGGGAGTTCGAAATCCTCAGCCATTTCTCATTCCAAATAAAGGAACAGACGTCCTGTTGCAAGCGATGAATATCCTCCTGGGGAATTGCAGTAGGTAGGGTTTGGAAAAGATATAGGGCCAGTGGGAGGCTGTTCATTTTCATGACATTAATACTGCCCAGCCAGGAGATGGGGAGAGTCTTCCACTGCCTAAGATCCACCAGAATGGTGCTCCGAAGCTTCAGCCGATTGGTCGGCGTCCAGTAAGACAGGTTAGATTGTGCCCCAGGTGCTTAATCATGCCTGAAGACCACTGGAGTGGTGATAGGCCTTGCAGAGTAGGGAGTTCCTGCTGATGTATAGTCAGATTAAGCAAGCAGGACTTAGGTATATTAATTTTGAAGCATGATACCTGCTCAAAAGTAGTAAGGCTGGCAACAATAGCCGGTAAAGAGGTAGCAGGCTGAGTGACAGAGAGCAGAAAGTCATCCGCGAGCAGGCTAATCTTATGCTCCCAACAAGCATTGGCATAGCCAATAGGTCTCGCCCTTGGGACTTTATAACCATTTAGCCAGAGCTATTGGGTTTGTCAGTGTCTTTAAGCTATGTTGTAGAGCAGTGTGACTGCTGTGCAGCATGTTGAAAAGTTATAATAAAAAAGTGTTATGAGTATTTGTGTTACCTTATGTATAACCTAGAAGACATTATGTACCACTGAATTACCCTATTAAAAACGAATTAACATGAAAAATGTTTTCTAGTATTTTTGTACTTGCAATGCTGGCAACTTCTTCCTGCCTGTTCTAATGCTTGTTTGTTATCAGCTTTTTTATGGGGGGGCATAAACAACGGAAGGGTGGAGGTTGGGAAATAGTACCTGAATAACATGATCAGCGGATGGAAACTAGGGGAGACTGAGGTGGTGCTGAGTGATGCTGAAGTGGTGGTGTGCTGGTGCGGTGGTGATTCTCAGGTGATGCTGAGTGATACTGAGCTGGTGCTGAGTCATGCTGAGGTGGTGGTGCTGTGTTGGTGCTCAGGTGAAGCTGAGTCCTGCTGAGTTGATGCTGTTCTAATGTGATGTTGTACTGATGATGTGGTGGTACTGTGCAGATGCGGAAGTGGTGCTGCGTTGGTGCTGAGTTGGAGTCACACTGGTGCTGAGGTGGGACTGTGTGGTTGCTGAGGTGGGGCTGCACTGCTGGGGGTGCACTAATGCGGAGGTGGTGCTGTGCTGGCTGATGCTGAGAAGGTGCTGCGCTTATGTTGAGGTGGTGCTGCGCTGGTGCTGAGGTGGTGGCGTGCTGATGCTGAGTTGATGCTGCACAGGTAGCTGTGCACTGATAATGAGGTGGTGTTGTGCTGATGCTGAGATGGGGCTTTGCTGATGTTGAGGTGGTGCTCAGGCGGTGCTGCGTTGGTGCTGAGGTGGAGTCACACTGGTGCTGAGGTGGGACTGTGTGGGCTGAGGTGGTGCACTAATGCGGAGGTGGTGCTGTGCTGGCTGATGCTGAGAAGGTGCTGTGCTTATGTTGAGGTGGTGCTGAGCTGGTGCTGAGGTGGTGGTGCGCTGATGCTGAGTTGATGCTGCACAGGTAGCTGTGCACTGATAAGGAGGTGGTGTTGTGTTGATGCTGAGATGGGGCTTTGCTGATGTTGAGGTGGTGCTCAGGTGGTGCTGCGCTGATGCTGAGGTTGAGACACATAGTTACCCATTTTGTTAATGGCTTGTACAAAGTGAAACCAAAAAAACAGGGATTAATCCCGGCCTCCCACTTAACCAAATTATGGGATCTTAGGCAAATATTTTATTTTACTAGTCTTCCTTTTGCTTTATTATGACATATGAAAGTACCTTGAAATATGTGACTTTAGAATACGAGCTATTCAAAATTGTATTGTGTTTGATTTAATAGACTATAATGTTGTGCCTATAAGACTCTGGTGTCAGCGTGCAGGCAGGACAAGAATGGTTCCTCTCAGTGCCCTGATAAAACGTGACTTAAGAAAAAAATCTCCAGGGTGTTAAAGAAATACATTTGTTTGACTTTCAAAGAGACTTTGCCATATTTTACATGGTCTTGTTGTATAACTTAAATGGCAAACATTGTTGCTGAGTGCATCTGCGTTTGTTAGACCCTCACTTGACAGAAACAACGAAAGCGCAACACTCATTTAATCCTGTGGATGTGGGAAGTGCGAGTGCCTCGAAGCACAGCGTGAAAGGGAGGCAGTCACGGGAGTGACAATTGGGAGAAGGCTGGAGTGATGGGAAGAGTTTCAAGAGAGAGACAGAGAAGGAATCAAGCATAGGCAAAGCCAATAAGTTTCGCTTATGTAACATCTGTTGGCGTTGTCAACTATTTTTAGACATGTTGCACTGCATAGGAAAGCGGGCTGCTCTGCAACAGGGCTTAAAGAAAAATAAGAGCTAAGACACAGGCAATGCTGGACACGTCATAACGTTTTTATTTTTTACTTTAAGCTTTTTTTCCATTTACAATAGATTTTGCCCTCAGGCGAAAACAATCGTATGTCTCCTATCCATGGTCGCTCATTATGTAAAAGTTCACTTAGTCACTGCACTGCACAGGGAAGCATCAGAGATTCTGTGCCTGCTTGCATGCGTCTGAGAGAATGTGGGTTGTAAATCAGGTGCGTTGTCATGAAATGTATGTGGGTGGAGAGCACGGGCTTAGGCCCCGCACCTCTCAGGATTGTGCTTGGGTGGACTGGCACAGCACTGGTGTGTTCTGGGTACCAGCGCTGATGTGTACATGCGATTCATTGTTGACAGTGCTCAGGTATAAGTACAAGGAAACAAAACCAGTTTTATATTAATTAACAAGCGCCCGAGAGCGCATAGCTAACAGTACAAGCCATATCAACAGAACAGTACAGGACATCTGTACCCTATGTTCAGGACAGCCTACTCTCATACTGTTAGTACATGTGCGCCTGCATGTATGAGGGCACAGAAGAGTACCCTCCTGCACTTTCAACCCCTAACGATCGTCGTATCCCGTCACAAAGTGCACAATCTATATACAATGCGCAATTCACTTGAATGTACAATTTAATGTAATTATGTGTTTTAAAACAAATACCATACAAAGAATTTTATAACATACTTGTGTGTAGTACTTTGTAACACTTCATCCAAAAGTAAGCGCTATAAATTACAGGAGTGACATTAGTTTTACTAATGCGTTGCACTTAGTGAACAGCCTCGAAAGAGTTAATCAAGGAAGTATGGATTCGTTTGGCCAACATTCGAACTCGTAATCTCTAAATCTACCATGCATCAGAGGTGAGCGTTTAACTCTCCAAGTCTTCCTACCAGCATTAGCCTGAGTTCTTTAGGTATGGCCAGAATGTGTATCGCAAATACTACAAGTGGAGGAGTGTGGCTCAAAGGTTAGAGCGGCAGACCCTGAAGCAGAGTTCTGGCCAGAGACCAGGGTTCGATTCCCGCCTCGGCGGGGCTCGGGCTCAATTTCCTCAGACCTGTCTATTCTCGCCTCGGTGCCAATTCTAATCATGGGCCCCACGCTGCAACTCTGGGCAATAGCTTGCTTAGCCTCCACACCGGCCCCAACAGCGCTAAGGATGCCTGGCTTCACCCTGGGGGTGCCCAGGAGTGGACACTTCACAGGGAAAGCCAGGATGGGTTCCACAGCGGTATGAGTATCAGCGCCAGGAAACCGCAAAAGGCGACACCGCAAGGTGGCTGTCTGGTGACAGTGCGCTCTATAAGTACCTTGACATTTACATTTACAAGTCATCTCTGTTCTCTAGCCATCTCAATTTATTTCAGCACTATGTGCACACCAAAACCTCCGCTGCAGCGAGCGTTTTGTGTGATGAAAGGGTTTTCAGTGATTTTCAAATGTCTTTAGCTGGGTGGTAACACTGCTTAAAGCAGTAAAGCCGTTCTACTGCCCTGATGTTATATTAATAAAAGTGGTACACCTTGTTATTGAGCTGCCTGGCCCTCATTTCTAAACACATTGTAGCGGGTTGGGCTGGGTTTCCTGCACCCAGTCAGCCACGGCGCCATTCGCAGCCCAGTTCGTGATGTGTGGCGTTTATTCACTGTGACAGTACCACACCACTGGGAACCCAGGGCTGAAAGTACACATCCCACCCACAGCCTGCTATGTGGTGCTTCGTTTACTTTCTAAAGATGCTGCACAAGCATCAAGGGTGAAACCCTCAATAAAAGATATAAGGGAGGAGGGCAGGGGGAAACCAAATGGATAGCAGAGGGTATCGGGGAGCAACGCGGACAGGGGCTTGGGTAAAAACAAGCACTGACTAATGGTTTAAATTCAAGCACGCCAGTGGTGCGCACGCGCGCGCCACAGCGAGCGATATGTTTTCAATTATTGTGCCTGTGTCTGGGCACAATAATTCAAAACAGATGTCGCCCGTGCGGGTAACCGCAAGCATTAGGCCGTGGGCGGAGCAAAGGTGGGACATGCACCCGCCTTTGTCCAATTGCGTGCTGTCTTTCCTAGAAAGACGCACGCAAAGGCCAATAGTCTGTGACAAAACAAAACCACACGCACGAGCGTGTGGTCAGATTTTTGAAGTCCCTTACAAAGTCTCGCAGAGCAGCGCATGCGCGCTGGTTCAGGCGAGACCTAAAAAGGATGCCTACTATGTCCTCAGTGGGGTGGGTGGTGATGGCCAAAGGCTCCACTACAAGGGTGGACAACAGGGATTACAGTGGGCAACCCTGTTATGTGCCCCTAAGAATGGCAAGAGGCTCAGTATGGCGCCCATTGACTTGAATGGTAGCCTTCGGAGAGACCCAAGAAGCCATAATCTTGGCTACAATTTCCAGGACCAATTCATCCTGGGGCTTCAAGGAGCTTCGCATGCCAAGGAGGAAGGGGTTCCCTTTCACAGGCCCTCAGGGATTCCTTTATCAATGGAGGTGGTACATCATCACACATGTAGAAGGTCTGGTAGTTAGTAATCATGGAACACTCGCTGCGTGTCCCACTCAGAGATCGCCCAACCCTTCTCCCCCACCTTAAGTCAAGCCTGTGCTTGATGGCGCCTTTGAGCTAAGATTGAGCTCAGCTTGTTCCCTCCTTCGTAATATTTCTGCTTTAGAGCTAAAAGAGAACAGTCACCCCTATTGGTTCTATGAGCCCTCATCTGACCATGCAGCATGGCTGGTTATCGCCTGTTGCATCGAGGTAGAGCAAACTGATCTTGCTTTTCCAGGGCTTTAATATCCGCTGCCAGGTTATTCTCTTCCAAGTGCTCCTCTCTCCCTCTTGCAATGGCTATGGTAGAAATAATTCCCCTTATGGTAGCCCTAAAGCCATCCCAAGGTGTATGCAACGAGCTGTCAGGCAGAGTGATCAGTTAAAAATATTCAATAACTCCTTAACAAATCTCGGCCACATCTACCGGATCCCAGAGGAGCCTCAGAGGCAATCGCAGCCTGTCCCTGGAGATGGGACGTCGGCAGACCAGGCCAGTTCTACATGAGCATGGTCAGAGAGGGAGATATCCAGAAACCCGCGCTTTTCCCACTCCGCTGACTTATTCTACCCCAGAACCACTCAGATGCCTCCTGATTAACACTGGATCACTCTGCAAACACACCAACAAATTCTGGGATACCATCTCCACCATCAACCCTGACATCACCTTCATCACAGAGACATGGCTCGACCCCTTGTTGGCCACTGCAACACCCAATGGCTACAAGGTCAAACACCATGACCACATCAACAAACACAGAGATGGCATCGCCATCATCCACAAAGAATCAATCCGCTGCACCACCACCGAAGACTAAACCATGCTTATCATGGCACACCCGAATTTCCAACTCCACACCGATGAGAAAACAACCATCAAAGGCACCCTGGCCTACAGACTGCCAGGTCCACAAACTGGCCTTTGCGACGCAATCACAAACTTAATCGGCCCACTTGCCATCGAATCCAAGAACTACATTTTCCTTGGAACTCAGCTTCCACCTGGATGACCCCCCAGACACTACCTCCACCAACTTCCTGGTATGAATGGACAACATCAGCCTCACCATCTTGTCAAAGACCCCACACACAGAGCAGGACACACACTAGACACTATCTTCACATCCAGCAACCGAGTCAAACACAGCCATACCATGGAACTCATCTGGACAAACCACTCTATCTTCCACTTTACCATCACAGGCACACCTCGCACTAACTCCATCCCTCCCAGCACCATCTTCCACAGCTGGGGCAAAGTGACACAGAACCAATGGACAGATGCCCTCAACACTATCAAGCCCGTTGCCCCAACCAACCTGAAACAGGCATTAAAGAAATTAAACACCTTGATCACCAATGTCACCGACCAAGTTGCCCCCTAAAACCAGCAACTTATCACAGATCCACCAGAAAAGCGAGCTGGCACACTCCGCAACTCAGCACAATGAAACATAACCGCAAACAACTAGAAAGAATACAGCACTCCAGCAGAGACAATACAGACCGAACCACCTTCAAGTCAGCCCTCAACAAATACCACGGACAACTCAAAGACACAAAAAAGGAAGTCCTTACAGACCACATCGAGGGTAGTGCCAACCACACCAAGAAACTCTTCACCATCACAAGAGAGTTTGCCTTCCAAACGGCCACAGAGACCACAATCCCTCCCTCACAGAAACTTTGTGACGCTCCAGCAAACCACTTCCACAACAAGATATCCACCATCTACAGGAACGCCAAGCCCCAACCCACCGACCTCCTCAGCCTCCACATTCTGATGGCAGCCTGCCCGAGCAGTTTCTCACTGCATAGGAACAGCTAACCACACTAGACACCACAGCCATAATGAACTCCATCCCCTCAAGGGCACCCACTGGCCCATGCCCCCACTGCCTCTTCAACCTAGGAAGTAACAAAATCAGCCACCAACTCACCACCATCCTCTACACATCCATTGCCACAGGCATCTTTCCTGACATAGGGAAACATGCAGAGATCAGACCCCTCCTCAAGAAGCCCTTTGCCAACCCCAGCGATATCCAGAACTAAGTCCCCTTCTCACCTCTCTGGTTTCCCACCAAAGTCCTGGAGAAGCCCTTTAACTGTGAGCTTACCAACCACCTGGAACCAACCACAGTACTGAGATTGCCTCTACAGACGACATCCGCACCCTATGTGACAGAGGAGAATCTTCCGCCCTGATTCTTCTGGGCCTTTCCGCAGCCTTCAACACCGTTTCCTACTACACACTAATCAAGAGACAGCACCAGATCAAAATCAAAGGAGACTCGCTCGAATTGGCTACAAACACCAGAAAATAGCTACGCAAGCCCTAATCATCAGCCGTCTGGACTATTGCAACGCACTGTAGGCAGAAACCACCATGTAACTTGTGAGAAAGCTCTAGATGATACAGAACTCAGCGGCCAGACTGATCCTAAACCTGCCCAAATGGACCCACATCACCCAGCCCCTGAGGAACATACACTGGCTCCCCGTTTAGAAAAGATGCCAATTCAAGCTACTGACAAAACCCTCCATGACCAAGGACCAGCATACATGACTCACCACCTGAGCTACCACCAACCCTCCAGAAACCTTTGCTCCACCTCCCTCGCCCTGGCACAAACACTGCACATCTGGCATAGTCCACAGTGGAGGATGCTCCATCGTCCACCTTGCTGCCAAGTCCTGGAACGCTCTCCCCCTCCACCTCAGAACATCACCCTCACTGACTGATTTCTGGAAGAAACTCTAGACCAAGCTCTTCAACTAAGCTGAGCAACCCAGCACCTGGGTACCCTCACAATTGATAAGCAGTGCTTTACAAGTACCATTTGATTGATTGTTTGAATATGCGCCGTAGATGGAGATTATTTGCATGGTCGAGCGGATAAAGTGCACTTAGTTCCTATGCATATGTAACATCAGAAAGCGACCCTCTTTGTCCCTCACCACCTTCGATACAATGGAGCAAAAGCCCACTTTGAACAGATTGCCCACCTCCAGTGTTTCAGTAAATGTGTAGGCCCAACATTGTAATTAATATTTTAGGTGGGCCATCCGGTGGGTGTCGGCCCCCAGAAGGTGTGTCTCCTGGAGAAGGACACTGTCTGGTTTGTGTTGCAATATTTAGCCCCATACCTGTTTTCACTTATTGGACATGTTGAGGCCTCATATGTTTAGAGAACAAATTAGTGTCCATCACCAGTGTCATCAGTAAGTTCTACGTGAGTTAGCATCTACAGTCAAGGGAAACATAGGGAGGTGAGGTCAGGGTGACAGGTAGGGGCCCTGAATCGCATTGCTCCCCCCCAGCACCAAGGATAGCAGAACTAAATTGCCCCCAGGGAGCAGGCCAGCATGGAGGGCGGGCTGGACAGGTGCCCACCATCTGAGAAATTATGATATAACACTGTACATCCTGAAGAATGCGAAGACCACAGTCCTTAGAATCGACCTAAGGAAGGAAAACAAACACATCAAACCATATTCAGTGGACCAACCAGGTCCAACACAGTCACCTGATTCCCACTGAAATTGGCTGACATGCCCAATTCCCACTTGAGGAGTCCCACTACTGTGGTCCGAATTGTGTGGAGCTAGCCATTTGGAGTGGTCTATGGTCATATACATGAGAATAGTCAGAACAGCCCCTAGGTACCTGTGGCACTATGCATCCGCTGTCCAAGGCCGCAGGGTTCGCAAGGGTCCAATCAGAGAGGGGAGGTTCATGTCCTGGAGTCCTATATTCTCTGCACTACATGGAGCCAGAAGGGGATGTGGCCGGGCAGGGGGTCATTTTTTAGGCTCTGAAGATGCGGAATGATGTCACGTTTAGTTTCCTGAGACATTGCTTCTTTTTGCCTCTTGTCTGTGTGATGTGGCTTTACCATAGTCCAGGCAAGGCTCAGGTCTTCTCTATGAGACATGTGAGACGGTGATGGATCTTTATCTAGGGTGTCGATTGCAAGCCCCAGCAGATGCATCTCCTACTTCAAAGAACTCGGCTCTACGATTACCATCCCAATTGAACAGCAAGGCGAAGGGGTGTCCCCATTGATGACGAATATCCATCTCTCTGTTTATCAGTAATCGGCTTGAAGTTGCACCATTGGCGCAGAGTGAGTGGAGAAAGGCCTTGGAATAGCTGAATTGTGTAGCCATGAAACACCAGATCAGCCTTGCCTTTGGAGTCTCCCTGAATAGCTTCTTTCTCTGTAAAAAAGTAGACACATATCAGGATGTCAGGAATGGCAGTAGAATGCCCTCGAGCAGAAGCCACATGATGGAGCCTATCCAGGGCTAGAGGGGAGACCTCCTTGTCCCCTCATATCATTTGCAGGAGTTCAGCGGTGAAGGCTGTGTCATTTTCTTTTGCTCCTTTGAGGACACCCCTGATGCAAATGTTGTTTCATCTACTCCTGTTCACTAGGTCCTCTTTCTTAGTTTGCAGCTCTATTTGTTGATTTTCAAACCCAGCCACTTGATTCCACAGCATCACCTGATCCCCTGAACGGGCATCCACTGTTTGTTCCATGTTGTCCACACGTCCCTTTATCTCAGACACATCACACCGAATGTCCTTGATGCAGGATTTGAAGTTTGCCTTGAGGGAGCCATACAGGAAATAATCCATGTAGTCCGGTGAAATAGGTACGGTGTACGAGCCGCCTAGCATGGGTGTACGAGGGGGAGCCGATGTCTCCAAATCCATTGTAGAGGTCCTGTTCCATTGGGAGGTCACCAAAATGTCTTAAGTTGATTTGGGATGCAGCATGGTGCTTAAACACAAAGGCAATAAATGCTGAGATTTGAAATGGACTTGGGGAGTCACTCCCGACGTAGTGCAAATCAGATGCCACGTAACAGGTCCAGCTGCGTATGTGCCCTGCTAGTAGGGTGTGTGATTCGTGCACAGCGCTCACAGGGCCAACATAATGCAGAGGAGTAGGATATCATTGCCCCTTACTGTTCAAGTAGAAAGATTTGAAGCAGCGGTACCAGGACTCCTCACCATGGAGACGCTGTCGCCTCACAGCCTAGGGTGTCCAGTGGGAGCTAGGTGCAGAATGGAAGGTACATGGTATGCCTTCTCCAAGCAGGTCCATCGGTCACCAAAGGCACCACTCCTGAGAGCGTCCTCTCCACATTCAACATCATCCCCACAGAATGTGCCTCACAGTCCAGACCATTCTCTGGGTCTCAGTTCCTAAGTGCCCATGGCCTGTTGCAATCAAAGGGGGAAAGTCCAATGCAGGCCTTACTCTGGCAGAGGAGCCTGTCCTCCTGCCGAGGGTAAGAGGCGTCTAAATATGGACAGCACCTCCGAGGCAAGTCGCAATTTTCGGGCTCACTAGGCGCTGCGTATGTCGCAGTTAGAGGCGCCCTGTTTCAAAGTCAGCCAGGAAGCGATGCCATGCAGAATCCCCAGGGATACTGCACTGGGCAAGGGGTAGCTGAGGGGATGGAAGAAAACTGAAAAGTCCTGCCACCAACTCTCAATGTCCACCCATCACCCAAGGGTAGTCAATTTAAGCCACTCTGGCAGAAACAGAACCAGCTAAGCTCATCCACTACATTATGGCACTGCGCCGTCTGAACTGCCATTGTGGAATTGACAACTAGCCGATGCATGCACCTCCACTTGCTGTCCTGGAGAAAGCTGTGGTGCAGAAATCAGAACCCTCGCAGTGGTACTGCAGAGCTCCGTGGTACTTGTCATACACAGGCTCCCGAACCAGATGCTACCTCCCCTCCGGGCTCGGGTCGCACCGAGGGTTTCGTGGTATGTGCAGGAGCCCAGGAGCAAGCTGGATCGGGACTACTCAAGGCCCCCTCTCAATGTGGTGGCTTGTATGGGTTGGCAGCACAAGAAGATGGGCCACAGCAGCTGGCTCATAGAGCTTTCATCTGGTGCTTGGGCATGGTGAGAGAGAGATTTGTGGGTTCCCTAGCTCCAGCAAAGTTTCTAGTGCGCACCAGTCGCAGAGCTCCTGGCCAGTCACCAAGCCTCCCAAAGCAGGTTGTGGCAATGTACCCTCGCTACAAGTTATCCCTGTCAGGTAAGGCGTTGCAGCACAGGCTCTACTCCAGAGTGCTGCGGTATCACCCTCCTCAAAATAGCGGCTCTGCGCAGAGGGGCCGGCTGTGATACTTGCGGGAGCCCAAGAGTAGGTGAGTGGCAGATTACTCAGAGCTCCTGCATTAGCTGTTCTCAGCCTCCCTAGAGCGATAACGGAAGGCTCCAGTTAGAGCAGTTGTTGACCTCCATCTCCCATACTGCAGAATACAGGGCCCAAATCTACAAAATGGCGGCTCCGAGCAGGCGTGGCCCTGATCAAGCGGCTGCATTGCTGTTGCCAGGGCGTCGATCGTGGGTAAAACCGTTCCCCCAAGTGCAGAAGGGGGTCACCAATGTCCCGTTACGGTGAGAGCCTCAGAATGGCCGCCCTGGTGCTAGGAATGATGCTGTAAGGCTGACAGGGACCTAGAGGACAAATGGAGCACGTCTTACAACATTCCCCGACAAGCCCAGCCCCGCATTTCTGATCACACATGCTGTTCAGCCTTTTCAAACACATTATGGTGTCTAGTTTTGAGCTTAGCAACAATAGGTGAATACAGTAACTGAGCTAATATGTTTACTTGGATTATTGCATGAATTGTGAGTTTTCTGCACTACGAATGTGTTGATAGGTTGTGGGACTATACTAATGCTGTACTAGAGAAGAATCACTGTGAAAACAACATTTCGCTGCTTTTAGCGTTAGAATAAAGTGTTTTATATGAATATTGACCTTCCTGGTTTGTTCGTTGAGGAATGTATATGTTTTTTCTTTTTTGGAATCCGCAACTCCATGAAAACTTTGCCGCTACTTGGTAAGGGCAGACCCAAGACAGTCAGTTGTTTCTGACCATGGGTCACTGTCAGTGTTAAAGGACTCCTGCCATGCTAGAGCTATATGGGTGGCTTATCTGAACTGAGCTGCAAAAGCAAAGTGCAGACCAACTCTGAGATCTGCAAAGCTGACCCACTTATTGACATTTTGGTGTTTTGGGCAGATTACCTAATATGCATACTTTGGCTACAAATTCTCTAAACCTGGTTGGCAGTTGCTGTAGTTGCAAACTGTATTTTTCTTTGTTATTCATCCATATTGTTTAAAGATTGGTAATCAGATTATAGTGATTAATTTATTTATTCACACTTGCTTTAAAGTCACATCATCACAATTATTATCACCTTCATTGCCTTCTATTTTTTTTTTCACTATATATTTTAGGCTTGTTGTGGAACCTTTCTTCTAACGATCAATTGAAGAGTATATTGATCAGGGATGCTCTCCAGACTGTGACAGAGAACATTATCATTCCGTATTCAGGATGGACAGAAGGGGACTATCCGAAGATTGATGCGCTATCTGATCCAGACATATTTTATAATGCCACAGGGTGCCTTAGGTGAGCCTTAATTCTCTCTCCTATGAACATCATAATTCAAATTTATAATTGATGATGCAGAGCATTCCTTTCAAAGTTTACTGACTGGTGTGATACATCCACAGCAATTTATTTTTCAGTTCAAGAGGACACAAGTGTAATTGCCTATCCTAGCCAAATAATTATTCTAACACCCATTCCATCTTGTCTTAGATCAAATATAAACACACAAATATGTATTTTCTGTTTTTGCTAACTTTAAATACCAAATGATCGTCATTTTTAGTAACTTTAAATCGAGAGCCTCCATCACCCTTCACAAGGTGTTTTAAATGCATCTTCTGCAATAGAATGTGAAGGAGTTGAGAAATTTCATAACGAGGCAAATAACCAGATTTACCCCTGTGGGCTTCAGAAAGTGGCAGGGCCCTCAAGACCAGTTGCCTGCTGTAAACAAAATTAAATGGATTATTATTTGGGAGTTTTATGTACCCACCCCAAGTAATATTCACACCTTGTCAGAGTCAACCTTCAAAGTCACTAAATTAACCTGAGCTTAACCCTCTGGTGCTATGGCACAGAGCAGGCAAACTTGACTTAGGGCGATGGGTGAAACATTTATGCCGCACTAAAATGTACAAAAAGACTAATAAAGTTGAATTGCAAAAAAATGTAAATCCCAAACCAAAATAGAATACAATTTAAACCAAAGTACACCAAAATGACAATCTTATAAGGGGACCTGGAGCTAAGAATGTTTACAATTTTAAGAAGGAATAGAGCCAAGAAGCGTAAGGTGCTAATGATGGTCAGTGCTCAACAACAGATGCACAATTTGATGCCATCCACTATGAAGCATGGGTTGGATACACCAACTAAGTTTGTCCTTGTCAAAGATATTACCCTCTGACTTTAGTCCTTTACATCCCAATCCACCTCACGAGTACACTTCTAAGGCCCGACAGGCCTCAGGGAAGGCACTTAGAAACTCATAGGGTGTCAGGTAGAGGCTAAACAGCAGGGGCCAGTCGCCACTGGTCAGCTGTATAGTTGCAGGAGAGGTTTCTTGTAGTTTTTTGTGTCCTTATCGCTTTAACAGGAGGTTAACCTTATGATCACGGGAGTCTACTACTTTGACCTGAGTACAAGAGGGAGCAGGTCTAGTCCTTCAGGGCTTCTCTCAGGTCACAGATAGCAGATCTAGTGCTCCTATGTTCTTCCTCTGGTACAGGAGTATTCGGAAGTGTGTGCCTGGATCTGCCACATTTTTGTCTGTATCAAACTAATGGATGGAAATGACTGCTGTGTACACCCTAACCAATGGGTTAAACATTCCTGGGGCCAACCCTACCCTCTTTGGGCAAGTCTTCTGCTACATTAAACCAGAGAAAGAAGTCTGGTAGAAAAAAGCAGTGTTTTCCAGTATCCAGACTGTGAATACACAATCAATGTTTACCTTTCTTTCAAGTACACCCCAGTGTTATCTAGAAAAACTCAGTGACAGAAGTCAGGTGGGACAAAGCAGGTCCTTCGGCAACCAGACAATGGCTACAGCAGTGCTTCCCAAACCTTTTAAAATCACGACCCACTTTTTAGAAATACAAACTTTTGCAACCCACCTAGCTTTAATGGACATGGGCAGGCCTTTTTTGTTTCTTATCTATAACTAAAGCGTTGTGTGGTAGTGCACGGTCACAAAGTCATTTACAGACAGCACATTTTCCAATGGAATGACAACTAAATTTTCAAAGACATACAGTTATACTTCTATAACTATATTTCACACAAGTGATGATGTGTGGAAATCGTGTTTCAGTGAATATGTATCATTTGTGCATCTCCTAGGAAAGTATTTTGATTTAGTTTGATCCTATTCAGATCTTTGTTTCCATCGCACTTCAGAATAACAAAAAATGTGCTTCATTGTTTTTACTCTCCAACTGCTGAATGTGTACAATTTATTTACATGTATTTACATTTTGTTGTGTGTTATATAAAAAAAACACTCTACCGCCTTTCCTTTTAACACTCCCTGTACACAGAAAGATTGCCACATATTTAACTTTACATTTCTTTTTCTGTCTGCAAAGGGAGAGGAGTTTGTAAACACCAATCCCCATGTTAATAAACATAACTAGCAATTTTCCAGAAGACATAGCCTGACATTTGACCTCTGTCTTTAAAATGCAGCAGATATTACAAGATCAATACAGAATTAAAAGGCATAAGTATATATTTCTTGGGATTTTACGACCCACAAAATATTGGGTTGTGACCGACCCGCAGTTTAGGAAACACTAGGATACACAAGAATTGCTTTGGCATCATTTTTCTCTTCCTTTCAAGTGCACTTCCCAGTGTTATATGTAAAAACCAACAGACATGTCAAGTAGAATTTGTCATTCAAGCAGGATTTGACACTGTAATATCAAAAAGGAAGCTCACAGTCCCCATCCTGCATATTCCTGTCAGGTTTAGAGGAGTCTTCTCTGCCCATTCAGGTCAGCCTGTTTGCTCCTAGAAAGCACTTCACATCTTTTTTACACCTCTCCAAATAGTAATTATTGACCGACAGAAACGAGAGAGCAAATGGAAATTAGACCTTCAAAAACTCCATGCAGGAAAAAGATAACTTTCTAAACGTTTATTTTCCTTCTTAATAATAATATGTATTAATTATTATTAATTAATAACATCAATATTTGAAAGGATGATTTTGACATGTTGAAAGGGTTTGTTTTGACCTTTCAAATTGCAGTGTAGTCAGTCTACATTGGTAGGCTTGAAGCCATGTTTTACACTGTCACTGTCTTGGATGGCATAGTAGGTGTTGCAGTCCATGAGTTACATTTAACTTTCAGACCATGGGTACATTTTGTACCATATAATAGGGACATATATGCAAGTTAAATACACTATTAGGAATATGGCAATTCGGCGATGTTTAAAAGGGGGCATATACACTTTACTACCGGCTAGCAGGGGTAAAGTGCATAGAGTTTTACATCCAGTAATCATGCATGTTTGTTGGTCGATCTATTCTTAGTGGTGAGCCACCTAAAGGGGATCATTGTGGCAGTAATATTTCAGAGAGATTTGTTCTGATAGGAAGCCGTGTGAAATGTATTGTTAAGCAGAGTAAGGTGAATACCATTGAGAATATAATTACCATAATCTAGTCTAGAGAAGACAACTGCCTTGTCTTGCTGGCAGTGCTAAATTTGTGAATGAAAAAGTGCCAGGGCCCAAAGTGTTGCTCAGGAGACCATTGCACTACTAACTAGAAATGCCATCTCTGCCACATGCCAGTATAAACGCTCCATACTAAACATCACGTGACAATTTGGATGATTTCAGGCCTCCCAAAACAGTAGTGATGATCTGGATGCTCTACAGTTATTTTTTTAATGTGTATTTAAATGTTGAACTGATGTGCTTGGTGCAAAAATAGACAGACAGTGCTCACATGTGGTGGACTTTCATAAGTAAATGCCAGTGTTACCAATTAAGTGCCGGTGTCGAGCACCAACAAACACTGGCACAAATCAAGCACACTTACTGACTAGGAAAGTTTAAATATGACAGATTTTTGCACATATTATTGATGAGTTTGTGAAGGTTAAGTTGACCACTGATCCCATGGTCATATTGAACTAATGAGGTCACTGTGCTGCTGATAGTATTGTCATTGGTGATTATGAGCAACTATTGTATTTATTGTCTATACACCGTATACACAAAGTCGCTTTTCAGAGCCAACCCTTTTACCAAAATTGGGTTCTTTTTGTTTCTAAATCGTTTTTTCTAATTTCTCACTTGGCTCAGCCGATCCGCTGTGAATCCTCTGCCAAATAAGGGGTCTGCCAGCTATGTTGCAGGGGGTTCACAACCAAATCCACACATATAATACAAAACCTCAACACTTTTAATATGAATAAATGTTATTCCAATTCATATTACTGTATCACTGTGTGTGGGTGTGTGAGTAGCTGTAAAGTAACTGTATGGGTTTGTGAGGGGCTATATGGGTGTGTAGGTGGGTGTGTTAGTGGCTGTGTGAGTAGGTGTGTGAGTGGTTGTATAGGTGTGTAAGTGGTTCTGTGACTGGCTGTGTGAGTGGCTGTATGGGACTGTGAGTGGTTGTGTGGGTGGATAAGTGGCTGTGTGGGTCTCTGAGTGGTGTGTGAGTGGGTGAATGAGTGTACCAGTGGTTTTTCTATATGGGTTTTTGAGGATGTGTGTAAGTTGCTGTGTGGGTCTATGAATGGATGGGTAAGTGGTTGTATGGGTGCGTGTGTGTGTGGCTGTTTGAGTAGGTGTATGAGTTCCTGTGTGGGACTACGAGTGGGTGTGTGAGTGGTTCTCTGGGTCTATGAGTTCCATAGGAAAAGTATTTTGTGTTTTGCTAATAAATTTGGCGCCTATGGTGAATAGTCACATTTTCAAAACAGGTTGTCAGTCACTTCAGCTGCTGTCTGGAAAGGTTTGGGTTGATTCGTCAAGAGGGGGCTGAGAAAAGGCGGCGATCCCAAAACTCATTTTTTCCTAGCAATTTCCCATAGGGATTTTAGGCACGACCGTAGCCCGAACCACTGAACGGAATTACACATTTGGTATAAATCCGTTCAGTTGTTTTTAAATCACTTTTTTTTAAAAAGCTTTATGTATATCTAGGGATGCGGAGAGTTCATTGATCCAACAGATCTCATGCTGAGATTTGATTGACTGCCACCACTTCATCCGGGAACTGGTGGCAGCTATTTCGGGACTTGGCCCGAGCCCCAAGAAAACCCCCAAAATAAATGGTTGTGGGGTCCCACAGAACCCCCGTCTCGGGCCAAATCAGCATATAATGACATTTTTTTGCTGCAAATTTGCGGACCATCTGTGGCAATATTTTGGCCCCGGGGACACCATCCCTTAGGGCCCAGCCGCAATAACAAATGGTTAGGAGGGCGCTCGACCCCCATGAGAGCCATTGATGGCCCTGGTGACCCCATCCTCCATTTTTAGAGTTATGGGATGGGTAAGGGCACCGGGTTGTAAGGGTGTTTGTAGGGTTTATGATTTGGTAGGGAATAGGGTGGTAAGGGTATTTTAGGGTATGGTATGGGTAAGGACATAGGGTAATATTGGACCTTTTAGGGTTTATTGGTGGGTAAGGGTGCAGGGTGGTAAGGGGTATTTTTAAGGGTTCAAGGTGGGTAGGGGCTTAGGGTGGTAAGGGTATTTTTAGGGTTTAGGAGTTGTAAGGGTATTGGGTTGTAAGGGTGCCTTTAGGGTTTAGGGGTGGGTAGGGATATAAGGTGGTAAGGGTGTTTTTATGGTTTGGGGTGGGTATGGGAATAAGGTGGTAAAATTATTTAGCATAGGGCTGCATGGTATGTATTGCCAACAAGAAGACTCTAATATCTAATCTAACAACGTGGCGGTCAAACAGTAAATGCCTCCTGACATCCTTTAGGATGCACGTATCAGTAACAATTTAGACAGTGGACAGGCATGTACCTCATTTTTGCACAATGGTATTGTGAACAACTGTCCTATCGAAGTGTTGTATGAACATCACATCTGTCACATACATCCACGTGCTAGATGTGGCAGCACTTACGGTCAGTTCCTTTAATCTCTCTGACTGTGGAAACTCATTAATATTTTAGCATATATTTGTCTTTATTATGTAGATAATTTGCATTTATTCCTAGCATACGCAGTCCAGCAATCTGTTCGACGTATTTAGGTTAAGTAAATATTGTTAAAAGGATGTTTGCACTCTGTCTGCTCCTCGTGTGTACAGTTTTGAAACTCTGTCTCTCCCCGTGCTCCACTTTAATGATGTATTTATCAATTTATGTAATGAATTATACATTTTATGTAGCATGTGGCCTTTCGACCACTTCAGAGAGCTTTGAGAGACTGTTTAAGTATGCAAACATAAGCAGGTAGTGAGCTAGGAATGTGTAATTTGATGTTCTCGGAAGTATTCATCCGAAGAAAGTAACTGGGAAAGAACGTCCAGTCCCATATATTGTTAGCACCTAGATTGATTGTGTGCCCTACAATTAAGTGTTCCGTGGCACACAATTCTAATAGGTTGCCTACATATTGGCATTTCTTTTCTCCTTACCTCGCCATACAGCGTCCTCTTTGCCTCCCAATTAGCTGCATAGTTACCGACAGAGAGAGAGAAAGAAAAAAAATCTTTTCGGATACAGATTAGATAGCACTGAGGTTTTTCATCACTTTTGGTTTAATTAATTTATTTTCCTCTAATAAGAAACTTTGAGCTAGGTATCTGTAGAATAGCATTCCCCAAATCAATTCGATTTATTGTGGAAATACACATGCAGAGGTGCCTTTTTAGGTGGGGCATTCCAGACCTCTTGTATATACTTTAGTATATACTTATATGTGTATGTTCTTTGTGGGCCCCAGAGATCAGTCCTAGGATTTGTCTGCTTCTGCTTAGGGACTGCCTCTATTTAACTATCTTGATAGAAAACGACTAGTAGAGGTCAGTAAACTACCAGAATTGCTTTCTGCTTGTTCAACTGCCTCTATTTAACTGTCTTGATAGAAAACGACCAGTAGAGGTCAGTAAAATACAAGAATTGCTTTCTGCTTAGGGACTATCTTTTGTTTATTTTTCTGGCAACTGCTTCTATTTAACTTTCTTGATAGAAAACGATCAGCAGAGGTCAATAAAATACCAGAATCACTTTAGCATTTTCTATATTCCAGTCCATAGAAATTGCCTTCCATGAGCACCCATAGACAAACATATTTTTGTCAAATATTGTATTTTCAGTGATATGATCACCGAAAGCCCTAATTCTATATTAAAATCAGAGCTTTGGACTATACCATTTCCTGCTGAAAGGCAATATTTCTCTCCATCTGTTTCCATACCTTGTGTGTCACACAGTTTGGTGCTTACTTTCCCTCCATGTTCAAGAACAGTAGATGTTTCAGCACCCAGGCTAATGTGCTGCATGGCTAAATCCATATAAGGTCCCAAAGGCGAGACCGATTGCATTGCAAATGCTTGTTATATAAATGTTTAACAAACTGGGATCGTCTTCCAGGTGGACCAGTGCATTCTTTACCTCAGCCCTTGAGAGGTGGCGATGCTTCGTATATTCTGTGCGCCAAACTTAATTGATTCAGAAATCCATATTAACATATTGATGTCGCTAAAAAGAGGGTATTTGTTCATTAAGATGGGAGCGTTGACATTTGTCTTGCGTCATCCGCTAGTAAAACACAGAACTAATAAGCGCTTCACTCCACTTTAAGTGCTTTGTGACATAATTAAGCAATCGGCAACGCATTCAGTGTGTCGTTGGTGTGATACAGTGCACTTCTTTGTTTTTAATGAGGAGGCATCTTGGCTCAGATTCAGGAGCCAGCAGTTTGGACAAATACAGTTCTATGGAGGGAGGTTTGTGTTGCCCAACGAGGATGCAAGCAGACAAAGCCATATGTGTTAATGCTGTAGAGATTCCCGTACTTTAAAGAGGAATCCCACAGATGGTATCTTAAAGAAATGTTTTGGATGATAAACTGTGATTTAATTGTGCCATTCAGATGTTAGCACTAGCAATCATGATATAGGTGTACACGTAAGTTAACAAGAACTAGGTTGCAGCCTTTCTTGAGAGCGATAGTTCTTTTGATGTGCCAATTTTGGGTGTTTATAAGCAAAATAATTCTAAAAGTAGAAGCTTAAAGTCAAAGTCTTAAAAAGATGGCTTTGTATTTTATTTATTTTACTTAAACAACTCTATATCCATTTCTCTACACCCTATGCTTAAGTTGGAACCCACACAAATTCCATTGGCTACTCTGTCCTCAGTTTTGGTGCCTGAAATAACAGGCATTTGCAATGCAATAGGTCTCGCATTACTTAAATGTTTGAGCTATTTGTGTTGCAAATAATAATGCAGCGCCAATAGCTCTAACTTTCAGTAATGCAAGACCTATTGTATTGCAAATGCTTGTTTCAGTTAAATAAAAAAAAAAAAGGTGTCCACCAAAAGGTCATCTTGTTTTCAGTTGTAAGAGTTATAAGCCAGACTTAAAATGTGTAGCACAGGTGCCATTTATGTTTTTTAACAACGAAGTGCCACAGACTACCCTGGGGAGCTGTTAGTGACAGACGCTGCTAATGTCAACTCGTCTTGCTGATTCATGGAACTCGCTAGTTGTGTGTGGTGCTAGGTGCTAATATATTACCCTGTGGTGTGCTTGGCAGGGAGTTCCGATTCAAATGTGTATGCTTGCACAATGCAGTGCTCGCCGGAATACTATCTGTATAACTCCTGCTCTCCCTGTGCAGACACTCAGGTGAGGTGGAGGCAGAGTCTCTCCCTCCAGAGTCCGGTGTGTCTGCTGAGACCACAAGCAGAAGTGGTTGCGTGACCTGTAAATGCTCCCAAATGCGTGCATCATACAAGAACTTGCATACTGTTACCAGCTTTCAGGGGTTTATATGCTCTTCTGAGATGTTGTTTAACAAGTAATGGCTCTGACAAGGTTGGGGTATATGTGACAGCTTGTTTTAAAATAAATCACATGGCAATGGTTTACTACCACTCTTTGTACTGGCCCAGGACTCGGTACCTTTTTGATGTGGTCAATTATGTTGTTAGTTTGACTGACATTAGGTGCGCAGCCAACATCCATGTTCCTTTGGATGTTGCAATCCATCAGCATCGCATAATCAGTAGAGGGTGAAAGAAGCTGAGATCCATTCGGTTTCCAGGCAAGAGATAGCTAATCAATGGAGAATGGATCACTTGTCCTGTATTATAACGAGGGTCTGAGGTTTTGAACGTCTTAAAAAGCCCTCAATCAGGTTCAGAGGTGAATCCGTATTTTCACTTCTTCGGGGGACAAGCGGACTGCTCACCTACTCAAGGAGTCAGATACATGACTTGTTCTTGCTCTGTCTGTTGTGCTACATCAGCATCCATGATACTTTCCATCAGTCTTTGCTTTCATGCAGAAGCTTTTTGCTATTTAACCTGAGTCAACTTAACCATCAGTTTGCCGGTGATGTAAAAGTGGTAAGACTAGACATGTTAAAACCACTGCTCAGTAGCAAATTCCTGCATAGATAAACTCCACAATGACTAAAACTGTATATAGCAAGACCTAAAAAAAGAGAATAGCCTTCCTCGTATTTCTGAGGTTTTAAATTCAGGGATATCATTCATGAGTGTTTACCTTGGAACAGGTTGAATATGGGCCATATTTCTTTGGAGTTAGTACTCTTTGAAAAACTGGGGTTTCAGTTACATTCTGAATTACAGAAATGTAGGAGCCATTCTGGTGCAGGGTCAGATGTTGTTCCAGATTGTGTGTAGATAGAGATGCTTGCCTTCTGATCTTTTTCTGCTTGCATTTCTTCATTTCTGTCTGACTCTGTGATGGCTCCCAAGTTGTCTCTGAACTCCCGAGATATTATTCTGTCTTTCAGATATTATGCTGTCTTTCGAGATATTATTCTGTCGTTCAGATATGCCGGGATGCCATTTCTGATAGCCTTGAAGGTGATGCCTGTTTGTAACAGAAGCAAGTTGTAGTTCCTTCAGTTCTTGGGGTTGTGAACTTCTCCAGATCCTTCAGGATTTCACAAATACCAGAATGGTATCAGTCTGTGCTACCAAAGAGGCTATTGAGCAGAGCGTTATTCAATCCAAATAAGAGAGGAGTAGGGCATGCACTGTTATCCTGAAATCACCCTTGGTTCGCATATTTAAATAACAGTAAATTATAGCCTTGTGTACCCTCCATACCTTCTCTCAGATCAATTCCTAAGCATTTCAGATGTTATTTTTCTTCAAAAATCTTTTTGCTGGTGCATCAATAAAAGGGATGGATCTGTCTTTTCTTGAAGGACTTTGATCTGCTTATTTGAGTATTATTCCCACCTCAGCACCTTTCCAGAAGATTGGGATAAAAAGTAGCAAAAGAGAAAAAAGGTGCCACATAAATCAAATTCCAGTTTAAATAGATATACTGGCACTCATTCTGTACCAGGAGCAATACTGTTATGAACGTTCAGGGGTTTATAACTTCCACAAGTGCAAAAGAGGGTGGGTGGTGGGGAGTCACACAGAACCAATTTGTTTTGGTGCATAGCTTATTGTTGGGATACAAAACAAGGTTGGTGGTAATATAGATTAGGGAAATGGGTCACCCAATTGTGAGAGGAGGCGAGCAAATCAAGTTTCGAAGTATAGCTTTTACACATACTCTTCAACAGAAACAAAGCAATCCCTAGAACAGTACTCCGTGGATGCTCCCTTTAAACCACTACAAACATCTATCTTTTTCTTGATGCCTATTAATTTGCATTCCTTTGAAAAGATTTCCGGGATGGCTTTCTAGATAGAAATCTGAAAGCTTTCTTCTCTTCCTGAGTTTCCTCATAATCTCACATTTATATATACTTAATTCGACTACCATAGTTGTCAGCTGTTAAGTTTCAATTTCTTGTTTTTTCTTAAATGTATTTGTAGGTAATTTGTTTCCTAAAAAGCTTTATGGTGCTAAAAGACAGACAGTGAGGCATAGAATACAACATTCTCTCCCAAAGGATGTAAGCAAAACAGAAAGGACTTCAAAGCCTTACAAAATCCTAACAGTAATGTAACTGTAACAATAATATGGTCTTGTAGAGCAAGGTTATATCCGAATGGTGTCCTTGTGCTAAAAAGGAATCAGTAGAAATCTAGTGTTACTGTGAAGGGGAAAAAATGAACTTTTTAAGCAGCTTGCTGAAAGATTGATGATCTGTTTCTAGCTGTAAAAGAAGGTAAGATGGTTCCAGACAAGAGAAGCATGGTAGGAAAAGGTTCTGCTTACATATTTTGGGCACAGAAAGAAGCAATTTAGAAGAATGACCATTTGGGGAAAGCTCATACAAATGAGGCTTCTGACAAAGATATTTGGGGCAGAGCCATGTACCACTCAAGATAAAGGAACCCAACCTTGAAAATGCAGATCTTTTATGTTGAAAGCAGTAGAAGTAAAGAATTTGATAGGAAGTGGAAGTAAAGAAAAGGGACCGAAATTCAGCAATCCACTGGGATCGGTAGACTTTTTTTTTGAGCAGAGGTATCACCAGTGCTTTCTCCTAGTATTCAAGGACGACAGCAGAGTAAAGAGAAATATTGCACTAGTCTTTAATGACTGTCGGAATAATATCAATTATGTGCCTCAAAATATGATGGAGGGGAAAAGGATCAAGTGGAGATCCAAAGTGCATGAAGTTAAGGAGCTTAACCGTGTGAGAGACATGCATATGTAACCAGCTCAATTAAAGACCCATCAGTAAGTAGTCAGTACTGCATCTGGCCTACTTGTTGAGTCTGCCTAAACTGTGTCAGTACTAAAAAAAAATAAGTAGCACGTTTCCAAGTTTTCATAAATATGTCGGTGTTAGAAATTAGGTTCAGCTAGAGCGTTAGTGCAGTTTTATTAGAAAAAGCTTTCAACAATTGTGAGAAAATATCCCTTTTTGTGTTGTCAACCACATTATGAATGTTTTTGCAGAAATTTCTTACTGGTTTTTAGACTCTGCACTTGGACACTGCTCTCTAGTGCCCAATGTATGTGGTATGACCCCTAAAACAGGTTTAAATTAATTAAACCCTAATTGGCCTATTTAACCTTCTTATAAGGCCATAGTATAAGAGGCTAATATGCGTTTGCTTCCAACTGTCACCCACTGGTGAATAGTCCTGATAAGGTGTGAAAACTCATCTTAGAGCAGAGATATTGGCCCGGGTCGGGGAGGTGTTTTTATCCTCTCGCAGGAAGGCCAGTTGTCCTATGCCCAGTGACTTAATTTACTTTAAAGAGGCCTTCCCATGCACAAGCGGCTGTCAGATGACACTTTGACATTCCCTTCATTTGTCCTCCCAATCAGAAAGGCACCCAGTTGGCTTCTCGCAAAACTGGTTTGGACTGACCATAGAGGAGAAGCTGCTCATTACCCTGGCCACACATTTGGTTGGCACACAGGCTCTGCACAAGAGGCAAATGGTTTCTTCATGTTGGATTTAGTGAGTAAGGGGTCGTGTGGGATTGTTTGCAGTAAAGTACACAGGAACTGCTGCAGAAGTAAGTAGGGTTACCTCAGGGAAAGGTTCCCTTATTGGTTAGGGAGGGTCTAGGAGACACCCCCACCCACAAGCTAGTGCCAGGCTTACATGTGGCATCACCTGGCACCCTCCTCAGAACACTCTGGACCTCTGGAAGAACAGAAGAAGACTGCACCTGCTTTTTGGGACCTGTGAGGAGACCTGAAGAACTAGAACTATTCCCTCTTATACACCGGACAAAGAAGCAGAATCCAAGGATCAGTTGACTGGCCTCCTGTGGGCTTACAGAGATGCAACAAGCTGCAAGAGGCCCTTTTCCTGAAGTGCCTATCTGACCAGTGCTAACTGGACCTGACTTGAACCCTTTAGATGGCCTCTTCTGTAGTGAGTCTTGAACCTCATGTGCTGTTCCAGAGGTGATGGGACTATGGGTTGTGTCTAACTGGACATCTCCTAACATATCTGAAAATCTAGGAGTTAGACAAATTTAGGGCTTTAGGACCGCCGAAGTATTGAGACAAACATACAGGAAGATCAGACTCAAGAGCCAGTTGAATCCAGTTCTGATAGGCAAAGTTCACCTCCTCTACAGAATTGCCAGTAAAGAAATAAACCTTGGCAGCAAGGGCTTGGTCCATGGGCAGGCAAAGGCTCTTCCCCAAAAACTGCTTAAACGCAAATTAACAGTTGATTGGATGTAAAAAGGAATAAAAAAATGAACCATCCAGACCAGTGACTTGGATTTATCTGTCAAGGATGAATCCAGAGAGCGTAAAAATTAGAGTGTGGCCATCTCTATAAGTAGGGCCAGAAACAAGTTCTTCAAGGCCCACCACTACCATAAAATTAATAAATTAAATGAATGAATTAAATCCATGGCACGCATACTGGATGAAACATCAGCCCAAATGTTAAAATCACCTCATACAAAAAGGATTTTATGTGATCATATCAGTGGAGAAATTAAGTCAGCATTTAACTTCTGCAAATTTAATGCGAGGGCTTGGAGGTGGGTAGCAAACAATGCCTGCATCAGATTTTTAAGCTGTTATATTTAGGGAGAAGTTTAGTAGCTCTTACTGAGAGAACTACTTTAGTTCAAATTCTATTTCCACTTTAATGGAATTACCAGCCCACCTACTCTACATATAGGGTGTGAAGACTATATCATTTTGAAACCATCAGGACAGACAGATCCAGATTTGAATCATCTGTTGTCCATATTTCTCTTATATGATCCATCTTCTCTGAAGTCAGTAAATCATAAATTTCTTCTGCATGTTTCACCAAAAAAATAGGCCTTAATGAAGGCTGTTCTAATGTTAAAATTATTTTTAACTAAAGAGTTATTAGCTTCTAAGTGCCTACCAGCTGATGGCAGCATTGTTTCCCTCAGCTAATTTATGCTGCTGGTATCTGGTGGCTCAAAAACAACCTTGATTTTTGAGCTATTGTTACCAACTATCATATTAGTAGCTTGTGAATGTTCTTCAACTTAGAACTACAGGATAGGCAACTGTCCTTTGTTGTGGTCATTGTGCCAGCTGTTGTTGATGCACCCCTAATAGTAAAACTGTAGATGCCAAGGCAGTCCGCTCCCATCCTTAGTAACCATTCCCTAGAGTACTGTATATATCTTGGCAGGTTATACATTTTTGAAGAAGCTGCCTCGACATCTAAATGGACAACATGGCTGGTGCTGTACATGGACAAGCGCGGATCAGAGCAGGCAGGCTTGCCTTTGGTATGTCTACTGCCATGTCCACTGCATGGTCTAGCTGCAGACTGCCTTAAATAGGCGTGGTCCTGCCCTCTCATGTGGGAAACTATAACAGTATCTAGTAGTATGCCAGTAGAGGAAGCCAGAAAATTGTGTCGAGCTGATGTGTACTTAACATCAGTCTGCTTAGCAGTGCTCCAACAGTCTCTTTTTTCCTCTCCTCAATTCCCCCTTCAGTCTTGACCACATTCCCTTCACGAGACAATGCAACACATCTTCCTCCTTCAAAAGAAACATAATGAGATTGCCATAACACGTAATTACAACATAGTAAACAACATACATATACAATTATGTCAAAAGGAAGTGCTAACGTTTCTAAGTAACAATCTAGAAGAGAATCACTCTAACCCAGTGGTCTTCAAACTTTTTAATTCCGCGCCCCCCCAGTGTAGGAAAAAAAAATCACCGGGCCCCCCTCAACATTTTTCACAATTATTTTATTTAACTGTCAATGTTTAAATATTTCTAGACTTATTTAAACATTGCAGCTAAGTTCTCTCACTGTTTTAGAGATGCAAACAAATACAGGATTTCCAAACATGCTATTCTGGTGAGCCAGGCCTTACTAATGTGTAATAGTATCCACAGTTTGATTATTCGAAATGGTAGAGGGGGTTTCAAAGAGAATTTGGAGTCCCTTCCCTCTTAACGCCTTCTCCCAGCCAGGATTTAAATGACAAAGGATGTTAATGATGGCCCATTACAGATAAGCTTACTGCGCTCATTTTTTTGGGCTAAAAGCAAAGCATAATGTTTCTTCTGGCCAGAGACTGGCGCCCCCCCTGGGATCACTTGAGGCCCCCCTAGGGGGGCCCGCCCCCCAGTTTGAAGACCTCTGCTCTAACCTATAATACAATAGAAATACACAATGTGACCGTATAAACAATGCATATAAAAGAAATGAACCACATTTTTGAATTATCGATCAATAATGAAATCATTGAACCATTTGAAAGTACAGAGAATCTTTCCTTGATTCGAACAAACCCATCCAATGGCACATCCTACATCAGATTCCCTGTCACTCCCGATTTTACCTTCTTTCAATAAACAATATGCCATCTTCACCTCTTTCTTGCCATCCCAACATTTCCATCACTCAACAGTACAGTATAGCGATTTACCTTTGTGATTTGAAGAGGCTTATAAAACCTATATAAACCCCTTACTTTCTCTCCATCCCTGCCTTACTCGCCTCAAATCACCCTCTGCAAACATATTCCATGACATGACCATGTGACACTCCAGACTCTTCGATGCTCCATTTCCTCCTTTCCATATCCGTTCACAGCCACGTTCTAGCCCTTTTCCCTCTCATGGCATCGAAAGGCACCTTACTAGTGACACTATTGATTGTGGTGTGATGCACCCAGACCAATTTCTTTACAGCATCTCTCCACTGTCCATCGTGACACAAAGCCAACTGTGTGCCTTCTTTAAGAGTTCTAGTCCATCTCTTCACAAGTCCATTACTATGGTGGTAATGAACAGAAAATCTGATTTGTTTCACTCCATTCAACATTAAAAAATCTTACATGGCTTGAAACTCAAATTGTACTCCATTGTCCACCACTATGGTTTCTGGTATACTCCCTCTTTCCCATTGGTCCTCCAAAAACTTAATCACATCTTGTGTGGTCACCTGATCAGAAAATGTTACCACCGGCCCCCTTGAATGGTAGTCGGTGATACCATAGCGTACTTTGGGTCAGAACCCAGCAGATTATAGAGCCCGGAAATGTCTAGACTAATTTTCTTCCACTGCCCATCCATTTTCTCAACTTCTATGGTTGGATATTCCAACATGCTCTGCGATTTATCATTCCGCACACAGGACAAGCAGACTTTCACTACTTTTTCTACATCCTAATCCATCCCTGACCACCAGTATTCCACCCTCACTCTCTGCTTAGTCGCACTCATACCACTATGTCCCTCATAAGCCAACAATAAAATGTGCCTCCTCAATGCCTCCGGCACCACCAACAACTTTCCCCTCAACAATACTTCGCCTACCACCGACAATTTAGTGCTTAGATTCTTGAACGATTCCACTTTACCTAAAGTCTTTCCTGTAGGTAACCTGCCACCCAGCAGTCATTTAGTTCATGACCTTCTGCAATACTTCATCATCTTTTACAGTTTGCACCCACTCTTCATGAGAAATACGTCCTTCAGTGATAATGCATGTGTTTGTAACATACCCTTCACCTTCACTGTCATGATTGTCAACAGGGTCTTTCACGGGCAATCTTGATAAACAGTCAGTCACCACATTTTTCTGCCAGGCATGTACTCCATTCTATATGAAAGCTCCAACATTCTCAAAAAGCCAAATGCAAAATTCTGGATGAAGCTTGGGAAGTGTCTTTACTGGTGAAAATATTCACCAAGGAACAGTGATCAGTACAAACCACAAAATCAGTTCCCCATGCAAACGTTTTCAAATGATTCACTCCCCACCACTATGCCACAGCTTCTCCTTCAATCCGACCAGAACCTGTTAATGGTCTTGATGCATTAGCAATTGTGACTTTATTACCCTGTCTTAGTTAGAACAACACTGCATCCAAACCTACAGCACTGGCAAGGTGTAGACAATGCTCTTATGACGCATATCAAAACATTTGAGTGCTGGAGCAGATGCAATTTCTTTCTTAAATTGCACAAACTCCAGCTCACATTCCGTGCACTAGTCAAACTTGCCATTTTTCAACATTAATATGTGCATGCTCTCTGTTTTGTCTGCAAACATATGAATGAACTGTTAATTCTATTCAGGCACTCATAAAAAGGCCTCAACTAATCTTTGTCCCATAGCGATGGGGCAGCCTCAATGGCCTTCACTAGCTTTCGTTTTGGCAATAACCCCCTTTCATCTAACCAGTGCCCAAGATACTCTGCTCCCCTCACATCGATCTTACATTTTTCCAACGTAATAGTCAACCCTTTACCGTGTAAAATTCCCAACGCATTGGATACAACATCATTATGTTTTCCCTCATTCTTCCCAAAAACCAAAATATCATCTTGGAAGTATGTTACTTACCTTTGTCCCTTGACTAGTTGGTGCTTTACCCTCTTTACTGCCAAAGCTGATGCCAGTCCAAAAGGCATACGTTTGAATCTGAATGCCCCTTCAGGGGTGAGAAAAGATCTAAGGGAGAGGATGTGGTCTAATGGCTAGGGCGATTGACTTCAAATCTGAGGAACCGGGTTAAAGTTTTGGAAATGATGCACAAAATTCAGTGATTCTGGGCAAATCACTTAATCTTCCCCTGCCTAACAAATATTAATGTGTCCTTGTGTAACGCAACTGGTGCTCATGTAAAGCGCTCTGATACACGATACCTTTGGGTCAAGTTCGCGCTATATAAAACTCAGAGAAAAAAAGATGCCTTGAGTCCGAATGTAAAGCTATTTGATGATATGCAGATAGCAAATCCAAAGTTGAAAGCTTTTTAGCCCCATTGATCATTGTCAGCATATCACCTATGCTGGGAAGAGGATGTCTATCCTTCCAGATAGCTTTGTTAAGGTCGCGTAGAGCAATGCACAACCTAAAGTTTCCATTCAGTTTCTTAGCCAAGACCATTGGAGCCAACCATTCGGAAGCCTCAGTTTCTTCGATGATATCTGCTTCACATAGGTTTCATAATTCAGTTCTTTGTGGCTCCCTTATAATCAAAGGTACACTACGAGATGACTCCTTACTTCAACACAATTGTGTGTGTGAAACCCTTGAGCAGCCTCAAATTACTTTTGAACACTATATGAAATGTTTCTTGACACACATTATTACACATCAAAGTAACATCAGCTAATGCTCCCAACACTTGATCGGGTTAATTATGGTCTAACTTCATCAGTGAATCTCCCTGTTGTGGCCACCCTAACAAACAGGACCCATCCTTGGTGATGTAACTATTGGAATACATTTTAACACCTTGGAATTCTAATGAATCCTCAAGGTACAAACTCGATAGGTTTGTACCCGTACACCACAAGTTTGATGTCTGGTTCAAATAACTTAGGAGCAGGAAAGATATGCTTCACCAATAAAGGTATAATGAGCACCCAATTTCGCCATTACTTGTACTTAAACTCCATCAGTCTTGATGGTGCAACAAGGATCAACGTTATCTCTGTAGATCCCGACTTCACTGAAATTCCTCTGTAGGGCTCTCTGAATTACCTCCACCAACCATGTGGAAAGACCCCCTTGACTTTGAAAGGTTACTTCCCTTTCCTTTGCAGACTCTAGCATAGTGTCCATCCATCATGCACTTTCTGCACACCTTATCAATGGCAGGACAACTGGGATCTGTAGCTATGTGCCATTTCAACCCACATTTATAAGATGAGAAGTTTTCTCTCTCTCTCTCCAGCCAGTTTATTTTGTACAGGAGCAGCTGCTTCTTTTTTGGTTGTAGCTGTATTGTATGTGTTCGCTTGTACTACGTCCACTTTTCTTACATTGCTCAACACCATTTCTTTAAGTCCTTTTTCAGTATTGTCTGCACTTTTTGCTATGTTTATTGCTTTTTGTAAAGTTAAGTTTTCTGTGTTCAACAGTTTTTCTTGCATGCGTTTGTCAGCAATCTTCTGTACCAGTTGAACATTCAAAATCTCATCCAGGAAACTTTTGTAGTTGAACATTGATGCCAACCTCCATAATGCTGCCGTGAAATTATCTATGGATTCCCCAAGCAGTTGAAACTTTGTAAAAATGTGAACATCTCCACCACTTCATTTCTTCTTTTTCCACAGTTCAAACCAACATTTTGATATCTACTTCATAATCATAACTGTCTGAATCTTCATCATCTTCCTCTGGTAATGGTGGTAGATGTTTAAAGATACTGTGCACTTGTGTGCCTTAACAATGTTTTAACATTGCCAGTTTACGGGAAGCAGTGAATATATCCCCACCAACAGACCGACCTATGCTTGAAAGTTTTCTTTCCATTCCTCCCATGTTGTAACAGGCTCACCAGGCGCATACAAAAAAAAATAAGGGCATAAATAGTCCCTCCATGGTTAGTATCTGTTGTGTTGGGTTTTGAATTTGCTTATGTTTGAAGATAACAATTTTCAAATAAGTTATGTGGGTTAAAGTGGGAAATATACCTACATAAGTTTATTTTATGATGCATGCAATTTAGGTGGAAAGTCATCCAAAAGCTGTTGTGAAAGGCTTTGGAGCATGCAGCAAGGAAATTGCCAGGCAACGCGTTAGTCACTCTTTTAAGCTGCGCGCTGGTACTTTGGCTCTTTGAGACGCAGTGCAGGGAAGTGCCAGGCAATGTGTTAGGGGAGGCCTTGACACACAGCTGCTTCCAGTGGGCTGCTAAGTTGCCAGGCAATGCGTATTTGTTGGCCAGGACACGCTGCAGCTCACAGTAGGCCGGTGCTGCCTGACAGGACACGTTGCACAATTCCTGAAGTAACAAATGGTTTTCTTTAAGTTGTGCGTGCCGTCGCCCAAAACAATACCTTCAAATCTGATGATCCCCAGCCCTTTATTTTGTGAGGGAAATGTGTGCTGTGCTGACAGCGACAATGCAGCTTTTCTTCACAGTAATATTGCAGGGATTCTGGGGAGTCACAGAACCATGCTTGGGATTATGGAACCTAGGTAGGAGGCTACTGAGTCATCCTACCACCTGAGTACCCATGAGCCCAGGACCGACAAGCTATTGTGTCTCACTTGCCCCCCACTTGCTCACAGAGGAACAATTGATTAGACACCCCAAAACACAACACTCTCGACCCTCTCAGGAATCGTGGTTGTCTTGGTCAGGATAGTAACACTGAATAACAGAAATCAGATGATAAGCAGAACCAAAAGACACAAGCAATTGCAGCTCAAGAACATCCGGAAAATAATATTGCCAAATGCAATGGAATGTTTAGTGCACAAATATATATCCAATTACAGCGTATTGCCGGGACCCAAGATGTAAGATGGCAAATGGAATTACATCAATTCCAGTAAGATATCCAAGCCTTCCAAATTGGAAATAGCTACCATCCAATTGAGCAGGTCAAAGGAGCAAACATGCTCCTCGTTTCCAGTTGTATATGGAACAGTCCAAGGAAAACCTGTGTGGACTTTGATGAAACTGAGATGCTAGTTAACTCACATTATGAGGTGGAGATGCTGTGCAGTTGCACAGGGACCACATCCTTCCACTGGCCTCAGCGAACAGACTCCGGACAGCCACGCAGCCCACAAGGACGCCACCCGCAACCACCATCACCTCATCAGGACTGCCAAGAGAACCTCCTTCAAAGACCGCCTCGACAGCAACGCACACAATAGCAAGGAGCTCTTCAACATCGTGAAGGAACTCTCCAGCCCCAGCTCCAACACCAATGACATCCCGCCATCGCAAGCCCTGTGTGACTCCCTCACCACTTTTTTCCACCGCAAGATAGCAGACATCCATGACAGCTTCAACACCCAGACAGCCCCAACAGACAGCAACACAACAGACTCTCCGCACACCATCGACCACGACCCCCTGCTAGCCTGGGCCAGCGTGAGCATTGATGACACCATCAAGACCATGAGCACAATCCACTCCGGCTCCCCGTCAGACCCATTCCCGCACCACATCTTCAACAAAGCCAGCAGCTCCATCGCACCCCACCTACGCAACGTCATCAATCTCTCCCTCGAGACCGCGACCTTCCCAGAGAGCTGGAAACACGCCGAGATCAACACCCTACTCAAAAAACCCAATGCAGACCCTAGAGACCTCAAGAACTTCTGGGCCATCTCTCTGCTCCCGTTCCTGGCCAAGGTCATCGAGAAGATCGTCAACAGACAGCTAACCCGATACCTCGAAGATAACAGAATCCTGGACCCTACCCAGTCAGGATTTTGCAGCAACCACAGCACCGAGACCACCCTCATCGCCACCACCGACGACATCAGGACCCTGCTGGACAACGGTGAGACTGCGGCCCTCATCCTCCTGGACCTCTCCGCCGCCTTCGACACCGTCTGCCACCGCACACTACGCGCACGCCTCCACGCCATAGGGATCCGAGACAAAGCTCTGGAATGGACCACCTCCTTCCTCTCTGGCAGAACCTAGAGCGTCCACCTCCCCCCATTCCGATCCGAAGCCTCCGAGATCATCTGCGGCGTACCCCAGGGATCTTCCCTCAGCCCGACACTGTTCAACATTTACATGGCCTTGCTCGCACACGTCGCCCGACAGCACAACCTCAACATAATCTCCTACGCCGACGACACACAACTGATCCTCTCCCTCACCAAGGATCCCATCACTGCCAAAGCCAACCTCCACGAAGGAATGAAGGCTGTCGCCGACTGGATGAAGATCAGCCGACTGAAGCTGAACACGGACAACATGGAGGTCCTCATCCTCGACTCCAACCCTTCAGCCTTGAATGACTCCTGGTGGCCGACGACACTGGGGGCAGCCCGACACCCACCGACCACGCAAGCAACCTGGGAATCATCCTCCACTTAACGCTCTCCATGACCAAGCAAGTCAACGCCGTCTCCTCCTCCTGCTTCAACACCCTCCGCATGCTCTGCAAGATCTACAGGTGGATCCTGACAGATACAAGAACAGTCACCCAGGCCCTCCTCAGCAGCAGACTCGACTACGGAAACGCCCTCTACGCAGGAGCCCCGACCAAGCTCATCAAACGACAGCAACGCATCCAAAATGCCTCGGCACGACTGGTCCTCGACATACCATGCCACGGCCACATCACCCCCACCTGAGAAACCTGCACTGGCTGCCCATCAACAAGGGGATATCCTTCAAGCTCCTCATCCACGCACACAAGGCACTCCACAAGACCGGCCCGGTCTACCTCAACAGATGACTTTCCTTCTACATCCCCAACCGCCAGCTCCACTCCGCCGCCCTCGCACTCGCCACCGTCCCGTGCATCCTTCTCCCACCTCGCCGCCAAGACCTGGAACACCCTCCCACTGAGCCTACGACAGACCCAAGACCTGCTGACCTTCAGTAGGCTACTCAAGACCTGGCTGTTCGATCAGTAGTGCCCCCCCTCCCAGCCAGACCCTCATGGGTATGTAGTGCGCTCTACAAATGTTTGATTGATTGATTGAGCGCTGGGTTGTATACAAGCCACATACACAAGGAACAATCCTGGCTATGGGCCACTAAAGGACTCCTCAACTGTTTAAAAACCAGGGCAGCATGAAATGGGGTAGCTGGGCAGATATCCAGGGCCCACTGAAAGGGGCACTGGATGCAATGAAACACCGGTTACACACAGGTGATGTGAGCATATCGGAAAGTCAGCATCTAGAGGCACCATTCCAAAAAATTTAAGCATTTGCTCACTGCACAGCTGCAGCGATGCCTGTTGGGGCGAGTCCATGGATGGAGTAGTCTTGCAGAATAGAAGCACGATGATGCCGCAAATCAAAATGAGCAGCAGCGGGAACCCACCAAATACACTGGAAAAAAAATAGAATGTTAAAAGCTGAAATTATTCCAAACATTATTTGAAAAGAAATCATGGGTCCAGAGCCCACAAGTTTAAAAAGTGTGCTAGGGCCATGGTATCAGATGCATTAAATATTTGATGTAACTATTCTCTGAAATGCAAGGGGAGATTTGTGTTCAGTAATGAATGATTTTCATTAGATGTTCTCGCCACCTGCAACTTGAAGTTCTTGCGTACTGAAGTGAGAGCCACTTCTTGTTTAAATAATAGCACTTTGATTCTGCTTAGTGTTGAAATCTGTTTTCAGGGTTGAAATGGAAGACTACAACCAACTATCTACACTCCTATGTAGAGGAGGAAACAGCACGTTGTTGCAACAATTAACTAACTGGGAAACAGACACTAAGTATGGTATTCCCGCCCACAAACTACAACTGTCTTGATTATTTAGAACAAGATAACTGCCATTTGAAAGCAATGTGAGGATGGATATAATTGCGGGATCTGGATTTCCCTTCAAATAACAATCCAGATTAGGAGCAGAAACATTACAGGCGCCGTGGATTTTTACTTGTTAACTCACAAGGGAATGGCCAGCAGTGGAATCGCACATTTCTCACGTAAGAAAAACTTCTCTTTCAGCCCATTTGCAATGATTTGTAAAAGCCAGGTACCATAACTCATGTATGTAACTGCTTCCAAGGGTTTCATATCTACCTATGGGGAAGTGTTTCATGGAGGTAGTAAATTAAAAATGTAATTAAAGGATAAGTGGTAACACTGTTGGAAAGTGGGTAACGTGAATCAGGTCTATCTTATGTGAACCCTGAAGTAGTGTTCATGAAACTAGAATGGCAAACGTTTGTGTTCAGAGGCCATTCTGACTTTCCGGATGGAGACATCGCAGTGGAATTAAATGTACCATTTTGTATCATACTATTTAGTTGGTCTGCAGTATACTTGGTATAAGATTGCCAATCATCAAACAGAGCCAAGGACAGAATAGTGAGAGTATTCATTTCTTTAATCTTCACTAACCCCAGACAAGTAGTCACTTGGACCGTGTGATTGAGAAAAATAATTTGAGCTGGTATCAGACATGCATGGAATAAAGATTCAATACATTGGAACTGCCAGGACTTAGTACCCCATACTGATTTTAAATCAATATTGTCTTTCCAATAAATATATCCTTTTAGTGCTGAGTTATCAATAAAATGAGACGCATAAATTAACTTGGTATGAGTAAGCATGTACTTTTTTGAAAGGTTGGAAGCCAATTTAAAATAATATGAGACCAAATCTGAAAGTTAATAACCGCTAAAATAAGGGTACGTAATTTTTTGTGTCTTGGAACTAACTTGTGATGAAGTCGGGCAATGTTCCCATTGAGTATAGTTAAAGTGGGGAGGTTGTCCATTTGATCTGTGCAGAAAATGATGACAATAATGTTGATAGCAGAACAGATCAGCATAGTTAGCAGAATTCAAACATAAATCCTCAGTATCAAAAACAGGGTAATATTGCTATTTGGAAAACATTGAACTCACAGCATTTACATGCCGATCATCTAATTGCAACCCAAATATCACATCACCCATAGAAACATGGAATACATATGGAATCTGTAGGATCTCCGTAGGACCAAATACATCCAATGCTACTTTATCCCATACAATTCCATCAGTAACTGGGACTGCTGAAATGTTAACAAGGTACTGGCCTCTTTTAATTCTATGTGAGGATAAATGTGGGGTCAACACCCTGTCAACAAGTTCTGCAGAGAACATTCCGGGAGGTAGTGGCCATTAATCAATAGGAAACAAACAGTCATGAAGTCAATCCTTATGAACAAAAATACCATGGAAAACATGATTCAGGCATACGTCCAAGGTCGAACCAGATAAGTGCGTCTTAACCAAGATATGATCGCACACATACTCATTGGTGGTGCAGATAAAATTGAAGACAATGAAGAATTGTCCGAAGAAAAATTGTCTTGATCAATATAGTAACCAGAAGAACTCAGCTGAAATAACCGAGGCTGGGAATCTGGATTTAAGTTTGAGGCTTGTGCTCCCGTAGGGGAATCAAGGGGTGGCTCAGAATAAACGATTTTCATTGTGGAGGTTGTAGAAGGTAAAACAGATATCCAGTCAATTGAAGGCTCAATATCCCCCACTGGCAGCCGGGAAGAATCACGGAACGGAGCTCACAGGCTGTAATGTCCTGGAACACCCAGAGGCATCCTATTTAGTATTGGCCATATGGTGTAGCTTGACATGTTCAGTTGAAACATAGCTATTTTCTTTGTTTCCAGGCAGAGGACGTAAAATCACAGTTTGGGTACCCTAAAGACCAAGCACTGGAACAGGAGCACGGTAGGAGGGACCAAATTCTTTCTTGATTACCACCTTTTCACCAACTTTAGGGAGCCAGTCTATAACAGGAATCGGAACTGCTGCTACTTCAGGTGAAGTCAATGGCACATGAGATTTTGCCAGTGTGTCTCATCACTTTTGTAGATCCTGTAAGACAGCACAGTGATAATCTATGTCAAATGTTGCCAAATGTTGCGGCAGTCGCCACAACGTCTAGACGTTCAAGGACTGGAAAAACATCTTGGTACCTAAAATCATTTTGTTCAGGGTCTGCCCACCTAGAGATCTTCCTGGGAGATTATTAAGAGCACATTGAACCCCATAATGTGAGTTAACTAGCCACGCCCCGTACCTAATACCCTTGCAGTTAAAGATTGCTTTAAGTCACGGTTCATCTGCTTCACAACAGAATTGCCCTCGGGCCTATATGGAGACGAGAAATGCACCGCACTCCCATGGACTTGATTGAATCGCTGTAAGCCTTATAGGCAAAAGCCGGACCTTGGCCTGAATGGAAAGTGCCACAGGCATAAGTCCCGACAAAGACATGCAAATTCTTTATAACAGAATGAGAGTCAGCAGAGCGTTCCGGCCAAACCCAGAGGACCCTAGTGCAAGATTCCATTGCAACCAAAAAGTATTTGAAGGCAGTGTTGGATGTCAAAGGACTGCAATGATCAAGGTAAATACATCCAAAAGGATGATTAGAAATAAACAGATGAGTTTTCCGTGGACGCAACACAGTGGAACTTTTAATTTGTCAACATACATCACAACAAAGGACATATCTGTGAGTTTGCTGGTATAAACCACGCTACCAATTGCATTGTTGTAAAAGAGAAATAGCAGCCGCAACACCAGCAAGAGTAGAAGCCATGCCTTCATGGGCGGCCACTATAAGAGAGTGTCTATGGTCAAGGTTGGGAATCAAGTGATAGCCAAAAGTAGGAATAGAAACAAAAGGATCTTTGTCAGCAATCAACTGATAAGTATAGTGAGAATGAAAACCCTGTGGAAAAAGAGTGCCCTCCCTAGTCGCGGCAATAGCCACCAAAATGTAATTGTCAACCTTAGTCATAGAACATGTAACAGCGGCTACTCTAACTGTGGCTACTGCAGATTTGGCTGCCTCATCCGCCAATGAATTATCAACAGTGTGCGCTCCCGGAGGTTGATGTCCAAATGTATGGATAGCATGTGTAAGGGGCAAGCGTTTAAGGGCAGCCACCCGAACCCAAAGCTTTTTTTTGCTTTATTGTGCTACCGTTATAAGCCAAGAGGAAGTAGAAAAGGAGGGCTGTATCAAAGCACAAAGAGGTTTGATATTATGAGCATAGTCAGAAATGTAAGTCCTGCCAAAGTTTTACAAAAAACTAGCAGTAACTGCAATTTTTTTATGGTAGATGGAGGTTGCAATTGAGCACACTTCTTCAATAAATGGGGGCCTAAACCCCTACCCTCATTGTTCAATTTGTAACCAAGAAAGAGAATGGCCAGAAACGCAATATAAGATTTCCAAAAATTGAATTTTTAGTCTAGAGCCACAAATCGTGTAATGATCTGATCCACTCATGCGAGATGAGGATTCAATTCCTCGTCCGTCGGGTATATGTCATCGACATAAGAAAACGCATCAGAGTCAATTTTATTCAATAGTGATACCATAAGTGGGGCTATTGTTATACCCCATAGGCAATCTCGCATAGCGCCTCTGACTGCCAAGGGTGTTGAATACGGACAAGTCCTGGCTCTCAGGAGCCAGGGTGTGACTAAAAAAGCCATTGGAAATATCCAAAGTAGTTTTAAATCTTTTACATACAATATTATTGATCAATGTCGTACTATGAATGTTTTGCACTGCACAAGTACGGGTATGAGTATTCAAATGTTTATCATACAAAACTATGTGATATGAACCATCAGGTTTCAAAACTGGAAAGAGAGTTATTCATAGCAGAGACACAGGGTTCAATTCAATATTGGGGCTGTGGCTGAGGAATAGAGCGAACAGGCACAACATGTGAAGGAAAATCCTTATCCCAACCATCCTGGTTGTGATATAAGCAAGAACAATAAAATGTCATAAGAAGACATCAAGTTGTCCCAAAAAAGATTATTTAAGGTGTGCTTAATGTCACCTTCAATATGAAGGTCTATATTATGATGTCTATCAGGGGATGCTACACAATGGTCCACAGTTTCAACAGTAATAAAGGTATCAGTTGCTTTCACCTCCAGAAACAGGTGGAGTGTCTGGCGCACTATGGTAACTTCCACCGCGCTGTCGAGGAGAGTCACTGACCGACTCCTGTCCAGGAGGAGGGTTCTCACCATCGGGGGCATATTTTGCGGTCAATGCCGCAACTTTTTTTTAATGGAACGGGCTCTATATAGAAGTGGTTCCTCTCTCTTGATTTTATCGTCAAAGGAGTGCGGCGGGTCTTGTTGAGGTTGCCATCCATCTCTGTCGCACTGTTGATCAGACAATTTCTGAAAAGAACGATGAGAATGAAGATCAGCAACCTGAAACCTCTCAAGAGATTTAATCTTAGCAATCACGTTAATCATATCTACGTTCAGAAGCGTCCGGTGGTGGCTAACTACCACGAGACCTAGGCTTCTGTTGCTGGTTATTTTTGTACCAAGTCTTACCAAGGACTAGACGTCCCTCCTTTGCAGGAGGTTCTTATGGGTTCCAAGGCGCTATGTATTGCCCACTTTGGCTTTATCCAAATTTTTCATGCGGGATTCACCAGAGGCTCCAGTGGGGTAGCGGTCCTAATCCACCGCCGGGTTCCCTTCATATATACCAAAATATTATCTGACCCCTACGGTAGATATATTATTGTAACTGGCTCACTGCATGGAGAGTCCTTCACATTGGGCAGTATCTACGCGCCCCCCGCTCTCTGACTCATTTGTACAGCACCTGACGAAAACTTTGCTGGAGGTGCCATTAGGCCTCTCTATAATAGGTGGTGACTGGAATGATGTGGTGAATGTGGCTCAGGATAGGTAGAGGCCGCGTGTCGTACCGGAGACACTGTGAGATACAAGCCTGCAGACACTGGTGGGTGACATGGGATGGATAGATACATGGAGACATTTGCACCTGACTACGCAAAGCTATACATATTATTCGGCGGTCCATGACTCTTTTTCCCGCTTAGATTATATATTTATACCAAACACATATTATGGAATCGCTGCGACAGATATATTGCCCAGGGGCCTGTCAGATCACTTCCCAGTGGCCCTGACTTTGCACCTAGGGGGGGGGCTCGCCCCCTCTTTCGATGGCACATGTCGCCGTGGCACCTACAGGACTCGCAATATAAATCACACTTATGTCAGATAATCACTGATTATTTTGTGGACAACCTGGGCACAGTGAGCTCCGCAGTGATTATTTGGGTAGCTATGAAGTCAACCATCAGGGGTGCAGACATTGCATATTGTGCTGCCCAACGGAAGAAGCGCCGGAAGGAATTGCTCTAGACCGAAACCCAGCTGTTGGAACTGGAGCAGAACTGTAGAGGAGTGGAGGGTGGGCGGGCTCGCCGCCAACTTCTTCTGCAACAAATCTATGTGGACACACTGCGTGAAGAGGCCAGACTGGCTTGGCTGGCCTCCCGCAGCAGAATTTATCTATGGGGTGATAAATCAAGCTCTCTTCTACACCGTTTGTGTCAACAGGCCCTCCGCCCGGTAAACATACCAGGTTTTTTCGGCAATGATGGTCGAACACTCACAGATCCTACACAAATCGCTTCGCAACTTATTATGCGGAGCTCTATACCTCCAATGACGCCCTGCCGGAGCCCTTGATTCACCAATATCTTGACAATCTCCCCCCTAAGGTCGGTTCTGATGCGGCGCGAGCAAATCTAGATGCCCCGCTGACAGTCGACAAGCTGAGTGCTGCCCTGGTCGACCTGCGTTCCGGGAAAGCACCAGACCCGAACGGCTTCCCGCGTGAGTTTTATAAATCATTGCAATCACAATTACTCACTCATTATCTGGAAGTGGTGCATGTGGCTCTCGAGGAGGGGAGACTTCCGTCAGACTGGCGGTATGCTGAAATTGCGGTATTTCCTAAGCCTGGCCGACCTCCAGATCAGCATTCATTGTATCGTCCGATTTCATTGCTGAATGTGGAGGCCAAATTGTTGGCCAAAGCTTTGGCCAATCATATCCTCCCCTTTGTCGGATTTGGTTCACCCAGATCAGGCTGGCGTTATTCCCAATCGAGCGACCCGTCACAATATTCCACGGGCTCATAATGCAGTAGCGGCGATTGATCAACTGGATGGCCCGGCAATCTTATTGCTAGCAGACATAGATAAAGCATTTGACTCGCTGGGATGGACCTCTTTGTTTGCCCTCCTACAGCGCCTCAACTTAGGACCACGGCTCATGTCCTATATTAGATTATTATATACTGACCTCTCGACCTCGGTTAGAGTCGCCGGTGCGGTATCAGATCCTTTCCCGATAGGAGTTGGCGCCCAACAGGGGTGCCCCCTCTCCCCATATTTATTTGCACTAACCATGGACCCGCTGGCCTCATGGGTTACAATTGATGCACAAATGAGGGATTGTAAATGGCCAGGGGGGGTTTCAGATCGGATCGCCCTATATGCGAACGATGTCCTTTTCTTCTTAATGGATCCGCATCAAACGGGACCCCGAATTCTTCGTATTATGCAGATATTCGGTCTACATTCAGGCCTGTATATGCTAGGAAATCGATCCAGTGGCCCATTCGGGGTGGCTCAGAAATGGGCACCTGGGCAGCAGAAGTAACACTGGCCACAACTGGGTTGAAATACCTCGGGGTCTACATCTCGGCCACACAGTCGGTGTCGTGGAATAGAAACATTGCCCCCATCTGGACGCGTATACAGACGGAGTCTTGAGCGGGTATGACCCTCTCCATAGGGCAGATCAGCGATATTTAAAATGGTATCCCTCCCTCGTCTTCTCTATCAACTGCAGAACCACCCCTTTCAGATATCTATCTCTTGGTTCCGGCCACTCAACTCCAGATTAAGCCGCTTCCTATGGCACGATCGGGCCGCTAGTTTAGCATTTAGCACGTGATTTCAATCAACTTATTGTGGAGGTATAGAGACCCCTGATCTCCAATCATATCATGCAGCTTCCCACCTCTTGGTCCTGAACGACTGGTGGTATGGGATTAGCAACGACCCTGCATACCGAGTAGAGAGGTGGCTTATGGGAGATGTCGTGCCCACAAACTACTATACACATCTGCAGAGCTGCGGAAATTGCCGCCGGCCATGCGCATGGTCTTCATAGTGTGGAAGGAATCAATTCGTAGGATGGGGTGGTGGAAATGATTGACAAGGGAGACCCCCTTTGGCAGAGTGGCCTTATGCCACAATTGTTCACATTAGTGGGGTTTAAGCAATGGGACGCCATATGCATTTCCATGTTGGGGAACGTCATGCACGGTACCACAATGAAATCCTTTCAAGAACTCAGAAATGAGTTTGCCATGCCACATACACAATTTAAAAAATACCTGCAACTGAGACATGCCCTATCCCCATGCATTGCACACTTAGACTCTCTCCCAGAGTTCAACCCAATTGAGGCAAAGATATTTATGGGAAATTTAAGGATCATAAAACTGCAAAGATTTATCAAACTTTAGTGATGAACCTATCCATGACTTTACATTCACTAAGCAAAAAATGGCAGATGGACTTGGGTCCCCATGATAGTGACGATTGGACAGAGGCCCTGGAATCCCCGAGAGGTGCAGCAATGGCATCTCGCCTCAGATTTATCCAGTTTAAATATTTGCACCGTGCCTATTATACCGGCTTTGGAGGGCGGGGCTGATAGCTTCCCCTATGTGCCTGCGATGTGGCAGTGAGGAAGGCACACTTCAGCATACGATTTGGGGGTGTACCACGCTGGGCAGGTTTTAGAGGGGAGTTACTTGTTGTTTATCAGAAGTGCTGTGTTGGGACATACCTCTCTCTCCTAAGGTTGTACTGTTGCATATTACGAACGAAATTGGGGGAAATATCTATAAAAGACATCTGTTATTCTTGGGCTTTACCCTGGCGAAAAGGGACATAGCGAGGGCATGGAAGGATCCAGCTCTGCCCAGATTAGTTGCCTGGAAGGCTGGCCTTGACTGGTGTATGGACCTGGAACAGCCTATATTCAAAGCGCGGGGTTGCCTGCAAAAGCACTTTAAAATATGGAGACGATGGGCAGATTACAGGGGTCTCCTGCTAGAACCACCCCCGCAGGCAGAAGTAGAAACTGTATGAGGCTATTTCACAGGTCAATCATGTTGATACACTAGATTATGACATACGGGCAGGCGCGGACTACGTATTTTTAATATAACCCATTTTACTTGCCATCACCCTTGTTCTTGTGGAGCTGCTTCTGAAACAGTGGGCGAATGCTGACGACCGCGGACATCTGAGGCTGTTCTTGCGCTGGGACTGCGAGGCCCAGGGTGCCCTGTTCTACAGTGATTCAACGCACCTGATCCTCTTCCCGGCCACACCTCCTACCGCTATTTGATTGACACCTGTTCACGCGTGAGCGGGACGCGTGCGGGGCGTAGTCCGGGGCGAAGCCCGGGCAAAGGGCGGGCCCGTTTAAGCCCGTTCAAGCACGGACAAGACCGGACCGGGCCCTGTCCCCTTGCTCCACTGTCTCACCGTGCCTGAGGAAGTAAGCCACTATGGACACCCGAAGTAAATTACCGAGATCCCAACCGATAGTATCTGGTACTTTGGATAATTTTATTATCAGGGCCAATTCTGTAATCCAGGGGGAACTGAACTTGTCAGAAAGGCGCTTATCCGATGGGATTGCCAGTACGCGCAGGTCGTCTCTGGGTCTAATCGCATCTGCAGGCTCCCCTTCTAACCTCGACGATTCACAGGCAGCATTAATGGACAGTATCGATCACACAATTGAATCTGTATTATGCGACTTAAGATCTAGTTCCCCCTCACGCAGAGACACTCTCCAATCTATTCCTGAGGGTACTGATCAAATTACGCATCCCCTATTGCCGGACTTGATGTCGAATCGAGCACAGTATACTGAGGAGGGTGCTCTCCCAAAAAGAAAACGAGTGGGGATTACCAAGAGAGGAAAAAAACCCAGACTCAACAGACTTCATACTAGTACTGTCAACGTATCTATTCCAACATGTACTAGGCCTGCCCAAGTCAACAATGGCACTTCTAAACCCCCACTGGAACAAACTTTATTGACATCTAATACCTCTATCCCTGTCTCTGATTGTGACCTGGAACCCGATGAGGGGCTTGGCCGATTTACTGATATTATAAATACTGCTATCAAGGGACTTCTTACTTCACTGATTGCTAGGTTTGATGTAATTGACATTAGGCTCAAGGAAATAGAAAGGGCCGTTACAGTCCCTGTAAATTTATTAGAGAGCAGAGTTAAATCGTGTGCTGTATGCGAAGCGAGCAAGGCTGATTCACATTTTCCTTCCCTCCCTATCCCCTTAGGTTCTTCAAACTCTTCTTCAAGGAAGAAAATCCCTCCACCTGGAATTCGAGAATCAATGCCAAGTATTCCAGAACCCATACCAAACACTCCTTTGCCTACATCCTCTGCCCTCCCATATACAACCTCCGTGTCTGTCCAATGTCAACCACAAACCCTAACTAAGAACTCAATCGCAGTATCTAACCCAAAATATATAGATTCGGATCAAACTTCTAAGGATCCAGGAGCCCACATTCATTCAAATATGGCCCTAACAAACAGGAGAAATATAATTAATCTCCCACCAGAAGCTTCACCCTACGTTGTTGTTTTAACAGGCGTTCCAGAACTTACTAATTCTGCGTCTGAATCCTATGCATCTCTAAAAAATAAAGTCATTAATTGGCTTAACAAGCACAGGCCTCTCCCCCCAAACATTAGGTCACAGGTTCTAATGGTCAGGAGGGTTCCTTGGCTGGGTAGTACCACAAAGAATATTAAGGGCGACTGCATTTTGGTCAATTTCAGTAATCGCCAAACAGCTCCCTACATTCTTAATTGGATTGGCAGCAACGGTACCGCCCTTATCAACCCTTTACCTCTGTCCTCTTTCTATCCCCCAATTCACACTTTCTTCCAGGCCGAGATGGATGGTAATTGGTCTAAAGTTGGGGGCAATGGGGCTAGAGGTAGGTTTAGGCACTTCCATATTGATGAGCCCTCATGTTCTGATTACTCAACCTTCAATAGGTATGCCTGTCTTGAGGATGTCGATTGACTCCCTCAGGAGGTCCCTATTTCTGTTTCGTCCCCTGTAGTGTTTCCACTTTCTAACTACCAGTCCACTTCCCCGTCCCCATTTTTGTTCCCACTACTACTCCTATTTCTTCAAATTTGTGTGAGCCACCTGTTTGTAAAACTCCCGCTGCTGTTTCCAACAGTATAGCAAAACACAAAGTGCTCTCATGGAATATAGCCGGTTTACCCAGCAAACTTGATTGTCCAATATAGATCTTCATCAAATATGTTGCTTTCAAGAAACTTGGGCAAGACAAGATTACCATCGAATGGGCTTTGCTACTTACTCAATTCCGGCGGTGTGGGGTGGTCGTGGCCGTCCATCTGCTGGCTTGACTACTTGGGTTGCTACTCACTTGGGATGTACTGTTACTAATTCTGAAACTGGGTCCGATGATATTCTATGTTTGATACTGGATTGGGGCTTAGATATTAAACTGGCGGTGATTAATGTGTACGCCAGACCCATGAATTTTTGTGCGGAATCCCGGGTGATTGAGGCCCTATCAAATGTCTTAACTGGAATACCTGACCATATAATGCTTCTTATAGCTGGTGATTTCAATTCCCATTTTGAACCACTCGAGGGCCTGGTGGACCAAATAAACTTAGAAGAGGACGAAATCTGGAATATTCCCCAGGTTGCAGGCCCAATGGCTAGGGCCTGGGCACCCCTGGCTATCCAGATTACTTCCTTGACAATGGTCCACTCTATTAGGGCCTGTAATGGACGAACCATCTTAGATAATCCCCCTAGGCCCACATTTAACAAGCCAGGTAGAGAGGCTAGACTTGACTATATTTTTGTTCAAGCCAAGGAATGGAATAGAGTCCTTGATTTTCAAGTCATTCCAAGGGGGGAGAGCGACCACAACCCTCTTATATTGGATGTCTCCCTATCTGGTTTGTGCCCTCTAGATTTAGCGTCACCAGCTAATATCGAGCCATCAGACTCAGTCACTCTTTCAAACAACAAGCGGAGAATTAAATGGACCAAATTGGTTCGTAATCACAAAGAATTATCCCAAGTTTATGCTGTAGCGGCCTCTGTTCTAAATAATGTAGTGGAGATTTTAGAGCAGTATTCCCCTTTAAACTACTACGAGAAACTGGCTACTGCCCATCAGGAATTGTTTCACACGTTGTCCGGTTTATTTAACCCAACCGTTCCTTGTAAAAAGGGATTTGTAAACCAGCCTAACTGGTACAATAAGACCTGTAGATTGGCCAAGAGTGACTTGCTCGATGCTATAAAGAAGAAAGCCTCCAAGTCTGACATTCAATATAAGAGACAGACTTATAGATCCCTGATACACCATGCTAAATTGGAGTGGGCTTCTGAAAAGTGGGAGAATCTAACATCTGCCTTAAAATCTAGAGATTCACAGAGATTTTAGTTGATTGTATCTACTGGTACAACCGAACCTCCTGCAGTTGTAAATAATAACATTGCTCCAGAAGCCTGGGAAACTCACTTTAGCACTCTTTATAGGGGTCTGACATCTGCCTTAGCGACCCCACTATATGCAGTACCAAGCCAGGATCAGGTAAATTTCACGTTAAGTGAGATTCAGCTTGCAATTTCTCAACTCCCTGCAGGTAAAGCGCCAGGGTTGGATGGGGTACCAGGAGATTTGTACAAACACGAACCTAGAGTATGGGCACCATATCTTACATTATTATTCAACGCTATCCTTGATGGTTTGCCTGTTCCCTCCACATGGCTAGGTGCCGAAGTTGTGCCTATTTTTAAAAAAGGGTCCCCCTTGTTGCCTGGAAATTATAGGCCTATTAGTTTGATAGATGTTGCCCAGAAACTTTTCTCGAGGCTGATCTTGAATCGCATTATGGAATGGGTTGAGACCTCTGAGATCCTGAGCAACTATCAGGCTGGCTTCCGTAAGAGCGTTTCTACAACTGATCAGATCTTCAGATTGTGTATGCTCTTCTGGAAAACAGTAAAGATAGAGGGGGGCTCCCTCTACACAGTCTTTGTCGATCTCCGTGCGGCTTTCGACTTAGTTCCCCGCACAAAATTATGGACTGTGCTACAAGAACTAGGCCTCCCAGGGCCTCTCTTGCACATACTGGTGCGCCTCCATACTAATAACTATGCGAGGGTAAGATGTGGTAGAGATGGTAGCCTCTCAGCTAGTTTCCCTGTCGAAAGAGGGGTAAGGCAGGGTTGTGTTCTGGCACCCACGTTGTTTTGTCTTTATGTAAATGGCCTCATCTCTCATTTAAATGACGTACCTAATAGAGATGCTCCACGGCTTGCGGGTATTGGCATTTCTGCCATTATGTTTGCCGATGACACGCTGCTCCTAGCTAAGACCCCTATGGGGCTTCAACGTGTCTTGGATGGCTTTGTCTCTTTTTGTATTGACCGGGGGTTGGAGATCAACACGGCTAAGACCAAATTTATGATCTTCAACCCCCCTAGGTCTCTTCGCCCTAATCCTACTATAAATGGAATTAGCCTAGAAAGAGTCCACACTTTCGAGTATTTGGGACTAACTCTGAATGAGAAAATGACTTGGTCCCATCATCAGGTAAAATCAAATTTAAAGTTAACCCAAAGGGTAGGGGGAATTCTGAAATTATGGAATCAATCCATGACTCATCCAATTGGTCCGCCTCTGGAAATTTACAAAATGCAGGCACGTGGGGCTCTAATCTATGGCGGCGAACTCTGGGGCATTGACTGTGCCCCTGAGATTGCCGCTACGGAAAACAAGTTCTTACGGAACTTGTCTGCCCTTCCATCTAGTACGCCGCTACTTCCCTTAAGGCTCGATATGGAACTGAGACCGATAAGGGAGGAACTAGGTGTGAAGCCTTTAACCTTTTGGAGGCGTCTCTGGACAACCCCTGAACTCTTGAGTTATCGTTCCGAATTTATGGAACTCTACCTTCATCCAGCCCTAGGCAAAATCCCATGGCTTAACTATGTCAAAAATGAACTTTCTAGGCTGGGCCTTCGGACCCACTGGACAAAACCCTCAGAGGCCTGTGCGACCATATCCCGCAAAGAACTTGTTGCACTATACCATAACTCCAATCTTTCGGCATCTTTTGTAAGTGATAATTTGGGATCAATGACCACTACTTTTTTAACCATTAAGGATCACTATAGATTGGAAACTGTGCTGAACGATATAAATCCCATCGCCTTGAGAAAATTATTTCTACAATGGCGATATAACGCACTCCCAATTAGAGCACTCACCAGCAAATGGCACCCGCCTACTCTAAAAAATTGTCCTGCATGCTTTAGTGAGCTGGAGGACGATATTCATCTAATGTTTTTTTGTCCTATGTACACTAAATCTAGGAAGAAGTGGATCGCTCCTATTTGCAGGAATTGGGGCTTCAGGCGTCATTTAGATGCCTATAGGCTGCTGAAAAGTGATCTATCTCCTTCTATTGTATTTGCTATTTGCAAGTATCTAGCAGCAGCATGGTATATCAGAAGAATTCACTTGTTGAAATGAAATGTAAAATTGATTACCTGTGGTTAGGATTATGCTGAACTATTCCTGTATCTGTATCTGTATCCACCCTAGATTATAGTTGTCTTTTATTACTGTAAGATTGTTCTTTTTAAGATAATTTGTTTCATCCAATTGTATCTGTATGACCTCTTTTATGATTCTTTGAATCGAAATAAAGATTTAAGAAGAAGAAAGGAATTGATGGATACGACCATTATTATACTATGCGGTACATGACACAGTCGTTTGTAATGTAAGGGGCTGTTGTTTGCAGACCCGAATTGCCTATTTCCCTGTTTTGGAAATGCTAAATAAGTCGCCTCCTCCGAAACTATTATACTGTATAATCCATACATTTGCTTCTTTGTAACATATGTGATTACTTTACCTGATGACTCAATAAAAAAAAAGGAGGAATTAGACCACTAGGCAGTCACATAGTAAGGATCCTGTGCTTCTCAACAGGACCCATAAGAGGGAAAACTGCATCACACTGCTCAATTTTCAGAGCAATCCAGAACGGCGAGTCCTCACAATTTGGAACACGTTTGCCTATCACCTAATTAATAATAACGGGGCTAATCACAAGACCACCACTGTGTGCAGCCTGCAACGGTGGCGCAGCCCCAGGTGGAGCCACTAGAAAAGCACGGGCAACAAATTGGATCAGGCGTCTATAAAGAAGAACCACTTGACCATACAACAAACTAACTTCCACCAAATTAGCGTTAAGATTTTAGACATTCATTACTGTATAGTGCAATGCACCTATGTTGTCGGTAGACACTTGTTTGTTCTTGATGTCCACATAAAAGAAGTGGATGCTCAAACTTCAAATAGTTCATCATGCTTAGTTAATAGCACTAAAAACACATATCTTAAATGTTTTCCATAAATTAGGATAATTCCTCAAATATATTTCCTTCCAATAACTAGGGCTTTTAAGCCGCCAATAATATATACACAAAAATTAATCCATTAATTTATTTTCAACCTGCTTCAGAAGTTTTACTACATATGTATGTGAATATTCCTTTGATTGACCAGCTGTCGCACAAGTCTCTGTCTTTCCCTCAAGAGGCCTAGGCAGATACAAATGAAATGCTTGTGTCGGTCCAAGGAGGACCTGGCTTTACAGTTCTGGTTGGACTTTTTCCCAATGTGTGTATTGTTCAGCATTCCGTCCATCATTTGTTCCTTTCGCATTTGTCACCCAAAGTGGGAAGGGTATGCCTAGATGTGGGTCCCGTGCTCACTGCGCCAATTGGATTCAAGCTAGCCTGGCTGATATCGGGTGCTACCCTGAAACCGGTCCCAGAATGCTTGTTTTGGTCTAGGGAGGACCTGGCTTGGCAGTTCGGGCTGGACTGCTCCCATGGGAAAAAGGGTCAAGACTGATTTGCATATGGCTGGGTACAAATTGGGGTGGCGTAGTGAACAAAAAAATGATGGATTAAATCCAGATCTTTGTAACTGGAGGTGAATGTGTGCATTGTTCACCATTCTGTCGAAAATGTGTTCCTTTTGCATTTGTCGTCCTAAGTGAGAAGGGTATGACCAGATGTGGGTCCTGTGCTCACATGCCACTTGATTCAAGCTAGCCTGGCTGATGAGGGGTGATGCCCCAAAACCGGTCCCAGGATGCTTGTTTCGGTCGAGGTAGGACCTGGCGTGGCAGTTCGGGTTGGACTGCTCACATGGGGAACAGACTGATTCGCATATGGCTGGGTCCAAACTGGGGTGGCGGGGTGAGAAAAAGAATGATGGGCTGAACCCAGATCTTTGTGACTGGAGGTGAATGTGTGCATTGTTCAGCATTCTGTACATCATTTGTTCCTTTTGCACTTATCTTAAAGAGAGGCATCTCTTTCACTCTGTAGCATAAAATATGTGCACAGTACTGTATAGATATATACACAAACAGGAGCACTTCTACACCTCCTGAAGTGGAACTGCCAGTTTTTGTCAACATTACGATACTGTAATAATATTCAAATCTACAACAACTATTAAGCAAACAAATCAGAAGTAACTTTAAACTTTATTACAAAAACAATTTAACCACATTACAAAACTACTACTACATTAACAAACTATATCAACAATTATAAAATAAACAAAACAACCAACTTTACTAACATATATTTTGTAGCATAAAACACTGCATCCTTTTTTCTTGATTTGTCTATTGTATTTTGATATTGGATGAACTTCTTGGCTTGCTCTCTTTCAGGCACCTCAGCCTGCCAAAGAATGTTCAGTTTCATACTTTTTCCAAATGAGGCTATGTGGCAAAATAATCTCAGCAAAGTTTTCACAAGTCTAAACTTTGTTAAAAGAGGTTCAGCCAGGAAAGTAGAAAGAAGCAGTGTAAACAATACATGAATGTGGAAGTATAGCTTGGGCAGAGTTAGCTCGTGCTGCTGAACTAGATGGATCTTCACGTGTTTCCACATCCTTTCACCTTTGATACAGTGTGCATGCTCAGTACATACTGCTGAACAAGACCATAATCCTGCTTCACTTAAAATGGCTCTTTTTTTAGGTCTCGCGCCTAGCGATGCAGTGCGCAACACTGCTCGCGCAGCGAGAGTCCTTTTGTCCGGGGTTCCGAAATGGACCCTGGAATTGTACACGCTTGTGCGTGTGTTTTTAGTTTTGGCTTTTGTTATTGGGCTTTGAGTGTGTGTTTTTTTTAAAACAGAGAACGCAATAGGCCAAAGGTGGGCGCATTGCTCCGCCCATGGCCTATTGGTGTCTGTTACGCGCACCAAAGCCCATGTGGTTTTTTTACAATATCAGTGCCGCTTGTCTAACGCTCTGCGGACTCTCCTGAGAAAAGATCATCTTGTGAAATGTTCCAGTTTGTGTTGTAACCCACGGTGGGTGCGCAACGCACTCACAAGCTTTAAAGTGGCCAGGGAAGGCGCGAGATTACTTTCGATGGAGAAGGCCTCGAATAACTAAAAGAAATGCGCGCTCCGTCGCCCGGCCGCAGTTCAGGGAAGTGTTAACGGCAGACGGGTTCATTTCTTGGGAGTACAGTGGGTGGGCGGACGCCCTGGAGGAAGGCACAGTTTCTGTAGCTAGGTTTGTGCTAAGGGAAATAAATCTGTGTGGCCCCTCCTTTGTTTGACACAGCAGCTGCACGAGCACCTTCTGGCGTTTTGATTCATTTTTTCTTGGTCGTTGAATGCTGAGGAATGGAAAGCGGGCCAGAGGGAGAGTAAACCCGCAGCAGCCTAGGCTCGCCATTGAAGGAGAACCGTTTGTCCTTCATGCTGGTTGACCGTATTGTGTAAGTGTTTCTGCTGAGCCAGCCCCCGGTAGGTGGGCGCACGAACAGAGAGCAAGAACCTGGTAGGAGATTTTGAGGTGCGCATCTCCTTCGGTCTGCTGTTCTGTGCCCAGTGGCAGAGGTAAACGTTTTTAGGCACACCCACCTCAAGGTCGGATTGCCAATTGGTATAATCTTTGTTTTTGCATGAAACAGACCTGATTTAAACACCGGGTTATAGGTCTATTTCTATTTGTGTAGCACTTAGTTCTGGATTTCACAACACTCGGCGAAAGATGCAGTAATAGTAGCAAGAAATCGGTTTTGTTGGACAGCGTCCCAAAAACCTTCAATGTTAAATGATTTTGTGATCTTTGGTCTCCTGTGCATATTTTCTTTCTTTACAATTGGTGGGTCGTTGATTTGAGAAGAGTAAACTCTAGTGAGGTTAATACATGTGTTGTATTTATTTCGTTTGAAAGTTCAGCATATTTAAACACTCTGCCATGTTTTCAAGCATGACCATGGCATTATCCCATTCTGTTGTGCAAATAACTCGGTCGGATTTCTATCACAATCAATATATTGGAGGAAGTTCCAAAACTGCTAGCCACCACATAGCTAGACTTAGTCCCCACATATGTGACACTGCTATCATGGCTCGTATCTTCTGTAACTTCCTTCTGCAATCTCCAATCCCCATGCCCATCCCTAATAATACTTGGCACTAGAGTTGGGCCTATATTGTTCTGGCACTTATTGGTTCAGCCAGGGATGCTGCTCTGTCTGTCTGCTATATACAATGTTGTGATTTGAATAAAATGTTCTCTTTTGAGTTCTCTGTGTCCCCCCACCCCCCAAGTCCCTCTTGAGTACTCCTTTTCTCCCATCCCTCCACTATCCCCTTCCATTCTTTACAGAGACACATAGCGGACCCCAGCCAGGTTAATACAGCTTGGACGTGAGATTGTTGGATTCTTAGGAAGGAACAGTTATTCTTGAGGTTAAAGTGTATACTTGACTTATCAAAACTTTTTTACAGGAGTCTAAGTCCCTTTGAGCTTTTCTACTACTTGTTGGGCTCTGTTACCTGCGCTTTCTTCATTAAAGATATTTCATTGAGTTCATTTGTGTTTAAACTCAGATTATTTGTGATCCCTTGTACTAATGGTACTCCCCGCCAGTGAACTCTAAAGTTTCAAAGTGCGCATTGAATTTGCTTTTTGTTAGGTCATTTTCCTGATTTACAAGAAATTAATTAATGGTATGGCAGACCCCCTCCAGCCACCCAGGGAACAAGCATTTGCAATGCAATAGGTCTCGCATTTACGCGAGTTTGAGCTATTGGCATTGTCAATGAAAATGCTTTTCTTTATGTTTTGGTGTGTGAAACCTAAATAAAACACATTGTCATTTAAAATGCCAATAGCTTAAACTTGCGTAAATGCGAGACCTATTGCATTGCAAATGCTTGTACTGTTCATGTAAGCAGATACTTTTTGTCGTTAGAGACGAGTATAACTGCACAGGGCAAGTTTATTTTTCACAATCTGTGTTCTTCATTTGCCTCCTAATCAATCAATCAAGGAATTAGTAGAGCGCACTACTCACCCGTGAGGGTCTCAAGGCACTTGGGGGCGGGGGGGGGGGTTGCTGCTACTGCTCGAACAGCCAGGTCTTGAGTAGCCTCCTGAAGGTTAGAAGTTCTTGGGTCTGCCGTTGGAGGATGGGGAGCGTGTTCCAGGTCTTGGCGGTGAGGTAGGAGAACAATCTGCTGCCGGAGGTCGCTCTTCGGATGCGGGGGATGGTGGCGAGGGCACGTTCGGTGGAGCAGAGCTGGCGGTTCGGGGTGTAGATGGTGAGGCGTCTGTTGAGGTATGCTGGTCTGGTGTCGTGGAGTGCCTTGTGTGCGTGGTTGAGGAGCTTGAAGGTGATCCTCTTGTTGACGGGCAGCCAGTGCAGGTCTCTCAGGTGGTGTGTGATGTGGCTGTGTCAAGGGATGTCGAGGATCAGGCGGGCCGAGGCGTTCTGTATGCATTGTAGTCGTTTCAGCAGTTTGGCCGGAGCTTCCGCGTAGAGGGCATTTCCGTAGTCCAGCCTGCTTCTGACGAGGGCCTAGGTGACCGTTTCTTTTGTGTCGGTGGGGATCCACCTGTAGATCTTGCGGAACATGCGGAGGGTCTTGAAGCAGGAGGATGAGACAGCGTTGACTTGCTTGGTCATGGAGAGTGCTGAGTCGAGGACGAACCCCAGGTTGCGAGCGTCGTCGATGGACGTTGGTGCTGCTCCCAGGGTGGTCGGCCACCAGGAGTCGTCCCAGGCTGAGGAGGTGGAGCCGAGGATGAGGTCCTCCGTCTTGTCCGAGTTCAGCTTCAGATGACTGTTCTTCATCTATTCGGCGACGGCTTTCATTCCTTCGTGGAGGTTGGTCTTGGCAGTGAGGAGGTCCATGGTGAGGGAGAGGATCAGCTGTGTGTCGTCAGCAAAGGAGATGATGTTGAGGTTGTGCAGTCTGGCAACGTGGGCGAGCTGGGCCATGTAGATTTGAACAATGTCGGGCTGAGGGATGATCCTTGGGGTACGCCGCCGATGATCTTGGAGGCTTCGGAATGGAAAGGGGGGAGGCGGACACTCTGGGTGCTGCCAGAGAGGAAGGAGGTGGTCTATTCCAGAGCCTTGTCTCGGAACCCTGCGTTGTGGAGTCGTGTGCCTAGGGTGTGGTGGCAGACCGTGTCGAAGGTGGCTGATCCAGGAGGATGAGGGCTGCGGTTTCGCCGTTGTCCAGCAGGGCCCTGATGTCATCGGTGGTGGCGATGAGGGCAGTTTCGGTGCTGTGGTTGCTGCAGAACCCAGACTGGGATGGGTCCAGGATGTTGTTCTCCTCAAGGTAGCGAGTCAGCTGCTTGTTGACTGTTTTCTCGATGACCATTGCCGGGAGCAGGGAGATGGGCCGGAAGTTCTTAAAGGTCCCTTGGATCTGCCTTGGGTTTCTTGAGCAAGACGTTGATCTCGGCGTGCTTTCAGCTCTCCGGGAAGGTCGCGGTCTCGAAGGAGATGTTGATGGCCTTGCGGAGATGGGGTGTGATGGTGGTGCTGGCTTTGTTGAAGATGTGGTGTGGGCACGGGTCTGACGGGGAGCCGGAGTGGATGGTGTTCATGATTTTGATGGTGTCGTCGTCATTGATGTTGGTCCAGGTGAGCAGATGGTCGTTGTGGGTGGTGGTCTGGTTGTTGAAGCTGTCGTGGATGTCAGTGATCTTGCGATGGAAGAAGGTGGCCAGGGAGTTGCACAGGTCTTGCGATGGTGGGATGTCGTTGGAGCTGGGGTTTGAGAGTTCCTTCACGATGTTGAAGAGCTCTTTGCTGTTGTGTGCGTTGTTGTCAAGGCGGTCCTTGAAGGAGGTCCTTTTTGGCGGATCTGATGAGGTGATGGTGATGGTGTTGGCGCATGGCATTCTTGAGGGCTGCGTGGTTCTCCGTTGTCTGTTCGCGGCGCCATTTCTTCTCTAGTCTTTGGTGGGTTTGTTTGGAGGTCTGGAGGTCCGCGGAGAACCAGCTGGCATTCTTGTTGGTGTGTCTGGATGGAGGGTTTCTTGATCGGGGCGCAGTTGTTGATCCAACGCCTGAGGTTGCTGGCGGCGGCGGCGGGGTTGGTGGGGTCGGAGGGTGGGCTTCGGACGAGGGTGGTGTTTAGCTGGTCCTCGGTGATTCTGCTCCAGCAGCAGCGGGGAATCTGTTGGGTGCGGTGGTGCGTGGTGGGTTTCTGGAAGGTGAAGTGGATGCAGCGATGGTCCAGTGGAGTTCGATGGTGTGGCTGAAGGAGATGTGGGAGCTTGCGAAGAAGATGGGATCAAGCATGTGGCCGGCAAAGTGGGTGGGCGTTGTGTCGAGCTGTAAGAGTCTGAGGTTGGCAAGGTTGTCGATCAGGGTGGTGGAGTTGGTGTCATTGTTCTCGAGGTGGAAGTTCAGGTCTCCGAGGAGGATGTAGTCTGTGGAGGTCATGGAGTGTGTGCTGACGAAGTCGCCCTAAAAGAAAAAGACAAAATAACCAAAACATTTAAAGTTACATACTCATAATTAATTTATAACAGTGATATATCACTATAATCTCTAAACGTTTCTACATTTTTCACTCATAATCACACACCCTCCAACAGTGCTTTTTTGTTTGGCAATTAAATTATAACTTGCCATCAATCCTGGTTTTATAAAAGTTTATAAAGTAACACATTCCTTCTGACACACCTTTACTAGCAGTGAGCATAGTGGTTTACTTTGCAAATAGCAATATATCCACTCAAATGTCTCATACTGGTAGATTATGTTTACAGCAAGGTTCCTAAAACACTGCGATTTGTGTTTAACAGATTGCAGATTCTGTGTTTTATAATTTGAGAAACACTGCCTCTTTTACTTACAACTACATACAAATTAAACAGCTAATTTTTTTACTCAATATAAAATACTTGCTTATATCTCTCTACATTCTAATGTCTACCTCTCCATAGCAATATTGATAATTCTACACCTTTACAAACAGCTTTTCACTCAGTTAACCTTGTGTATAATACGTTTACCAACAGTAGCACACTAACTGACACTTTTCGACAAGGTTCATAAACAATATTCCCAAATACCTGAACTTGAAGCTGTTACTTAAATGCAGCTAAAAACACCAATCTCTTTCAGCTCCAAATTAAGTCACATCGGGCAGCAAAACTCAGACTTTCTTCTCCTCCAAAGCACCAAGGACATTCTGAGCTATCTTTGCCTCTGCATCCAATCAAATCACTGCATTTCTTCAACCATGTAGTAAGAATGTTAACTATTGGTTTTCTACTTCTCCCTATACGATTTCGCAGGATCGTAAAACACCTGTTGTCAGGCCCAGTAATTTTCCTTGTGGGTCTCGCAAGGCGTACACTGGATCGAAATATCCCCATACAGCAAGTTTCACTCTCTGAAGCTTGCATTCCACTCATGTGAAACTCTCAAGAGATCGCAACAGTATTGTAGGGAAACAGTATCTGGAAAGGACTAGACTTTCAAATGACAACCCTCTCTCGCATTATCAGTGTGCATTTTAGGGTGTGAGGAGGGACGGCACTCTCCTTTTAAAACTCTCTCTCTCGGATGACAGGCATGCAAAGTAGGGTGTGGGGAGGGACTGGTCTCCCTGCTCAGATCCCTCCCTTGTATGACAGATGTGCATAGTAGGGTGTGGGGAGGTATTTGCCCCTCTGCTCAGAACTCTCTCTAAGATGATGGGTGTGCGTAGTAGTGAGTGGGTAAGTACTACACTCTCCTTTGAGACATCGCTCTCACATGACCAATGTGTGTAGTGGAGTGTCTGGATAGACTGACCTCTCCTTTGAGACTTTTCTTTCAGATGATGAGAGTGTGTAGTAGGATGAGTGGAAGGACTGGCCTCTCCTTTAAACCCCTCTCTCAAATGACAGATGTGCGTAGTAGTGACTTGGTAGAGACTGGCCTCTCCTTTCACACCTCTCTCTCAAATCACAGGTCTGCGCATTCGGGTGTTTGGATGGACTGGCTTCTTCTTTGAGACCTCTCTTTCAGATGACTGGTGTACGCATAGGTTGGGGGGTGGGATTGGTCTCTCCTTTCAGACCTGTCTCTCAGATCACAGGTGTGTGTAGTAGGGAGTGGGCAGTAACTGGCCTCTCCTTTCAGAACCTTCTCTGAGATGAAGTGTGTGCATAGTAGTGGGTGGGGAGGGACTTGTTTCTCTTTTCACACCCTTCTCTCATATGACTAGTGTGCATAGTAGTGAGTGGGGAGGGACTGGCCTCTCCTTTCAGACCTCTCTCTCAGATGACCGTTTTAGTTAGTAGGATGTTTGGATGGATTGGCCTCTGCTTTAAAACCTCTCTTTCAGATGACCGGTGTATATAGTTGGGTGTTCGGAGGGATTGGCCTCTCCTTTCAGGTCTGGCTCTCAGATCACGGGTGTGTGTAGTAGGCAGGAACCGGCCCCTCCTTTCAGACCCCTCTCCCAGAAGACATGTGTGCATAGTAGGGTGTGGCAAGGGACTCTGTTCTTCTTTCAGAGCCCTCTCTTAGATGACGGCTGTGCAAAGTAGGGTGTGTGAATTGACTGGCCTCTCCTTCAAGACTTCCCAGATGACTGGTGTGCATGGTAGGGTGTGTGGGGAGCGACTGGCCTCTCCGCTGAGATCCCGCTCTCAGATGACTGGTGTGCATAGTAGGGTGATTGTTTGGATTCACCTCTCTTTTGAGACCTCCCTTTCAGATGACAGGTGTACATAGTAGTTGTGGGGAGGGATTGGCCTCTCCTTTCAGATCTCTCTATCAGATGACAGGTGTGGGTAGTAGGGGGTGGGCAGGAACTGGCTTCTCCTTTCAGACCACTCTCTCAGATGATGTGTGTGCGCAGTAGTGTGTGAGGAGGGACTGGCCTCTCCATAGAGATCTTGATTTTGGGTTACAGGTATGCATTGTAGAGTGTGAGCAGAGCCTTAACTCTACTCACAACTCCCTAAACGATGGACGTAAATACTTTCTACTCTTCACAGTACTTATGTCTTACACACTTCTTCCCAATAACAAGCACCACAATATGCATTTCTAGTAGCAGAGTGTATTGAGAACCACCTACTCCGTAAAACTAGCTAAAAGCCATATACATTTATTTTCTTCTTAGTAGGTATCCCTTAGACACCGCCTCTCTAAATGTTAGGGGCAGCATGCCTTTGTGCTGCTCCCTTATATAGCTTGTTTACTTCATTTCCACAACACCTCCAATTTTTCACAGTAAGCAGTAATAGCAGCCGTTTCGTTTCGTTTCAAAAACTTTATTCGATTCAAAACAAAAGAATCATAAAAGTCAAACAATTTCATTTACAAGCATTATTTCAAGTTCATTTTTAAAAGACAGTCTTACAATTATAACACTAAACTAATAAAATTCATTAGCTAATAAAATCACAGATGAAGACCCCCTAGCTTTTACTTTCAATCAAATTAGATGATTTCATAGATTCTTCGTGCCGGGGCATACATTGAAGGGCAGGTGAAATAAATAAGAAAATCACGATCCAACAATATACAATATACATGATCAAAGGGTCAGCTTCTTGGGGCCAGATTTAGCCATACCGTTTTCTAATCAAAAGTGACACCCGTATAAAATTTAACATTGCACAGCAGACACCAGGTGAAGACAGAGATAATAAATAATCATAACCCTCTTTATAATGGCATGGTTGCTTTACATTAAGGATCGGCTTAATAAACCTGATTCTCGGGTCCTTATATAGGGAACAGAAAAGAACAATATGCATCGTGCTTTGGCTATCTTTGTTATTACAAGGACAGGGGGGCAGTCTCTCACACCAACCCCCCTGTTTAGGAAACGCAAAAAGGAAGTGCAAGATGTGTAGCCTAAACCTTGTCAAGTAGAATCGCCATTGCACATGGTTTGTGAAGGTTAAATAAAACTGGTGCTGCAAAGTAGCCTTAGGAACATAAGGGCTAACCAAGGAATTCACAAACGGTGATTTCCAATAATTTGTTTTAATTACAGCTTTGATATCTCCCTGTATATTTACGGGGTTGTCAAAAATGTCACCCAAGCCTATTTTATGGAGCATTTCATTTACATAAGATAGCCAGGGGATCTGTTTCATGTTTGCCAATTTTAAACAATCCCGGAGGATATCTCTGGTGAGCTGTAAGTCCTCTGATAGCCATATTTTGCCCCATAACAGTAAAGGGGAAAGGCGAATGGTGTCACTCACGTAGCTTAGACCTATTTCGTTGTGGGCAAATCTGTTTGAGGAGCCTGGTGGAATAGCCAATACACGCTTTAAAAATTTGTTCTCCATGATCTGTATCGTGTCAGGGCTTTCAGTCCCCCAAACCCCTGCCCCATAAGTAGCAACCGACAAACATTTAGCTTTATACAAGGTTTTTAGATGTATAACAGGTTTTTGTCCTAGTTTGCCACAAAAACGAAACAGACCCTCTATAGAGCGACTAGCACTTTGAACTCGAGTCTGCATTAACGGGGCCCAGCTTAGTTTGTTGTTGAAGAGGTTTCCCAAATAATTAAAGTTTTCAACCTTTTCAATGGTGGAGTTATTGACTACAAACTTTCTGGTTTTGGTACCCTTTGGGCCACAAACCATAGCAAAGGATTTGGCGAAGTTTACCTTGAGGTCTAGGTCCAACATGAATTTGTGGAAGGCATCAAGACAGTGCTGCATACTGTTTCCTGTGAGTGTCATAAGTACCAATAATAGCAGCCATTTAATTTCCATAATTCCAACAGCTATTTATTCAGTGTGCTGTCTCTCGCAGGACTTGTGGGAGCCTCTCACACTTGCGAGAGAGTGAAGGCTCACGGGAAAAACAGGCCTCTCGACCATTCACAGGCCTCCATTTTTTTATTTGCTTTCTACCGCGATACTCGCGAGACTCTCGCTAGCCCAACTGCCAAAATATACAATTATATTTTACCTTTATATCTCAAAAACTACTGAATGGATATACACTAAATCATAAAAAGCACAATCTGCAGACCAAGATCTAGCTTCCTGCTGAATTTGGTGCAATTCCGTTCAGCAGTTTTTGCTGTAGCCCTGTCGGAAAAATAGTCTATGGGACATGCATGGGGATTTTGCTTTTTAGGACCCCACCTTTTTTCTCATCCCCCATTGAATAGATCAAAACCATTCACAAAACAATGAAGAATTGGTAACTGCAAAATATCAGCTGCCCATGACACGCCCATTGGCTATGCCAGTGCTTGCTTCTTTCTCTTGTTAGTGCCCTTGGCGAGACCTGCTGGAAGGAAGTTCTTGTTTGCCCAGATAAATTAAAAATTGGATGAGTTATTCAATCCTCTCACCATACATTAGAAGATCCATATTGGCTTTTTGTCCTGAACTTTCATTTTTGTGCTGTTAAGAAGGAATATATTGATTTTATAATGTTTGCTGAATTAATTTTATGGATTTTGATTTTTAATGTATAAGTTTTATCACTGTTTTTATGAGTATGTGTAGCAACCGAAATGCATATATTCTTGACTGACTGAGCTGTCTTACTCGGATACAAAAACATGTTATGCAGCAGGCTGTGCTCTGCAACAGGCATATGACACCTCTAACATGTTTATAACATGTTACAAAATCTGTGCTGCAAGTTCGTTAACCACCCGAGCTATGTTATCAACAGTATGCCCTGAGACTTGGTGGATATGTTTGTAGCTGTATTTATAAAGCTCTTACTAAGTTTAAAAACAGTCAAGTGCTGTACAGCGTTTGAGTCACTTGAGATAGATATAGTTTGTGGTTTGATTGTAAGTGGAATGGGTGGAGACTGGATTAGAGAAAGAACGGAAAGATTTGTAGAAGCAGCGTAGACCACCTAAAGTAGATAGGAGAGAGATATGGAATGGTGAGTTGCCATTAGCAACCGGGATTGGAGATTCTTAGTGAGTTAGTAGAGACTGGCAAGAGATAGAGTGAAATGCATAAAGGTGCGCAGAGGCAGGTCGAAAAAAGCAAAACTGGACACTGTCTATGACCTCGAAATGTGGGGTGAAAGATGGCCACTCAGTCATGCTTTTTGATTGGCATATTTAGTGAGTCAAAAAGTTCTGATCAGGAGTGGAATCAGAGAGTTAGTCCCTTGGTCCTGAAAATAGCCACGGGGATGGGTGGCTTGAAACGTGGGCCATGTAGAAAGAAGGGTCATCAAAACTACACTTACTTTCTATTTTCTTCCCTTATAATCATACCATCTGGAAGACGGAATAAAGCATACTTTTCCTACCAGGCAAGCATTTTTAAATTCACATAAAAAACCCATCCATCTCCTATTTATCCGTCATCGGGTATATACCAACTAGTGCTCCCATTCCACAGCAGAACGTGAGGAAGCCTATGATGATGCATGCCACCAAGGGGTAACCCTGGTGGGTGAGGGTTACACAAAAAAAGCCTTGCGCTTTTTCTCTCTGTAGGAGGTTTAGCATCCATAACGGAGTAGGGCTACTTTTTTTAGGTATATGTAACTAGGAGGATGAGCCCCTCTCGGAAATTCCTATTATCTCCTCATTTTACTTTGATACAGGAAAAGTAGAGAACAATAGACTAGCTAAAAAAAACAGCATGGAGGCAAACATAAAGGTGTAAGTAGACAGTTCAGTGTAAAAAAAAAAAATGTCATCCTTTTTTTGTTGACATCAGTGTTATTTTTCTATGTCTAATAGCAACTCCAGCCTTGCCTCCTCTGTGCCTGCTGCAACAGTGTTGTTCATGCATTGGAAGGCAGTGGAGTTATTCTATATTAGAAGAGTGATGATGGTTAAATAATGTTTATTAAGACCACAGACTAGTAAACAATAAAAGTAGGATACAATTTCAGGTTGGTGAACATTGTTTCTTCACTGAAGTTAAAAACAACCTAAAGCTGCAACAAATGACGTGTTGTCCACCGGAAGACTCGCTGCTGAAGAGCGAGACACTGTGTTCGAGGCATTTGGGCTGCTGAATTCATATCTGTGCATAGATCGCCGCCTAGTGTTGGGTCCGGATGATTGCACATTGTTGTCCTGGAAGAGTCTTCGAAGTATCCTGAGATGGGTGACTCCTCCCCTGGACCACAGTGCGCATGGGCATCCTCTCCATCCCCAGATTGTTTTTTTCCGCCATTGGGTTCGGATGCAACTATCTTAGCTCAACTTCGGAATACTTAGTTTTAGGCCAAAAGGCCTATAGTTTTCGTTGGTACAGTTACCGTTCGGTGTCGACTACTAGTTCTAGTGCTCCACACCCTTTTCGAACTTTCGAATCGAATTGGTCCAAACTTCGACGCTCCATCGACCATGGAATCGAGAACTCCGTTCAAGAGGTGTCCGTTGTGCCACGCCAAGTACCCTCACATCGACGTCCACCCGGTCTGTAACAAATGTCTCTCGCCGGATCACAACGAATCAAAATGCATGGCCTGCGCGCGGTTCCGATCCAAGAGAACTCTACGGAACCGACGGGCAGCGAGGCTCGAGGCACAGCAGGCAGCGCCCGCACCCACCAACATATTCAGCACCGAGGACGAGGACGCCGAGAGCGTGGAAGAAATACTATCTAGCCCCGCTTCGGAGCATGGTTCCCGATCGGACGACGATGACGAAGAGCTCTTTCGACGTGAAGAAGCCGTCGACGAGGTAGGGGACATCGACGAAGCCTATGGGGCTGAAGAAGACAGCTCTCCCGAGGAGTTAGGCCAATCCGTCGAAACGGAGGCCGAAATTAGTCGTCAGGCTCCGGTCGAGGGATCGCCTTCGGGCCTTACCCAAGACCTAATCCATGGTTCCTCGGCCCCGCCTTCCGGCCCGGCACTGAACACTATGCAAGAGCCAATATTACCCAAGACGACCGGGTTGTTAAACCCTAAAACATCCATCGCTCCAGTCCCTTCCAAATCGAAAGCGAAACTGGTGGTGGTCGGATCAAAGGCGTCGAAACAGTCCACTGCCCCGGCGCCGACGCCGAAGAAAGTCGTCGGCTCCGAACGCGTACAAAAGGACTTCGGCGCCGAGCTCACCGCAGCAGACGCGGTCGACGCACAGAAGAAGCGCGCCCTCGTGCACCACAAGGCACCGACACCTTCGGCGCCGACACCGAAGCCCGTCGCCTCCGCAGTCAAAATGGCCGCCTCGGCTACGTCGACGCCTAACGCACCGATGCCGAAGAAGTCCTCGACTACGTCGACTATCGATGCATCTCTTCAAGCCAGTGACCCCCTTCCGACAAAAAAGTCGGGGTCGGCCTCCACACCTACTACCAAGATGCCCACCAAACCACCATCTCAGTTTGCTCTGCAGCAGGTCCCTGCATCTCTCCAACGTATCCGGGACCAGGTAGCCCTCACTCTACCTCGGGTCCCCGCACTACCTCACCCGGTACAGTGCACTCGGAGCCCACCAACATTACCTTTGGGCTGCCACCGACATCGGCACCGAAACTCTTTCAAATTCGGACACGTGTCCTCCACACACAGTCCACCACCTCTGGCCTAACAGAACACGACCCTTCAGGGCCACAGTTTATCGACGCCGACACTGGCAGGCTCATGCTCCACAAGCGCAAGATCACTCCAGTCAGGGAAGAGGTGCCATACAAAATTCCTCTTAAACGCAAGCTACCGGCGGAGCAGGAACCAGTGCTACAAGAACACTTCCATCCCCTCCAACTAGCTCCGCAGTCCTTTTCTCCTACCCATTCTGAATCGGACCCAATGCAAGAATATGGTGAGGACGATACCATCTACCCCGGGGACGCAGATCCCGATGAACCACAGGATCCTGATCAGGCATGGGATGACCCCACAGACCCAAGTGTCACGCCACATGCTCAGGATGCGCTACTCTACAATATTAAAACTTCTCCTACAGAGGACACAGCCGCATTTAATGCCCTTATCGAACGGGCTGCTGCTCATCATGGGGTGGAACTGCACTCTGACGCCATTGAGGAGGACTTCCTGCTTGACACTTTTGCATCTTCGGAAAGAACGGTCAAGACTCTGCCCATGCTTAAAGGGGTTCTGAAGCCTGCCAAAGACATTTTCAAAGACACCACAAGAGCCCGAGTCTTAAACCCCAGGATTGAAAAGAAATATAAGCCTGCACCTGGTGACCCTAAATACATTAGGGGTCAGTTGCCATTAGACTCTATGGTGGTTGCCAACGCTCGCAAAAGATCCCACTCACAGACAACTGGTGATGCTCCTCCCCCAGACAAAGAGTCAAAGGTCCTCGAAACCTCTGGCAAACGTGTGGCAGCGCAAGCAGCCAATATCCTGCGCATTGCCAATACACAAGCACTCCTGGCACGTTATGACAGGTCACATTATGACACGCTAGAGTCACTGCTCCAACACCTACCAGAGGAGTATAAAGAGTCAGCGGAGCTCCTCATTAGAGAAGGACAAATCCTCACTAATGCGTCCATAAAATGCGCCCTAGACGCAGCTGACACAGCGGCCAGGGCAATAAACACTAGTGTCATGTTACGACGCCATGCCTGGTTACGCATCTCAGGCTTCAAACCCGAGATCCAAAATAATATCCTCAACTTACCGGTTAACACAGAATTTTTATTTGGCCCAGACGTTGACACTACCCTAGAGAAGATAAAACAAGCATTTGCAATGCAATAGGTCTCGCATTATAAAAGTGTGAGCAGTTCGCATTGCTAATAATAATGCAACACTAGCTATTGGCATTGTAAATGATAATGGCATTTATTTATGTGTTTGTTTTATAAAATAGATAAAAAAGGCATTGTCATGAACAATGCCAATAGCTTAAACTTTTGCAAATGCGAGAACTATTGCATTGCAAATGCTTGTTTAGGTATGCTGCTGCCGTAGGCGGCTATGAGGACAAGTGGCGCGATCTGTATTTAATGACCCACCTGCCCCGAAGTCGCTTTGATTCTGTGGTGCATGGTGATTTTTGACACAGGAAAATGAAATCTCACCAAATTCTCTTGACTATCCTGGAATATTCACCAGGATGCATCACTATTTGACCCGCGTTAATGTAAAAAAACAAAAACTCCATCTAAATCTGTACAAAATCTGGATGTTCATATTTTCATACATTTTCCTTTGATGTGCTGGTAATTAATGTTAAAAGCACATTTTTTTCTATCTCTAAATGTTTGAAATAATCCTGTCCTGCCTTAACCTGCATTTCATACTGTGGCCGTAAGGGCCTGAGTTTAGTCACAGTTAGATTATGGAAATAACATGTACTTGGCTTCGTCTGAGCGAGATCTAAAAGAAAACTACAGTTGGTTCAAAGATGCAGCAATCGACCTGATTGTGGGCCTGAAAACGATGACAATATATTAGCCTTGCTTCGTAAATTCCTCTGGCATCCATTCATAAAATACGTGTGCCTGAAAGCCATGAACTTGGCACACAGAGTTATACATGCCACAGGTTTAAATATGGAATAACCCATAGTTTAGCCTTCTAAAATGAGGTGATGTTTTCCATCCCCGGTCTTAAGTTCGGTAAACTAAAATCTTATAGGGTGGCAGTCTTCTCATTACTAGTGCCCATATATATAACTGGTAACTTTGACCCTCCCCACCCCACCCATGATAGTGCCAGGTGTACCAGTAACTCGATAGGTGTGGAGTTGCTGAAGATTAAAAACGAAACCCTGAGTTTCCGCTGTGAAATTAGGAATTCCGGGCAGAAGTGAGCACACTCTGAAAATCTGGCTTTTTAGTAATGTTTAGAGGGGGTGAGTAAAGTCTGTTGTACTGTTAAATATCCCTTAGCGCCAAGAAGCCTTGGTGTATGCCTGCTTCAGGAGCAAAACAGAACAATATGTAGAGGAGCAGTGGGAAAACATGGGGGAGTAGTCATTTTGTGGCACAGAGACAATGGCGGTCAATGAAAATGAAAGTGGAACATAAGTAGGAAACCTAGTGAAGAGGAGGACTGGCTAGATGAGAAAAAAGACAACAGAAAGAGAGAGCGCAGGAGTGAGTAATTTAAATATAGGAGCATAAAAGATCCAGAGGAGGTACACAAAAGAAGCTCTGACTTGACATTTCGGCGCTGATATAAGCTGCCTGAAAATATCACTTTTTATATGCGTGAACGTCTGCAGTGAATCATATCTCATAACATTAAAGCCAATCCTTTTAAGGATAATATTACAACGTTCGCCCCAGTTTGCATCGCCAGATATCGTCAAAGACTCACATTGCTCATCCCTACGGCTCTTCTTGGCGTTTCTTTATTACACGATGAGAAAACACGACAGTGACATTTGCGGGGCTTCTGATTAACATTCGTGTTTCCCTCCGTGATAGGTTCGCTCGCTATTTGCCTGCATCAAGAAGCATGCTCACGCCCGGCTGGCAATCTTGGAATTGTGTTTTTTATTAAATAAACCCCATTCCAAGATGGCAGTCAGTGTCTCATGATGTGTGTTCATTAGTGTGCAAATACCTGTGCATGGGTCTCGATGCAAACGGCCGGTTTTAGTTTGCATTTCTAACAGAGCAGATGCCCATATTAGAATGGTTAAATGAAATTACAATAAATAAAAAAAATAATAGTGCATGAAGCACAAACAATGACTCAAGCTGCCCAAAAGCACATTCCTGCTGCACAAATAATTAAATAACTAAATGGGAGTGAGGTGAGAAACAGTCCCGGGAGCATCAGGGAGTAGTAGAGGACACAACTTACCCAATCAGAACAAAGCACAAAGGGTACAGGAGGAAGGAAGCGAGGAAGAGAGGATCACGAAAGGCAATGATAGAGAAACAAATACCACAGGAGCAAGTAAGGACGATAAATTGGCATGAAGGAAGGAGAGCTTAAGAAACTAATGGGGAGAAGAGAGAATGAGAAGACATAGGAACTTTGTCAGCATGGACAAGAGGTAAGAAAAGGAGCATGGCACAGAAAAAAATGCAGGCAGGGTCGATACGTAAGTTATAAAAAGGAATGAAGTAAAGTAGGTAAGTAGGGAAAATAAGGAAGGTTAAGAATGGAAGGCATAGACGAGAAAGCGGATGAAGGAAGGATGAAAAAAGTAAGGAAGGTTGTAAAGAAGGAAGGGAGGAGAGCAAAGAATATACGGTGAAGGCAGATTAAAAAGAGAGGAAGGTAGAGGAGAAAGGGCAGGAAAGTAAGAAGCAACAAGTGGCGTTGAAGGTGATTCAATGAAAATAGTGGGTGTGCCGGCAGAGGAGGCTGGATCTAAGCAGCGAGACCTAAAAATGCAATTAGTAAATCCCCAGGAAACGACTAAACTCTGTACCTCCACTGCAATGTACGAAAAAACTCTAGTCGGGTCCACTGCCCGTGCGCATATGTTAACTGCCCCGTAACTCGGAGCGACTGGTACAACCAAGGAACCCTATATAATACAAAGAATATACAACGTTCATAAGCACACTAGCTACCGCCATGCCATTGCTTAAACACAAACCAAGAGTAAATACTATGTAAAGCTTACCAATTAATTAGTGGTATGCAGAATCTAGGTAGGCACTAGTAAACCCAAAGTACTAGTGAAAATTAATGGCCGTTCCCCTGTTTGCCTGCTGACCGTTATACTTAAAAGGACAAGGAGAAAACGCTCATGAGTCCCGTCTGTACCATAACCATAATCAATAAAAATGATCCGATGTGTGCAAAAAATATAACTCAAGGCTTACCGAAAATGTAAGTTGGCCAGAGAACGCTTAATAGTACGTAAGACCGTAACTTGATATCTTGTCTCCTTGTGAATCACGTTGCATACTGAAAAGAGGAAACGTGCATAAGAACATTGTCTCCTGCAGTGTATTTTCTGCAAGACCGTGACAAAATAAACTTACCAAATTGGCGTACTAAAGGTGTCTCACAATCTTCTAAGAACCCGGTATTTGGTGTATTGGAATTGCATGGAGTGGGACTGTGTGCTATGGACTGTAATTATGTGGAAAAGTATTTTGCGGTATTGAGTGGTATGCAGTGGAGTTTAATTATGTGATGTGCTGTTGAATTTTGGGGCATGCTGTGGAATTCTGTAGTGTATTTAAAGTATGTGGTGTGTTGTGTAATTGTGTTGTTGAATTGAATTATGTGGTTTGGTGTTACATTATGTGGTGTGGATTGGAAATGTGTGGAGTTGAATTGCGTGGGGTGGAACTGTGTGAATAATGAACGCCAACTGTTCCCAGTCCTTAAACTGGAAATATAGAAGTGCAGGTACTCTGTCCCCTTTCCCCTTCACACAGGCACCAACAGCTGTGGGGTTTGTAATCAATGGTGGTGCAAGAAGGAGACACAGTTGCAAAAGAGGGAGGCACAGCGGCAGAAGAGGGAGGCACAGCGGCAAAAGAGGAAGGCACAGCGGCAAAAGAGGAAGGCACAGCGGCAAAAGAGGCAGGAACAGTGGCAAAAGAGAGGCACAGCGGCAGAAGAGAGAGGCACAGCGGCAGCAGAGAGGCACAGCGTTAGAAGAGGGTGGCACAGCGGCAGAAGAGGGTGGCACAGCGCCAGAAGAGGGTGGCACAGCGGCAGAAGAGGGTGGCACAGCGGCAGAAGAGGGAGGCACAGCGGCAGAAGAGGGAGGCACAGCGGCAGAAGAGGGAGGCACAGCGGCAGAAGAGGGAGGCACAGCGGCAGAAGAGGGAGGCACAGCGGCAGAAGAGGGTGGCACAGTGGCAGAAGAGGGTGGCACAGTGGCAGAAGAGGGTGGCACAGCGTTGCAAGAGGGAGGCATAGTGGTGCAAGAGAGGCACAGTGGTGCAAAAGGGAGGCACAGTGGCAGAAGAGGGTGGCACAGCGATGCAAGAGGGAGGCATAGTGATACAAGAGAGAGGCACAGTGGTGCAAGAGAGAGGCACAGTGGTGCAAGAGGGAGGCATAGAGGCAGAAGAGGGTGGCACATCAGAAGAAGAGGGTGGCATAGCGGTAGAAGAGGGTGGCACAGCAGCAGAATAGGGAGGCAAAGCAGAGAAAGAGGGGGGCACCGCGGCAGAATGACGCACGGCGGTGAAAGCGGGGGGCACAGTGGCAGAAGAGGGAGTTAATTTCATCCATACTTGCCTATCAGTTGATACACGTGTACAGTTTATATGATGGTGTCCGTGGACTAGTGCTCTTCTCTTTATTAGTGTACGTCCAGTCTCACCCCCCCCTTGCAAAAATACAACATATAGATAGCTATGTCAAATATGATGTGCAAATGTTTAGTCCCTGCCCTCAAAAGTTTAGGTGAAATGATGTCCCAATGTAAAAATGTCCCGGATGCTTGAGCAGTAATACGATTTTCAATTGCTTAAAACAGTTAATATATTTCCCAAAAAAATGATTCTCCACCTAAATTTGTTCCAGCAAAAACTCTTGCCAGCACAGCTCGCCATGAAATGAGAAGTTTTGTGCATGTCTTTTGTTTGGTTTGGTGTACATTTTCACATTTGTCTATTGACTCGTCTTTTAAATCTCGTAATGTAATTGCCTGAAGTTTCCTTAAAATATTTTATAGCTGCCCTTGCTTTTCATGAAAGGAGCGTTTGGCAAATAAAATTTGAAAAAATGAAACAAAAAGGTCGGTTTAATTATTATTTGCGTCTGTCGCGTTCCAGCTAAGAACAAAGCTGCATTTTTTTCCTGCTGCCCCTTGTCCTGCAACCTTTATAGGTTTATTTTTGAGGGCACTCAAATCCAATTTACATACAGAAAGGAGAAGGATTTTGTTGACCAAAATGGCCTTTGGCAGTGCTCTGAAATACATAGATAAATGTAGGTGACCATGTGTAATGTAATGCGGTACTTATGCAAATTGCTCCAAAGGCGTGGAGCTGATTTTGCAAAAAGGTGAATGGGATATAAGGGTTGGGGGATGGGTGTGTTGGGCAGATGGCTTACAGGAGAAGAAAGTCTGGCAAATGAAATCACAGAAACATTACAATAGGGTGACTTCAATAATTAGCTGTGGCTGTCGCATTTCAGCTGAGTTACAACAAAGCTGTATTTTTAAAGTTATAAATCAGTGAAACAGCTGTGGTATAACGTAAATTGGTACTAATGCCCTTGGGGAGATTTAACACCGCTATATTAAGTAAATTGCGAGCGGAGTGAGATGGTGGATGGATTAAAAGAAAACGCTCTGCAAAACTTTACATTCCTATGGAGTGCTCCATTGGAAAATAAGGAACACGTGATTGCAAATAGAAGCTGTGGCCCACGTGTGGGGTTAGGGGCCGTGTGAGATTAAAAGAAATGTACAACCAAGTTGAGTCACACATTCAAGGTAAGATTAAAGTAGTTGGGGCATTACCAGTTCGGTCGCAGCCGTGATGCACTACATAGATAGTGGGAGTCATGATGCAGAGGAGAACCAGATGGACAGCAAGGAACAACAGAGAAAAGGGTTGCCAATGCTCTGTTCACACTGGAACGCAGTCACGCCACATTAACAAGAGCCAACCCCCGCCTCTTGCGGAAGACCGAAAACCCAATTCGAAGTCAGCTGTACTTATTTACAAAATCCTCATGTGAGTGCTTGGAAAGTAGACATAAACAAAGGACACCAATTCCTATCACTTTATTCAAATTTGGAACATGCTTTAGCAACAAAACGTCACATAACGAGTACCGAGCGCAGAATCATTGTGTAATTTGCTCACATTTCTTAGTGATATAATACCGTAAATGGCACAAACTATTGATCTAAAATGTGAAAAAGATAGTTTTAGTTATTCGTCATATTATTAAGTTGGAAAGGAGTGAACTACTTAATTAAAACAAGATTCTGAGAATGCCAGTCACCAGATCCCTATACGGCTATCGTCCGCTACGGACGTCAGTAAGGAGCAGAGCGTAAATGAAGGTCCATATACACTATGGATCAGAGGCGCAACTAGAGCCAAATTTCGGGGGAGCTGCAGGGGCTCTTAGAAGGGGTGAAACAACAGCAAGGCCTCATTAACATGCAAATGGTCTTTTAAAGACCTGTGAAGTGCTCGGGTGCGGCTGCTTTTTTGCCCGGGAAGGTGTCTCATCCCGGGCTGCCACACACGACGCGGGGGGGGGGGGGGCTGAAGCCCTTTGAGTCCAATGGGTGTTGCGCGCCTGCTATGGATGCGAGTGCAGGAATTTGGTTAAGTGTATTAATAATATATGCTGCTGTGTAGTGCTTAGAGGGTAGCGGTTTGGCTCAGTATTATGCCTTGTGAGCCTCACAATGAAACTGAGAATCACAATCTTAGGGGTAGGAGGAGCCAGGTGGCTTGGGGTTCTGCTGGAAAGCTGTATGTGTAGAAAGGGGATGGGTGTGTAATAATGATAATGATTCTTTAATGTAATTGAAAATTATACTGCGCTAAAATGAATAATTGTATGCTCATACGAGCCAAATAGTGGGTGTGCCGGCAGAGGAGGCTGGATCTACGCAGCTAAGCGGCCGCGCGAAAGTGAAAGTGATCGCGATCAAAGCGGCCGTGAATGTGAAAGTAAACGCGGTGCGCGCGCCCGCGCACATGCACTGTAGCTCTAGGCTGGCCTGGTAGCACTTTTGGGAGCCCACATATAAAATGTCTCTTCGAGCCTTTGGCTCGCGAGACCTAAAAAGACACAGATACTGCCAAATCTATGGGGGCGCTACAAACCCAACAATTTCGTAGTGGCTCCTTTCGTCGCACTGGAAATAGGGGAACGTCAAGAGGCCAGGGGTCACAACAACAGTATGCCAAAGGTGGCACACAAACCACCTACGACAAAAACAACAGGGGTGGATATCGTGGATCCAGCGCCAAGGGCAAGGGACGTGGATATGGCAACACCAGGTCCTCCCCAAAAAACAAACAGTGATGCCCTCTCCCTACCCCCCGACCACTTAACAGCTGTCGGGGGGCGACTCCAGCTGTTCCTGCCCGCATGGAAGAACATCACCACGGACAGGTGGGTCAGGGACATCATTCAACATGGGTACTGTCTGGAACTAACTTCCACTCCACCCAATATACCACCAAAGCACCGCCCTATGTCAGTCGAACACTTACATTTACTCCAGCAAGAAGTGCTTGCTATGCTCGCAAAAGGGGCCATAGAAGTAGTGCCCACCGCCCAGCAGGGCACAGGAGTGTACTCTCTGTACTTCTTGATCCCAAAAAAGGGCGGCTCGCTCCGACCTATCCTAGACCTGCGACCCCTAAACCTATATATACTGTCGGAGCATTTCCATAAGCTCACCCTCCAACAGGTTCTCCCACTACTCACTCAAGGGGATTTCCTAGCTACACTAGACCTGAAGGATGCATACTTCCACATACCAATACACCCTTCACACAGAAAATACCTCAGATTCACCATTCAGGGGAATCACTATCAATTCAAAGTTCTCCCCTTCGGAGTAACAACAGCGCCCAGAGTCTTTACCAAGTGCCTGGCGACAGTGGCCGCGCATCTGCGAAGACAAAATATTCACGTCTTCCCTTATTTGGACGACTGGCTAGTTCAGGCCAAATCAGCACAACAATGTGCCACCCACATGTCCCACACCATTCACCTTCTTCACGATCTGGGATTCTCACTGAATTACCCAAAATCAAGTCTCCAACCTGCGCACATACAACAGTACTTAGGTGCCACAATCAACACTCTGGCTGCCACAGCTCAGCCAACTTTAGTGAGAATCAACAGCATGCAACAGCTGATCTCAAAATTCAAACCTCAACACTCCCTTCCGGCGCGAGTGTTCATGCATTTGATAGGCATGATGGCCTCCTGCATCTTCATAGTCCCACACGCGAGACTACATATGCGCCCGCTTCAGGAGTGCTTAGCAAGTCAGTGGAATCAGGCTCAAGGACAGTTGAAAGACCTAGTGTTGGTGAGCGGTCGGGCATACAACTCTCTGCATTGGTGGAATCCACAAAACCTTTGCAAGGGCCGACCGTTCCAAGAGCCTGTCCCGCAAATAATACTGACAGCGGACGCGTCTCTCCAGGGATGGGGAGCTCATGTACTCAATTACACAGTGCAGGGACTATGGACTACACAACAAAAGAAGATGCACATCAACCTTCTGGAACTGATGGCAATCTTCCTGGCAATGAAAGCATTCAAAGTACACCTATGCAACAAGGTCGTGTTGATCCGGACGGACAACATGACTGCCATGTACTACATACAGAAGCAGGGAGGAACACACTCTCCACAGTTGTCTCATCTGGCTCAGAGCATGTGGAAGTGGGCCATTCAGAGGAACATATTCCTCATGGCGGAACACCTCCCCGGCAAGGACAACCAGATGGCGGATCTGCTCAGCAGACACAGCCACCAGATGCACGAGTGGGAGTTACACCCATCAGTACTCCAACCGTACTTCCAGCAGTGGGGTCATCCAGAGATAGACCTATTCGCCACAAGGGAAAACGCAAAATGCCAAAGCTTTGCCGCCAGGTTCCCACATCCACAGTCGCAGGGCAATGCGATATGGATGAATTGGTCCGGCAGATTTGCGTACGCTTTTCCCCCAGCGCCGCTGATACCGCTGGTGGCACGCAAACTGTGACAGCACTCACTGACACTCATCCTGGTTGCTCCAACATGGGCACGCCAGCCATGGTACACCACCTTTCTGGAACTTTCCGTGGTGCCGCATCAAAGGCTGCGGATCAAACCCGCGCTTTTAACGCAGAACCATGGAGAAATTCAACACCCAGATCCGCAACAGCTGAACCTGGCAATCTGGCTCCTGAAGTCCTAGAGTTTGGCTACCTAAACCTGCCACCTGACTGTATGGAGATCATCAAAGAAGCTAGGAGACCCACTACCAGAGCTTGCTATGCAGCCAAATGGAAGAGGTTTGTCATTTATTGCAACAACAATGACATTAACCCGCTAGACGCATCTATTCAGAACATAATCTGCTATCTATTACACCTATACCGATGCAATCTGGCATACACCTCAATACGTGTCCATTTAACCGCAATAGCAGCCTATCTCCAAAACAGGCAGCACCTCTCTTTATTCAGAGTGCCTGCCATCAAAGCCTTCTTGGAAGGACTGAAACGGGTGATTCCCCCAAGGCACCCCCCAGCACCGGTGTGGAACCTCAACTTGGTCCTCACCAGACTAATGGGTCCACCCTTTGAACCTCTCCATTCTTGTGAGATTCAATTCCTTACCTGGAAAGTGGCTTTCCTGGTTGCCATCACTTCCTTAAGAAGAGTTAGTGAACTCCAGGCACTAACCATTCAAGAGCCATTTATACAAGTTCACGCAAACCGGGTCGTACTGCGTACCAACCCCAAATTCATGCCTAAAGTAATATCGCAGTTCCACATAAACCAAACCATCGAACTGCCTGTTTTCTTTCAAAACCCACAAAATGTCGCTGAGAGGATGCTCCACACACTAGATGTAAAGAGGGCCCTCATGTACTATATTGACAGAACTAAAAACTTTAGGAAGACTAAACAACTCTTTGTTGCCTTCTCTCCACAACACAAAGGCAACGCCATTTCCAAAGCAGGTATAGCCAGATGGATCGTTAAATGTATCCAAATTTGTTATCAAAAAGCTAAACGCACATTAACGATTCCACCACGAGCCCACTCAACACGGAAGTTAGGGGCCTCCATGGCTTTCCTGGGAAACATTCCTTTACAAGAAATATGTAGAGCAGCCACATGGTCCACTATACATACATTTACAAAACACTACTGTGTAGATGTACACTCAAAACAGCAGGCAGCTGTAGGACAGGCTGTTCTCAGAACTCTTTTTCAGACTGCTGCAGCTGGCACGGGTAGCCGCCGCTAATAGGAGGTACTGCTGTGTATTCTATGCACAGATATGAATTCAGCAGCCCACATGCCTCGAACTGAATATGCTACTTACCAGTATGCATCTGTTCTTGGTATGTAGGGCTGCTGACATTCATATCGCCCACCCTCCTCCCCGGCGCCTGTCGCAGCTGCAGCTCTCAGAATTACTGTATAGCATGGTCATCACTTCCTGTATCTACTCCATCACTGCCACAATGGCGAAAAACAATCTGGGGATGGAGAGGATGCCCATGCGCACTGTGGTCCAGGGGAGGAGTCGCCCATCTCAGGATACTTCGAAGACTCTTCCAGGACAACAATGTGCAATCATCCGGACCCAACACTAGGCGGCGATCTATGCACAGATATGAATGTCAGCAGCCCTACATGCCAAGAACAGATGCATACTGGTAAGTAGCATATTCAAACATTAGCGCCTCAAAGCTATAAACAGAAGTCAATCCAACAAGGTAAGAGAACCTGCACATTTGACGTTTAGGGAAACACATCTCGCATCACCTTCCTACACTGTAGGTGCCATCCCTGGGACCGAGAACAGAGGAGTAAGTCTCCATCTGAAATTAAATGGCTCTCGTGTTTTATCTGGTAATCGCAAAATGTATGGAAAACAACCCTCCTCGCCTGTCAGATTTAAAGTTGGGGCGATGAAGAACTTGTTTCCCAGGTAACCTCAATCTCTGATGTTTGAGGTCGAGAGGATGCATTTTGCGGTAGTTGTCATTTCTAGATTTGGGTGCAATGTGTCAAATGTGCGCAATTCCTACTGTTAGAGCACATAGTGCTTTTAATACTCCTGCCTGCTTTACTGCTGAAGAAGTCGACTTACGTTCGGAGCTCATTCCAACACAATTCCAAGATGTTGTTTTTCTAGAGCGATAATAAGTGAAGGCGCCTCATAGAGCTCGCGTTTGCAGATCCTACCAAGAGGTTAGACTGAGCTCCTGTCTGACCAGGCCTGGATCACAGCATGTGGCTGAAGCTTGAAAGACTGAATATGCGTCTCGCGTGCGCTCCTGCAAAGCATCCCTAGAAACTTTGTCCAAAGCAAATAATTGAGAACCCGGCGGGTTATGAATAGAAAAGTGTATTTTGTTTCTCTTTTTTCGGTAAATTCTGCAATATAAACACATATCCATATGTTGTTTTACTGGCTGAGACAAAAGTAACGTGTGTGTTTGCTTGTGTAAAAGTAAGCAAAGAGTTTTAAGAGATGCGTAAGTTGGTGTGATGTGGGCGTGGTATGAATGTGCGTGGACATACATCAATTTTCTGCCGGAAGGAGGCAGGACACCTTTTGCATCTGAAGAGGAGGCATCAGAAGACAGCAATTTGTCAACTCGTGTAATTGTTGCCTTTCAGAAATATGAGCTCTGCAGGCCCCGAGGGGAGGAAGCAGATGCGAGAATGCGACGGACTGATCGACTCCCTGGTGCATTATGTCCGAGGAACAGTTGCAGATTACAAGCCTGACGACAAGGTATGCCTCGTACTGTACACACCCGCTGGATACTGCTTACCAGGCGCTCTGAGGACTAGTCAAGGGCCCTGGTGACTAGTCAAGGGCCCTGGTGACTAGTTAAGGGCCTGGGCTCACACTAAGGTATTCATGCAGGACAGAACCAAAAATTCACATCTTCGTCCCACCACCGCACATTCTAGTTTAAAAGCTAAATATGAAATACATTAACTCTGTGCTGTATACCTCCTATGAAAATCCACTAAACCTCTTTGGTTCCAATGCCTCCTTCCCAGGTTGTCACTCCTCCCCATTCTCTGGACCTACCCGTCCAATGACGGACCTCAGTGGCGATGGGACAGTTTTGAAAGGGAGGGGGGGGGGGCAGTGACACCCACTCAAAAAAAAGACCTAGGATTGTAAAAAATACAAAAGCTTCATAAAGAGCAAGGTCTCATTATGTGAGCCCTACAAAGTTTGTAGTGGAAAACCTGAATTTGTCTTGGGAAACACTTTAATATCTTGAGTTTTGCAGTTCGGAACTGGGAAAATGTATGTTATGAGCATGTTATCCATCATTCCCAGGTCTAGAACTCAGAAAGACCAGATTATTATGCCTGGTAAACACTGCAGCACAGGCGCATTTACTGGGTTCATTACTACCACCTCAGACACAATGGATCTCCTAATGAGCCACACTACGTTTCAATCATGCTGTTAATTTTGAGCTCCTTGAAAAGATCAGCTTGGAATCCAAGCAGTTAGTCATATTTGCCTGTGTGCTATAAAACATTGACATACTCATGCTTTCTCCTTTCACACCCCTCCTCCTGTCTCCCAAATATCTTCATTTTTGATCAAGAGAAAGGAAACTCGATGTTCAAAGAATTATCAGCCGCTGGTCAAAAGTCTGACGTTTAACACGCCTGTTTTTGAAATTTCTTTACATGCTGCAAGACAAACGTGCACATTCTTCATTGTTAATGTTCAGACAGACTTCTTCAAGGTTCTCTTGTAGTGCTGCAGCCCTTCCTGTGCCCCTGGTTTCAATGACACTGGTGGACGCACAGGTCCAAAAGCATAAACATCAATTGGAGTCAGTCACTCTACAGTAAATTAAAGGCTTATCCGCAGAAAAGAATTGGCACCCTCCTCGAATATTACCCCCTCCCTAGTGGTATTTGTCTAGCAGAAGCATTTCCAGAAGCAGCACCAATCTAGACTTGTGCCTTGTAATAATTTGGGAGACCACCCCCCTTTTTTCATTTTGTTATGCAACCTATTCACAGTCCATGACCGAATACTGCAAGGCACAAGGCCTTCGGTTATTCCTTCATTGCCAGTCATTGGATTAGCACCAATTTTGGATTATCATTAACACCGTGTCAACCACCATTTGCAAAAACAAATAATACATCACACAAGCAACATTAAAAAAAAACACAACCCATCCTGGTATATTGAGTCAATCAATCAATCAGGGATTTGTATAGCACAGCTACTCACCCATAAGGGTTTCAAGGTGCTGGGAGAGAGGGGCTGCTGGTCAGACTGGGTGGAGGATCATTTGAAGAGCCAAGTCTTGATGTCCTTCCTGAAATGTGTCAGTGACGCCGATAGCCTGAGATGGAGGGGCAGGGGGTTCCAGGTCTTGGCGGCGAGGTAGGAGAACAACCTTCCTTTGCTTCTGGTCTTGTGGATCCTGGGGACGGAGAAAAGAGCGAGTTGGGAGGATCGGAGTTGCCTGGTTGGTACGTGGAACATGAGTCGGTCTGGTCCGAGTTGAGGCAGCTGTCTTTCATCCAGGTAGCAATGGCCTTCATTCCACTGTGGAAGTTGTTTCTGGCGCTTGTGGGTTTGTTGGTGAGAAAGAGGATAAGCTGGGTGTTGGCGTATGAGACGATGTTGAGTCTGAGGCTTCTAACGATGGCTGCGAGGAGGGCCATGTAGATGTTGAAGAGGGTGGTGCTCAGGACGAACCCTGGGGCACTCCACAGCTGATCTGTGTGGGTTCTGAGAGGAACGGTGGTAGTCTGGCTGGCTGGGTCCGGCCAATGAGGAAGGAGTGAATCCAGTCCGGAGCCTTGTCGCAGACAATCACTTTCTTATCCCCTGTGTGATTACCTTAACCCACCTCAAACCTCTGTTCAACCAAAGAAAGATTACATCTGGTTCGCGGGCACACTAAAAATCTATTCCAATGCCCTTGCAAACAAGGCTCACTCAACTCTTGCCTCTGTAAATCCTCAATTCAATATCAACACCACCACAAACAAATGTAATACCGGATGCCCTAAACCCTGATGACAAAGTGTGGCTAGGCTGAAAACTGCGATGAATAGCTCCAAACACCACATCCCCAGAGTCAAGTTCAACTCCTATCAGATTCCTCCTTGACTCTGCAAAGAACTAACCTAATATTCCATTCAGAGTTATTAGGCAGTCAAATAACCCATCATCTAGGTCACCCAAACACCTGAGGTCCTGTGTAATGACAGTGTGGAGTTCTTTGTCAAAAAAAGTAAAAGTCATTGAGCTATCTCTGCCTGCCCTCAAGTATAATATCGCCAAGGATACTTTAACTAACAAAGCGCAGCAATACTGGTCACTTTTTTACCCAGTTTCAGAGTCCTGACTTCTGCAGTCCATATTTAAGGTAAAACGGCCAAGCCACTTTTCTCACTCTTTCCCTGGCGCTATCAGTAAAGATTTAGCACCTCCCTGATTGGTCATGCCTAGTAAATTATTCCCTCAAGCAGACCTGCACAGTAAGCAAATCCCCCAGCAAATTCTTCCCTCAAGAAGGCCTGCACAGTAAGCAAAGCCCCCAGCACAGTCCTCCGGCTCCAAGCTGGATCAACGGCACAATACAAGCCTCACTCCAGCAACTAGCGTGGGCCTTGTGCAGAGGTCAGTGCAATCAGCAAACCACATTCAGTACTGCCTTTCAGCTTCAGAACTGTCACCTTCCCGATCTTGGTTATATAGTCCAGGTGCAGCTGCATGTCCTGTATACCGCCTCCCAACTTGAGCTCCATGCACTGGAGTCCTGTGTTGTAGGGCACTTTTCAGTCTCCATCTCCTCTGCCAACACTGCCCCACTTCATACCAGGATGACTGCAAAATTCCAAGCCATCACTTTGCCTGGCCATCATGGGTCCACAGCCAGCCCCAGATGCCTGGGGCTCCAATAGACCGGTAGCAGCAACTCCTTCATCCTTTCCTCCTATCTAAAGCATCAGAGCTCGGAGCAGGAGGCAGCTCCCCTTTAGGCTGCCATATTTTGGTGCAGTTTCAGGGTTCCTCTTACATCTGTGCGCACCCCCATTTATTGAGCTCGAGTTTTCAAGCTATGCATTAGGAAAAGTCCGGCAGCCATAATTATGTTTGAGTGGACATCTTCTAGCAGATTGAGGCCACAGCTGAATCTACTCTTCTAAACCTGTGGAGACACCTCTAAACAAGATTCTAACATTCCATCATTTTTATCTGTCCCATTACAAGAGCCACCACCAGTAAACAAATTGGGCTCTTTCTAAAATGTTGATTTGCATGTTCTCTAGCAAGCGAGGAGCCATGAAATTTTAAATATTGTTGGTTGGTCTTCCAAAAATGTTTTTTTTTGGTTTTATGTTTAGTTATATTGTCGAGTTGTGTTGTAATACAGTGAATGTGACAACATGGCTTCTTGCTGCTTCTTGGAGAAGTATAGCAGGAACGGAAAAGCTCCTTTGGCACCCACCGTATCTAAAGTACGGGTGTGCAAAATTTACGTAATTTGTTTTTAGATGATTACACAAAATTTCTGGAAAAATATGCGTAATTAAGCAAAATGCAAATATGGCACCTAGCACTATATTTTAGTACAAAATGTGTTGGATGACAGGATGTATTTTGCATTAAAAATACAAGTGCCAGGCACAACAGACACTCTCTTTTTGGTCATTCTCTTTATCCTGTGCTATATTTTGAATAATTACACGGCTTGGCATAATTTCAGGAATTTCGCGTAACAAGTTTAATGCCGAACTCCCAAAATCACACAAATTACGCTGGCGTAATTAGCATTTTGCCCGGGCCTAATCTTAAACTGTTTCCTACAGAGCTTCCTTTTCTTGTGGACGCAAAGGTTGAAAGGAGGAACATTCTATTACTGTGGACCTAGGATTTAAAAGGCTCTCCACACAACCTTGTTCCCGTACCTCAGTATATAGCTTCAAAATATGTTCAGTCGGGTAAATAGGAGAGTTCGATATTTGGACAGGAAATGTGGGTAATCTTGTATTCAGTTTCTGAGCATATATTATGCACTGTTGAGTAGAGGAGATCAAATGATTGAACAATTTGACTGATTAATGGAGGGAGTGGGGGCGTGAGAACTCTTGGTGTGACCGTATTAACAGAAGATGTTTTACTCTATAAAGGTACATCTTTAGCCCATTTGTAGCAGAATTGATATTTGTGGAACCAAAAAGATGTGTGGGAAAGATAAGTGGAATTTCTTATTTGCTTCACAGCGGCAACTACAGCACCACGTAAGAATCCCGGTCAAATCCCTGAGTGGCAGAGTTGGCTGCTCCAGAGCTGTTCTTCTGAACTGATCACATTTTGGGTTGAGATTTTTAGAAATACTTTGAAGTCATGACAGGTAGCCAAATACATTTATCGACCAGGATATTGGTATCATTCTTGTTAGAAAAATCATGAGGAAAAAGTGTCAATTTAGGATTTAAGAAAATCCTAAGAGTTACTGGAGAAGGGCAGAAAGAGAATCAATAAATGGTCTGTTCAGTTCTTTCTGACTGGGTTAGTTGTACCGCCAGGACGCAAAATACATAGCAGAAAAATCCAGAAATTATTAATCCCAAGGGATTTGATAATGTTCATAATATATTTCGTGAGTTATTTTCTACTAGCCTTCTACTTTACACCTCTCATGTGTTGTTTTGATTAGGTCTCGCCTAGGCAGCATGCATGCGTTGTTCTAGGAGGATCTTTAGCCATCTGTCTTCACTTTTCAAGCACTGCACTTGTGGCGGCATCCACCTTGCGGGAGCGAGCAGCGGTGCGCCACAAGTGCAGTGCTTGAAAAGTGAAGACTGCTCTCCCAAGCGCGTACGCGCGCGCCACTCACGGGCTCACCTCCTGCTCCCCCTCTCTCTCACAACCTCTCCGCTTCACGGCACCGAGCTTCATGTTTCTCAAGCATCTGGTAGCGTAGCATACATGTATTTTTTTCCTTGCTATTAATTCAGATTTAATAAAGTACTTCGCAACATTAAGCAAAAATTGAATGTTCTCAGTTCCCTCCACTTCTCCCCCCTCCCCCGAATTGTAAGTTTAGTTCAGGTCAATTGGTGTTGGTTGGTGAATGGAAGACTCCGACCAAGATATCCGATGAGTTCAGAGACCCCATTTGACCACGTTAAGTGCGGCACGCTCTCACCTAACGTGATCATACTCACAACGATCTCCCATTCTGACCGCTCCAGAGCGCAAGAACCACCGACCCGGCCCTGCAGATGCTCCCAGCAATAATGCCATCCATGGGAAGAAAATAGGAGTTATTGCTTTCTCCCCTCTCTCGCAGACACGCAATGCAGGTCAGAGCACCATCATTCTCTGAGTCGGACACCGTGTTGTCAGGTAAAAAGTGACGTGAATTTGTACTTTTAGCACCCCTCCCTTTAATTGTGAAGTTGACACTTTTGTTCCCAAAGTCGAAGCCTGGCAATCGCCAGTAAGGGCGAGAACTGTGATCTGCGAGTTAGATTCCTACTTGGGGCAATAAGAATAACGAAGCGGTTCACAGATATGCTTTCCACACAAAAAAACAAAACAAAAACAGCGACACAGAATGCCACCATTCATAATTATTTGACAAGTACACACAATCCATGCACTCCACGGATTACATCCGAAATTGGTGCAGTTTTTGACAGGGGGGTGAAATGCATGGAATACCTCAGCAGAGATGTTATGAAGCTACAAAGTGCAATATTGCATGCAAAGTTTAGACAGTGTTGTGCCCGGTGACAAAGGGGTGCGCTGTGAGCTTACATTGCTAGATGCGCCTACATTTAAACTATGCAGTAGACTTTGTACCTTTGCTTGTTTTAAGACAGGAAGTGAGGTGGTGTTTTTTTGACAAGAAACCCTGCTTGCTTTCAGGAAATTTAAGATTCACTTCCTGGTCACTCCAGTCTTAGCTGCCTTCAGCCTTTCCAAATGATTAGGAAAGGACATTTACACACAAGACTGACCTCTCTGGGGGCTCTCACATGGCTAAAACTAAAAAAACTATTAACGTACAGAGGTTACATTTCAGGAAAAGACCCTTTAGTGCCTGCTTCTTTCTAGGGCATTCACCCAAGAGTTGGAACTCCTTATTTAATGTTGTGAAGTCAAAGAATTTATGAAAATAGATGAGGCAGCAAATAAAGTCATTCAGTGAAAGAAGGGGGCAGGGGGTGAGGCAGTCAGACCGATCCGTATTTGGAATGTTGATATTCTGTGACAGGAGGCTGTCCAAATAGGCCTATAGTGCAGGCAGTCAATGTCAAACCACTGGCTTTGTACCAGCCCTACCCTACTTGTCATTCACACTAGCCTGCTCCAGTCTCACCCCTCTTACATGGCATTTCTTTCCTTGTTGCTCTTTCTCTCCCCATTTCTTCCCATGCCAAATCCTTCAACTTTCTTGCTTATGTCTACCACCAGGCTCTGCCTGGTCTCTTCCTAACCACTCTCCTTGTCCTCTCCCCTGCCTCTCAAGGAACATTTGGGAGAAGAGTAAACATGCATTCTTTTGGAGTGCTCACTGCAAAAGTGAGAGTCCCCTCAAGTCAATGATGGAAGGATACAAATCATCTAACCACAATACTGGGAGACCAAAATGTTCCCCTGCTGAAACAACACAAGAAGATGAGAAAATAGCAGGCACCTGGGATGGGCAGCAAAGATAAACAGCAAATATCTGACCCTAATCCCTATTTAACTTTGTAAACTAGAGGACATAACAGGTCTACCAACATGTCTGTGGCTAATAATTAATAAGTGTATGTGTATATAAACATTGGTAACTATTCCGCCACTGCCAGAAAAGCGTTGATTATACCGCTCCTGAAAAAAGGAGGGGACCCGGGGGCCAGGACAGCTTATCGTCCGCTCTCCATGCTAACGGTGGACTATAAGATTCTGAGCAAAATACTGGCCGAGCGCTTATTGGCCCACATGCCCACCCTGATTCACCCGGACCAAGCTGGGTTCATTCCGCGACGGAACACGTCGACGTGTATCCGGAGACTGTTGCAGGTCATGGAGGTGGACAGCGTGGATTACCCAGCCGCCTTGACCCTGTCGGTTGATATGGAGAAGGCCTTTGACAGCGTGGAGTGGCCGTATCTGTTTAGGGTCTTGCAGGAGTTTGGCTTGGGGGATGGGTTCGTGCGTTGGACGAGGTTGCTCTATACCAACTCGGTGGCTAGGGTGCGAACGGGGACCACGATTTCGGCTCCCTATCCTGTACGTCGGGGAACGAGGCAGGGCTGCTCGCTATCGCCGCTGCTGTTTGGCCTGGCAATCGAGCCGCTTGCGGCCCATGCCCGAATGGGACGCGCGTATGCTGGGCTGATCCTGCGGGGGGAGACCCATTATATTTCCCTCTACGCGGACGATTTATTGCTTTTCCTGGCTGACGCGGAGGGGGCCCTTCAAGGCGCTAGGGTGCTACTGGAGGATTTTGGGCGCCGCTCGGGCCTAAGGGTCAATTGGGACAAGACTTGCGTCTACCCCATTACTCAGTGGGAGCGAATTCCCCCCTCCCTGGGGGCGATCCGCTGTGCGGATAGTTGTCTGCCGTATTTGGGAGTGCGCATTTATCGCACCCAGCGCGACCTGTTGGAGGGGAATGTGGGGAGGGCGATCGCGGGCCTGGCGGGCAGTATGGGATTCTGGAGCACTCTCCCAATTCTCGGTGGCCGGGCGGGTGGCGCTGCTGAAGATGGTGGCGCTCCCACGCCTGTTGTATTTTTTCCGCACACTCCCTGTCTGGGTGCCGGTGTCACTCTTCCGCAAACTTACGGCCATGGTTACGGGCTTTATCTGGGGGGCGGGCAGACGGCGGGTGGCGCTGACCACGCTGCGCCGGCCCAGAGCCGAGGGGGGGCTTGCGGTACCTGATTTCGAGTGGTACTATTTGGCTGCCCAGCTACAATGGCTCACGCAGGCAGTGGCACGGGAATTTAGAGGCCCCGAGGGTCCGCAGGGTAGAATGATCCCGCGACACGTGCTTTCCTTTATCGTTTTCCAACAGCGACTCGAGCTGTCACAACTAACGCTCGAAGAGCGAACGCTCCGGCTGTGTTGGAACCGGAGCCTGCGGAGGGCCGGCGCTGCTCGCCCTTACGCTCCGGAGATCCCCTTGGGTATGTGCACGGCCCTCCCCCACGGCGGGGACTGGTCGGGGCTGGCCCGCTGGGAAGATCTAGGGATACAGATGGTGGGAGACCTGTACCTAAATGGAGAGCTTCGGCCATTCCAGGAGCTGCAGGACTCCTTCGGGATTCCGAGGGGCGACTATCTCCTCCACGCGGCCTTGGTGGCGGCGCTGCGGAAGCACTGGGGAGTGGGGCTCTCGGAACCGCGGACGGCGGCCGGCTGTCAGTATGTGGTCATGGCGGCGGGCACATCCAAGGCCATTACTTGCCTCTATCAGAGAATGGCCACGGAACATCTAGCTCCTTTGACTGCGCTGAAGGATAAGTGGGAAGCCGATATCGGAAAACCTATCCCGGAACTGACATGGCCTGCACTTCAGAGACGGGCCTGGAAGAGCACGCGTAACGCCCGGTTTCAGCTGGTGCAGTATTTCACCCTGCATAGGGCATACCTGACGCCGGCTAAATTGTTTCAGTATTTTGGGGGCCCCATGCCGCAGTGCCCTCGTTGTGGAGAGGAGGGGGCTGACTTTAAACACATGTTTTGGTCCTGCGATGTTTTAAGTGGCTACTGGGAGGAGGTCGTCGGATGCCTGGCCCAAGTGACAGGGCGGGAGTTGCGGGTGGAGATGGGAGTCTGTTTGCTGCTTTGGTTTCCACACACGCCGCGCACGAAAATCACTAGCAAGTTTTGCGACCTGGGGCTGGTGGTGGCCAAGCGAGAAATTACGCTCCACTGGAAGTCGAGGACGGGTCCCAGCGTCGCGAGGTGGAGAGCGACATTTACCAAGTGGGCGGGTAGCGAGGGCACGTTCAGGCTGCAGCTTGCGCTTAGGAGAAACGATGACAAGGCTCTGGACATGGCTCGGGCGTGGGAAGCACTAATGGTTGATCTCCAGGGATGGGGAACAGCGGGGGAGGGAGGCCCTGCGGCACTGGAGCAACAGGCAGGTACTTAGGGGTGGGGGAGGCTAGCTGATTGGCTAATGGGGGCCGGGGGCTCTCCTTTTCCTCTTTGCCTGGGGCCTGTCTGTGGTGGGGGGGGGAGGGCGGCTCATGGCACTTAATACGGCTCCTTCTGAGAGAGGTTATCCTGGTAGTAGTCGTCCCGGCACACTGACATGTGGGTGGGGGGGGGCTGTATTATTTCAGGGGAGGGTTTGGGGACGGCGCATTGGTAGGTGGAAGTGGCCCAGATTGTATTTGGATGTGATTTTATAAGCGGATGGCGGCCACTGGCCAGATGAACATTGTGGATGTCAATTGTGTTTGAGTAATGCAATAAAAAATGTTTTTGCAAAAAAAAAAAAACATTGGTAACTATTGCTGCTTGTACTGCAGATGTGTGTTAATTCCTGCATCTTCTTGTACCACTTGGGAAGATTTAACTTCTGTTCATTCTGCACTGTTTTCATGCGCTAGTTGTACTTCAAGGAGGACTCTGGCCTGCCAGTGAAGTACCTAACCTTTATTTTTGGAGACACAGCTAACATGCTTTTATCCCCAAGCCTCTCTTAACGCACATGCTCGTTCTTGTTGGTTCCTGTCCGTGTTTTGTTTTTAGTAATTCTCGCTACTAATGGCAGTTGCTCATATAATGCAGTGGCCTTATGTCGATCATTCAGGCGCACAAAATATCTCCTATGCATCTTAGAGCCCTTTGTGCCGATTGGCGATTTGATAGTTGGACGTCGCAAAGGTGTAGGGTCCTCCGTTGAACTTTAAACTGTGAAGTCTCGTGCTTCTGAGAAAAAGATTGCTGTTGCATGAGATTGCAGATAAACTTCTATGGACACTCTTTTTGGGATAACTTTATGGCCCTCTCTGCTTTTACTTTCCTTCGTCTGTGTTACTGTTTCACAGTGTGAGTTAACATTGGATGCTGCATGCTCCGAAGTCTTTCTTTGAGGAATAAATTCCTGAGTTTGTCCCGAACAATGTACAGGAGATTTGGGATAACAAGCAGAACGGGTATTAAGCTTTTGTTGCGTCTGCAGTTTACCTCTGTTTTGTTTTTGTCATTTTTGTCTTTAAAATAATTTCCCTTGCATGTATTGTAGAACTCTGAAATGTCATGCCACCACTTAAGAGAGTCCTTTTCATTTTATTTTAAAGTCGATTGACTTATAATTATAGACTCTCTGTTTTTAGAACAACATACTTGTTGTGTATTTTGTACTGTCATCCTCCTGCTTTGTAGCGCAATCTACTCATGTGTTCACGCTTTTGCAAGTCGCAAAGTTCTGTGAAAAATCTCTACCTATGGTAGTCGTGAACATAAACTTGAAATAGAAGACCGTGCCTTTCAATACGATGCCTGTGTACCAGTCACTGTTCCATGTACTATGCCTCACCTGTTGACAAAGAGCGCATCCGTAAGCCTGCAGTGTTACTAATTTCTATGAGGGAATGGGAAGGCTAAAACAAAGATGCACATCAGTGATAAATCCAAAGTAACGAATTCATAGTGAGTTTTTTATTTAGCTTCAAGTTGACAATAATGATCAATCCTTGATAAAAATAAAAAAAAAAGATGTCATAAGGCAGCAACCCTACCACAAACCTCACCCTAAAGCTTTTAACAAGCATTGGCATAGCCAATAGGGCTCGCCTTTGGGACCTTATAAGTGTTTACCCATGCAACAGTTAATGTTGTTGTACCAAGGATATTGTGCTGCATAACTAAATACTTATAAGGTCCCAAAGGCGAGACCTATTGGCTATGCCAATGCTTGTTTTTATTAAGCATATGGTGTTGCAAAACAAAGCAGGAATTATCATTTTATAAATAACTTATAATATTCGCTAAATCTGGGTCCTACAATTCTAGTTAGCCCATGTTATCACAAGAGTTGCTACTGAATTAGAATTTATCAGTGCACCATGCAAGCTGAACATTGGAAATATGCATCACGGGTCAAGGAAATCTTCACTGGTCGCATCTGCTTTTCCTAAAGAGTCGAGGTATGTAATATAATTTGTCACTCCAGATTAAAGGTGTCAAAATATGGGTCTGACCCCTTTGAATTTACATCACCTCCATACACTTTAAGATATCTAAACATTATACTAGCTCCTGGGTCAGTTATGTATTGGGAACCTACTTATCTCTCAGTATGTTGTTGCTTGTTTTGTGCGCTTAAGGCATTGGCAACTGTTGAATTAATTTGTATGAAAATATTGGTTGACTTTAAGTTGGTAATCTTCCCCACCTCATGGCTTTGGTTTCTAAGTGTACTGCTTGTATAGATGCACATATAAAGACTCACATTTATTCTTTCAAGTGACACCGGTAACTTTTGTCCTATAGAAAATATTTTCACTTCTGTTTTCTGCCTGCATGGCCTTGTTTTCAGTAGTAGCTGTTGTGCTTTGCATGTGCAGATTTCTGTAATTCTAAATGTTGGTGGTTTGCGTGTATCTGACACCAAAAGAAAGCCACTCCTTTAGTTAGGTAGCAGGCATCTTGTTGTCCTCCTGCAGAGCCATGAACGTTCATGGATCTTAAGGTTCCCATCTGCATAAATTGGTGATGGTGATTTCAATTAATGTGAACCTCAAAACAATGAATGAATGTGGCGATACTAGTACAAGTTAAACACAACACCAACAAGCGAGTCCCACAAAGGGGTAAAAAGACAGACAGTACCAGAGAAGAGCTATTACTCCCTACAGCACAGAGATACCGCTTAGGGGGTGAATCGGGCGCTCTATAGTAAATGAAATTACAATTTATAAAATAAAAATTAATAATAAGATAAAGATAAAAGATGTGAAATTACTTGCCTCGGAAAAATTCGGCTGACCTTACTCAGTCACCCTCAAAACCAGAGACTACACACACAGATTCAAACTAGGAGACACAGATTTGACAGACATTTTCATTTATTGATTGATTATCCTTTTTTATATTTCTGCAAATTACAAGCACTAGAAATGTGGTTCAGGGGCATGCCAAATGATAATCAACATGAGTACTATTTTATGTAATAATGGATAAATACCTTTGAATTTATACAGTTTAGTGAAGCACAATCTTTGTCACAAGCTAGGATAAGAGATTGGGAGAGAACAATATGAAAGAATTAGAAAGTTCAGAGTTGAAGTACTAGAGAGGCATGAATTTAGTCTCTCCTCTCATTTATAGTAAACTCTGGTATCACTGCATATTGCATATTGTTGCTGGCTTTTTAATATCATGAGGGACACATGAAATCGGCAGGGCTAGATGATCAAGTTATATGGTGGGGTTTACTAAACAAAACTTCAGGCAGGCAAGTTAGACACCAAATGTGAATCTTGTTTTCATCGAAAAACAGCTCTGTGAAGCAATAGAACACATTCCGAATTAATTATGTACGGCTCATACGAGGTACTGTACGATTCAAAGTATATGAACTTAAAAAAATATGAATATCCCGTTGAAGGAAAATTAGCTTTGAAATCTGTGTCTGTGATTTGAGCGTGAATATGTCTTGAAAGTGAAATAAGCAAGTACTGGCAAAGCCATTAGGTGTGGGTTTTATTTGAAAGCAAAAAGTCAAAGTGGTGTCCCCCACGTGACACTTAAATTCCCTTACGCACTAGACACTCTCCTATTCACACCTCATCCATGCACAAACTAAAATACTGAACCCAATTATACGTGACAATGTTTTATTTTATTAGTCTAGCAATGATATAAAAATAGTGTTAGAAGAAATATTAAAAACAATGTTATTACAATTGAAAACGGGGCCTTGTCTTTTCTGGTATAAGCCACCAAATTCTAATATCTGGTAAATGCAGTTCATACATATATATATATATCAAATCCTCCTTCCGTAGCACCAGCCGGTGCTACTAAAAGACACGTACACAAATATGCTGGTGCAAAATAAAGTGCTCGGTTTATTTTCTCACAAACTTCATTCGGTTCTGACGCGTTTCGACCGACACAGCGGTCTTGATCACATGATATATATATATATATATATATATAGATAGATTAAAACACATTAAATGTTGAAGATCTCACAAAAAATATACATATTCAAATCTGGCATATGACCACCCAAATTGACAGGTAGTACAAAAACCATGTAGTTGTCTTTATGTTTTTTTGTTGAGGTGTGAATAGGAAGGTGTCTAGTGCGTAAGGGAATTTAAGTGTCACGTGAGGGACACCACTTTGACTTTTTGTAATTGACCCTGTCCCCTACGTGTGTAAGGGTACCTCTCACATTTTGTGAAAGTTTTATTTGAAAACGCATGCACTCAAAGACATGCACTACTGCTGTTTAGCATATTGAATGCAGTTCATTTGGCTTTGCCAGTGCTAGAGAAAAGGTAGTACAAAATGATCCCTTTCTGCAAGAAACTAGGTTATTAATTTGGAAGAGGCTGACCACTACCAACCTAATAAGCACAATCTGGTTAGGCCAAAACACAGTTCTTGAAGAACCCTGGTAGCTGTGGCTCAAGCATGAGGCAACCCCCAGAGAAATGTGTGTAAAATTCAAGCAGCTACAACAATTTTAAATAAAAAAAAAAGCACTGCAATAAAATTCATAAACTAATTTAGAGAAGCATTTAACAATCAAAACAACATCCTACCTATTAAAATCTGACAAAGGGAACTTGAGGTATGATTCTTTCAAGATTTAGGATAAAACTCACCTAGAAAGAGTAAAGCATCATTGCAAAATATCAGTTCATGGTTGACCAGGACCAAGGCATGATTTCAAGCTCACCAAGAAGTAGCTACCATCTGATACACAAAGCTGGTCCTCGTGGTCAACATTTTTACATTCTGACTTTTTTCTGGAATCCTCCAGCAGCTCAAGGCTGAAGCCAGCGAGTGTCCCTTAAAGTCGGGAATGTTGTTGTCAAGCTCCAGCTGAAGCCCTTACTTTTGGCACCAAAAGCTCCGAGCAGGACAGGCCTGGATTTCATAACTACTGAGGGCTCCTCGTAATTGGTATGAATTTACCACCTCTCCATGGTTCTAGAATTTACCTTCGGACTTTAGATCTTAACGGAGGGGAATACTCCATCACAGATGTGACAGATATCCCCTCCACCATATTATGATCCCATTATATCCTATGGAGATCGTAATATAGCAGATGGGATATTGGTCAAGTTTGTGATGGAGTATTCCATTGACTGAGATCTATGTAAGGCCCGTACAGGCACATGCATCAAAGGAAAAACCGGTCGCAAACGGGTTCTGCCCCTTTGCAACCGGTATTTTTGCATTTGGGATGCACCATCCCAAATGCAAAAATCGCAATTTAAGGAATCTCTAAAATACGATTACTTAAATTGCGATTGCAGTTAAGGAATCCCAAATTGAGATTCCTTAAATGCAATGCATTAAAGTAAAAAAAAATTGCGATTTCGCTTATGGGGGGAGCAAATTACCATGAAGTTGAACTTCATGGTAATTTGCAAAAACTTTAAAAAATGCACTTTTCTGCATTTTTCAAAGTTTCATGTTGCGCGCACACATGCCCTTAGGGCATGCGTGTGTGCAACATATGTGCACAGATCAATTTCAGGGGTGCAAAAGGGTGTCAATTTGACACACTTGCACCCTTGAAATTGCATGAGCAATTTGCGACTACCTACTGGTACTCGCAAATTGCTCATGCAATGTCCAATTCATTCCTGAGGCCCATAGGAATGAATGGGACGGCATTCCTTAATTGCGACTCGCAATTTGCGAGTTGCAATTAAGGAATGTGTAGGAATCGCTATTCTTATAGCGATTCCTACATGCATAGGCTTTTGCAATTCCTTAATTGCGATTCCTTAATAATCGCAATTAAGGAATCGCAAAAGCCTACGTTGATGCATGTGCCAGGTAGTCACATTTTGTTTCTCAAATTTCTTCAATGGGGCAGTCTTTGACGTTTTTGCTTTACAGGGCTCCATAAGGCCAGCTACGTTTTATACAACGTTGCACTGAACTGGTTTTTAGTGTAGAAAACAGCTCAGAGTAGGACTAACCTGTGTTTCTTGTCTATGTGGGGTGTGACTTCCCTGGGCAACAATAACACCCAGGGTGAGAACTGGTCTAGCTTAAGTAAAATCTTATTTTGGAATGTGGCGGATCTAACTACCAAACTCAACAATCCTGCATGGCTCAAATTTGTAGATATCTACGATATACTGTGCATTCAAGAAACCTGGGTGGATTCCGCACAGCATATTAATTGGTTAAAATCATTTTTTACACCGGCTGTACCTTCTAGTCATGGGAGAAAAAAGGGAGGTTTATGTACCTGTATTTCTTATAGGATGAACGTAAGAAAAGAAAACTTTATGGCAACTAATACCTACTATCAGGTGTTAAAAATGCATATTGATAACTCTCACTGCACTGTCCTATTAAATTTCTATCACAACATTCCTGTTTTACAAACTGAGGCACCTACAGAAGGATTTGGACAAAATCCAAAAGAAAACAAATAAGGACTTTTGTATAAGTTGGCGAGGGGATTTTAATATAAGCATTTGCACTCACGTCGAAAGAGGTAACTGTGGTTTAACATCCGATTACGAGAATATTTTCGATTTTTCGCACTCCCTTCTTGTGGACCAGCTAAATCATACTAAATATTCCATGGACTTGGGTTTTGCCAATGACCTATGCTCACCACCCATACCGTTTAGCAGCACATTTAACGTACGTGGGTTGTGCTCATTCATAGACTGTGTTAATTGCAAATAGATATGCTGATAGAATACACAATTTTACAACTCACACTGCCGCTTTCAGTGATAATTTTCCCATTAGTGTCACCTTAGACATGCCGGCTAAAGTGTTAACGAAAAGACACACGGCCACCCAACCCGTACAAGACATTGTCATAAACAGAACTAATGGATACATGATTAAATGGTTGGGTGTGGACCCACTAAAGTTAACTAAGTCGCTCCTAAGCTGTTGTCAAACCAATTTTGCGGTCTGTCTTGACGAGACGGCCACTGATTCTGATATTTTCAATTCTTTCCCAAAAATATCACAGGCTACACAAAAGAATCTATTATTAGAATACAAAAAAAACCTTCTAGCAAGACAGGTTGGTTCGATACTAATTGCAGCAAAGCCCTAAAAACCGCCCTACACAAGCCCATGAGAGATGAGGCTGATATAAAAAAAGGCAAGAACAGTGTATAAAATGTCACTTAGAGAACGAAAAGAGGCTATAAGAACCGAAATATGGCGAGCTCTCAAGCAAGCGTCAGATACAAAATACATAAAAGGCTTCTGGAAGGCTGTGAACGCCCCGTTTCTGGCCCCTAAAAACAAACCCACCATTGAGATTACCATTGGGGAGGACCAATGGGTGACTCACTTCTCCAAGTTATATTGTGACAACGTAGACAAATACCATTGTGAGGACCTTAAAACAGGTCCCACGAGTTACCTCCCAATTGATATTGATTTTAATGTGGATGAGGTGATATTAGCTATTAAAGCGAGTATGGGAGGAAAAACCCCTGGACCCGAGAGTATACCTGTGGATTTATATATATCCAACCCCCTGTTGTGGGGCCCATTATCAACCATGGTTTTAAAGGCTTGCTGCACACAAGGCTTCATTCCAACCTGGATGGAATCCATACTTGTTCCCATTTTTAAACAAGCATTTGTAATGCAATAGGTCTCACATTTACGGGAGTTTGAGCTATTAACATCGCAAATAACAATGCTTTTTGGTTTTGGTTTTAAAACATAAATAAAAGGCAGTGTCATTTACAATGCCAATAGCTTAAACTTGCGTAATTGCGAGACCTATTGCATTGCAAATGCTTGTGTTCTACATGATATGAATTTAAAGAAACAAGAAACAACTCTGCTGCAAACCTTATGATATTTACTCCTCAAATCTACTTATGTTCATGTGACCTCTTCTGTACATACTAATGCATGTGTGCCCAGGATTTGAATGTACACTAGTGAGAGCACCCCAGCTCCTGAAACCTTCTCTCGTGGATACCAGTGCGAGCAGACTCCACCTCCGGGACACTGGTTGTAGCAGCCTCCACCCAGGACACCGGTGAGCCCTTCACACTAGTACCAAAAGCCTCGACGCGGAACAGACACCAGTGGGAGCAGCCTTCAGCTGCATAGCCGACGGAGCGTGTTTGGGACAGTTGACACCCGTGAACAGCTGGCGCCCCTCCATCCACGGTGCACGAGTTGGCGGACATGTCCGTGCCTGACCCGGGGCAGAGCGTCAGTGCGCAGCCCCTACCCTCAAGGACAGTGCGCACCTTCTTAATTTGGAGCGGTGCCTGCAGGTGGGGCTCATCAGCACCTATTTCTCACTCATCAGACTGTGACCCCGAGCATGGGAGCAAAACACTAAAGGGAGAAAGACAAGAAGCAGTGGCAAAGACAACAGGGTCACAAAATAGCCTGAACGAGAGTGGTGAAGGGACAGAGAGCGATTGACCGTTGGTGGGTTAAAGAGGGACCGGGTGAAATTAAGACCACGCAGCCTTTGTATTCAGGCAGCACTTGCTGCTGGCTTCCAAAACTGGGGCCCGGCACGTATTTTACAAATTAAGCACTGCACGGGTCCTAAACCGAACAGCGAGGCGTTGCCCAAAAACAGCTGTGTATGCGTCGAATATGTGAAGGGCTCCTTCAACCCGCCTCTCGATGGGAGCCGCCAGTACCTCAAGGGATCAATGCTCTGATGTCAGAGGGTGCGGGTGTCACTTCCTCTACCCAAGCCTTTTGCCTCTCTGTTTACTGCACATGGGAGCTCTGAGTGAGCACCCATTTATACGTCATCATATTGGGGGATCTATTTTTGGTGGCCTTCTCGAGCGCAAGGAGTTTGAAAGCTAAGCCACAACACGCACATTAAACAGCTGCTTCGTGGCGCTTTGTCATGCCAAGCAAAATGCTCTTCCTTGGTGCAGCGCTTTGTATGATAACGCCTATTAACCCCGTTCGAAGCGTTTCAGATGTTCAGCCAACGACATAAAACGTGAATTATGTAGAATTGTGAAATTATAGTCGTGCAGGTGATCCGGGGTTAGAAATCAATCGTATCCAGAAAGGGGCGCTGCAGCCCGGTCGCTCAGGTGGCGCATCTGTGGGTCTACACGGGTTTCAGCCCCTGCGGTGTGGCACCAGGGTTTAATAAAATTGATTATTTGGGACCACGGAAAGTTAAACATGCCGCTTGCAATTCCAGCAGGTATAACGATTGTTTCCAGAAACTTAACAGAATTTTTTTTATTTTTTTTATTTACATACGTTAAAATTGGATGTTTGCAATGTATCCGAGCACTCCGGGTTTAGAAGGCAAGTTAAGTGAGTCACAGGCTTGTCCAGGATCAGACGGCTGGTTATGTGGAAACCCGGGTTAGCCCGCTGGTTTCACGAAGACATCCGTTTAAAGCATAGACTGGATTTAGAGCCGAAACATGGCATTTGGGTGAATATTTGCAATAGACATGGAATACGTCGAACAGTATTAAACAGACACTGGGGGTGTTGCGCGTATATTTTCAAATCACCAATCACAAAAATAAACACAAAGGTACATCGCGAGTGGTGCGCGAGAGCGTGCGCTTGTGTGAGGGAGCAGGCCATCTGTTTTGCATTATGGCGCACGAGTCTGGGCACGATAATGCAAAACAGATGTCGGCCATGCGGGTAACAGACACCAATAGGCCGTGGGTGGGGCAAATGCGGGACATGCGCCCGCATTTGCCCAATTGCGTGCTGTCTTTGTTAGAGAAACGCACGCAACGCCCAATAACCTGCAACGATAACAAAACCACACGCACGAGCGTGTGTTCAGCTTTCTGAAGCCCTTACAAGAAGTCTCGCGCTGCGTGAGCAGTGCTGTGCACTGCAATGCTAGGCGCAAGACCTAAAAAGGCGATCGCAACAACCCAGCCTGTTATAGACCCTTTTCACTTTTGGATTCCTTCGTGAAAGTGGCCGGGCGAGTTATTTTAAATAGATTACAGATGTGGGCAGAGGACACTGGTGTAATCTCGGAGCTACAGTGTGGATTCCGCCAAGGATTAAGTACTGTGGAGCAGGGCCTAAACTTAAATCTGATATGGGGAAAATATATACAAGCTAAACACGGGAATCTTTTTTTGTGTTTTGTCGACCTGAGTTCGGCATTCGATTGTGTTAGCCACCAGAAATTATGGAGTATATTAGAATCTATGGGGGTGGAAAAAAACCCTTATTAATTCTGTACGACAGTTATACCAAGATGCACAGACAAGCATCTGCTACGGGAAAGCAGGTGAGCGCAGTCACAACTTCCCTGTTAGGAAGGGGGTAAGGCAGGGGGTGCGTGCTAGCCTCCTTCCTTTTTACCCTGTATATAAATAGTCTGGGTGCTACCCTATCAAGGGAATGGCAGGACTTACCCTGCATTGTCAAACAGCTAATTGGAGCATTGTTATACGCTGACAATGCCGTCCTTTTACACCGTATGGAAATAGACCTGCAATAAACAGTTTTGAGTTTTGTAACCTACATGTCCAGCCTAGACCTTAATGTAAACATCACTAAAACATTTGTTATGAAATGTAGTAAGTCTAGCGTTAAGTGTCGGCATATCCCTTTCAACAACAAAAAACGTGATTTTGCCAATTATGTTTCATATTTGGGATTCGTTTTTGAAAAAAGGGGATCATGGGTAAAAGACATTAATACAAGAAAACTGCTATTTGCCAAAGCCATAGGAGCTTTGATAAACTTTTCAGGGAAACTAGGAAAGCGCCCTATTGATGATCTGCTAAAAATGTATAAAGTCAAATGTACTTCAGTAGCATTGTACGGAGCTGGCATCTGGGGCCATGTAAATGTAGAGTCCTTGCAGCAAGTTGAGAACAGGTTCTTAAGATATCTTTTAGCTGCTCCGAATAGTACAGCCACGTACATCTGTCATGCCGAACTGGGACTGTCCTATTTATCCGATCTAATCAAAATCCAGCCGGTCTTAATATGGCACAAGGTATGGACGAGCACAGCGACCGGCCTCATTTGGAATGTGATAAACGATTGCTTGAACCTCCCGAGTATTTCGCTAATCCTGGCAGCTTGACCACTGTTACAAGGAAGGATTTAAAAATAATATGCATTAATCACCTGGAGACGATTAGATTTCCTGCCAGCATCACCAAACCGTCTGTCAGAGAAATTCAATTGCTTTTGACACAACCAGGGATGCAACTTTATTTAATAAATGTACAAAGGAACTATGATAGGTTGATGTTGACCCGCTTACGTGTAGGCAACTTTCATAATATGGTCACATTCCCAAAGATGAATGAATGGTCACGCTCTTTATGCCTATGTCCATGCGACGATATATCTGCACAGTCTACAATTCATACCATCTTCTTTTGTAAGTTTTATACCTTAATAAGGAAAAGATGGATCCTGACCATTTTAAAAGAGCAAGGTTTGAGACAATGTCGACCCGCATTCATCAAATTACAACTCCTAGATGAAGACATTTTTATTGACCATATAGCTAAATACTTGAAAGGGGTGGTTAGATACAATAAAACTGTGTAATTCCACCTCTATTTTAATTGTTTATGAAACTTACGCATGTTATAGATGTGCATGTAACGAGTCCGAAGCTCTTCTTTTTTTAATCTCAACTCATGTCATTTTTTAATGGATTGTTAAATACACACATATGATAAGATGTATTTTTTTAATGTATTGTGCTTTTATGATTTAGTATTTTAAATCGAATAAGGCGTAATTTGACTTTTGACTTTTTTTTAAACTACAGTCTAGCCAGAGCACAATGATGCTCCTGACAGTCATATGTTTTTGTCACCTGTGCAGTGTAAATGGGCACAGCAGCCTACATATTACATTTTCTGTGCTATCTACCACAGTCTTACTGGAAACTTAAATAGACTAATTGGGATAAACTATAATTTGTTGGTACAATTTCACAGCCAGAACATACGCTCTGTGGCATTGGAAATCACTACCACAATGTGCAGAGCCCTAAAACCAGCAAAAAAGGGTACAGAAAAGAAAGTTTGATGATACAGAAAAGGTAGATGTATTACACTTTCTTTGTAGAATGCATACTGGACATAAGTATTAGCTTTACTAACAGTGTTATGGTTGACTATACTTTTCAGTGATAAAATAGTTCCTCAACCATTCCAATGATGTTGCTTCTACAATGTGGAATGATGCGCCAAATAGCCAATAGCATTAGGTGAGTGAGAAATACTCCTCTGGTGAAGCCACAGCCCGCTCAATGTATATTTTAAAACCTAGGTTTCTAGACAGCGGCTCTGTCTAGCCTGACCTAAACAATCATGATAAAGAGGGAATCGTTCTCTCCTGTCTGAATTACATTTCCTGCAGCTGCTGCCTTCAAAGGCATTTCCCTCTGCCCTTCATATTGAGATAAATCCGTATCAGGGCAACTTCGTCACCTCCTATTTAAATGTCTAATCACAGCAATCAACAGCTAACGGTTTCTAGTTAACTTTAATAAATGTCTGGTGCACTATTGCACCCCATGTATAGCAATTTCAATACTTTTTGATCCATTTCAGCGAGGAACTGCATTATTATTTCAAACTTGCAAATTATACTGCAGCTATTGGAACAGTTGTCCAGTGCGACAAGTTGATTTACCCAGAACATGCTGCATCCGCACGATCACATTTGTCTTTTGTCATGGGATTTTTTCAAGTGACAATGGGTTGGTTTTTCCATGAATAGCAAAGGTGGTCACTGACTTGGGTAACGCGGCATATTAAGAGTTTGCAACGAATCTACTTGTAAAGTGTAGCGTGACCCTGAAGGACAGGACCCTTGGTGCGCCCCACCCACCTACCGCCTGCAGAAGTCACTTCTGGATGGTGAGGTGTGGGGAGTGAAAGTGAATTCAGTGAGATGTGCATTTGTCTATTGTGACTGCTGAAAGTTAGAGCCATACAATAGAAGTCGGTGAGCCTTTTACCCCTTTCTAACCAGTGCTTTGGATAATTGAGTTTTGATGAGCATTATCATAAAACTGGTGTATATTGTGATTTTAAAAAATAAATGTAAATATGGTGCAAAATATCCAGTGATGAGGACATGTACATGGTTTTGGAAGTACTACTTTTAAAGGTCGCCGTAGAAAGGATAACTCTTTGAAGTCTGTCATGTTGCCAGGCCTCACTCAGCCTGCCAGGCATGAAGGTATTAATACATTGTCAAACCTATAATCTTCCTGACATAACCACATAGATCTTAAGAACTAGATCACATCCCTGGGTGGCATGAATAGGTGTGTGGTGTTCTTTCCAAGCTAGTGCTGTTCTCTGCCTCAAGAGTACAGTACTGAGTTACTTTCTGTCTCCGTTCCCACTACACAGTTCCACATAAATACAAAATCGTCCAATGTGCCCAGGCCAGTTAGCATTTAAAGTCACAAATAGGAGTCCAAACCCAGTGATTCAGACGGATGATCAAGGGGCATATGTATCAACATCTCCATTTGCGATTCCCAAATAGCGATTTTTAAAGAATCGCTATTTGAGAATTGCAAAACGGGATGTATTTAAAAAAATCGCAAAACTTTTGCGATTTCTTAAAATTCCTTAATTGCGATTAGCAAATTGCGAAATGGCAATTAAGGAATACCTTCCCATTCATTTCTATGGGCCAGGAGACCCATAGGAATGAATGGGAAGTAATTCTCAAATTGTGATTCGCAATTTGCTAATCGCAATTTGAGAATAATTTCAAAGGTGCAAGGGTGTCATGATGACACCCTGATGCACCCCTGAAAGGAGCATGTGTGTGCATATGGCGCACATACATGCCCTAAGGGCATGTATGTGCGCCACGTGGCACTTTGTAAAATTCCAAAAAGAGCATTTTTAACAGAAATTGCAAATTACCACCAACTAGAAGTTGGTGGTAATTTGCGATTTCTTAAGGATAATTCGCAATGCTTTGGTGCGTGTTACATATCATTTAAGAAATCGCAATTTGCGTTTTCTTAAATGCTTACGCAAAATTAAGAAATCGCAAAATTAGCGATTCCTTAAATTTGCGATGAGAATTTGCCTCATACATCCCGTTTTGCGAATTTTTAATCACAAACGCTGTTTTTTGCGAATCGCAGTGTTTGCGATTAAAAATTCGGTTGATACATATGCCCCCAAGTCTTGTGTATATTTTATTTCACACCCATACCGTCGTTCCTTAGCAGATGATTTGTGTCTCCTGAGGTTTTATGAATACCTATTCCAGTTGGTATTGCCATATTGCTAATATTTTGACCACTGACTAGGTCCTCCCTTTCATAACGTGCACCTATGTTGTCTCCAGTCTACAGAGAACTGCGTGTGTATCCTGCATAACCTCTCCTACCAGCTCGAGACCGAGCTCCCCAACTCCTACACCGAGAACATCTACATTCAGCGTAGGAACATCTCCGAAAGCGGTAGCAACATGGGCTGCTTTGGAGGGCGAAGCGGAAAGATTAAAGAGGTAGGTCTTACTAGCACCGATCTGTATTATGTTGGGCTTGTCACTGAGGCAGTATTTTGCAAACCAAACAGGTATTGTATGTTTTGACAAATATTTAATCCTAGAGGTAAATTTATTTCAAAACCGGCTTGTTCTATAAGCAACTAGTGTAAAATATCTGTGAAAGACTGCAAAGGCCAGACTTCAGTCTTGAGTGTAGCGATAAGGTATTCGTGAACATAAAAAAAATACCTATGCTTCACAAACTAGATAATTTCCTTATTACAGAACTCAATGGTACTCCGGTTATCAACCTCCAAAGGTTGACCTGCTGCAATTCTAATCTGAGACCTACAGGTTGAACCAAGACCTGTGCTGCGAGTGCTCGACCCACTAAGCTTTCTTTGTGGTTGGCAGCAGATCTCAAATTACTTTTACTAGTAATATTAGCAGGGTTTTGGAAGTCACAAAATATGAAGTGCATCTTCAACTGATCTTTGGGTCCCTCCAAAGTATAATTGATAAGCAGCACCTTGTCAGGCCGTGTACCTAATGTTCTTCTCTCAATCAGTACCTTATCACTTATCTGACTATAGTGTGGACTTTACTTCTCTGTATTGCTGATTCCTGACTACCATGAGCACACCATTCTGTAGATCTTCTCTTTTAACCAGCAGCTGTTTAGTGTGGAGACTGTGTGTGTGATGCTGCAGACGTGATGCCCTCAACTCATACTCTACCCGTAGCTTGCTTGTTGGTTATTTTGAGCTACAGCTCACTTATTTGTATTGAGCATAATTCCTAACGCTATACCCTCACCTGTAGTTCAAGATATGATTTACTAGTTTATGTGAAATTAAGTTTCTGAATGTCTACTGTGCATGCACGTTTGACAGATGCAGACGGATACTCCTTTACCAGAAGAAAAGAGCAACCCTAAGGGGGTGGAATGGCTCTGGCACTCCATTGTCATGCGAATGTACCTCTCCTTGATCGCCAAAAGCAGCCGGACCTATACCCAGGAAGCATCACTGGGTGCCCTCCAGAACCTTACTGCGGGCAGCGGACCGGTAAGTGAAGGCTGTAGTATATCTTCAGTGATTTGTTGTGGAACTGGATTTTTGGTGCTGATGTCGCCGCTTATGTGACTGACAGTCTATGGTCTCAAGAGGTAAAGGTGGGAGGGCTCTGTAATAAAAGACCAGCATTGGCAATGCCAAGAAGTCTGTCTTTAAAAGAATGTTATGTGGTAATTTGAAGTGTTTACAAATATATAGCCTGGGAATAGATATGCAATTGTGTGGAAGCAAAGTACTGTAGAATAATATTAGTGTAGGTAAAAAGGTCAGGTGACAGTTGCACTGTCAAGCCAGTCCTAAAAATCCACGTAGGCTTATCACCACCCTTCTCCTATCTGTGCTGCTGCCAGAGTAAAACTGATCTAGTTATCAAAAAAACTTTAACACCTTTACAATGTCTGTGTGCCTCTGAAATTTCAACCTCAGGCAGCTGGATAAAGAAACAAAATGAGCACAGTTGTGTAGAGGTCAAGCACTTTTTTGTGGAAGTACACAACCCCTACCCAATCAAAGCATGTACTCCTGGCTTCCAATAGTACATGTGGGTGGAGCCAAAGCCCCTTTCCTGGTGATTCTCACATTGTTTGGCCAGACCATACACATGAACTAGCAGTGCTTAAGTAGAACACGTGGTTGCAGTTAAGGCTTAAAATGAACTGGTGGTTGCAGGTGAAGCCCACCAGCAGTCATTTTTAGGGACCGCCACTTGTTTCGATCATCTGACTTTGACCCAGAACAGAGAGAAAGAGACAGAAAAGCGTAAATAAATGAGGAAGAAAATGAGAAAGGTAGAAAGCAGGGATGAAAAAGATACTGCAAGACTAAGAGAGAGAGGCATAGATTGTCTGGTGATGGATAAAGAAGCATTAGGTGGAATAAAGACATCTTCACATTCAGCAACGACATTTGTCAGCACTGGCCGCAGGCTACTGAGAAAAACATCTGCACTTATTGTACAATTTAAGTACTGCGTATAAGAATACAGATACGTGAGGTGACTGGCTTTACCTTTATGGGAAAAACAAACATGGGCAGGAGTCTATTACGGTCAGTAGCTGAGTTTACATTGGGAAGGTAGGCTTTCATAGTATGAGGGGATTACTGTGCCAAGAGTTTCGTAAGCTCCTTTTGACAGCTGCTTGAGTCATGTGTTTAGGTTTTCACCCAGGATGAACTCCTTGGTACCTTTGCCAAGAATGCACAATGGTTCAAACGTGCAGAGAGGAAGTGGTGCCAAGTTTATATCAAGTTGTGTTAAGGTGTCTTCAGTGTGTCTGCGTCGTAACTTCACATGCGTGAGAAGAATGAGCCATTGTGAATCGAAAGGGGCGGAGCCTGCTCAGGCCCAGCACTGGCAGGGGTGCAAATTCAGGCAAAAGTTAATGGTAGATGGCAGTAAATTCTCTGTGTTTGAGGTAACTACATAAGACCTGTGTAATGTTAGGGGCATAGCTAACAATGGTGCACCAGAGCAGTGACACCAGGGCCGAGAACCTTGATAATTTCTATATTTTACTACCCCAACAGGGGTCATTGTCCGTGATTGCAACAGGGCTCTTAGCATCCTTGGTACATTACTTTGTAGTGTGATCAGTGTGTAGAGATTGAACTGAGTGACTAAAAAGACGATAAACGTAGAGGTTTTCCGACTTTTTACTCATGTTAATTTCTGACTAATGAAAGACTTGGTGTACAAAACCCATTTGCCCCATTTTGAGGGCTTGAGCCTTAGCGTTCACTGAAAGGAGAGCGACGTGTCTCAGAAAACCGCTCAGTAGCTGTTTTGACTATACAAGTAAATTAACCTGTAACCTTGATGGCCACAGACCCACGCTTGTGAGTATTGACGAGGTCACTTGCAATATATATATATATATATAGTGGTATACATGCAAAACAAATATGATAGATAGAATTGTGGCAATGAGAGTGAGGTCAATGTGGGCAGTGCAGATTAGGAGCCATGATACTAAGGGCCTAATTCTGAGTTTAGCGGTGTGGGAGCGGGACGGCATCCCATGCCTCGCTCTCACACTGCCAAACTCCACCTCCGACCGCCTGCCGGATTATGGTCCTACGGCGTCTCGCCCACAGCCATGCCTTTCAAATGCTCATAGGAGAGCCTTGGAAAACCAGCGCCGTGGTACAGCCACAGCGTGTTCCAGCACTGCATGGACTGTAAAGTCCATTCCGTGCTGGTACTTGGGGTGCAGAAAGACAGTGGGGCACATCATGTGCTTCCCTTAAAGCAACCCTATGCCCGAGGCACCAGCGGGCCCTGTAGGGCCCCCTAAGTTTCCTCACCACCATCCTTTTCATGGCAGGCTCACCGCCATGAAAACGAGGGCAGTGAGGAAACCCATAATGCTTGGTGGTCCCGCAGAGGCACCACCAAGCATATTGTGGCCTCAGACTGCCATGCCGCCACCAGGGATCACTGATCCCTGGTGGTTGCAGCGGTTCTCCGAAGGTCCGACAGCCGTACTTGTACTACGGTGGTAGGACCACTGATGCAGCAGTCCCCTACCGCCATCGCACCACGACCGTAAGTTTGGCAGTTGCGGCCGGTGCAGGTAAGAGCGGTGAGGTGGGGACGAGGCAGGGCTGGGGAGGGGAGTCGAGAGATGAGGTAAAAGAAAATTACAAAAGAAATAAAACCACTTACCTTAAGCACAAGGTAAGAGTTTTTCTTTTTTTTAAATGTTATTTTCCCTATTCCCTAATTGGCAGTCCCATGGACTGCCAAACCTTTAAGCAGACCCTTAGTGTTTACGGTCAAAAAGCTATAAAGTACAAAACAAAAACAGTCCCAGAGTGCAAATCGCTAATAGAATAAAAAAACATGAACTAAGATGTGGCACTACATGGGGCCTCCTTGCAGGTTACCCAGCACAGTGAGACCCTTTTGGGATTTGGATAAGGATAAAAACCTCCTGCCGCCCCACCTATCCCGCCATAATGTCTGCAGTAGATGCATATTTCGCTTGAAAAGACTCAATCCAATTCACTAAACTTCCCACAGAATCCTCCTCTTTTAATCCATGGTGATCACCGATTTTAATCTGTAGTGCGTCCTTGCTGCTGAGCTCTTTTTCAGTTTTGACATTAGCAGTATCCTAAGCATCAAAAGTGGGTTGATATGTAGGTTATATGTCTCTGCAACACTGAGGAGATTTAAAAAATAATGCCAAGGCTGGGGAATAAATGTGCAAGCCTTTCAGTAGCTCATCGGTAATTGCGTCGCCCGTTTATGGATATGGTCCTCCGTATAAACTCAAAATAATCAAAACAACCAACGAAAGAGTGAGCCTTTCCAAAAGGAAGAGCATGCACGTAGAATCCGACTAGGTTCTTTAGAAAGCCCTCACTCACCAACCTAGTTGGTGACATGCTTCATCATAGGGCCCCACCAGGAGAGGCCGAATGCCACCCTGGTGTGCTTCAACTCCAGAATTACTACGGAGCTGGATTGTGTTGATTGTGACAAGTGAAAGTGAGTTAAAAATGTCTGGATTGTGTCCCAAAAAATTATTTATTAGTTGGCCAATTAGACATAAATAAAAACAAAGTGTGGGATGTGTAACCTGAATAAATTGTTCAGCTGTATCCCATGGTACATGGTCAACATGTTTCTGCCTATGGGTGATGATTAATCAGGCATTCTTCAGGACCAGAAAAAGAGAATGAACCTCGGCGGTATGGGCTCGCTAAGGCCCACCCTAACCAGAGGTTAAAAATGTGAAAAAATATGTAAAACTTGATAATCAAGTAGTCCTCGTGTTGAGAGGAACAGAGTTTACACTAAAAAATAAAAAATAAAAGGTGGACAATGACAAACATATAAACAAGAGAAAAAAACATACAAAGGTTTATTTAGATGCAATACTTGTGCGTTTGTCATTTCGGAATTTACATACATTTGTGCTCTTCAAAGTGCACTTGAACAGTAACACAAATAGGGTGTGCTATTGTGAATAGTCATGTGCACTTATAGACCACATATCATCCACCGGTTGTGACTTTGCTTACTTTTGTGAAAGGTGCTTCAATTAGTCTGGGCGGAATAAAGGTGGAGTATAGCGGGTTGGGGTCTTGAGTTTTATTAAAGTGAACAATATTCCTTGCAGTTGAAGAGTTTTAGCATTAATAAGGGGGGCTGAAACATAGAAAAGGTTGTAGGAGAGTTAGCTTATCTTGTGCAGGATTCTCAGACAACGCCGAGGAGGTGGCCCTTTTCATTGTCTTTCACATTATGAGTTGCAGAATCTAATGATGCTCTTCCCTGCTCCTTCGAATTCATAATGGTTGAGCTTCCACACACTGCCACCAGAGGCGCTATTGTGCCAGAGAGGGAGAGCTCTGAAGAACCATCCACACTCCCCAATTCAACCAGACCATAAAGCCACGTGTGGGGGTCCCTACACAGAGGTGGCATTGGGCAAGTGAACATGCTGACTGCATATATGCCTCCTCCAGAGTTTCAAAGCTGTGATTATCCTCCCAAGACTTCAGCCACTGAAAAAATAAGTCCCTCAATGCGACGCAGATGCAGGTGTGGGGTTTTTATTTTTCTGCTTTTTTTTTTTTTAATTACCATGACCGAATAAGACCATGCACTTTTGTCTGCCAAACTGACTACATGACACAACAAACCCTGACTGCTTCATCGAACCAGGACAATTAATAACTTCTATCTCTTTAGGTTCCTCATTCCACCATACACCCATAAAGTATATATAGACCCGGTTTGCTGCTCTGAGGGCCTTTCCATTTGCTTGGGTCTAGTCTGAAGTCTCACTCTGCAGTCCTTCATATGGCGCAGGTGAAGACTCAGTGGGACTGAGGTAAGCTTCAAGCCTCTTTTCATTATGCTGCAAGCTGCTTCATGCAAATTAGAGCCCTTTCTCATAACTAAACCTTTTTTTTAATTTCTGCTTGGGATGTTCCACTTCAAAATATCTTCTTTTTCCAAGGAGTTACAGGACTAATTTATTTTTGGGGAGATAAGTGCAATTGAGATATTTGTCTAGGAAGGATTTGTGGTAAACCACTATAAGGTATTCTAGTTTGTTCGAATTGCAATAGTGTACAAAGATTTACATTAGCATCCTCCTGATGTCTGAGATTGATTGAGCTAGTATGAATGCTAGCATTGACTAGTGTTGCTTATTATATTCTAAGTAAGTGCAATTGAAGTGTGACAACAAGCAGAAATGTGTGCATGTGTGTGCTTTGCATGAGCTCAAGAGGTGAAGAACCGGGGTTTAACCCAGCGGCGTCAGGGGCACGCCTAAGATCTTCGAGTTCACTTGTCTTGGTATACAGAGACACGGAATACTTCTGGATGGCATCAGAGACCAAGTTTATTAGCTGCAGCTAGTAACAGTGATCCTAGAAATACATCACGGTGTAAATTCTCAGGAGACTGCTCATTTTACTAAGGCGAGACGTCTCCTTTTATACCCAATATTCACATTATAAATGTACACCCACTGCACAAAATTCTAGCCAATAAGGTACATTTTCAAACAAAGTGTCACATAACAAAAACTCAATTTACAGTATCCCAACCCAAAAGTTAATTATTAGGAATGTCCCAAATTCAATCTCCACAAGCCGGACAAACCTATAATTGAAAGCATAACCCATGTAATGAAGAAACATAAAAAAATAAACGGTAACAGATGCTGAACAAGATAAGGCATGTGCAAGGAAACTAAAAGTTAACGATGTCCTGAACATTGATTGTCAATCTCAGACAAAGATCGATCAGGGAAATTGGCTTTGCGGGGTCAGTTTCAGGTGCAGAGGTCAGTTTCTTACAGTTCATTTCAGAGTCAAAAAGAAACCTAGTTAATGTATACATGAACTAAGAAGGCCAGGCCACTTTATTCGCCAGGCTACCTTCACAGGCCTACACGAGGGCAAGACTCGAGAATTACAGAACCTCAGAGGGCTAGTGCTAAAGGCATAATTGATACATTATTCCAGCCCAGGTATTAACATTTAGCTGCCCGTTACTCTCATGCAAGTTCGCCGTCAGCTCAGGCCCATTATTGGGAGGACAGATCAATCACATTTAATGCCTTGAGCTGTAATGATCAGTTATCATTTTGTTTTACATTTGGACAGGTGTGTGCAAAATCTTAAACTTCCAGTGCAATACTAATTTCTAACAATTTTCTGTCTTCAAGTGCAATTTATCTATTTTTTGTTTTACTAAAAGAAATAGCCATTTTCAAAGACGCCATACTGTGCTAGCTATCCACTAGTTGCTATGCATGAGAGAGCAGCAATCCAGGAATTGAATGAGAAAACCCAAGTTAAAAGACTTTGCCTATGTGAGACCAATAGGCGTTGTCGGTGTGTTTTTTTTAGAAATGTTGTGTTGCACAGCAGCACAGGCTGCTGTTCAATATAGCATAAAGGAAATAAAAACAAATCGCGATGGCAGGGTCAGCATTGTTCGTTTCATAGTGATTTTTTGTTTTGGTTGACCTAAATCCATGTTACACAGCAGCCTGCGCTGCTGTGCAACATCTCTAAAAACATTAACAAAGCCATATAGCTCTGCAAGAGGGGCCAGAAGAGGTATGGGTGGGTGGACAGTGGGAGGGGTAGTAGGCCAGGACAGACAGTCAACACAAGGGGGTTGGGAGGGAGTTGATGTAAGACAAGGAAGAGGCAGGAGGATGGGAGAGCACAAAGAAAATCGATGGAGGCAGGCAAGCAACACGAGAGGGAGTGGGGATGGAAAGTTTGGGAAAGACCACAGAAAGCAGGAGGGAGTCAGGAAAGCACAGACAGCGGGAAAGGGCAGGTGGACTACACAGACACAGGCACTCTTTGAGAGCGCATGTCTAAAAGTAAATAAACAAGCATTTGCAATGCAATAGGTGTCGCAGTTAATAGAGTTTAAGCTATTGGCATTGTAAATAACAATGCCTTTTATTTAGGTTAAAAAAAAAATAATAATAAAAGGCATTGTTGTTTGCAATGTCAATAGCTTAAACTTGCGTAACTGCGAGAGCTATTGCATTGCAAATGCTTGTTATCGAAGTAGCACAGCCTGCTGGGCAGTAGGAGAGACACCCGTTGGCAGCAGCCGCCCCTGCTGTTACTCGGGCTGCCACCTTAGCCAAAGTAAAATACTGGCCACGTGTTCACGTGTAAAGATTCTGCAATGACCTGAACATGATACTTTAATATACCTTTGCATAAACCGCCTGCATTTATTTTTACTATGCTCTTTCTGTCTTAGTTCATTTTAATTATCAGTCAGGGATCGTCAATGCATACCTAGACAACATTTTAAAGCGTTTCCTTCTTGTTTTTACTGCTAGTCTGCACTGGTGTTTTTGATCCGCCTGGGACATTAAATACCAGTAAAGACCGTCCAGGCGCCAATCCTAGTCGTTTCACACGAATGGGAGAAGGTGGCATGGAAAGTGTGGCAGAGACACTCGTTATACTGAGAAGTGATGAGCAATTGAAAGCACAGTTTGTATTGGCAGCAACCACCTCCCTCCACCCCTCCTTCCCGCCATTGTAATTCTGATAATCCACCCACACTCGACAACCAGCGCACTCTGTGTGGATGTTTTCCTACATTCTCTGCTTTCTTTTCTTTGCTTAATTATATGGCTTCCAAATTCTTCTGAACTGCAAAGTATTTCCCAACAATGTATGTAGAGAGAGACGGCCATTGTTAAGATGGCGCCCTGGGCGGAGATACATGTGGCACCCTTTTGACGCTAAGAGATGCAAGCATTGGCAAAGCCAATAGGTCTTGCTTTTGTGACCTGTTAGCTTTGCCAATATTTTTTAACCACGCTGCATAGCAACCTTGATGTTGTGCAACATGGCTAGTGTAAAAATTGCAACAACAAAAAATGCCTTTGACAGGAGCACTATGGCATTTTGTTGGAGCAGAACAACGCATAATGGGCTCCTACAAATTAGAACACATAAGTTTTTATTTTTTTACTTTCGTTTTAGTTGCCGATCCAACTTGCAAAGCATTTTGTTTTGTTATTTAAAGTGAGGGGAAGTTAGGTGCAAAAACAATGGGTGTGGGAGAGCCAATGCAAAATTGGGAGGGTAGGAAGCAAAAACAACGTAGGGGGAAGTAGGGGTGGGCCAAAGCAACAATGGAAAGGTGGGAGGGATGGGAAAGCAACACGGGGTGAGGGAGAAGAAGAGAACACTAAACAAAAGGCACTGTGGGTGAGTAGGAGCAACACAGTGGTGTGGAGGGCAGAGGGAAGAAGCACACAAATGTGCACAACAGGGAGGTGGGTGGGAAGAAACACATTAAGTGCACGGACGAGAAGTACACAATCTCAACAGTTCGAAAAAACATGCACGCTCATGGAATTTTTTGGGATAGTAAACAGTTTCTTAAACAAAGGGGAGCAGAGAAATAATTGCAACCAGTGCTTCCGCAGCATGATTCTCCGCGCTGAACCCCCCTCTCTCCTCTCTTCTGGCGGGAGCCGCTGTTGAGTCCTTGATTATTCGCGTCAATCCTCTGGATTAGAGCGGAGAATTGATGCCATTTCCAGCAGGAACCTGAACTCGCCATGTGTCGCCTTTTTAATCAGACCCTCAGTCCTGAAACCGCAGAATCACCAAAACACCACCTCCTGCATCACGGAAAAATATTCTGAGTTTTCATAGGCATTGTTCGCAGCCAAGCAGTTTCCAGGCAGCATGGAATTGGATGTGCCTGCTACCCCTCTCTCCACTTGCAAGTAAAAATGCATTCCTCTGCCGTCACGCTTGTGGTTGCCTTGAAAGTATTAACATAAGGAGCGTGGGCAAGCTCCGTTAGCTTCGAAAGGATTCGAAAGGATTTTGTTTGGAAAGCGCGCCATGCGCGCGCTGTGTTCACGTGGGGACGCGGGGACAGGAGATGTGCACGCGTACGGACTGCACATCTCCTGTCCGTACACATGCCATCTCCTGTCCCCCTTCAGAGGAGACGCCAGAGAGGAGACGCCATGCGCGTGCACATCGCCTGTCCGTGCGCACACATGGTTTGTCTCCCTTCACGAACGAAAGTGACGACAATAGTGTCTCGCCAAGGCGAAACAGCGCATGCGCTGCGTTTGCTAGGCAAGACCTAACAAGCATTGGCATAGCCAATAGGTCTCGCCTTTGGGACCTTATAAGTGTTTAGCCATGCAACAGTTGCATAACTAAATACTTCTAAGGTCCCAAAAGCGAGACCTATTGGCTATGCAAAGCAGCACTGCGGCCGCGAAAGCGAAAGTAATCGCGGTAAAGCGCCGCGCGCTTGCCCGCGCACATGCACTGTAGCTCTAGGCTGGCCTGGTAGCACTTTTTGGAGACCTCTCAATAAGTCTCGCCAGACCAACGCATGCACTGGGTCAGGCGAGACCTAAAAAGGAGTACCTCGGGAAGTGCGCGTGCAGAGTAGAAACTTTCAGAATTGCTAAGGACAGCAATATTTTTTCAACTAATGTTAAGTATCATTTAACCTCTTCAGTGCCCCGCCCTTTCCACGCCCTGTGCCGGGCGTTGAATTAGCAGGCGGGGTTCATGAAGAGATAGTCTCGTCATGGGCACAGCGCAACCGCGCTCCATGACGAGACTATCTCGTCATGGGCACTGAAGGGGTTAAGAATATTATTTAATAACAATCAAAGCATCCAAAAATACGTTAATGTCAGGGTGTACTATGATCAGATGGCTGGAAAAACCTTTCAGACTGCATTCATTGTCGATTTTTAATCGCGGCTTGTCGTAACTATCGAGCTGATTACCATGTTAGGGTTTAAAGGTGCAAAAGACCAGTAGTTTATAAATAGTTACTATGCATTTGGAATCTCATGAAGTTTCAATCTAGAATTAACCCCGCAACACCAGCCTTTCTTCAGGTGTTATTTTTTCAACGTTCTTGTTAAAATTGATGCATAAGAAATTAAGCTAGGTTCCATTTCTTGACAGGAGAAATCTAATCAGCTGTGTGTATCTTTTTGCGTGCACAGTTTAGTCTGAAGACATAACACCGGATTCCTGTTTGCTAAGTGAATATTGTCTGTCACTTGTGTATGAGAACTTTTCGTACCATCTGAAGAAAAGTAGGCCTTTTCAAGGATGTAAATGCGAGTAATTGTGGCAGATTATCATCTGTATGGGAAACGTTTACCACAATGTTATGTTTTTTCACAAAATGAAAGGACACAGAGATGTGGCCTAGGGGATACAACGCCTGTTAGACTAAAGAAGCTCTCATGGACCAACCTTGTGACTCAAGTTTTTAAATCCATGTAGACTCCTGTTTTTTATTCATTTAGCTGATAGTATTGACGTTGTTTACAAAACATCCCCGTTTTTCTGCTTCTTTTGGAGTTTTTCAACAGTGTTGTGTCTTTAAAAATGCCAGCATCTCCATATTTTTAAAAATAGTAATAGTAACTGGTAAAGTGGCTCTATGAAGGAGAAAAAATAACATATGTCCATAAACCTCTCTGTTTAAAATGTAAGTAGATCTACTTCAAGGTTTTGTTAAGAAAAGTTAAAGTAATGTCAAAGTAGAGCAAGATGAAATACCAGCTAAAATGAAAAAAATTAATAGACCTGGTGTTTTTGAACGCAAATATGTTAGGTTATGGTGACTTATTGAGCGCAAACAATTACTTAAAGGTGTCAAGGCATTAGCTCTGAGTAAGAAAAATATGGGCCCCATTCTTCGTTCTACTTGGGAAAAAGCCAGGTTTGTAGTGCCTTCTTAAACATAAGCAAATTCAACATAGTCCTGATATGGGGGGAAATTGGTTCCATTCATTAGCCGTAGTATTCACAGAGCTTCTTCCTCCCCCAATTGGTTTGTTTGAACCTATGAACCTCCAATATCTGGGCACCCGTGGACCTTAGATTTCTTCCTGGACTATACCACCTGAAGGAACAGGAAATTTGGGCTAGGGGGCAACACAAAGGGCTTTGAATTCAATGTGCTGCATAACAGGCAGCCAATGAAGATGTTAGATGGCTTGTGAGACCGATTTGGGTTTGGGAATCACAGTCCACATTCAGGCAGCCGCATTTTATACGACCTGAAGCCTATTAAGGTGTTGATGCTGCATGTTGAGATGCTAGACATTGCAGTAGTGTATTTTGGATAAGAATAATGCAGCGATCACAGTGTTTTGGGAATTGGCAGGGATGAAAGGAAAAACCTTTCTGAGCATCCTTAGTATGAGGAAAGCAGAGGACGTTACTGCATTGACTGGCAACACAAATGTCAATGTATTGTCCATTACCACTCCCAAGTTCCTAACCTTACTCACTGGGGTGGGTAGGGCCCCCATTTCCTCTGACCACCAAGACGGGGCCCATAGGGAAGGGTTGTTTCCAAACAGGATGACCTCTGTTCAGTTTAGGTTCATCCATTTGCAAATTGCTACCATACAGTCATGGAAATTAGCACCGAATGGCTTTTGGGAGAAGAGATTGCTACCACTATTTGGATCAGCATATGAGGTAAGATCCAGCCCAAATGATTTTATCAGTCTGGCCAAAGGTTTAACGTAGACATTAAAGAGGGTGAAGGATGAGCGCGGATCCCTGCGGGACCCCAAATGGCAGACAGAAAGATTCTGACAGAAAAGGATCCAGGGCCACTACTTGTTTTCTAACAGATAGAAAAGATGTTAGCAGTTTTAGAGCCAACCCCTCGATATGGACAGCAGGAGATGGTCGACCAAGGTCTTGTGTTCAACCATATCAAAGGCTGCCGATAAATGGAGGAGAACAAGCACAGCGCTGCCGACACCATCAATTACTGATCTAATCTCTTCAGTGGTTTTAAGCAAAGCTGTTTCAGGATTATGACCGCTTCTAAGCCCAAATTGTGTGGTAGCTAGCAGCTGGTCGTCAGATAAAAACTGCGATGCTTGCTGGTTCATAGCCTTTTCTATTACCTTTGCTGGTAGTGGTAGACAGGAAATAGGCCAATAGTTATTCGGGTATTTGGAATTTTGGTTGGACTTTTTTTTAGCAGGGGGAGGATGGATGCCTCCTTCCATAGAGGACGAAAATGTCCTCATTCCAACATAGCATGAAAGATACTAGTCAAGCACATGGCCACAGTTTCTGCAGCCAAGTTAATGATTGTCGGAGGGCAAGGGTCCATGGGTGAACCCGATTTAGTGGCTGCGATAACTGTGGCCACTTTCTGTACCAATAAAGGTGAGAAATTGGTCAATTTAGGGCATTCCTCAGGTAAGGTTAATTGGGATGAACCTTCCGGACTGGTGGCTAAGTTTTGGTCGAACTTGTTAAGGATCTTTGGCCCTGAAGAAATTGGCCATGGTATCACATAAGATCTGACTTTTATTAGTCAGAGTGTTCCTAGGGGCTGAGATCAAATTGGACACTACCTTGAAAAACTATTTCGAGAAGTTATTGACCATTGTTATTTTTTGAGTTAAAAATTTGGTCTTTTCCTTATGCATAAGTGCATTCTAGTTGCTCAGGCTGGACTTGCATTTCTCTTTTTCTGCCTTATTATAATCTTCTCTCCATAGTCTTTCATGTCTTCTGCAGACTTGCTTCTGAAGCTTAAGATTCTCAGTGAACCATGGGACTGAGGGCTTTCCTCTCCGTGAAGTCAAAGTTTTAGGAGGCACGGCGATAGAGCTGAATGGATCTATTTGATGTATTTCCAAGAGCAGTCTTCCAAATTTTCAGAGGGGGGAGGCATTGGATCTGCTAAAATGTTATTGAGTACATCTGCATGTATATTATTTCAAGTACGAGAATTAAAAGCTTGACTTTGGGGTTTGTCAGGAGTGGATTTCATTTGTAATATGTAAAGTAAATTTGCAGCAATCTGAATTTAGACCAGGTTGCTACAAAAGAGAGATTCCTCATGGTTCCAGATGGGACACTATGAGAACAACCTGTCAGGAAATGGAGATGCCACTTACCTCTCTGTAGAATGTACAAACATGTAGATCAGGACTGTATGTGCTAGGAGTTTTGCAATCGAGGAGAGCTCAGCGGTCAATTTGTGTACATGTATGGTTATCATCCTATTCGATGTCCTCTCCATCAGTCTGTACCTACCTCAGTTCCTTAAGTGCAAGAACATGTCTCTGAGTTAATTGACTTTCAGAAATCTGCACAAGAAACTGTGGAAAAAAGCTAAAGGGGATATTAAATGTTACGCTGCACATAAGAAAGTCCTGCATCTCCAGATGTTGGTGGTGGAAAGTATGACTACTTGCAAAAAATTTGCATTTGAAAAAATCTTTTAAACTGCCACCCAAGTTTGTGGGCTCATTTGTGATAGAACACATTGTGATTCCAGTTATTGTGAGGTTGAAGTTGCCTCCGTATGTGAAAGTTCTTCATGTTTAAAAAAAAATTAGAACCTTGCTCTGCGAAGGCACACCTTGTTTCCCGTCTTATGCCACTAGAACTGAATTCAGAAAATAAGTATGAGGTACTTGGAATTTTAGATGAAAAAATCACAAAAGGAAAGGATGCAATATTTCGTGGATTGTGAAGGTTCTGGTCTGGAGAAGCAATAATGGGAACCAGCTTTCAATCTTCATGGTCCAAGGTTATTTCAAGACTTCCAGATAAACCAAGAGCCCCACTATATTTAATGGTGCCCATTTTATAAGGGCACTGTTATAAGCTTTCTCAGCCAAAAAAGAATTCCTAGTACTCTTCAAGAACAACAAGCAACATTTAGTCAAAACCTCCACTGCAAGAATCTCCCAACTTTCACCAATACAAACTCACTCTGTTTTACCATAAATTCTCACCCTCACAAAACACATCGCCTAGAAAACCAAGATTGCCTGATAATAACTTTCCCAATTGAAGAAAGTGTAACCATTTCTCCCATAAAATGTACTGACCCATTGTCTAACAGACTCTGCATTCTCCCCCATTAAGTCACCCTGCATCCTAAATTATGCCTCACTAACGGTGTGAAGAAAAATACAGCATCACTTTCTGACAGAGCTCCACCGCTCCTCTTGCAAGCTCACACCACCTTCAAAACCAGCTGCATCATGTACAAACCATCATGACCAGCATCTTATCTTCCTGACTAACCAGTTCACCACCTACACTGCTCCCGACATGCGCCGCTGCCAGGGCACAATCAGACATGAAGCAAAGATGCACAAAAAGAAAAAACAAGAAAAATAATTAGAGGGAACATTGCAGGATAATGGCTGATGTCCAGAGGCCTTTACCCTCCAATGACTGAGATACTAGTTATGGTCACAGGTTACTGCAGCATGCGTCTTTCGTAGGTAGAAGTTCGAAAGACAAAGATTTATTTCATATGGTCTTATATAATTAAGTTTCTGATGACTTTCATGTGGTTATAACTCTTTGAGATGGAGACACGGAACAAAACTATATATCGTTATGAGCACTTATCCCTAGTTAAAGATCATTAAGGTTCCCAGCACTCATCTCCCTTCCATAGGCCTAGTCAGAAGATAAAATGAATGAGAGAGGATTTCACATTCTTATGGCATCTCTAAATGATGCCTATAGAGATATCATAGGGAACGCCGCATTATATAGTTTTCAATCTGTGCTAAAATAACCTGTCCAAAATCTTTTGACAGATGCCTTTTGCAGTCGCACAGATGGTTGTTCAAAAAGAAAATGGTCTTCAGCACATAAGAAACATACTGCACTCAAGCAACCCCAGTGTAAGAAGAACAACTGTGTCAATGCTCCGCAACTTGTCTCGCAACATTGCTCTCCAAAGTGAAATTGGTAAGATGATAAGCCTTAACATTTTTGTCTGTATGTTGTAGTGGTTGTACCACCTCATATTGCAGTTGTTATTAATGTTCAATGAATAAGCTCTGACCTTTATAACCTATCGATGTAGGAGATAATGTTCAATATTTGCACTAACTCCACATATATTATTTTGAGTTTATTCGGATAATCAAAAGTTTTGCTTAATCTGAGGAATTCCTGATGACATAAAATATGCAACTTTCATCAACAACCTCCCATCTAAACTTCACCCACCACTGTAAGACCCTTCCCTTAATGCTGTATCTCAGAGCCTTCAATCACTTACTGACACTGCGAACTTTAAACCCCTGCTGTATACAGCAACCTCTTGCTTTGTAGCAGGCTTTTCATTATATGCAACATAAACACTCTCACTCATACAATATTCAAGGTGCGTATTATAGCAAACAAATTAAATGCCTCGGCCAGGCAACTTTGAAGACTGAATGTTTCCTAATGGAAGACCTGGACACTTTTAGATTCTTGTAGTAAACTATGGTAAATTTAAGCTTGACAAATACAGAGGAAACCAGAAGTACTTGTGGTAGGCGTCATCTTTGGTCTGTGTGGAATTGAAACTTGTATTCTCCAAGCTTTTAGCAAAGAGAATATTTTACATTGGGCTGCAAGCATTGTAAACTTCTAAACTATGTTTAGCATTTTCATGTAGTATAAAATCGCAATTCTCTTCTCTCTAACATATATTATTTTATCTAGATTCACAGTTTTTATTTCAGTTTTAAGCATTGCCAGTGCCACAATTTACAAATGAGTGTATGTTTGGTAGTCTCACCAATCTACCAGAATGAAATTGGAAAATTTGGGTGCATTATCCTTGAAAGAAGCTGTATTTTGATTGATCCTGACACATTGCTGTGCAGGAGCATCCCTAACCAGCTGAGTGATCAAGGACCAGAAGCTGACCCTCTGTAGGAAGCCATGCTTCTTGACAGCTTGATACAAGATCCTACCTCCAGTGGCATTCACTCGTTCTGGTGGCGATATTTTTCCATGTTAACTACCATACAAGCATCTACCTGGTCCTGCAAGCCATAATGATCCACAGGCCTGAGTGAGAACAGAGCTATGCCACCAGAGTCATCTTTGTCAAAGAAAAGTGGCTCCTTCAGAAATATTTCTCTACAACGTTGCTTATTTTGGGGGCATAGTGTACAATGTATATGGTAATTACTTAGGATTCAACTCTATTTGAGAGTTAATTTGTCAGCCATTTTAATTGTTTTCTAATGTTAATGTGAACTGTCAAGCACCAGAACCTTTGCCATAAAGAGGAGTTCTCTGTGCACCTATCTACACTACATCACGCTGTTTCAATGAATAGTGTCCAAAGTATTGTCCATACCTTTGAAATAAAACCTCAAGCTGAAAACAACCATTTCTCTGTCTCTCTCCCTTTTTCTCTACATCCCCTTCCCTTCATCCACCATAGCATTGCAGAGGATTGACACTTAGTAACCTTTTATTTACTCGACGTCTAGGTTTTCTTGTATTCTAAGGGAGTTAGAATTTGTGCTAGACCAATGGTGACAGAAGCATTTAGATTAAAAACATATTTAGGAACTCCAACGTCTTTGGAGATGCCACTAAGTTATGGAGATATAGTGGCTGAGTTCTACCCATGTAACTATTAAGTAAACCAAGGGAGAGAAGAGTCGGGCACTACTGACACTAATATATGAAAATCCAGCAAGCTCTGGTGGTTTGTGACATCAATACATACCTTGAGTCTAGCAAGTTTAGAAGCCCACTGCTCCAGTGGCCTCAGGTGTAAAAAATATCACCTGTAACGTTTGATTGGATAATTGATTTCTCAAAATGTAATTGTGAGTCTGACTTGCAAAAATTGAGAATCCTGTTTCTGCCTTTTTGTTCCTTCACCTGGCTGTGAATCTAAATAGAAGATTGATAACTGCCTGTTAAATGCTCAGATTGTTTGTCTATTATAGTTATAGATGTCGCAGTTAGTACATTTTCTTACGCTCCAATTACATATCAAGATAGTAAATGACGTGTTGGTGCCAGCGTGCCAACCAGTGTGTGCAAGGTCTGCTTTTCAACTTGGCTTACTTAGCTTCTCTTTTGGCTCTTTGATTAGTAAGGGGATGTCTTACTGTGTGTACTCCCAGCAGTTGCCTGTTCTCAATGGATGCTTGGCCAATGTTAGCGATAATGGATGCTGATGACCTACAACACAATTTAGAGCTTTATTGCACAAGCAAGCTCTTCGGTTCTTTTTGAGAGAACTGGAAAGGCAACAGAATGTTTTGGCTTGTTGATTAGGTGGCCTTGTCAAGTAGTGAGTGCAGTGATATTGACTATGTTGAACTGTGTCCAGAAGACTCATTCAGACTTGGCATGTGTTTAAAAAAAAGTGGTAAAACATCAGTGACAGCAAAAAACGTATTTGTCTTTGTTCCAATACCGCGTTCATAGTATGATGATCTTTATTTACCATACTGAAAAGAACTTTGGTGTTTCTAGCTCCACTCCAGACACTCCTAATTGTGTTACAGGCGATTGTCCATGATGTTATCTTATGAAGGTAGTATAAGTTATCTGTACATCAGTGCTGTCTTCACTCCTAAGTACTAACATGAAAACTCATTCCATGGCTACATTATTCATTAAAATAAAATGGCAATCCATATATTTCTTTCCAGTATTTTTCATGGTTAAGACTGATTGCTGCTTCATGTTCATTGGTGAACGTATCATTTCTGACTTGCCCAAGTTTCAGCTTTCCATCTAAATTGAATTATCAAATTGTGAAAACATCAAAATATATAATTCTATTTTATTGCAATCCAACTGTGTTATTTGGACCCACCCAACTTGAATTTCCATGGACATTGATCATAATAGAGATCAGTTTAATAAGTTTGTTTTGCTAGTTTTAGGGCTATCATGGGGGTATAAATATCCAGAGAAGGACATTATGTAGCTCTAGTACTCTCTTCTTTTTATACTGTATTTTATGAGTGTACCAATCAGCAACCTCGGTTTGGTTTTGTTTGCTATCACAAAGTTTTTCTTACAAACTTAGCAGGGAAATCCCTGCGTGCTGACATCTGGGTCTTATACTTTGATTGTTCATTTCTGTGCCTTTCTAGGAAACTCTGTGTCAAGCAGTTAAGGAATATTTTTACAGGGGTAGTCATCAATCCTGATCACCATCCTTAAACTGGCATAAGTCTCAACCTACAAAACTCCCTGTCTCGGGTTGTGTCCTCCCCTCCTCTTAGAGCAATTCCACTTTGCCCAAAAAGCCAAAGCACCCGTAGGTGGCTTGAGGGCTCATTTGACCAGAGCCAAGGCTGCTATCAATGTATTGGCACATGAAGTGCTCGTTTTGGACATCTATCAGGCTGCGACATCTGTCACTAAATACGTTCACGATTCACAACTGTCTTGCTAGCCAGGTGCACCGGGAATGGCACTTTGCTCTTTCATTCCTGCACTATTTTCTGGTTTGAGCCATTACATGAACCCACTACAGGTACTGCTTTTGCCTCTATTCACAAGATGAGGAATCTGCAGGTAAAAATAGCCATCAAAAGAGCAAGTTAATTTCTGAATGTTTTTAGTGCGCAGGAGGCTATACTATGAAAGAAATATGCTTCCAACAGAAGTGATACTTGCAGTTTTAATTCATGTTTTTAAATTCTTTGTTAGTGTGACTTTTAGATGGGCTGACGTGATGTTTTCTGATGATCATATTTTTGGAGATGTTTTATCTTTTTTAGAAAAACTTTTGAAATGATTGCATTCTGGAAATTGGAAGAAAGCTAAACTCACTAGACTGAATTCCTTATTCTATGATTTGAAGTTGTCTCCAGGAGAATTCTGGCGTGCCTCAGACCTTTATTGATCCATCTTGCTTGAATGACATGGATATACTTCTTAATTGACAAATAACCCATGTACAGCAGTGAACAGCATTTGGGTTTGCTGGGAAAGGTTAAGAAAACCTATTCCAACCATGTATTTGTTTCTCACAAAGTGATGCTTCTCAAATCAATCATGTATTGTGCCTTGGTGTTTGTATCAGAAAATGGGGAACTGCATATCAAACAGTGGAACTTGTCTCAGCAGAAACAAGGCTGAACAGGATGAAAAAAGGAAGCAAAACTGAATAAGAATTCTACATTGTCAAAGGCGATCCTTGTTGACTTCTCAGGAGTCTTTCTATTTGTACTATTTGAGTGGAACAGTACCTATACCTAAATGGTGAGAGATGAAAATGTAAATTTACTGTGCCTATGCATCGATCATACTAATATTTGTTTTTCATATTCACTTGAAATATGTTTAAAGATATAATTGATGTCTTTAAAAAACTGTAATTTTAAACGAAGGTGCTTTTGCTCCTGTTGGGGAAATCACTAGATAAGCACATCCCGGAACCTTGAATCTTGGCTGCCATCTAGGACTGAAATCATTTAGATGCCTTCTGCCTGACAGGGGAGAAGAGTGATGGAATCCTTCCTCATTCCAAATGATTCACTTACATTATTTCACTTGACACTGATATCTGTGTGTTGACTCTTCTGGATAAACTCAACCATTTTCTCTTCTTGGATATCTGTAGATTTTCCGGTTCAAGATCAGGATTTTTGGTGGCTTGTTTTATTACCTATATAAGCCGAACAGTTGGGCGTGTACTCTTCTTGCGTTAGTCTGTTCTGTTATATTGAGACCCACAAGGGCCATCCTTTTTTGCCAACTTTTATCTGTGACTAGTAGCTCTTTTTTCTCTTTATATAGTAATAATACACAGATCCTGCTAACAGCTACAAATGGATACTTGACAACTTTCTATACCTGTGTGAGGGTTACCACTAACTTGGTGCAGAATGAATGGTTAAGGGAGAACTCCACTTAGTGTTTCGATTTGATGACCACACTGGGCTCTTGGTGTCAGATTTTCATGGATCTCTTTTCTGTTTCTACATTCTCATTGGAAAAAAACAGATCTTTCCATACATAGCTCCTCACGTTAATGGTATGTAATTTGTACTTGCATAACAGGCACAGTGCTACTACAATAGTCTTTCACTGCTACCGGAAGCAGAAGTCTACAAGCACTGATTTTGAGGATTTTCAGCAGAGACTGGTGTCTGGTTTCTTTTTTCGGTCTCGTCTGTCAATCAGTGTTCACTCTCTGGTTGGGAAAGACTTATTCTGATGCGTAAACTAGGCCTCTGGTCTGGTTCCACAAAGTGAGCCTTTCCCTCACACGGATGCCTGAACTTAGTTTAGTCCACCAACGCTTGAGCATGAAACACCCACCCAACCACACTTAACATTCTTGTTAGTATGGTGTCTGTTCTTCCTGGGTTACTAACAGTCCCATAAAGGGGTCAGAGATGCAGTGGTAATTCAAATCTGGTTTCGTTCTTTAGAATATCACACACAAGTACTGCACTAAGAAAAAGATCCTGTTTAAAATCATTTTATTTCATCGCTCTCATCCTGTTATTTAATACATGAGTAATAACCACACAAATATAATTAAAACAGCACTAGTGCATGTCACTAACAGCAAGAATAATATGAACATTTGTAATAAGTTTGGAATGTTCCTCGCATCCTAACACCCTAAAGACTACTTCTGTGCACTACAATATGAGAGTATGGAGTAGTTAGCCTTCCTTACAGTTTTCATGAGATTTATCCCACTACATACCTGTTCACAGCAGAGAGGCTGTGTTTATCAGACTTCGGCGGTAGAGAGTGTTCCTTTAAAAGAAAAATACATCTCAGCTGAGCTCCGCCCCTCACTTCATAGCATTGGCTCGATATCCGTTCTCAACATAGGAATGGATGCTGCAGCATTACGGCAGTCCGGCAGGGCCTCTTGCAATAACCTGGGGCAAAGATCTGTCTGATTCAGTGGTCACTCTATGGGGTTTTTATAAGGTTGACCTCTGACTTTTACCGTATATCAGGAACTTTCCACTTAGTCTAAGACAACCAGCATGAACTGTATAAAAATATATCAATTCATGCTACATGTTTATTTTGAACAGTCACTGTCCAACCTTGAGATGTGGATGTCCGAGAACGTTAACAGTCTTATGTCGTCTTATGTGTTAGCAAAGTCATTTTTTGGATGATTTGGCATTTACGCGAGTTGTGCAATATGTAATAGCAGACAGACAGGCTAATATAATGGGTTCAGAACAGAGTCTGGCTTTGGGATCCTTACAACAATTCTGGGCTTTACCAAAAACGTGCGGTGGGCTTAGATATGCCCATTGTGAATTATTGGTTGGTTCTGTCAATCTCACGTGTTTGCATCTTATTTAATAGATTGCATTCCCTGTTCTTATGTTTGTCCCTCTCCTGGAGCATGCCTTCCTTACTTTATTTTGATTGGATGATCTGTATTCATCACTCACATTTAAGGAACTACTTGTTTTTCTTTTTCTTCTAGCACTCTATTAAGTGCTTCTCCCCCCAAACCACTGCACTCAGTATTGCAATCGTCCACGTGTGCTGCTCTCTCTTTCCTCTGATTTTCATTCTGTCCCACCCATACTCCATATTGCTCTCTCCCTCCAACTTCCAGATCCCGTAGTCAGCTCTCAACGTCTTTGTGACGCCATTGCAGACTTTTTTCATACAAAAATCCTTGATATTCATACTTCCTTGGAAGTACAACGTCTCTCCTTGGCTGAAAATCTCCCTCCAGGCATAAGTTCTTTTGAGACACTGGATATAGTCCCTTCCAGCCTCCTTTCTGTTTTTCCTTCTATGTCTCTGGAGGGATTGAATCTTCTTCTAGACAAGACGAAATCCTCCTCTCCACTAGATCCATTGCCTCTCAAAAAGCTAAAAGAGTGTAGGAACAGCCTCTTTCCTCCCCTACTTGAGGTGATGAACAAGGCAATTGTTCAAGGTACTTTTCCATCAATATGGAAGAAGGCCATTGTGAAGCCGCTCCTTAAGAAGCCTTCACTCGATCCCGGCCTCTTGAAAAATTTTAGACCCATCTCTCTGCTCCCTGCACCTGCTAAAATTCTAGAAGCACACCTGAATCGCCATTTATCCTCTTTTCTTGAAGCTTCGGAGTATCTTGACATTACCCAGCATGGATTTCGAAAACATCATAGCACAGAATCTGCCCTCACCTCTGTAGTCGACAACATCCGACGCAAGGTTGATGCTGGACAAACTACTGTTCTTGTGCTATTGGACCTCACAGCCGCATTCGACACTCTGTCTCCTGCCATTCTAACATCTCGGCTTAGGGAGGCAGGTGTCACTGGCTCGGCCCTGAGTCTCCTCAACTCCTTTCTCCTTGATAGGGAACAGAGAGTGATGCTCGGCAACCACCTCTCCCCAGCAAAGTCTTTGCAATGTGGGGTGCCACAGGGGTCGGCATTAAGTCCGACCCTGTTCAACATCTACGTGGCCCCCCTTGCTAGGCTAGTAAGATCGCAGGGGATGGAGGTGGTATCATACGCCGATGACACCCAGATCATGGTCTCACTCACTCAGTCCTCTGTCATAACATCTGCCTTTAGCTTCAGGTCCTGTATGCAACACGTTGCAGATTGGATGGTTACCAACTCCCTGAAGCTAAATGGCGACAAGACTGAGGTCTTGATCTTTGGGAAGGACCAAGATATCTGGTCGAGTGAGTGGTGGCCCTCCTCTCTTGGCACCTGCCCCACTCCCTCTCAATCTGCCAGAAATCTGGGTGTAGTGTTCGATACTTCACTCTCGATGTCCTTACAGGTGAATCGGACTGTTTCGACCTGCTGGGGCGTGATCAGGACGCTCAACAGAATTCGCAGCTATCTGTCTCTTCAAGCACGCAAGCAGATTGCAGTCGCCCTTGTTGGTTCCAGGTTGGACTATTGCAACTCTCTCTACATGGAATCCAACAAGGGCCTCATACATCGACTGCAAATCGTGCAGAACGCTGCTGCACGTTTTGTCCTGGATCTTTCCAGGGCCTCTTCTGCTACTGCTGCGAGGAGAGACCTCCATTGGCTGCCTATTCAGCACAGAATTTATTTCAAAATTCTGTGTCTGACCTATAGAGCACTCGAGGATGGATCTAAAGGCGCTATCAGCTCCCTGCTTACCCGTTACCACCCCACAAGGTGTTTGCGCTCTTCGGGACTATTCCAACTTGTTGTCCCTCGTTTTAAGCTCACCAGATGGGGAGCCAGGGCTTTTTCAGTCGTTGCTCCACAACTCTGGAACATCTTGCCGATGGAGATGAAGACCTTACCCTCTCTAGCGCTGTTTAAAAAGGCCCTAAAAACGTGGTGCTTTTCTAGAGCTTACACAGGTTGATCTGCAGGGGCTTTGTTATGAGCTGGATTTGGAATTAGGCGCCTTGACGCCATTGGGCTATGTTTGCGCATGATAAGATCCCTTTTATTATTATTTTATTATTCTTTATCCTTCCTCCTGTTACTTCCTGCCACATGCTCCTCAGTTGCTCCCCCAACATTTGAGGTCATTTAATTATTTTTTAAAAATTTGCCCAGCATATGATAGACACTCCACTCTATCAATCTGTAAGCATAGGTGTATGTAGTAACACATGTGAGTGCTTACAGAATAACCCAACAGCACATATTTAATTTTAGGCCGGTGTTGTGTAACAATGGCAAAACGTATTTTGAAAAATGCTGATTCTGCAGGGCATCAGCAAACAGCATTGGCAAAGCTAATAGATCCAAAAGGCTTGATCAATTGGCTTTGCTAAAACTTGTTGAGCTGTTGTATGAGTAGTTATTGTCTGAATTCTGTGCAAGTGGATAGGTTACAACGTTTGATGGATATGGCTGAAGATCTTCCAATAAATGCCTTTATGCTACCTGAATGGAGCTTTGCCTGGCATGTTCTCGAAGTTTGGTAACTGGACATAGCACATGATATTAGTCTGCTGGCCTATATGGACTGTGTTCTGTTGATTTTAAGTGGTCTTTTTAAAAAATGTTGTTTAAGGTATTGGGTGAGTGTCTACTGTTGTCAGCAGGCTGATGCTCAACCACCTGGCATATATGAACTCTGTTGAATGTTTGTGATTTCTTGTGTCTAATATATTGGGTTGGATATTTTGTGTGATATTTCATAGTAGTTAGTATTGCTATATATGACATAGCTCTGCTGTATTGGATGTAAGTTTTTATTTTTGTACTGTTTGGGGCAACTTGATAGTCATTGAAAATATCTGTTCAGTTCAAAGAGTTCTGTTATGTGTTAAGCTATTCTGATAACAGAGAAGACTTTGCAATACTTAAAATCAAGGCAGATAGAATACATTCAATTTAAAATCAACCATTGAATGAGAAATAAGGTATTTTGCTGTCATCGTTTAAGCGAATGAGATGTTTCAGTGTTGATGTGCCAATGCAGTCTCAGCTAGTGCAGTACATAGTATTTTCAATTTAACTATATTTTATACACAGAGTAACGAAGCCATATAAACATTTCCATCATTGAAAGTTTCTCGTCTTTGTGCAAATCTGATTGTGAACAATACCAGGGAAGATCAGATAAACAGATTGGTGTGGTCTTGAGAGTACTGACCCTCTACACTGCACAGGAGTTATCAGTGTTCAGATCCGTGGATGTGGAGACCAAGATGAGGCAGAAAAGCTCCCGTTTCTTTAATCTATCAGAAAGGACTCGTGTGTTTTTTTTCCGATAAGGTCTTTTGTCTCTTTGCAATCCTTTCCACCTTAGTGGACTATGGCAATTCCCCATACCTCGATATTCCTTTCCGCTGATAAAGCAGAAGACTGCCGCGTGACTGCTAACGAGGGATTGAGGTTAACTTCATTACCAAAGGAGCCGGTGACTCAATAGTTAAAGTTTCGGTCTCAAGATTAAAATATTTGACCCAATACATTTCAATCCAGTTGAAAATTTTAAAATGAACTTAAGTGTGTAAAAATAAAACTATGGATTTCAGTTGAAGCTAGACAGAGAAGTTGATTCTAACAGAGTAAAGTTTGTGTAACTGTCTGCAGACGTGCAATGAAAATGTATTTACCTGCTTCCTATAAACTCACTACTGTCAACTTTTTACTAATCTCAAAATTACAGCTTTAACCATTATTTCAATACCTGCCATTTCAGTAGAAGCAATTTGCAAGGTTAAAAAGCCTTCATCTTATGTCTATTTTTTACACTTATTTGTAACGTCATTGTGAAATGTTCTCTCTCAAATATTTGTTAATTAAGTGCTTGTATAATCTACAGCGAGAACCAGTTATCATTCTATCATTTTTAGCCTCTCCTTACCCCTCATTTATAAGAATTTCTACCATGGTAAGCATAACTAATGATTTCAAAAGGTTCATTTAAGAATGGAATTCCTAAATCCCAGGTGTATGAGAGCAGAGTGGTGCCTGAAATTATACAGCGTGCACGTATTTCCAAAGTGGACTCCTTTTGATTTTATAAATCCTGAAAATTAGGACATTTATGCAAATCAGCGGCAGAAAGCTATGATTTTTTTAATCAGCCCGCGTATGCTTTTCACTCTTTAAACAATGTTTGATTTTCTTCTTCTTTATCTGTTGGTCTTCAGATCAAGCAATTACATATTAATATACAGCTATCGATATATTTACTGAAGTTATAGGAAACAGTTGAGAACAAAAAATAATCTTTGACTCTGGAGCTATTTTCCTTTAATTGAAAATGTAAAGTACATGGTGAGAGTTCAGATCTGCCATGTGCACACCGGAGACATAGATCCTTATTTAATGTTTGCCTTTCACAAGACTACAGCTAATTTAAGCTAACCACCAAAAATGCTCTGTTTAGCACTGTGAATCTATTACATATTTACACACCTTGCAGAGGCGTTCCATCTAGTGACTAAACTGAAATACATTAAAATATATATATACTATATATGTGTGTGTATGTATATATATATATATATATATATATATATATATGTATATATGTATATATATATATATATATATATATATATATATATATATATATGAAAGAATGTGTGTTCAATAAGCATAAGCATGTGTATATAATTCCCCCCATTTGAAGTTAACCAGACACTTCGAGCTCCCACACCTTGATACCAGCTTCGAATTATTTTCCTCTCTAACATTTGGCCAAAGCAGCGTTGCTAACAATGTTTTGTTATAAGTAACTGTTTCTTCTTGAATACCACAATGAACAACCCAAATGAGTGATGCGAGCATGTTTATGGATGGATTTTAATTAGTGCATGCTAATCCATGCAGAACCCCAACAAAGTTCTTTGAATGTTTCTGAACTCCCTCAAGCCTTTTATCTCTTTAAGCTTCGAATACCCTGCTTTGCCTCAAAAGGTACTATGATTCTATCTCACGAAGGTAGCGGTCAGTGTAGCTCCGTGAAGATACCCGACTGTGTCTAACATTGTGTGTACTGCTCTTTATTCTATAATAATTAGTCTCTCATATAATTCGGCTTTAAAATCGAGGAAACAAACGCTACGTAAAGAGGCCTGGTTGGCCATAACTGAAGCCTCCAAAGCTAAGGACAATATAGCTTTTTGGAAAGCTGTTAATGCTCCCTATTTACGAAATAACCAGACGGATATCATAGACATAGCCATTAATGGGGAAACTTGGGTGAACCATTTTAAATCTTTATACGATAATCATGAAGATCTTAATTATGATAACTTACTGGCGGATGGGTTATCTATTAAAAAAAAAACTACAATTTTACTTACCTCATTCCCTATAGACATAACTTTTTCTTGCCTGGAGATTACAAAGGCAATTAAAGATAGCCCTTCTGGTAAAGCTCCAGGGCCGGATGGCGTTCCGACAGATGTGTACAAAGCCGAACCAGACCTGTGGGGCCCCCTGTTAACAAATGTTTTAAACCACTCTAACCGTCATGGGTTCCCCTCGTCCTGGTCTGAAGCCATAGTCGTTCCGATCTTTAAGAAAGGAGACAGACACGACCCCACTTGTTACCGGCCAATATCGCTTTTAGATGCATTAATGAAGGTTGCAGCCCGGGCAATTTTAGACAGAATACAATCCTGGGCGGAAGAGAACAAGATAGTGTCACACTTACAGTACGGGTTTAGCCCTGGCAAAGGTACTATAGAACAGAGCCTAAATTTGGCCTTAGTTCTATCAAAATATAATCATGCAAAAAAGGGGAAACTTTTTGTTACGTTTGTGGACCTAAGTTCCGCTTTTGATTGCGTGAACCACGAGATATTATGGTCCATTTTATCAGAGATGGGTATAGACTTAAACATCTTACACTTTATAAAAGCACTTTATAGCGATGCAGGAGCCAGGGTACGCTTTGGAAACAAAGGGGAGTGCTCTGGCAAATTCTGCATTAAGAGAGGGGTGAGACAGGGGTGCATTCTAGCCCCCCTCCTTTTCACCCTATATATAAATTCCGTCGGCAAATACTTAATGGAATTTCAGTATGACTATCCAACAATTCTGGGTACTCCTGCCCCAATATTTCTTTATGCCGATGACGCTGCCATCATGTCACGAACTAACATCGGCCTCCAGAGGGCTGTCCAGAAATTCTCGAAGTATATGAAAGAACGAGGGCTAAAAATTAATATCTCAAAAACCTTCACGATGGCCTGTGGACCGGGCACAAAGAAAATGTCCTGCCCAATCTTCTTAGATAATAAGAGGATAGAGACCATAGACCAATTTTCCTATTTGGGCTTAAATTTTGACAGGAAAGGAAACTGGCTAGCAGCAATTAATGCCAGAAATTTAGCCTTTACCCGAGAATTAGGCGCCCTAAAAAAGTTCTCCACAAAAATAGGTGGCAGGCCAGTGAAAGAGTTAATCGAAATCTATAAAGCTAAATGCGTTTCCACTGCCACCTACGGAGCAGGCCTTTGGGGGATTGAAAATCCATCCCTGATACAACAAACAGAAAATCAGTTTTTACGCTATTTACTTGGAGTCCCCAAATCAACATCAACTTATTTTATACACATTGAGCTGGGCATGTTATACATCTCGGATGTTATTAAAATTGCGCCCATACTCTTGTGGCATAAAATCTGGGTTACTCCAGAGACCTCATTAAATAGAGACCTAATTACTGACTGTCTTAGCCTTGATGGTTTGACAAACATTAAATGGCTAGCATATGTAAAAAATATGCTGATTGAACTTGGCCATTTGGAGTTTTTCGTGAGACCGTCGAGCATGGAAATGGTACCCAGAAAAACTTTAAGAAAGTTGGCTCTTGATCATTTAATCTCCAAGAGATGGAATTTAGAAAAATCTAAAACCACAGTCACTGATTTCCAAAAAGTAACTATCATTGAAGGCCTTCAAAGGTACCTCATAACGCAGCCAAATTGCTATGCACGAATGTTATTGACCCGTCTTAGATTTGGTAATTTTTTCCGCATGATTACATTTCCTGTTTGTAACCTTTGGTCTAATGAAATTTTACTGTGCCCCTGTGACAATATTTCTGTCCAATCAAACATACATTGTATTCTATTCTGTAAATTTTATCAGTTGCCCAGAGGAGCCTTCCTAAAACCGATTTTAAAAGCCTGGGGAATTCGTACCTGCAGATCTGCTATGACCAGGCTTTTACAACTAGAAGATGAATGTGTTACCTTTGCAGTAACCAGTTTTTTAAAATTGATTATCAAATTTCGGAACTCAATGCAACCATCCTAAAAATCATGTTATGTCTTTTTATCCTTTTTAACAGTTTTTATCTGCTTTTAACATGTAAATGCATTTTTCTCTATATGTATGTATGCTTTTATGATTCCACTCTGAAAATCGAATAAAGCTTTCATGACTGACTGACTAGTCTCTCTTGCACTGACATCGAGTTTCTCATGCACTCCCCCTAGGGTAAAATACTGGCTAGGCAACCCAGCCCATCTGAAGACACCTTTACTCTGCGTACACCTTTAATCTCATTCTAAAATAACAAACACTCCTATTTCCTGTTCTAATAATTTGATTCTAAACTGCTCCTTCAAGCCTAAACACATTGCCTCTATTGCACCACGAGCCTCTCTCATAAAATACCTGGGGTTGTTTTACAGCTGCCCAGGCGGTGCAGCGGGCATGTGCATCCATTTCCTGCACCTGGAGTACTTTGATGTTACAGAAAGGGCCGCAGACACTTGAGAAGCTCCTTCTGTAATAAGGATTGTGCCCAGTAGCGGCTTCTCTCCGCTATGGTGGGGAAGGGTCGCCCCCCACCCCCGCCAACCTCAAAACTTGAAAAATAAAACTATAATAAAACAGGTTTATTATTGTTTTATTTTTTAAGTTCTAAAGGCTGGACCCAGTCTTGGGGGCAGGACCATAGTGGGGGCAGTCACGAAAGGGAGCGGTGAGCACTGCTATCATTGCGCATGTTGGTTTGGGCGGCCGACTCAGGACGGCCAAACCAACATGGGCACAGAGCTGTCTCCGAGCTGAGACAGCATGTACAGGCTTCCAGTCTCTCTGGGAGTGCAAATTCAGTGCGCTCAGGCCAAATCCCGGTGCTGTTTTCAAGCATGTTAGCAGCCTCAGGATTGGCCCTAGGACAGGTAAGTTCTATTTTCCCCTTTTTGTTTCTGTTTCCTTCATCTTCTGTCGTCGTACCCTCGCTCTGCCACTCCGCCCGCACACCAGCCGCTACTGACTGTGTAAGCTTTACATGTACGCCAGTGCAATCCCAATAGCACGTTATCCTCATTTGGATGTATGACGTTACAACGCACACTTTTACAACGCATGCACTTACAACGCATTTTTTACAACGCATAATCCATTACAACGCATGACATTACAACGCATGACACTACAACGCATTTTTAAAAAATACCTTTACAACGCATTACCATTACAACGCATACTACCTTTACAACGCATACCATTACAACGCATAATATTAAATTACATTTAAGGTAAGTATTAGATAGTGTAGGGGTAAAAATTACTATTCTAACTCCAGGGGGTGCAACAGTAGGGTAAGTGTTGGATAGTGTAGGGGTAAAAATTACTATTCTAACTCCAGGGGGTGCAACAGTAGGGTAAGTGTTGGATAGTATAGGGGTAAAAATTACTATTCTAACTCCAGGGGGTGCAACAGTAGGGTAAGTGTTGGATAGTATAGGGGTAAAAATTACTATTCTAACTCCAGGGGGTGCATCAGTAGGGTAAGTGTTGGATAGTATAGGGGTAAAAATTACTATTCTAACTCCAGGGGGTGCATCAGTAGGGTAAGTGTTGGATAGTATAGGGGTAAAAATTACTATTCTAACTCCAGGGGGTGCAACAGTAGGGTAAGTGTTGGATAGTATAGGGGTAAAAATTACTATTCTAACTCCAGGGGGTGCATCAGTAGGGTAAGTGTTGGATAGTATAGGGGTAAAAATTACTATTCTAACACCAGGGGGTGCATCAGTAGGGTAAGTGTTGGATAGTATAGGGGTAAAAATTACTATTCTAACTCCAGGGGGTGCATCAGTAGGGTAAGTGTTGGATAGTATAGGGGTAAAAATTACTATTCTAACTCCAGGGGGTGCATCAGTAGGGTAAGTGTTGGATAGTATAGTGTAATATTATGCGTTGTAATGGTATACGTTGTAATGGTAGTATGCGTTGTAATGGAATGCGTTGTAAAGGTAGTTTTTAAAAATGCGTTGTAGTGTCATGCGTTGTAATGTCATGCGTTGTAATGGATTATGCGTTGTAAAAAATGCGTTATAATGGTAGTGCGTTGTAAAAGTTGCGTTGTAAAGGTTGTTCCCCTCCTCATTTGCACAAGGAAATGACCCAGAGTGGGTAAGTGCGCCGTATCCCTGATACGGTCAGAGGTCTTTCCTGTTTCCCTCTACTTTGCTAGAATTTCTATTCTTGGTATTCTTGCAGCTGCAGAGATGTTATTGCTCCATATTTACTGAATTAATTAGGAGTACCAGCTTAAACGTGCATATCTCCCTCTTATGAGAGCACAGAACAGACGTAGGCTTTCTTTGAGTTATCCATCGCTGAGAAAGTATGTGCACAAACAACTCTTCACGTGCTCGCAGCATCTACAGTGCGGGTGCGCACAGCTACAGCTACATGTATGTGCCTTCAGGCAGAGTTGGCTTTCCGGCAGCTGTGGTGGAAGTTGTGCCAGGAGCTGGAAATACTTAAAGCAACGGATTTGAGCCCCTTTGCCTGCCAGCACTCTCTAGCCTCATTTAATTTTCTGATATTTTCAGAAGGCTGGCATTAAAGGTAACCCTTTCAGTTGGGTGCTTTACTTGACAGCTTTTTCTGTTAGCCTGGAATGCAGTCATTTTTACTATCGACTGTCACAAGACAGTATTATAATGATTTGAATGAGAGGTGGCATTGTTCACCGTCACAAAAGACTTAATTGACCTCATGGAGAAAACAAACTTGAAGAATTGCATTAAGGGTATACTTTGTTTTTTTAGAGGTCACTTTAGTAATGACCATCTCATTTTCCTTGCTGATATCTCTTACAGTCGTAGTTGCCGCCATGACGTGTTTACCCATGTTTACCTTTGCATTGTGCTTAAGATGGCCCTGGATAGTCGTGTGAAGCAATAGATTAGTATACAATTGTTTTCCACAGGTTCATGAGAGTCGTTTATAAACAAAATTGTACTTGTGATGCGAGGAGAGGTTTGACGTATTTATTACAAACTGGAAAACAAGAGGTTTACAACCGATGCTTTCATGCGAAGAGCTGGCTTCGCAGTCCATACCGATACTATATCCGTCCAGTAGCATTCAGTGTTGTCTGTTACTGTTCTGGACTTTATACTTTGGGAGGCAATTCCAGTACTGGCCTGTGTCCATTGTGGAATCTGTAGCACCACCCTCTTGTCCATTCCTCCTAATTTCTCCAAACATCACCATAGTGGCGCCATTTGAAGACTAGAGCACACTTTGTACATCAGTCTGATAGGGCAAGTTTGTTTCACAATAATTCTGTTTAATATCTCGCCTGCTGTGTGGTTACTTCTTAGCAATCAGTTGTGGAGTATGGATTCATCAGGAGATCTTCCCTGGAGAGACCTCGGTTTAGTATTTCTCTTCATCAGTGGGTGTCTCCATCTTTCACATGTCCCATCTCCATCTCTTGGTCACTAGGAATGTGTTACTTCACAATGGAAACACCTGAAGCTGAGGAGTAAAGTCATACGTGGCACCTCGCGTTGATCTTCTGAAGACTGCTGTACCAATGCGTGTTACTACTTTTTGTGTTCAAGCATTCTAAACATATTGTTTAATTGAATAACGAACTTCCTAGTTAAGTGCTTAATTATCTGGGCTCATCATCTGTAACAGAAATTTCAGACATAGCAGCATGTGTTTTATGGACTTTGTTGGTTTTGGGCACTTACATTTAGTCTGCAAGCTTGATAAAATGGTTGATGTTAAAGCACTCATCACAGTGCATAGATTCTAAATCACGTGTGACACATGTAGCCTGTCCTGAGCTTTTATTCATCAATCATTTTCCACTTTTTGTATTATAACATGGCTTACAAATTCCACCATGTAAGTACAGCTGGCTGTGAAGCCAGCAATGACGGAGGGTGTCGCGCACAAGTAGCTTGGCAGCTAGTACTGTGTCAGTTTTGGATAGAAATTGTCTAGTTGAGCTTGTGATATTGAACCAGTGTAGGGGACTCTGTCCTCCATCATCAGTTGCTTTGAATCTCTAACAGTGCCAGTAACATCATTTAGTGGCCACATTAGTGTTCAGAGATTTATGGTTGCACAACAGATATCTAAATGCACCTCTGGAGACAGCCAAAGGCTGTGTGGGATAATGCAGTCAAGCTTAGGGAATTACCAGGGACCTACTCATTCCCCTGATATGTTCTCATTTCTCAGGGACTGTTAAGGGTTCAGCTTGGAATCCTTGTTAATTCCACTCCCACTGTGTTAACTGGGCCCCTGGTTTCACCAACTCAGGGCGTGCAGAATTAACACCCAAATCTAAGGCAATTGCATGAGACTCCAAGTTGCTGGATGCTGAGTTACACATGCACAGTTTCACATTTAGTTATTAACGTTCTTAATTAAACAACAATCAGGTTTGTACCCTTTTCGGAATCTGGAAATAACTACAACAGAATCCCACCAACCGCATTAGGAGAAACATTCCATTTAAGGTCTGTCTTGTCTGTCTTGTTCTTATGTGATCACAGAAGAAGCAATCCTGAGAGAAGAGTTAAGCCTCTGTTCACGTGTTGCTCTTCCTCCCTCCAAGCTTTTGATTGGGAGGAAGAAGAGTGCTTTCAGAAAACCTTTTGCCTTGTTGGAAAGCTTATGGCTAGTACAGAAGGCATGAATTGGTTTTGGAGATCAAGGCGGTGAGCCTGATGGGTTAATTGGTTAATGTTATATCAGATGCTGTTGGTCTGTCCTGTTTATTATGAAAAGCGACAACAAAGCAGTAGACCACACACATTGATTGAGAAAATCATATGTAAAAGCCAAAAGGAGTGCATTAATATTAATCTCTGTGTTAAAGACCATAGCCTTGGTTTGTGCTACCTGGACCCCCGCAGATGAGTGTTTTGGTATTTCCCAGCAAACCCTAGGGTGTAGAAGAGTTGCACTGTGGAAATCCTTGTTACAACCTCGTAGGGCTAGTTGTGTGTTATTTTGCCAACTGTAATTGTGTACATATTTGCAAATGTATGACCGTGTGCTTGTTTGTTGCCTTGTGGGAAAGTTTATGTTCAATACTTTACGCCTGAAATGGTTATTTTGGCAAGTCAGTATTCAAGGCTGTTGATATAGGCTACAGGCCGTTCATTTGAAAAACTGTGTCCAATGGTGTAGGATTCATCTGTTTATTATGTAACATCATGACAAAGGCAGTAAAACTGACTTAACTATTGTGAAAAACATATGTTAACGGTAATAATCCTTTAAGAGTTTAGAAAATGTGCATTTTATAATCCTCGTTATATGTTCTCAGGAGGGATGTTATGTTTTGTGAACTGCACTTTTGTGCATGTTTATAATTTTACGACTGAATGCATAATGGTAGTTTATGGTGGCAAGGCAATGATAAAGGTTGTAGCCCTGATAGGTTGATTGGAAAAAATGTTTGGTTTGTTTCTTAAGAGAATAATGAGTAAGGCTGACTTATTTAAGGTGAAAAACATATATTAAGACCTTTAAGAGTGAAATATTACACTGGGTTATTTTGTCAACAATAAATCTGATCATATTTGTAATTTATTGTGTAGTAATTATATGTGTATGTACTTAAAACTTTTTTAATCTGACCTGACAATTTTAGGAGTCTGCGTGACACTTGAAATGTTTTAAATATGCATGCGAAGGACATACGTATATGTGCATTGGGTTGGCCTTTGGATCGGGGACTGCCCCCTTCAGCTGTTGATCTGTATGAGTTTCATTGACATTCTGCTTCCACCCATAGCAGCATATATCATATGGCAATAGGTCATCCCACTCTTCCATTGGCTCCATAGCCCTGTGAGGGATGTCATTTTACATGATCACATGCAGATCTGTCTGAAAATTAGTGTGTTTCAGGGCCAAGGCTGGTTGGCCATTCCATTTCCAGTTTAGGCCCCCCTTCATTTCTTTCCTTGTTTAATAAAAAAAAACTGCTCATCACCTTCAGATGGTGGTATTTTTACTTTGTATTTCTCTTGCACTTTAAATGTCTATTGCGCACATTTGCAAAAAAGGAAATTTAAAATGTGTTGCAGGCTTGTCAAGGCCAGACCCATTGACTTTTCCAGTGCTTGTTTTATTTTTGGTCCAGCAGCTTCTTGCTTTCTTGGTGCTTATTTCATCTGCAGTGCACTGTATTATGTGCCAGCCAGGCAGGCATCATGGAATTGAATCATCCATCGTGTTATCATTGGTATACGGTTCTAAGATGTTTAGAAGCAACATGTCTGCCGTCTTGGAATGGTACAACCATGATAGACTATGTACAGTGCAATCCAAGATGTCTGCCTAGTTCAATGTGTACCAGGCAGCCAACTTGGAAAGTTACTGTGCGTTGGGTATCATCATTGTTCCAATCCAAGATTGCCCACAAGTTGCTGTTAAATATTGCTCACAACTTTAAATTACAATGCACAATGTCATTCCAAGATAGTCGCCCACTGCTTTGGTTAATGCTTCACTTACTTTGTTGCTAGAATATGAGCACTACATGTAGGCTGTTACATTGTTTTCTTTTTTCTTCTTTTAATTCATCTTTCATAATCTTGTTGAGTTTGTGTTCTTATTTTATTGTGGGTGGGTGAGTGCATAAATGCAAGAATGAGTCAGTGGATGGGAGAATGGAATAATGATTAAAAGGATGGTTGACAGAGTTATGTATAATGAGTTATCGAGTGACTAAACTCACCAGTGACTGCAGCGGCGTTTTGTTATAAGCCAAACATGTTGCAAATGCCAATGCTTGTTCTTAAAAGAATGTATATTTGTAAAGTTCTTGCTAACACAGAAGGGTATTTGGTGCTGAAGAACACATTTTCATTGTTACCCAACTGAATGGTACGCATTTTATTGACCATGCAAGGATGAGAGGATGGGTGGCCCTGCTAAGATTTTAACACAAGTCCTATCCGCAGATGCATTAGTCCCCTGAGCCACAAGATGAGTAGTTGTTTTATGTACCGGTCAGCCTTGTCCATTCCTATGTGCAAGTCGCTGCTTGGACAATATTATGCAGTATCACAAATAGTGTTTGAAGAGGTCGGTACATTTGCAGGCCTACTGTTTGTTGTTATTCTAAACCTGTTGCACTATAAAATAATTTGAACCAGGGTGCTTTTAAAAATCTAGAATAACATTCTGAACGTTTTTAAAGCAAATTGTCTATCAGATTTGCTTTGGTTGGGGTACATCACTTGTGTGAAACAGTTATAAATGTCAGTCATGTATGTAGCTCAGTTTGGACTCAATCTATACTGGGACAGATAATCTAATCTGAACGGCTGATTAAATCATGGGCTAAGTGGCATGGAAGTGAGCATTCCAGTATGCATGTAAAGAGAAAAACTAACATTTTAAACTTTTTTTCCCTTTTTTTTCAGCCAAAAACATATTACCTGATTTGGTCACTTTACTACCCGAATCTGCTCCCGATTCCAACATTGCCAATGACACAACAGCTTCAATCTGCTACACAATCAACAATTTGATCCAGAACAGCTCCCAGAGTGCTCGAACCCTTCTCGACAGCGGAGGCCTAAGAAAGATCTTCAACATAAGCATCAGCGAAGGGTAGGTGTAGACTAAAGGAAATGATGCGACACCTCAGATATATAAAAATAATTACTTTTAGCAATGTTATTCTTACTCTCATTTGAATTCTTTGAATACATTGTTTTTTCTTTAGTTTTTAACATTTCACATTAACAAAGAAACAAAAACAATAAGAACTGACAGACACGTCAAGTCTCTGACCCGTTTCAGGTGCTGAGCATTGTTAAAAAAAAAATCTAGCTAAGCACATTTATATAGCCCGTGCCGCTCTATTTATGGTCCTGAATACTTAGGAAATGTGGGCACCCTTCACAGTGTCAAGATTCTCGTTAACTGGGGTCATAGACGTCTGAGGATAATGTATTTAGTGGTGTTTTATATTGCTGGGAGGTGAGTTATAATGTATATTGGCCAAGAAAAGTGAAGTTGTCCAGTTTGTTTAGTGATGAATCAGGAGTATTATATGCATTGATACATGGGCCAGAGGATATTTCCATTTGTTTAGTTATGCTGGAGTGCATGGGTATCCAGCTCTATGCTTCAGGTGTTTCTTTCAAGACATCTCGTACCCAGTATGTTTCTTTGATGTCATTTTGCTTGCGTGTGTGGTAGGTTTAAGTTCTCGTCTCTGGTTTGGTTGATACATGGACTGCTGAGATACTGTAGATGTCGGAATAGCTTGAATGTCTGGACCATTGAGGCAGCAGATGCTTCAGCAGCAATATTCCTGGAGACGTGTTGTAATTATGATGGTGCCGGAGGTGTGTCGAATGGGTACTGTTGGTGTACAGCGAGACATGCTGTGGTTCTACAGCGTATCTCGCTGTACGTTGAGGTTTCAAAATATTAATCGGCTATAGGACCTGTTCCTTGTGATATGTGTGTAGAGTGTGTCTGGCGTGTACTCTTGGTGTACGGCAATGTTTCAATCTAACTTCATGTGGATGCTCTCTTGGGGTGATTAACTCTTAACCAACTATATATTAGACTGGTTTAGCTAACCTTTTTCTCTAGAATTGTATGTTTTATTGGTTCAGAGGCCTGAATTATTTTCCCTCATCGGGCTGGGAGCACGTTCCCAGAGACCGATGACCGGGATTATTTCCAGTGTGCGATTCACGAACATCAGTCAATGAAGGACACCTATGCTGGAGAATTGTAGCTACAACTGACATATGGGTGAGACTGCAGAAACTCCATATACAACCGAAAAAAATATTTCACCAAACCATCCTTACTTTTGTGTAAAATATAGCAATATGATGTGTGGACCCATTTGATAATTGCTGAGAAATGTAAATAATTTTGCAAACGCTTATACTGAATTGCTCCAGCTTGACTAACCTATTACAGTACTATGTTAGCCAAGTTCCTTTTCATCCTATTGCCGGGCTTGTGGTCAGATGGAACCCCGACAGGGAGATAGACTGGTGGATAAGACCAATTATTGTCCATGAAACAGTGCTTGTTCCATTATCAGCTGTCAATAATCTTATTGACATGCTCATAATAAATCAATCCTACTTTGTAACGTTGCCAGTTCTGCTGACAGCAACACATATTTCTCTTTAACACTTCATGATTGTTTGAGACTGTAAAGGTTTCACATGATTTAAGCATCACTGTACACCCAGATCACAATCCGTTGAGGATGGGAAAGTCCGAAAGTATCTCCCCCGAACACACACTCCTGTGCCAAAATACATTACAGCTCTTGCATTTTGGTGATACTAAATTACTTTGTATGATTGTCCCATCTCATTAGAAACCACCACTGACCTCCACATACGGCACTGACGTGAAAACTTTCTTATGAGATATTTATGTGGAATCATCTTTGAATGTGAATACATGATCAGCTCTTTTTCTTTTTTATGCAAAGTTCACACACATGTAGTCTGTAAAATGTAACAGTGTGTTTTCCAGTGAAATGTTGTGTATGGGTGAGTGGTGTCTGCATTGTTTTGTACTGCAAAAAAATCCGCTAAAATACAGTCAACTCCTGGCAAACCGGAGCAGAGCAGATTTTGTCAAAAAGGTTTTCTAAAGGGGCCACTGCTTTACCCGAGTAGATGAAAGAAACATAAAAGCTGCCCATTTCACTTAGGGAAAGCTGAGAGAAACTCCGGGCATACAGAGTCTAGAGCAAAGCCTACATCTCACACTAGGGAAGCGGGTGGTAACCTCACAAATGACAAGCAAAAAGTAGTGTGGCTCTCAATGTGACCGTCATCAGTAGATGACAATGACCTGGAAGATATCTACTAGATAGCAGTATGCCGAGCTCTGGTGTGGAAATCGAGATCTCTTCCTCCCGCTGGCTGCACTGCCCTGATGGCCACAGCACAAATGTCGGGATAGATTGAAACTTGGCCGGTTGTCTCTTTGACGTCTTCATAGACTCTGATAGACCCCTGTAGATGATGCTTTGAAAGGTGTATTTGTTGAAGGAACAGCTGTAGAAGAAACCCAGGCAAATTGGTGCCCCCCCACCGATCGACTGCTTATGCTTTCCTAGACTGAGTAAAAAACAATATTCAACTCCGTCTGTTCCTCAACTGGGCTAAGACTGGTGGATTTTGTATCTTGGTAGGTAAAGCATTTACTCTGCATCTCTACCACTTGGCTTTAGTTTTTTAGTGTAATGTTGACATTTGATATCTCACATAGCCTGTAGGCTTTTTTCTCTGGACATCTAGGCCACTGAACACCATTTGTCATGTTCATTCAGGAGATGACAGCTGAGGACTTCATCAGCATTGCTCACAGGCAACTCAAATTCCTTCTCTTGTCTCCTATCTCCGCTCCCTAGCGGTCTGTCCACAGAGCTCTTACCTTGCGTTCAGGTCAACAGACCTGTCACCGACGGTAGCAAGAGTTAAGCAGGATGAGTCTTTGAGGCCCCATCCCTACGGCACTGCAGAGGAGGTCCACCTTGTACAAACAGCCCTATTTATACTGCATTTCTAAAAGAACATTTAGTGCAGTATTTGGCGAGAATTTGTCAGACGCCATTAAAAACTTCCTCTTTTGGTTGCACACAAGTCTCAGGGCTACATTTAGCTGAGCAGCATTGTCATTGCACACTTGCATCCAAGAATTGACACCTTAGTTTAGGGGCGATTCAAAAGTCAACTGTGTGTTTTTAAATTCAATGGGAAGGTAATGATTTGTAATAGACTGTTTATTGTCTTAATAGTTATTAAGAATGGTTATTTTTTGTTATAGGGGAAATCTATCAACGAAAGCTGGGAAAGCAGCTTCAGTTGTCCTTTACTCTATGTGGCACCACAGTGAACTTCATAGTGCCTATAAAAAGGTAAGAAGGTGTGCACTTAATTCAATGAGTGTACCTTATGATTGTTGTGAAATATATTACTAACATATCCGGCTTTCATTGCAGTTTCAGAGCTTGCTGGTAATGTCACACAATATTTCGAAGATTAATTTCCCTCTGAAGGCATGTGAATTCTTTTTTATTACAATGAATGAGATGTCAGTACAGCTAATCGCAAGAAAAAAATGCCATTTCCATGTTTAATAATAGTTGTCTGACCATGGAGGAACCCAGGAGTGGCTTTAATTCAGAAGGAGGAGGGCATGAGCTGTTCTGCATAAGGCCAAAATGGTGGTGTTCTGGTGTCACCTCAGTGCCCCTCCGACTTACTGAGCAATGTGAGGGGACAGATGTGAGGAATATCTCGTGGGTCCCAAATGCCACAGCAGTACATAGCCTTGACCACCTGCATCCAGTGCTAGTGGCATTTTACTGCCAGTCTCTCCTTGCCCGTTTTTTAGGCCCTGAGGTACAGCGTCGCGCCTCATGCCTGCTTCTGACCTGGGATCATTTGCATGACTCTCCAAGATCTATGGCTGCTGGGTAGTGTGGGCCTATTAATCTCCGGACTCTCCTCCGTTTGCCCAGGATATCTATTCAAATGGTGACTCTACATGCTAGGCACTACCATACCTGAATACCTAGGATAGTGGTGGCACATACCTGAGACTCATGGTCTGATCCGCAATATGTACCACGGGCCAAATTAGTTGCACTTCCTCCCTGTCTCACTACCAGACTGGCTTGCTCTTGTCACATTACTACCACGTAGCCGATTGCCGGAGTCCGGCTTCCCCCTTTTGCCTCACAGTAGGGCCGTGGGCCTGGCAGTCGGAATAGCCACAGGGTGACGGCAACTGCTTGAATTCGGTACATTTGACTTATCCAAGACTGGAACTGAGGGGTTGTTTGATAGGTCCTGGTTCTGCCCACCGAGGCTCCATACATCCACCCTCCACCTTGAAAGTCTCTGCCCTTACGCTTATCACCTTCCTGGCTATCTTGTGATTTACTCACTGTTGGAGGGTGCATACCCACCCATATCCTGTGGGCTAAGAGGAAGGAAATAAAGAGAGCTTTCCCAGCACAAACGTCTTTGACTACACTCGATGCTGCCATGACTTTTTGCCTGAAGGTGAGGTAACACCTTTGTCTGCATTGTACCTGGTTTACTGTAAAGCGGGTGGTGTGGGGCTAAAGGGACCTCACTCAGCTCAATCAGAGCTCTACCTATCTGTTTTTTCTAGAAGATCTCTACACCCCAATACCACAGGATGGTGCAACTCAGGAAGGGCAACATTAACAAGAGAGATTCCAAGGTGGCCTTGAAGCCCACCAAACCCTCACCACCGATCCTTGAGTTACCTATAAAAGGGAGCCCTGATTCCTCCTCTACCCTCGAGGCTATTCTACTGAAACTGAACTTGTTACATGACATTGCACAGAGCACCAAGACCAACACTGATCTGCTCCAGGTAGATGTAGCCGGGCTTTGCAAATACCTCACAACAAGAATATCTAATGCAGAGACAAGAATAAGTACAGTTGAGGACTTTACCACTGTCCAAGCCAAACCGGTACAATGCCTCGAGCGCTCCCTATCCACTCTGAGAAGAGATCTTGCAGACTAGGAGGACCGCAACCTGAGGATCAATCTTTGTATTTTTGTTCTCCCAGAGGGTATTGAAACCACAACTCATTCTGTGGCCAACTTCTTAATAACATAAATCCCAGAAGTTCTTCAACTCTCCTTTTCCAAAGACTTTGAGATCAAACAAGCCCATAGGGTGCCAACCTTAAGACCAAAAAACATCTCCTCTTTGAGACCTCTCCTCTTTAAACCACTACGTCATCAACACTCAGAACAAATCCTCACACAAATGATTGGGATCAAAATGATTAAATGGCAGGATCATAAAATCTCTATCCCAGGACTGACGAGGGACACCCTTAACTGTCGTACAGGTTTTGTGGCCCCCGACAAAGACTGTCTGCCATGGAGATCACCTTCTTTTTCGGGCTCCTCAAAGTTCCTTATCTCATTTAAAGTCTGATATTCTTTTCAGAACCTGCAGAATTTTCGTCCTTTCTGGATAAGAAATTGGAGTTGTGAATGGACTCGGACTGTCCTTTGGATACTGCAACCAGTCTGCCTTCTGCCTGACAACCCTAGACGACTCCAGTTTTGCATTGTCACCTCCGTTGCTCTTCCTTTTCTCCCTGCTAAGGAGGGAGATCCTTTTCCTGCTTGGTCTGCTTGTATTATGGTTGTTGATGCTGTCAGAGGTGTTACATTACTATCAGCATGGTCTCTAGGAACTTGTACTGATAGTCTTGTAGACGGTGTTCATTAATTCCTTAGACATTCCTCCGACTGCTACTACTTTGTTGTGATATTTCCCGATGTTTCTTTGAGACGAAGTGGACTACACTAAGGTCAGTTAAGTAGGAATGATGTTCTAATTTGGGTCTAATTTTGTTTGTGACTGCTGTGGTAGTCTCTCTACACTCTCAAAGCATTGGGATGGCAGCTAAAATAGGTCTCATCTTCTGACCCTCAGATCACTTCCTTATATTTGAGTTTACAGGGATGCTGGAATTTTTGACTAAGGGTTGGGCATCACATGCTTGGTTTTGCAAGCTTAGTTCATTGTACCACTCACCCCAAAAGCACTTCACAAACTTAATCAGGGTGCAGTTCCACTCATTAACATCCATAATGTTATTATGACAACTTTTACATTACTGGGTGTGGTGAGGATATTTCAGCTGGTCTCATAACTCAAGCCGGTCATGCGTTTCCAGTTCTGCTGTTCATGTGGGTCTAAAGCACCAAGATAGACATGTTTTTGTTTCATATCTGCTGTTTCTCCATCTACCATGCCTTGTATGATGTCTAATGTTTGTTTCAGTGATGCTTACAGTCCGCTTGTTTCATGCAGTATTCCAGATCTGATTGAAGCCTGTTCAAGTTGGGTTTTCTCCTGCTGCTTGTTATTATGTGCTACTATAGGGCCATATTGCTCTTTTTCACAAGACTAGAACAAATTCACACTTGCCACATTCATACACTTACTGAATTTTCTGCTCATGTACTCTACATCCAGCCTGCTCATTCATGTTGCCGGTTTTCTGCTGCCACTCTCATGCTTCACTATGGTTCCCCATGCATTCTGTCTCTTACAGACTTACCCTGGTCGGTAGGGTCCTTAGCAGTGATTCGGGTAATCCCGGGCACTGTGGGACCTCACATGGCTTTTTGTTTTTTCCACCAGTTTTCCTCCCAGCCGCACTCTTTCCTAACTCCCCGTCCAGGTGGGATGATGATACTACAAAATGTATACCTCCTAATATACATGATATCCCCTACAGCCTCTTTTCTGTGGCTCAACACCCCATATAACATATCAGAAACCAGACTCCTTTACCAATGTCCTCCTTAAATGTAATCTCCCTTAGCGTCAATAACCCAAACCACCCAGTAAAGAGTTCCAAAATTCTTGACTATTTCAAAAACGTAGTGGCCGATATAGTACTACTCCAAGAAACCAAGATTGGCGTTAAAGAGGTGCTATTGGTGAGAAAAGGCTGGGTTTCGACAGGATCTGTCTGTGATGAATGTTTACGCTTTCAACATTGATGAAGGGACATTTTGTCTCTCTCTTAATAAAAAACAAAATAGCATTCCACAAGAGGCGAAGCTAATTCAGGGAGGCGATTTTAACCTGCCAATGGACCCAATTTTGGATAGACTTTCTGCCTTCAGTTTCAGAAGCCTCAGGGCCCACAAACTGATGATCAATCTTGTGCTCTTCACATAGACTCCTAGGTGCATGGAGATTGCATAATCAAGGGGAGTAATGACTTTACATTCTTTTCGCCTCCCCACTCAAGCTTCCCCCATATAGACTATCTCGTGGTAGATGCCTCCCTTCTTAAAGTCACTTCTGATGCCTAAATCCACCCCATTCCCGTCTCAGACCATGCCTCTATTTCCCTATCCATTCTAAATCACCTAAATAAAAGAGAAAATAGAAAATAGCGGTTAAACTCAGTTATCCTCGATAATGAGACAGATGTTGAGGAACTATGGAAAAAAAATTACTTTTTCTTTAGGTACAACGAAAACGAAGTTTCTTCCCTTGGGACACGTTTAAAAGTGTCACGAGGGGTCAATTAATTAAGTATATGGCAAAAAAAACAGGCCATCAAAGAATCCAAAAGAAAGGAAGAAGACTTCAGACATTCGGTGACAAATCCTTACTAAAGGACATTAAGCAACTAAACTACATATATAATACCATTGTTAGTAAGAGAGCTCATCTCTTTATTCAGTCCCAAAAGTCTAAACATCTTTTTCATAACAGAGCAGGAAAAGCTTTGGCCAATGCACTCACACCTTAATGCAACTTTTACTTATGATGAGGTTATCAAAGCAATAAAATCAATCCACTTTGGAAAGGCTCCTGGTCTGGGTGGGTTTTCCATCAGCTTTTATAAAACATTTACACACTCAATCATTACACTTCTTAAAAATACCCTGGATCACTTTGCGCTCACTGGCAAGGTGACTGGTAGGGCTTCTGAGGTCACAATTGCCGATATCTCCAAAGAGGGTAAGGACCACTCTGACCCAAAATATTTCCACCCAATTTCATTATTAAATAGTGAAGCAAAAATCTTTGACAAAATCCTTGCCAAAAGATTGGACCTGTCTATCCCTAAGCTGATTTATAATTCCCAAACCGGGTCTGTCAAGGGGAGGCTCGCACTTTTTGCCATATCATCGAAAAAGCCAGTCTCTCTTCCTCACCAACAGCGCCGATCACTCTGGATGCCGAAAAGGTGTTCGACTAAGTTGGCCTTTTCTCCAAGCAGTCCTTGAATCACATAATCTCAGCAAGTCATTTATTAACATGGTTATGGCCCTTTATGCTAACCCCAAGGCTAATATTAGAATTAACAGTGTCACCTCTATCTCCTTTAGCAAGGTACAAGACAGGGCTTCCCCTTTTTCCCGCTCCTATTTTTACTTTCCATTGATCCCTTACTTCTACTTCTCAATACATCCTCTGAAATAAAAGGGCTTAAATTCGGCTCCAGGTTTTATAGAATAGCAGCTTACTCAAATTATATTCCTATTTTCTTATTGAGAAGGCGATTGCAGCTATCACCAACATTTTCCAGGATTTGTCAAGGGTTTCTGGGTACACTTTAAATAAGGAGAAAATCGAGGTCTTTCCCCTGAACCCTATATGCTTTTCCTCACATGTAGGTGACTCTGGTCTTAAGTGGCAGCCCAAACATCTTAATTACCTAGGAATTTGGTTCTGCTAAGATTTAGCTGAAGCATTACATTACAACTAAGCTCAGACTATTTCCAAAGTTAAAGACCTTCTATCATCTGGGTCTCCCAAGTATATCACATGGTAGGCTCCAAACACTCAAGATGATAACTCCAATCATGAACTATGTTACTACTATGCTACTGATGAAACTATCTTCCTCCTTCTCTCGTGAGAACGACAGATTAACCTCTAGATTTCTGTGGAGCAACAAAAGAGAGGATTTCCTATAAGTCACTTTGGAAAAACTTTGCCTACGGGGGATACAATCTCTCAAATTGGAGCCTCTATCAATCAGCATTTCTAGCAGCACAGGAAGCGTTCTAGCTTGTTCCAAATTCCCTGAACCGTTCCCGATGGGTAGAAATAGAACGTGCTGTTTGCTCTCCCTTTCGCCTATCTTCCATAGTCGCAATGTCAAAATGTAAAGCCCCGCAGTCTCATATTATTTTTTCAGACACCTTGGCTGCACTAAATATATTAATAAACATATGCCGGACTCCACCCACAAATCTAGACTAGCCTCACTCTGGTTGCTAGGAACATTCCCCACATATGGGCCTCCAAGGGTAGTCATCAAGAAAGGGATTTATACACTGATAATAAATCTCCACAGCTCTTCTCACGCTTAGCACAACTGTATGGGATTTCTTATTTGGACTTCTATTCTTTCCTGAAATCATGGTAAAGCTGTCCAAGTTTAAACATGTTATCCAGCCTTCTCTGTTGGATTGTCTAGCCACATGACTGCGTTTTGGTCACATTGTCTCCAAGATCTACAAAACCCTGGCAAATCACCTCCAAACAAAGTCTACGACTTTATACGCCAAATGGGCTAGCCACTTTCATTCCGATATCTTTGACCCCATCTCAGAGGATAGTTGACAAAATATTAGCAAGCTCTCGCTGTGCAATAAAATAGCTCCTTCTCTCCCCAAAGTTCTTCACAATGAACTTACTACACTGGGACCTGGGTAGACTACATTAACTAAATCTGCAAGAGAAGAACTCCGGTTGGAATTCTGACAAGGAGTCTGGCTCTTACCAACACATGTTTCAATGTCCACTTCTCGATCACTACTAGGCTCCAATACAAACCTATATCTCAGCTATTTTTAATACTTGAATAAATGTAGATTTTTCAATGGTGGCGTTGGGTCCCTGGACAAAAAGACTACCTTGGGCCTTAAAACCATTGACATGGCTCTGCATTACCTCCTTCTGGTAATTTGCAGTGAAAGTGATCCTGTCTGAATGGAAATCGTTTATCCGTCTCTCCTTCCACGCATAGTGGGCCTGGGTTACATTTTTGTAAAGGAGCCCATGGCTCTCAATCTACACACCAGTCTTATCCTCAAATCTCTAGTGAAGTCCTGTGATCCCTAGACAAGTTTATGGAATCCGATAAGAGCATGCCCACACACCTACCAGAATCAATCTTCAGAGACTAGACCCTTTCTCACCTTATCTCACGCTTAATACTCAAGAGATCCCACTTCACACCCCTTCACTCAGTTTCCCATCCTCCGTCTCATACAACCCTATATAATCTATGTTGCTCTGTGATACTTTCTTACAATAGAAATATCAGACACTCTGCTACACAGATTTTCCATTACACTGTCTCGTACAGCCCCATAGAGTTCTACGTCATTATGTTTCCAGTTGCTGCAACTACATTTACCATAATCACCATTTCTGTATTCATGAATATTATTTGAAGATGGCTGTTATTTTCAAAGCTTACTCATGCATGTGTTTCTCCAATTCCATATCTTATGATTTCTGGGGTTGTACAGCCTCTGTGTGTATCACAGAGCTTCTGCAATATTGGAATGTTTGTATGTGGTTCCTAATTAAAAATCAATACAATTTATAGAACAAAAGAACTTCTATGAATAAAAACAAAAGTAAACAGAGCTGGTGCTCTGTGGGTGTGTGGTGGTAGCAGAGTACAAATGGTTACTGTCTGGGTGAAAAAGCCTCTAGGTCGAGCAGAAAACATAGATTATCTGACAGATGTTGATTAACCGCTCTTAGACAATGTCACATTGGCTAAGCCCTAATTTTAGCTTAGACGTATTAATAGATTAAGTAGGTAAGTTTGAACATGTGATTTGAGTACAGGGTGCTACCTTAAAATATATTTGCATATTAAACATGTTTTTCATCCCACATGTCACGTGGATTGCTTGATTCAGAGTAATCGGCAACCTTCCATGTAGTTTGAACGATATGGGTAAAAGTGAATTTGCATGGACCAGGTCGGAGTTAATGGCTGGCCACATTAGTGTGGCTTTGTTTGTGTTCTTTTAAGGGAGGCAATCGTGGGCATGGCCAAGATGTGGGTGGGGGGTAGATGAGTGGTAGAGGATATTGCCATTGTTTAGGTCCACAGAGCATGTACTCCTTAGTTGAGGATGAAGAGAGAGGTTGTTGGTTGAGTGTTCTGAGCAAAGTAGAGAACATTCACAGCCAACTTGTAGGAGAACGGGTCCTAGGAGCAAGAGAAACTAGCTGGCTGTGTGTTGCTAGAGAACAGCACATAGCACACTCAGGCACTCAGCAGACCTATATGAGGCACCGAACTCTTAAATCAGCATTGAAGGGAGCTCACTGACCACGTCTAGGATTCAAACCTACAAATGGGCCACTCAGGATGGCGGACTCCTCCTAGAAACACTAGAGATAGGGTGAGAAGTCTGATTTCCTTAAACCAAAGGATCTTTTGCATACAAAGTGAAGGCTTTGGCATAAAAACCAGACTAGATTGAGACCCTTAAAGTATTACAAAATTGCTTAATTTCTTAGTACAAAATGTGATGCACTACAGCGGACAGTGGTCACATTGGAGGGTAAAGTCACTACTAGAGAAGCCGATCCAAGCCCTTCATGAAAACAAAAAGGATGTCCAGAGAAAAATCAAAGGCCTGTATATACCATGGTGTTTTTTATTAAATATATTTTTATTCTTTAAATTCAAACAATTGATCTGTGTTGCTCCATTTATTTTTTTAATGTATTATAGTCTCATTCAGCCATGTCCCTAGCATTCTAATTTGGTTTGTCAATTTCTAAATCATAAGCACATAGCTTAACAAACTATTAAGGTTCGGGAAAATATTTGTATGCTGTTTTCTTCCTGCTACATAAGCTCTCTTGTTATTCCTGCAGTAGTGATCTAGGTGTGTTTCCCATGTGGTCACCTTTCTATGGATTACACAGTTTTGTGATTCATGTTAGCACTGAAGTTTTGTGTTTTCTCTCTGGTCAGTGACAAACTTAAGTTTGTATCTCGGTGATTACTAGTTGTCTGAGTTACAGGCTTACAAGCTGTGGCCAATTTCAGCTGTGGTTTCCTGTTCTTTGGTAGTTATTTGTGGGTAGTTATCGGAGTCAATGATGGTTTATCGTCGGAGTTTCTCTCCACTAATTTCAAACATCTCTTCTCCTTCACATGTTGTCCAATACAGTATTTTCGTCCACAGCCCATTTTAATACTTCTGTTATTTTAAGAAATTGTGTTACTGGTTGAGGGTGGTGTAACCCCTAATCAACCAGCAATCACAATCCTTGTCAGGGTGAGACACAAACAAACCCCAAATTAACCTGTGCTAGCTTGGTAAAGATCAGTCAGGCTTCACTTCGATGCAAAGTGTAAAGTATTTATGAAGTGGAAATGCAACACAAGAAAAGAGTCCCACACAATTTAGAAAAATAGAGTGCATTTCAATAAATATAATGAGACCAAAAGAACAACAACAATCCAATCGGTTGAACTGGCATATGCAATTTTAAAGGGTTCCCTGAGATTAGCGCCAAGAAGCACTAAGCACCAACTATGGATATCTGGTTGCACCAGACCGGGACAAAGTCACAAGTTCAGGCCTACCGCGATGGAGCATGTGCCGGCTACAGGGATCCAGTAAGGCCTGCTGAACAAGAGTACCTTAAAACCTGGTTGGGGAGTGTTGCGAGGCCCCACAACGAGGATGTGTCGTGCAGCGAGGTGATGTGTCAGTTCCGAGGAGCTGTGAGGCAAGGTCCTGCATGGGCATCAAGTATCCCATTCACAAGAGCTTGAGATGTGAATTCTGGCATTGAGGATATGTCGTGCAGCGGAGGCAATGCATTAGTGCCGAAGGGCTGCAAGGCTACGATGCGACAACATGCGTAGTCATAGAGGCTACCATCAATGAGAGATTTACAATGCAAGGGCCTGTGTCTGGTAAGCCTCGCACACTGGCAGCTCCGATGCCGGCTGCCAGGTCGATGCTCAATCCTTGCGGTTGGGAATACTCGCAGAAGAGGATGCATCGGTTCTGTTCAGGATCACCGCGCACACCAGAGGTGATGTCCGTACTGCTGGATCCACAGATGGACTGGCAGATCACCTTCAGGTTCAATTCCGAGGGCCCAGTACTGGGGTGGCACCACTTGGCAGGGTAGGGCTCACAGAGGGCAGAGTCCCTGTGCTGGGTTGAAGGTTGTGGGAGCCTTCTGTCCCTAAGGCTTTTGTCAGGACGTCAGCCAACTAGCCCTTGAAGTTACTCTGGGGCCCGGCGCTCAACAGATGCAGGTCCAGTCCTTCTCACTCAGGCAAGAAGGCAGCAGTCCAGCAGAGTGGCAGTCATTTCAGCAGCACGTCAGTCCTTTCAGCAGCACAGCAGTCCTTCTTACTGGCAGAGCATTCACAGGTTTCAGAAGTGTGTCCGTAAGAGTTAGTGTTTTGGGTCCAATATTTATACCTGGGGATTTTTTGAAATTGAGGTTTCTCTTTGAAGTCCACAGGCTTCCTGCCTTTCCTGTCCTGACTACAGACTAACTGTAGGGGCTATAAATCCCTTTGTGTGGAGGCAGGACACTGATTATTCAAGTGCAAGTAGGGCCTGTCTCCACCCTCCCATCCTGCCATTGATGTGTGTGGTAGTCTAGGAGGAATACGCAAAGCCCAACTGTCAGCTACACCCAGTCATGTCACTCAAAGACAGGCTGCAGGCACTATATGGCTGAAGCACAAAAATGACACATTTCTAAAAGTGGCATTTTTAAAAAATTGTAATTTAAAATCCGCCTAAACCATGAGAGAGGATTGTTCATTACAATTTCAAAGAAACCAAACATGAACCGGGCATGCCTTGTTCTCGCATCATGCATGCCAAAGATTCATCGCCAAAGCAAGTAGAAGGGACAAAGGGCATCGCTTGCCTGATGCCTCTTCTCACCCGCCGTGGTTCAGAAACACCTGCCCAGTGTGTACTCGTGCTGTACATGACAGTAATTTAACCATGCTCAAAATCCATCCCATATCTGCTTTGCATCCCTGCTGTTCAGCTTCACTTTCTGTTAAGACTTCTCTACAGTAGCTTTGATTGCTGCGAAAGGTGTCCTTGGAGATATCCATATAAGGACCCCCTTGCATATTTACAGTACCTGATGTGAACTAGTTGCCCTTTCCATCTACTTGTCAGTTTCTCTTCTTCTACCTTACCTGTGTCTCTTGCAAAAAGGCCACATCCACTGCCCTCATTCTCAAAGAGCAGTAAATCTGATACTACTTGATTGCTTTACCAATATCCTAATGTTCAATAAGAGAAATGCCATAGTTTATGCCCTTAGATTGGTTGTGATTTTTAGCAGATATTTAGTTTGATCTGCCTACTTGAAAAAAGTATTTGTTTGATAATTCTGGTCTTCACCAGCAGTTCCTCTTAGGTCTGCCCAATGCTTTGCCTCTTTTGCTGCTGTGAAAAATGTGCTTTTATCACCATCTTTTTTCTCAAATTTGGCTGTAAATAGCAACATTTAGCGAATCCACATATTTCTGAGTTTGCACTTCACTGGAGGGGTTTTGCTGGTTCTGGACTGCTATTGTGCAGTCGGGGAATAAGCATATTTTACTGTTTGCCATCGTAATGGAAGTGAATTGTGTCTGCATTGGTAATATCTTAATTCAATAATCATGTGACTATCAGTCTTAGCTCTTAACCAAGCAAAGGAGCGCAGATTGGTATGACATCCATTGCTCTAGTGAGAATAAATCTGATAGGGCTTAGGCTGTTATATCGCTTCTTGCATTTCAGAGATGGAAAAGAGGAATGCAACCCTTCTGTTTCTTTACCCTGCTCTCGCTCTCCCTTTTCCACTTTTCTTTATTTATAATTTACCTAATCTATGTTTTTATTAGATTTTTTTTAGCGAATGGGTAGTTTTATATGCCCCACTGCACCCTGAATTTGATATTGCACATTTTAGCAAAATTCACCAGCTTTAAATTACATTTGCATGTTGTCATTGTGTTCGTACTCCAAACTGAAGTTTTGTCTCTCTGGATTCACCAGTCTGGGATTCGACTTGTGGAACTTTGTCACACTGATGTAATGCCATTTAAGGAGTCTTGTATTGTGTGCCATATTTCCCACGTTATAATGTAATTAACACCAGAGTTGCTGTTTACCCTGTTTTGCTCTCCCTTTTCCACTTTTCTTTATTTATAATTTACCTTTCGGAAATCTATGTTTTTATTAGATATTTTAGGGTAATGGGTAGTTTTATATGTCCCACTGCACCATGAATTTGATATCAGCTGGTCTTGCACATTTTAGCAAAATTCACCAGCTTTAAATTACATTTGCATGTTGTCATTGTGCACGTGCACCAAACTGAAGTTTTGTCTCTCTGGATTCACTAGTCTGGGATTCGACTTTGTGGAACTTTGTCACACTGACGTATTGCCATTTAAGGAGACTTGTATTGTGTGCCATGTTTCCCACGTTTTAATGTAATTAACACCAGAGTTGCTGTGAAGTCTCTCACCCATTTCGATTCATTTTGATGACTTGTGATTTCTTCCAGAGTTGTTTAACCCATACAATGTGTTTATCAGCATGGAGGGTGGAAGGGAATCACGGCTGTAATGGAAATGCAATGCTGCCTTCAAAAGACAGGGTTTCATTTCAAACCAAGCCAGACATTGGAGATGGTCTGTGTAAGCAGCAGTTGTAAAGTTGCATTGGTTTTAAGTCATCCTTGTCTCTAATTTGTGTTTACCTACAGGCTCACTTTAAGAAGACAGACTTTGTCAACAGCCGGACATCAAGAGCCTACAACTCACTTAAAGACTGAGGAAAGATGTGTTCTGCGTCATAAAATGGACACCGTTGTGTCCTACAAAGACTTTTTAAGGCTTCTTAGCAGACTCACTTTTTTTACTATCAACTTTTGAAGAAACCTATTGCATTTCCTGTGTTCATCTGCACTTTTAAACTAATGTCCAGCGTTCCTACCTAACAGCACTATGTTACTAACTCTCTCTAGTTGCACTGCGGTTGTCTGAGGGAGGCCTTATTCCTAGTCCGCTAAGACTCCCTTACGGACTCCAGCCCCACTCCCACCTGCAGGTGCATTCAGCAGCCTCAGAGAGCGCTCCAACACAACAAATTACAGGTCGGCTTAATGTGATATTGGCATCACCATCAACACTGAAAGGCCCTGCAATTCACGCCAGGTTATTCATTCTATTGTACATCAAACAAAGCTTTGTTATACACACAAAGCAGGCAAAAGAAAATTGGCGTTCTACCTGCCTTCACAAGTGAGAGGGAGGTAGGTCTAATGGGAAGGAAACGAGCTCTGCACACCCAGGCCTTCAAGGGCAAGGCATACCTAACCCTTTAACTAATTAACAGCACATAGCACATGCAGTTTTTGTCTTAAAAAGGTAACACTGAGAAGTAGCAATATCGGCGAAGCTGCGACTGATACAACTAAAAATACTCCACAGAGTCTACGTTTCGGGTACACGATTGGTGTTGATGGGAAGGAGTACAAACGGGTTATGTAGGAGACAGTGTGGGGAGGTGGGGACGTACTTTCACATAATTTGGGAGTGCCCTGTAATACAGGCATACTGGAAGCGGGTGCATGAATGTATCCATACAGTGTGGGAGGTAGACTTGCAACCCGAGGTTAAAAGGTGCCTCTTGAACATCTGGGAGCCCACGGACATACCAGCAAAGGGTAAATTATGGGCTACGCTCGGACAGGTGATCGCAAAGCGTAATATAGCGCGCATGTGGGGAGCGTGCACACCCCCATCGCTTAGTGAGTGGAAAAAATATATGGACTGGTGTATGCTGCAGGAGAAAACAGTCTATGTGGCCCGGGGGTGTCCTCAGAAATGGGTGGCAGTTTGGTCAAAGTGGAATGAGTAGCGTGGACACTTATGTGAACCCCCCGTGATCCCCTCCCTTGACGAACCATTAACGCAGTAAGGACCTTTGTACTGTCAGCAAAATGTGGGCTAAGCCATCTTAAATACAATGTGTGTATACAAATCTGTGATTGCTGCAATGTACGAAAATGTGATTATGTATGTGTAATGACCAACAAGTTGCAAATAAAAAGAATTGATAAAAAAAAAAGGTAACACTGGTTGCTATACTCACTCCTCTCTGTAGCGATGTATATATATATTTCCTTTACATTAGGGTTGCCTTTCTACATTTAAAAGCTGTGAATTTCAAGTATTGTATAATTTAGGACAGCAGTGGAATATCTGTAATGTAGCCAAGCTGTACACGTTTAAATCACAGTTACATGCGAATGGCCATGCTACCAAATAGAATTGAACAGAAAGTGTTATTGTGGAATAGCCATTTGCAGGAATAACGCCAACTCACAAGAGGTCTGAAGTGACTTACTCACTCAAGATGGCGCAACATCTTAGGCCGAGGGCTTCCCATTGCTGGGTCTCATAACTGGCTGCAGCTGGAGGCGCTTTGCGCCGCTCATGCTACCTGCCCATGTGCTTGGGAAATTATAGAAAGCGATGACAAAACTGTACCACTCTTCCATATATTTAACTACCCACTCCGCTCCTTAACGCAACTTACCTTATGGCAGCAGTCTCGCTGAGGCTTTGTAACCAGGGCACTAAAGCAGTTGTTTTATACCTGTGTGGTGTGCTGTAGACATTTTGGGGCCTGCAGATTTAACCAGAAAGTTTGTCTCGCTACCGTGCAAAAAATAACGAATTAACAGATGAGTTAAAAAGTACAAGCAGGAGTGTTTGGTGTGTAAGAAATGTGCACGAGTAATGTAATAATTTCTTCTCTACATCTTTATAAAATTTACATTTTGCTGTAACGTAATTTCATACCCACTGTTTTCAAGAAGCAATAAAACATTTTATTAACAGTGTGCCTTTCTTTGTAGCTTGCACATGCAGTTAACATGTATGAGAAATTGTGATTTGGACTGTGATTGTATTGTTAACAATAGGTGGAGTTCCTAACGCGTCCTCTGGTTACAGCAACAATCTCTACCGCAGCTGAAGTTTGAATACCCAAGTGCACAAAGTCATAAAAACCTGACATGCAATGCATGTTCATTCTAAGATGCTCACGCAAGATGCCATGATCAAAGCGATATCTAAAGCCATTGTCATGAACATTTGCAATAAGTGAAGTGAGAGCAAGCTTCCCTGTATGTTCCCATCTTTATCACTTGTGTGCTCAAAATGCAAAGTGTGGATTCAGAGACTCAGCAGGAAAGTTAGATAAATTGCTAATAATGCATTGCAAACATTTTTGCCTTCACCATTTTCCTTGAATACGTAGCTTCTGTGAACGCTAAGAGCCTTTTCAGCATCAGCGCCTAATAGCACTTCCATCATACTCCGAGTCACATTCATGATGACAACATCAACAGTGTAAAATAACTGATGAGCAACTCAACCTTCAACGTTTGATCCATTCACCAGTGTCTGTATCCCATCAGCATCAGAACACGGGTGATTTCGGAAAGACTGGTTCAATGGATGAGTGTTCTCTTGACACCTACAATCAGAGGACCTTTAAATTGTTTAGTAAACGGACCCAGTAATGGCTGCTGTACTTCAAGCTTTCATTCCCATCGTTCCCACCAAAAATTGAACGCAAAATGATGTTTCCCAGTCAACTACCAGAATTATAAAAGATGTTATCATTTTCTCCAGCCTATGTATCTTTAATCTCCCAATAGTGACGCAAAACCTAAATCCTTAAGAAACATGTTGGATGCCAGACTTGATTACAAAGTAATTTCGATCGTAGTACCACCAGCAGTTCTACCTTTTTGACTACCAAGGTCTCTTCTTGTCCCTTCGTCCGTTACTGACTATGAAGGCATCTAGTTATACAAAAAATGGGACGACCCTGTGTCCCTCAGAACCTGGGTATATCGTAATAATCAAAGGTGGTTCTGTCGGGTTTCAGATTAATTACAATAGTGCATTTACATGTCACAAGCATATCTCAAGATGCCTAGATGTGGATAATTATTTCACAAACAATAAGGCACATGACTCAAATTGCTGTCTAATGTGTAAGTTTTATCCAAATACTAGCATTCACATTCTTTACACAAATTTTAATGGCTGTCAATACAATAAAAATTACAAAATAAGTGGTGGTGACATTAGTGCTCGGTGTTCAGTGGTGTGCAATATATACAAGGTGGTGAAAATAGTTTACAAGTGGGTAATGGGCCAGATAATACAGGGAATGTAATAGGCCTGCAGGATGATGATTCTTTCCCTGGGCAGCGCCTTTGGATGATCCGGGCCTAGTATGGTTGTCGATGTTTCAACATAAAATTGTGCTCCCTTGGGTAGTCAAGAGCGGGTCTTCATCAGGACGGGAATGGGCGGTGGGGAAAGTGAAGGACAGCCCTAAAAGGACCAGAGTGAATCCTGGAACGAGACCTGGTAGCACGATCAGTGGTACCCCAGGCGGAGGTAATCTTAGAAAACGGCTGTAAGTTCATGTAGAGCTTGACGGGGGAATACAGGCATGAGCCCCGTTTCGTAGCTGCAAAGTCAGGGCCTGGGGTACCACGGAACGTGCTACCAAGTAAAGGCGCTGCCCAGGGAAAGGCAGGCCTATTGCATTCCCTGTATAAAACTTACACATTAGACAGCAATTTGCATACGGTTTCCTGTTCATAGTTTGGCAAAAGTTGATAATGTGCAGTTTGGATATAGATCGCCTATTGCCACTATCTCTTCTCTTGCCTATGCTCTTGTCCATCTTGCTTTAGGTACTCTCCTCAGTCTATGAGTATATCATAGTGGGAATAAAGGGCATTTGCAGTCAACTTCATTGTTCTGGGAAAGCATCTATCCATCTACACAAAAAGGACCCAGCTGTCACAACTATGTAACAGCTTCCCCTGTCCTATAGCTATGCCGCAGATATAACAAAATATTGAACTAGGAAACCTCGCACACTATTTATCATGGCATACTTCATCATTGGCGTCCTCTCCACATCCAGGTGGTACTTCTTTCTATATATGTGGAGATGACACTGTTAATGAAGCTTATTTGTAGTGCAGGGAACGTTGTACCCTGGTAGTAACACCTGCATACCTTTTGTGTAGCAGACGATTGTATGGAGAGGGTTGTCTACTCGCTTATGTGTGTGGCAAAGCATCTGTTCCAGCAGCACTCGGCTATGTGAAACACTTTTGGGCTAAATCGTGTAGCCCCTTTTTTCACCATATAGTGTTTTGCAGGAATCCATTGCCCAATATTGTGATCTGAGTCCTGTGATGTCACTTTTAGCTATTCATCTGAACACCCAATCAAGCTGTGCCACAAGATAATACCGTTCAAAAGCCAGCACCTGTGGGCTGCGCCCTGTTATAGGCAGCTTTAAGATATGCAATGCCATGTGGCAACAACACGCACTTCATAGCACTTCTGTCAGTAAGTCATGCGAGTCTTTGAACAGGAGCGATCTTAGCACAATAGGCAAATTCGTATAATACAGTAATTTCATTAATACTACAATTTTAGATAAAGCATTTCTCCCCGTCAGTGTCCATAGTAAGTTTTGCCAGAAAGATATTCGGTTTCCTACTTGTGAGACAGCTGTTCCCATGTAACCAGATGTCACTATTTTCCAAGTTGTGTATGTGCACACTCAAATATCTCTGAGTTTGCCTTCGGTTTGTTCGGAAACGTTCATGTTCTGCTTCAATTTACTGAGTCCACAGACAGCACTTGAAATTCGGGGGGTTCTCATTGTGGGATCTTCACTCGTGGAGGCATTCTTCAGATAGAGTAGCCTGTCGTCACATGTCATCAGCATATAGTGATGCAGTATATGCTTCTCCTCGGGTATTGCCTTGTTCTCGCATCATGCATGCCAAAGATTCATCGCCAAAGCAAGTAGAAGGGACAAAGGGCATCGCTTGCCTGGTGCCTCTTCTCACCCGCCGTGGTTCAGAAATAACTGCCCATTGTGTACTCGTGCTGTACATGACAGTAATTTAACCACGCTCAAAATCCATCCCGTATCTGCTTTGCATCCCTGCTGTTCAGCTTCACTTTCCGTTGAGACTTCTCTACAGTAGCTTTGGTTGCTGCGAAAGGTGTCCTTGGAGATATCCATATAAGGACCCCCTTGCATATTTACAGTACCGGATATGAACTAGTTGCCCTTTCCGACTACTTGTCAGTTTCTCTTCTTCTACCTTATCTACCTTATATATGTATCTCTTGCTTTCCGTCTCAAAGAGCAGTAAATCTGATACTACTTGGTTGCTTTACCAATGTCCTAATGTTCGATGTGAGAAATGCCATAGTTTGTGCCCTTAGATTGGTTGTGATTTTTAGCAGATATTTAGTTTGATCTGCCTACTTGAAAGGTCTTTGTGTGATAATTCTGGTCTCCACCAGCAGTTCTCTTTAGGTCTACCCAATCCCTTGCCTCTTTTGCGAAAAATGTGCTTTTATCACCTTCTTTTTTCTTAAATTTGGCTGGTAATAGCAGCATTTAGCGAACCCACATATTTCTCAGTTTTCACTTCACTGGAGGTTTTTTTTTCTGGTTCTGGACTGCAATTGTGCAGTGGGGGAATACGCATATTTTACTGTTTGCCATCGTAATTGAAGTAAATTGTGTCTGCATTGGTAATATCTTAATTCAGTAATCATGTGACTATCAGTCTTAACTCTTCAAGCAAAGGAGGGCAGGTTTGTATCTCACTCATTGCTCTATTGAGAATAAACCTCATACGGGTTAGGCTGTTATATAGCTTGATGCATTTCAGAAATGCAAAAGATGAATGCAACCCTTCTGTTTCTTTACGCTGTTCTAGCTCTCCCTTTTCCACTTTTCTTTTATTTATAATTTAACTTTCAGTAATTTATGTTATTATTAGATTTTTTAGGGGAACGGGTCGTTTTATATGTCCCACTGCACCCTGAATTTGATATCAGGTGGTCTTGCACATTTTAGAAAAATTTCCAGCTTTAAATTATATTTGCAATTTGTCATTGTGCACATGCTTCAAATTGAAGTTTTGTCTCTCTGGATTCACTAGTCTGGGATTCGACTTTGTGGAACCTTGTCACACTGACGTAATGCCATTTAAGGAGACTTGTATTGTGTGCCATATTTCCCACGTTTTAATTTAATTAACACCAAAGTTGCTGTGAAGTCTCTCACCCATTTCGATTTATTTTGATGATTTGTGATGTCTTCCAGAGTTGTTTAACCCATGCAATGTGTTTATCAGCATGGAGGGTGGAAGGGAATCACGAGTGTAATGGAAATGCAATGCTGCCTTCAAACGACAGAGTTTCATTTCAACCAAGCCAGACATTGGAGATGGTCTGTGTAAGTAGCAGTTATAAAGTTGCATTGGTTTTAAGTCATCCTTATCTCTAATTTGTGTTTACCTACAGGCTCCGTTTAAGAAGACCGACTTTGTCAACAGCCGGACATCAAGAGCCTACAACTCACTTAAAGACTGAGGAAAGATGTGTTCTGCGTCATAAAATGGACACCGTTGTGTCCTACAAAGACTATTCAAGGCTTTCTATCAGACTCACCTTTTTAGGTCTCGCCTAGCGTTGTAGCGCATGCGCTGCATGCTCCTCGAGATTTTTTGTTAACGAGGAGTTTGAAAAGAGGGCTTGGAGCCCCCCCCCTTATATCCATTGGCTGGCGTGACCGTTTATGGTAAACGGTGGGCTGCCATTGGAAATTAGCTGTTTACCTCAGGACCACGCGCAACAAGACTGTCTACTGCTTCAGGTTTATCAAAACCTTCAACCATTTTCAAAACATGTAGTGAGAGAGGATACCTTTGTCTCTCTATACTACAGGTGTCACCCCTTCTACGCAGGTGGTACACGTCTTACATGGACGAAGAACTCTTAATTATTCCAATGGCTCTCATTCGTGTCTAGCCTTGAGAAAGTCCATTTCGGACGAAACGCATGTCGGCTGCCTGTTTCGGATGATATGAAAATCGTATTTGATTTGGAATAAAGGATACATAAAGAAAAATCAAGACTGTTTTATGGACTTCTTATCTACTTGATTGGCTAATAGCCAGCTGTACTGTATTGGACTTCTTTTTGTGCCTTGGCATTTATGTAACTCATTGGAAATTAGCTGTTTGGGTTGCCTCCCTTTCGCTTCCCATCCGGACTGGGTCGCCTGCTTTGCTCCTGTCGCAAAGCACTTTCTTATCTTTATGGGGCCATGTGTTTCTAATTAGCGTGGAAACATATGGCCCCATAAAGCTAAGAGATTGATGCTTATTGTAGTCAGTCGTGAAAGACACCCCCTGTCCCATTGTTGGCGTGCACTATATTCATGTCAGAGGCTCTGAACAAGCAGTGTTTCAAAAACCGACAACAAGAGAAAGTATGTGTTGGAAAATGTTTGTTTCTTTGTATGCGTGTGTGTGTTTATTGCTGGGCATGTCTCTTTCTGTTCTAAAGGACTTCAGGGTGACCCTTTACACAGCCATAAGCTTAAGGTTTCATGTGATACCTCAGCCCTGAAGACAGGCGGGATGGAGTCAGGCACAAAAGAGGGTCCAGTCCAACAACCACCAGCACTGACACTAGTTGTCATGGGGAAATATTATTGAGGGATGTGTCATGCCGCACATAGAGCAGAGCAGTAGTGTTTCCGTGTGTGTTTGGTATTACAGACATGGCAGCGCTGCTCAGCGCACCGCTGCGTGGCTGCAGTACATTTACAATGTTTTATCATGATCACCGTCACCCCACTGGGTGTTGTGAGAGCTAAAACCTGTTTAATTTAAAGCGCCGGAGCTGTTCGCCACATCCACCCCTCCCCTCAAAGCGCTCTTTTTGTTGTCTTTGTGTACTTGAGCACGTGTCGTGTTTCAGGTCTACGGTGGGTATGCCGGCCTGTCCCTAGTGCTTCAGTCGTACACGACCACCAGCAAGGCTCCGTTTAATGGCGCTGTGCGTCATAATCTCCATGTCTGTCCAGCTGCAGGGTTGACTGTGGCGTTACAATCAGAACTGCAGAATTTGGAATTTGAGAACCATGATTGAATCTCGGCGTGCTCAAAATCCTGTGATTCTGGGCACATCATTTCTCCCCGTGCCTCAAAACATGAATGTGATCTTGTGTAATTTAACTGGTGCTCATGCACAGTGATCCAATATCTTTGTGTGGAGTTCGCGCTATATAAAAACTGCAATAAACGCTACTCCATCATGGTTTTACATTTGCTTTCATCTTGTTACTTAGAGGAGTCGAGTGAAATGCTGCGCATGGGCGGCCTGCTGTGCCACTTCTTTTCAATCTTCTAGTACTTGAGCCGGTTCCTCAGGCGTCGCTCCCGGCCCCAGCTGCACAAAAACCTCTTGTGTGCCTGCGCAAGTAGCCGCTCTTCCTCACACTTTTCAGGTAACTGCTGCTGCACTTTGACTCCAGGGAGCACTTCAGCTGCATGCTGCAGATCTTTGCTGCCCCCCCTGCCACCCCACTGCCATGGTCTTTAATGGTGCACTTGTGTGTGCCCCCGACCGAGGCTATGAGGTTAACTGCAAACATGAAGCACTCTTCAAAATTTCACCACGCAGCATGCTGTTTATTTGCAGTCTGCACCCATTATTGTGTGCCACTGTGCTTGTGCAAATTAACAAAGCAGTGCTTTCTTTTAGCTACATAAATAAAAACATTCCGATTTTGAAACGCAACGGTCACTTTATTTTCAGGCTCCATTTACGGGTGCTTTTTGTTGTACATGTTTTGTGTTTAGCGCACTATTCATTTATTTATAGCCTGTAAGATTTATTGCTCAATGTTTCTCATGTTTGTGCTGGAATGAGGGGAAAATGACTTAATTGGTGTTAGTTCAACCCCGATGCGCAGCGGCAGGGCTGTTTCAGAGGTCTCCCTTCTGTTGCTCTTCCCCCCCACATCTGTGCTTTTATGGCTCTCTCGCCAGTGTGCCTCTCTGCTACATGCATTTCCCCCACATGACGGACCTGGCATGCTGTCCTGCTCCTCTGTATTCTCTCTGCTCTGCCACACTTCACACACAACAGCTATTTATTTTCTCACATGAGCGCCTGCCGAGCTGGGCCTCTTTGCTTCGCTAGGTGGCTCTTTTCCATAAATGAGCTCCTTGCCGAGATTTATGGCTGCATCTGCTACTCCACCCTCCTACAGTGAGCCATTAGACTTCCCATGTAATGTCACCAGGGCACTGTCATAAACCCAGCACACTAGCAGATCAAGACTTTGTATTTAGATTACTGTGCACTTTGTATGTCTAGGTTCTAATCCTATTTCAAGAAACATGTTTAGAGTTTGCATTTTTAAACATTTGAAATGCTGCTGAAGATTTATTCATTAAATCTGCATTCGCCACCTAAATTATGTTTAAAAAGTTATTTCGTTTCCAAGTCATGGGCAAGGGATGGTTTAAAGTGCTGCACCCAAATTGTGTAAAATCACCTGAAACCCTTCATTTAAGTACTCTTTCTGGCAGCATCTCCAGGATCTGTGTTTATTTATTTTTTGGAAATGTTGTGGCGGTTTCTGTCTGGTAACTTTGCATCCAACAACTTACTAAGGCTAAAACAGGCCCTGCAAACGCATATAATTTTGACAGTCGTCCTATAGCTGTTTTTACCGTTATTCATAAAGGATAATAAAGTACATTCAATATAGCCTTTGCACATACGTGCACATTAATCATTGCCACCTAATTACACTCTACTAAATACCAGATAAATACATCCCACATAAAACCACTATGCCACATAGCAACCATCCATAAAAATACACTCCACACCATGCCACATAATTCCCATCAGCATAATTTCACTCAAAATACCACACAGTTCCACGCAACGCAATTTTAGCTCCACACATTACCATTCTACACCACATAATTGAACAACAAACCACATAATTCAAATCAACACACTCACACAACAAATGCATCCAATCCACACCTCAAAATTCAACATCATGTCACACAATTTAACAGCTCACCACATAATTAAATTCCACTACATACCACGCCACAAAACAACATACCAATACACATACTTATACTCCATAACACTCAATCCCATTCTACATAATTCCAGCTAATTTAATACCACATAATTACTATCCACATAATTCCACTGCACAAATACACACACACACACTATTCCACCCCACCCAATTCCACAACTAACAAGTTCAATCCAATCCATATAATTAAACTCCACACTACATACATCCACTCCATAAACAAAAGACATTGTCATTTACAACACCATTCGCTCCATCTTTCACTAATGGGAGACCAATTGCATTGCAAAAGCTTGTTTTATTGTACTTTGTGGCAGATCTGCTCCACTGTATCTCTTGGGGCTCTACAAACAAATTTGATGATGAAGAGTAAATTGTATTTTTCTTAACCTTTTAATTAAAAAGTTCTTCTCTTTAATTTCCTGTAATTCCCATAGTTGAAAAAACAAGCATTTGCAATGCAATAGGTATCGCATTTCGCGAGTTTGAGCTATTGGCAAGTGGGCTGCTGGATGCTGTTGGCGTAGGAGTGGTTGATCATAAGAACTTGCAGGAGAAACATGTGAACTCTCGTTCAACGTTGTGTGGTGCAGTGTGGCAGCAGTGGGGTGAGAGGCCGCCAGACCTGAAAGCACAGAGGATGCATCCCTCTGTGCTTTCAGGCCTGGCTGCCGCTCACCGCACTGTTGCCACACTGCACCACACAATATTGAACGAGAGTAGTGGGGCTTGGGACAGAACTAGGGTCCCTGTTGCTGGACACAGTGCAGGTGCAGATAGGTGAAGCTGTGCCTGCTGCACGCATCCTTTCATCATCATTTTTGAAGCTGCCATTAAGTAATTTGTGCGAAAGAGGAAGAGTGCAGGGTGCTGTGGGCGGGAAACGGAAACCAGTTATGTCACTTCCTGTACGATGGATGATCGGAAATCCAGTGACGTCCCTTTCTGTGCAGTTGGTTGATAGGAAATTAAGTTCTCTTTGTAGGTTTCTTCTACTGCCTAGATATAAGCACTCATTGATTCCCCATGCTTGCAGTACAATACAGCAGGTTAAACATTCACACTACACATATAGCCAGCGCACCTTTGTGCATGACGGCATTTACATGCATGAGCACATTGAAGCTTGGTACAATCAGACTACAGCATTAGTTCTGTATTGAAGAGATAAAAGTTGGAGAGATTGCGGCTCTTCTCGAGAGTACATATGGAAAGATGAACTGTTTTTAAAGCCTGCGTTCTATGAGTTTTATCATGAGTAACACAGGTGCAGGCCATGGAACTGCTAAGCTCGGCGTTTCATTATTGCAAAATATCCAAGATAAGGATTGACTGAAAACTGGTAAATATAAAACTTTGCATCACTTTGCAATTAAGACGGTGTGTTATTATCATGAGTACTTGGCGCTGTACGTGTGTGCTTGGCACTGCACTATAATGGCATTCTTGTAAAAAAACATCTCTGGGGTAAAACCCTTTCACAACAGGGCACATCATTTGACAGATTATTTTCCCCTTCTTACTACCATACTCCCGTCGGTGTACTGTAGTCACCAGCAAGCCACTTTCGTTCTCATTATAAGGAATGACGGCAGCCGTTTCACCAACTCTCTGAGGAATACGGCTGGGTTTGGCAGGTACCATGCATGCAGTCGGAACAACTCGCAAAAAAACAAAACAACATTACAAATGCAATAGGTCTCACCTTTCATTAAGTTAAAGCCATTTGCTTTGCTATACAATACCATTAGCAAAGCCAATGGCTTTAACTTAATCAAAGGCGAGACCTATTTCATTTTCAATGCTTGTTTACTGTCAGCTGTTGAGGAAACCTATTGCATTTCTTGTGTTCATCTGCACTTTTAAAATAATGTCCAGTATTCCTACCTAACAGCACTATGTTACTAACTCTCTCTAGTTGCACCTCTGTTGTCTGAGGAAGGCCTTATTCCTAGTCCGCTAAGACTCCCTTACGGACTCCATCCCCACACTAACTTGTGGGTGCATGCAGCAACCTCAGAGAGCGTTCCAACACAAAACATTACAGGTTGGCTTAATGTGATATTTGCATCACCATCAACACTAAAAGGCCCAGCAATTCACTCCTGGTTATTCATTCTAATGCACATCAAACAAACCTTTGTTATACACACAAAGCAGGCAAAAAAAAAGCGGCGCTCTACCTTCCTCCACAAGTGAAAGAGGGAGGTAGGTCTAACGGAAACAAACGAGCTCTGCACACCCAGGCCTTCAAGGGCAAGGCATACCTAACCATTTAACTAATTAGCAGCACATGCATTTTTGTTTTAAAAGGTAGCACCCGTTGATATACTCCTTTCCGTAGCAATGGATATATACTTCCTTTACATTAGTGTTGCCTTTCTACCTTTAAATGCTGTGAATGTTAAGGTTTGTATAATTTAGGACTTCCATAGAATATCTGTAATGTAGTCAAGCTGCTCTTGTTTAAATCACAATTACATGTGAATGGCCGTGCTACCAAATAGGATTGAGCATAGAGAGTGTTATTGTGGAACAGCCATGTGCAGGAATGCAGCCTCCTCACAAGCAGTGGCGGCTGGTACTGAATGAAGATGGTGAGGTGCTAAGTGCGCATGACTGTTTGGCCAGCCCAAGATGGCCGGCCAAACCGTGCACATATTCCCTCCTCCCCTGTTGACTGTGATGACAGCCAAGCCCCGCCCGCACCACTCCACCCCCAAACCTGCTTCAGCATGGAAAAATCAAATAACTACATCGTGTTATTTCATTTTCCTTCTTTTCACTGGTGAAAAGCAGTGAGGCAAGGCACCTTTGCCTTAGCGGAGGAGCCGCCACTGCTCACAAGAGGTCTGAAGTGACTTACTCACTCAAGATGGCGCAACATCTGAGCCCCAGTGCTGCCCATTGCTGAGTCTCATAACCGGCTGCAGCTGTAGGTGCTTTGCGCTGCTCGCGCTACCTGCCCATGTGTTTGGGAAATGTTATTTTTGTATAGAGAGCGATAACAAAACTGCACTACTCTTCCATTTCTTTCACTACCCCCTACGCTCCTTAACACAACTTAAATTATGGCAGCAGTCTCACTGAGTCTTTGTCCCCAGGGCACAAAAGCAGTTGTTTTATGGTTGTGTGACGTGCTGTAGACCTTTTGGAGCTTGGAGGATTTAACCAGAAAGTTTGTTTCGCTACCCTGCAAAAAATAATGAACTGGCAGATGAGTAAAAAGTACAAGCAGTAGTGTTTGGTGTGTAACAAATGTGCAGAGTAATGTAATGATTTCTTCTCTGCATCTTTATAAAACTGACAATTTGCTGTAACGTAATTTCATATCCACTGTTTTAAACAAGCAATAAAACATGTTATTAACAGTGTGCCTTTCTTTGTGGCTTTGTGGAAATATGGATTTTTCTGACCAGTTATGTCCCCTATCTTGGACCCCAACGGTTCCATGTATGAATCACAAGTACATGTATGTTCCCTCCAGTTCCAGTTATGAAGACGCAAACACATGTGCGTCCACCGTCAACATGTCCTCTGTCAGATCCGCCATGAATAGGCCGGATATTCCATTCCTAAGTATGAAAGGCCACCGGCTTTATATGGTTCACTTATGCCATTTTACAGTCCAGGCAAGTAGGCCCCGATTCTGTCATCAAACTCTTCTTGCCTTCTGCCTCTGAAAGCTCCAGTCTGAGCCTGCATCTGTGACCATGAACTTTGTCTCATTCCCTGCGCGGCTCACGAAGCCTGACATCAGCCTATTCTCTGCCAAAAACTGTATTTCACCTTCGAAATTATCTGCTCCGTTCCCTGCCCGATGCATTCCTGTCTAGTAGTTTAAGTAAACATTCTTCCAGCTACCGAGCAAAGGCCCGGCTTCTCTGTCTTTATACAAGTAATTCATAGCCCTATTACTATGGAAGATTTCCGCCCTCGCATCTAGTGTAGACACTTAGACGCTTGTACACGCACTAACAGTCAGTATAGTCAGTATAGAATAAGATTCTACTCGAAGAGACCTCTCTTTTGGATAACATAGTTCTTTAAACATAGGATGTTAGATATGATTTGGGATTAGGTTGACTTGACCCTCCAGACTTCTGTCGCCACATGTAGAGCTAAATGTCAAGTCCCCTTCACCCCCTAGTTGCACGTCAATTACACGTCATGCTGCTGCACGCGCATTTCTGCCAAATATTTCTGCTGACATTGCGAAATTCTTTCATAGAACCACCCTCTTATGACATCACATCTGATGACGTTCTTTAAATCACTCCCAGTTACGCCTATTTTTGCTACGCACGAATATATTATCCACACTATCAATTGTTACGCCTCTTGTATTTGCTTCACTGTAATGCCTATTGTATAAAAGTAATTGATTGTCAATAACGTAGGTACTTCACTTCCTGAACCTTCGTGGTGATGGAACTTGGAGCAACCGATTATAATCGACCATTGGAATAAAGCCCATTCCGAACCTCTAATACCACGGATTCTGCCTCTTATTTACTGAGCTATTTTATTATGTTTCTGTATCAAATTAAGTCCCGGTAATTAAATTATTTACCACATGAATGGCGCCCGAACAGGGACACTTTCTCATCTCACGCGCCGGCGGTGAGTTGCAGGCCCGGTCTCCTGCCACAGCTGGACGGACAATAACGCGTACCAGCAGGATTTCCTGTATCTCCCTCCGGTCAAGCGGGGGCGACTGAGGCTGCGATCAACACCCAGACGAGGCGGTGAGAAGTGCGAAGTATCCCGACCAGAGCCTAGCTGAGAGAGCAAGATCCGAGGTATACAGAGGCCCACCAGTTTCCGAAGTCCCGAGTCGAGTCCAGTTTCCGAAGTGTTCAAGTCGAGTCCAGTCCGGTTCAAGTTCAGTTCAGTTTCCGAGGCCTTCCGTTTCCGAGCTACCCGGTGAGTACCCTTACTGGGGAGGCGTTCTGACGTGCACATAGGTTGTGCCGGTCAAGACGGGTTTGGGTACACAAATCCGGTCTGCACTGTTTCAGCAGTGTATCTGTACTGTTTAGCAGTATATCTAGTATATCAAGTATATAAATTCAGAATAATTCAGTTAAAGTCGAGTATTATGTTTAGTGATTAAGTTTTCCTTAGATCGTCATCATTATTGTTGCTCAGTTAAACGTTAAATGTTAAATGTTTTAAGTACGTTCTGCATATTGTGGTGTGAATGACTGTTCATTATCGTGTTTATTGTGTTAAGTTTGTTCAAAATCAAGTATCAGATCAGTTTTCAATATGCCGCTCTTTTCGAAATTAAGACAGATCACAACAAGAAAAGGGGTACTCGAAGAAGCCGTCCCTATTCCTCCTAGGGACACTCCAGGGTACTTCATGTATCATAAACATGGCTTAGACGCTATATTATTTCTTGATTTATGGGTAGACTACACCAAGGAATTACCAGAAAGTCAGAGGTGGCCCGCAGCTGGGACTTGGGATGCAGAGTGCATCATGAAAGTAGAGGAAGAGTTATGGAAAAGGAAAGTCAGACAGTCACAGAAAGACGCCATTGAGTTATGGCGTAAAGAATCTCATAGACGTACAGAAAAAGCACTCCGACAGGAAGAGAGAAATAGAGAGAATTCAAATAAAGTCCGAGAAAACCTATTAATTGAAGAAGGTACGAGAGTGAAATCAGAACAAGTAGACAGACAAAGAAATGCCCTTATGAATGGTATGTATCCCCTTCTGGCCGAAGGATTACCTAAGGCTACTCCAGAGCTACCAAAAGACTTGCCACCCCCATTGTTTCCAATAAAGGTACATCCTAAGGGGCATCCTAGAACCGCAGAAGATGTTTTTCTTTCCTCATATTTAGATGACGCAGCTCCCGAGTATGCTAATCCCGCCCCACATAGACCGCCTGCCAGGGAGGTTCAACGCCAAGATCCAGTACCCGTATCTCTACAGCAACAAGTCCTGACACAAGTTCCGGCAAGCACATCTGTTTCTACATCTGTTCCTACAGCTACTTCTATAGCTGTGTCCACACCTATAGTTGCTGTATCACGTTCAACGAATCCTTTCACACCCGATACCCCAGACGGGGCTACGGGAGGTGCTACCAACATTTTTTCTACGCCACCCAGAATAAATAAACTTACCTTTCAAGAGTCAGCACATTCACGTACCCCCAAACTCATAAATGCCCGTACGCTTAAGGAACTTCTTGTAGATTGTAGATATGACCCTGTGCCCGGCAAAGAGGACGAAATGATCATGGCATCATTACGTATCAGACGAGCCGCGGTGTATTTAGGGAAGTTACCAGGAATGACTGCGCATCTAGATAATATATACCATTTTGTCCAAACAGGGCGAGATTCTGAATGTATTAACAGAGCTATGGAATACCAGAAAGTGGAGATACAGGGGGAACTGTTACGTTTCCTCATAAATTGTGTGATCAGAAATCAAGACCGACCGGGGGTAGACCCGGAAGCAATGCAAATTCTTACCAGATGGAGCCAGAATATATCAGAAGGGAGACATGATAAGCAAAATTGTATAATAGCCATGTGCCGAAAGATCCGTAAAGAAATAGAACGCTTACACGAAGAAAGATTAGCGGTAGACCAGTTCGAACAAAGCGAGGAGGAAGGATCAGGACTGCCCACAGGACAGTCAGACACCATAGCCTATGTAGGTAGAGGAAGATCTTGTAATAGTACTAGATGTCTTATTGACCCGATACGTCCGATATGTCAAGATAATAACAGGAATTTCCAAACACCAATAATAAATATAAGGTCTAACGAGCATTCATTCCAAGCAGCTGACAAATTACTCCGAGAACGAAGGGGTTATCATTTTCTCGATTCTATGGATGAACAAGAATTAGCCAGGTCAGCTGTCCATTGGGTTGCCAGTCCCGGAAAGTATGGTGATGATACAGTAGCACACACATTTTTGAATCTCACCCCAGATGAACAGCGTTTAGCTGGGATTTATATGATTCAACAACTCCTTATACTATGTCAGAGCCAGCATTTGGATCCTGGTCCCTTGCCTGATATATTGACTGAATTACTCATGAATAGATGGAGAGGTTCAGGTACTAAATTAATTAAAGAAATACTAGAATCAAGAAAACAATACATTCTTTTTGTATGCCCAGAACATGTCTCATTGCCCATCAAGGAAAGAACCACGTATTACATGGACAGACAGAATCCCTTACGAGAAGTGCACCCAATAAAAGGCGAGGACAATGAGTTTAAACGCGTATTTGTATATACGCCCATATCGAAAATAGAATTGTTAGAAATGAAGAAAGTGGTACCCAGTCATGACAAAGACCCAGCAGGTTTTCACCGAGAAATTAAAGACATGTTACTCATGGGAGAGTATACCTATCCCGACATTATGACAATATTAAAGGTATTAATGCCTGCTGGCATTTATGAAAAACTCAGGGAAAAAGAGTGGGAGGTAGGAGACCAAAAGATAGAATGGTCAGCATTAGAAGCAGAAGAAAAGGCCCGAACTGCAGGAGCAGGACTTGGGGATAAAACTAAAGCACTACCAGGTTTACTAGTACAGGTACTGCCACGTTTATTAACTACGAAAAAGGAAGATTGGGGTACAATTTCAGCCTGTAAACAGAAGCAAGATGAAGACACTAGTGATTTCTATGCCCGATTTGAAAAATGTTTTGGTATAAATAGTGGCATAAAAGCAAGTAGCGAATCATACCCACACCTGTTTGTGACAAAATTAGTAGAAAATGCCTTGCCTCAAGTGAAGAACAGAGTATTAAAATTCGAGAGTACCTGGCAAGGTAACACTCCATCACAAATGTTACAAATGTTACAGTACCATCACAATAGAATTAGAGAGGAACAAGAACATGAACAAAGACGCATGAAAGACACGAAAATGAAAATGCTAGTCTCCCAGACAGTTCCAGCTGAAGGACATAAAAAGGGTACGACACATTTTAGTGATTCAACAGGACCTGTAAAAGGGACATGCAACTATTGTAAAAAGCCAGGTCATTACGTACACGATTGTCCAGTTTTGAAACATAATATCGCCATAGGTAACACAAAAGAAAGACCACGGCCACCTAGACAGGATCAGAATGAACAAGGAGCCCCGCAGCATGCACAGTCCATGCCAGCTCCACCACAGTCTATACAGTTTGTGCCAGCTGCACCAGCGCTGCCTGTTGCTGCCACACAAACCACGACACGACAACTGTACCAGACCGCACAGTATGACTATCCTGATTACCAGCGATACGCATGAACAAGCCTAGAGAGGGAAGTTGACTTACCCCTTATCGAGATCCCTGTAGATCAGGAAGGACCTTATGTACATAGTGAACTATTAGGCCAAGACAGAAATTTTTTACTCGATACAGGGGCAAGTCGAACAACCATAAAACGTAGTGAAGTTCCAGGGGCACCCCTCTCAGGCTCACAGAATATTTCCCTTGGTTTTTCAGGAAAACCTATTGTTAATGAAGTGTCACAACCTCTTCCACTTACGATAGGACCTTTGACCCGAACTACAGATTTATTGCTTACTAAGTCATGTCCAGAAAACTTGTTAGGAATAAAAACACTGAAAGCTCTAGGAGCTATAATATGTTGTTCTCCGGAAGGAGTAAGATTGTTTTTACGTGATTTTAAAGGTCACTATGTGTCTAGAGACATGGATCCCCGACTGCAGACTTTACCTACACATCTATGGGCACAAGGCCCTACTGACGTTGGTTGTATGAATATTACACCATATCGAGTCACACTAAAGGCAGGAGTGGTACTACCACGAATGCGACAATACAAGTTACCACCAGATGCTGTAGTGGCTTTACTGCAAATCATTGACGAGCTCATTGCCCAAGGAGTGGTTGTGGAAACAGACTCCAATGTATGTAATTCACCGATAATTCCGATTCTTAAACGAACAGATCCGAAGGCCCCGCCAGTATATCGATTGGTTATTGATCTGCGCGAATTAAACAAATGCATTGTGCCACAATTCCCTGTGGTCCCAGATATCTCGTCATTATTGACAGCTATTGATTCCAAAGCCACGTTCTTTACTGTAATTGATCTCAAGAATGCCTTTTTCAGCGTCCCAATAGATCCGGAAAGCCAATATTTGTTCGGATTTAGTTTAAATGGACGTAGCTTTAAATTCTCCCGCGCACCTCAAGGATTTACGGAAAGCCCCAGCATCTATAGCCAAGCACTGAAACGAGAACTCGACAGTATCCACATGCCAGTTAACACTGCCTTGCTTCAATATGTCGATGATCTGCTGATCACCGCTAGAAGCGAACCCGAATGTGAGAAAGCATCACTGACAGTTTTACAATTTCTAGCCGAAAAGGGGCACAAGGTGTCCCCTTCTAAGCTGCAATTCTGTGTCCAGCGAGTTGTTTATCTTGGACACTCGCTGTCCAAGGAGGGAAGGCAGCTTACACCCGACCGCATTCAGTTAATAGCTAACATGCCAATACCCAAGACACAAAAGGAGGTGCGGGCTTTCATAGGCCTCACTTCATATTGTAGGCAGTGGATCCCTCAGTATGCATTTCTAGCAAAACCACTCATTCAGTTGACAACGCAGGAGGCAGCCATATCGACTGTTCTCCCTTGGACTCAGGAACATACACAAGCTTTTGAAAGCTTAAAGAAAGCTTTATGTCAAGCACCTGTCTTAGCAACGCCATGTTACAGTAAACAGTTTACACTCTTTGTTACAGAACGCGAAGGTACTGCCTTGTCAGTACTCACACAGGAACAAGCGGGAGCACACAAACCATGTGCTTATTTTTCTAGTACATTAGATCCCGTAGCTCAGGCTTTGCCTGCGTGTCTGAAATCAGTGGCAGCAACAGCTTTGGCAATCAGACAAAGCGATGCCATAGTGTTAGGACATCCATTGACAGTTCAAGTACCACATGCAGTAGAGGTTCTTGTGAATAGAACGCAAACACAACACTTGACTATAGCGCGACTTACAGGGTACGAGTTAACATTGTTTCAACCACATATAGAAATCAGACGTTGTAACACATTGAATCCTGCCACACTTTTACCTGTAATCGGAACAGACCCACTAGCCCATGACTGTATTGAAGTTATCACTATCACGACGAAACCCAGACAAGACTTAACCGATGTCCCATTGTCAGACCCAGACCTGACGTTGTATGTAGATGGTTCATGTATGAGAACAGGTACAGGAGAGTTAGTGGCTGCTTACGCAGTCACAACAGATACTGAAGTCATTGAAACAAATCGCATAAATACCTTGTCAGCTCAAGCCGCAGAGCTCATCGCTCTGACACAAGCCTGTATTCAAGCCACAAATAAAAAAGTCAACATATACACTGATTCACGTTATGCATTCGGAGTTGTACATGACTTCGGCGTGCTGTGGCGAGAGAGAGGTTATTTAACTTCCCACGGTGCCCACATTCAGCACGGACCCCTCATTCATGCCTTATTAGATGCGATACATCTACCCACTGCAATATCAATTATGAAATGTAAAGCTCATACGAAAGTTACTGATATCATTTCTCAAGGCAATGATCTAGCTGACAGAACAGCTAAACAGACTGCTCAAACTCAAACATCCGACATGACAAAGACAATAGTCCCGACGCCAACACATTGTATGACGGTTAAAGATCCTACTCTTGACGTAATTGACATACAGACACATGCTACACCAGACGAAATAAAGAAATGGACTGAATTAGGAGGGATCCAAACGGATCAAGGATGGATGATGAAGGAAAAGTCTGTGTGGTTCCTTCCTGATTCAATGGTCCAGGTTATAATTAACACTGTACATAGCCCCGCACATCTAGGAGAAAAAGCTATGCTAGATAGCATTCAACACATTTGGTTCAATAAACATTTACGAGCAGCAGCCAAACAAAAAGTTCGTACCTGTATGATCTGTTGCCAGTTCAACTCAGGAAAAAGCGTTCCCGTAGAACAGGGTGGATTTCAGCCTCCTGATCACCCTTTTGAAGTCCTCCAGATGGATTATATCCAGATGGAACGATGTAGAGGATTCAAATATGTTCTCGTAGTTGTTTGTGCTCTTTCCCGTTGGACGGAGGCATACCCGGTTTCAGATTACACTGCCCCGACTACTGCCAAACAGTTGGTTCGAGAATTCTTCCCACGGTACGGTTTACCACGTGTTGTTCACTCAGATAACGGCCAGCCGTTCTCATCCGAATTAATGAAACACGTTTCACTTTTGTTAGGCTATCAGTGGAAATTCCACTGTGTCCGGCACCCTGAGGCAGCAGGTCTCGTAGAAAGACATAATCAGACTCTGAAAATTAGATTGTCCAAAATATGCAGAGAGAAAGGTGTCGACTGGGTAGTAGCATTACCAGTTGCACTCTTTTACACAAGAATGGTAGCACACTCTCGAACAGGGCTATCCCCGTATGAAGTGATCTTCGGCAGACCACCAAATATGTGGGGGACGCCCATACCACGCAAAATAACTGATATTGACTGTAATATGCTGACAGATTACTTGGCTTCCTTGATGTCTGCACTACAATCTTGTCGTTCACAGGTAGCTGCAGCTTTTCCTGACAACACTGAGGTGAAGCCCCATGACGTAGTCCCGGGGGACCTGGTCTTAGTGAGGAACTTTGATCGAAAGACTCAGCTGGAACCCAGGTGGAAGTCACCGCAGCTTGTCTTGCTCACCACAAGGACAGCCGTGAAGATCGAGGGCAGAAAAGGCTGGATACATTCAAGTCATATCAAGAAATTTCATGGACTACAATCAGATGTGAATACCACACCTTGTGTGTCTTCACCCATTGACTCAAAACTTCCTTTTGTTGAAAAGAGTAATTCCGAACATTATAAACTAAAGCTCAGGTCCAATCAGTCAAGCAATTTGATTGTTTAAGTCCTCTCCAAGGTGAAGCGGTTGAATTGTCTCTGACATGTATCCCTTGGACCTGAATAGAAACCACACCCGAAAAATGTTGAAACGACAGGCGTACTGTAAATCACTGCGTAGTCATTGCATAGTGACGTTATTAATTTTGTTTTTCTTAAGTCTTTTAATAATTACTGTAAGTATATTGTTGCACATATATTATCCTATTTCTAGACATGTTTACAATGTTACTGCTGAACATTCTTTTAGTGAATTACCTCCGCTTGAGTTGTCTTATAGATTTGCGCTGCGCAATAACACGTTTATCAGTATGTTACATCATTCCCATCAGGTTAGCAATGCTACAAATTGTTGGATATGTGGCCGACTCCCTCCCTATCAGAATTATAAAGGAATTCTTCCTCTCTTTCCATACCCGTTCACACACAATGGCTCCTGTGGAGCATGGTTTAGTTTAATTAATTCTCTAGATTCGAATTCTGCAGTTTATCAAGATAACTGGGTATGGGGAAATTTGAACTTAGTTTTGCTTAAGGTCTGCTACCCTAACAAGGAGGGACTACCCCAGAGAACAGGAACTGATCTAGAAAATGAAGCGTATGGATTAGGTAATTTTACGCTTAATCTTATGATCCTAAATGTCGAATCCGAAGCTACTCCAATTTTGCCCGCTATGTCAATATTTCCAGTAAAGGGTGAACTATGTGTAAGAAAAAATGGTTCCATACATATGGGCCATAGTAGATGCACCACTGTAGTAGAGTTTAGTGATCAAGGCAAGTCTACATTTAGAGCTTCCCGCCATTCTTATTTCATATGTGGTCAGACGGCATATGTACGTTTGCCTCTAGATTGGGATGGTACTTGCTATATTGGATTCCTTTTGCCACCTGTTTTCCTAGCTCCTCCTGATTATCACAGAAATACTCATTTAGTATATAATAGAGTAAGGAGAGATCTCCCGATAGTCGATTACACTGAAACAGCATGGGAAAAATACACAGATTTCAATAAAGGTCTCTTTCCCTATATAGGTACCGTTACTAATAGTAAGCTGATACGTAGATTAACTAGAACCCTTGAAGCAGTAGTGAACGAAACTATTTCCGCCTTAGGCAATTTAACAGAAGAGCAGTCTGCTATGCGGATTGTTGTGCTTCAAAATCGTCTTGTCCTTGACGTCATCCTGGCCGATAGGGGCGGAGCTTGTAGGGTCATCGGATCAAGCTGTTGCATTTTCATACCAGAAAATTTGCCATCTGTATATAAAGCCATAACTCGCCTTCATAAGATTGTAAGCCAGATACACCAGAACCCAGGCACCTGGACTTGGTCCGGTTGGTTTTGGAGTGTATTATCTACCTTTGGATGGAAGGTCCTATCTTTCCTAGGTATTGGCCTTCTCATACTATTCAGTTGCTGTCTATGTCTACAATGTGGACCAGCGATCAGTGGTCTGTGTGCCACATCGTGTATTCCACCACCAGGATTTCATTCATCACGGAAGAAGAAAGAAGAACAAATGATGCTATATGAACAGATCAATGGATTGATGAAGATTGATATCTCTTAACGGGCAAGTAGGGGACAAGGAGGGAATGTGGAAATATGGATTTTTCTGACCAGTTATGTCCCCTATCTTGGACCCCAACGGTTCCATGTATGAATCACAAGTACATGTATGTTCCCTCCAGTTCCAGTTATGAAGACGCAAACACATGTGCGTCCACCGTCAACATGTCCTCTGTCAGATCCGCCATGAATAGGCCGGATATTCCATTCCTAAGTATGAAAGGCCACCGGCTTTATATGGTTCACTTATGCCATTTTACAGTCCAGGCAAGTAGGCCCCGATTCTGTCATCAAACTCTTCTTGCCTTCTGCCTCTGAAAGCTCCAGTCTGAGCCTGCATCTGTGACCATGAACTTTGGCTCATTCCCTGCGCGGCTCACGAAGCCTGACATCAGCCTATTCTCTGCCAAAAACTGTATTTCACCTTCGAAATTATCTGCTCCGTTCCCTGCCCGATGCATTCCTGTCTAGTAGTTTAAGTAAACATTCTTCCAGCTACCGAGCAAAGGCCCGGCTTCTCTGTCTTTATACAAGTAATTCATAGCCCTATTACTATGGAAGATTTCCGCCCTCGCATCTAGTGTAGACACTTAGACGCTTGTAAACGCACTAACAGTCACTATAGTCAGTATAGAATAAGATTCTACTCGAAGAGACCTCTCTTTTGGATAACATAGTTCTTTAAACATAGGATGTTAGATATGATTTGGGATTAGGTTGACTTGACCCTCCAGACTTCTGTCGCCACATGTAGAGCTAAATGTCAAGTCCCCTTCACCCCCTAGTTGCACGTCAATTACACGTCATGCTGCTGCGCGTGCATTTCTGCCAAATATTTCTGCTGACATTGCGAAATTCTTTCATAGAACCACCCTCTTATGACATCACATCTGATGACGTTCTTTAAATCACTCCCAGTTACGCCTATTTTTGCTACGCACGAATATATTATCCACACTATCAATTGTTACGCCTCTTGTATTTGCTTCACTGTAATGCCTATTGTATAAAAGTAATTGATTGTCAATAACGTAGGTACTTCACTTCCTGAACCTTCGTGGTGATGGAACTTGGAGCAACCGATTATAATCGACCATTGGAATAAAGCCCATTCCGAACCTCTAATACCACGGATTCTGCCTCTTATTTACTGAGCTATTTTATTATGTTTCTGTATCAAATTAAGTCCCGGTAATTAAATTATTTACCACATGAATGGCGCCCGAACAGGGACACTTTCTCATCTCACGCGCCGGCGGTGAGTTGCAGGCCCGGTCTCCTGCCACAGCTGGACGGACAATAACGCGTACCAGCAGGATTTCCTGTATCTCCCTCCGGTCAAGCGGGGGCGACTGAGGCTGCGATCAACACCCAGACGAGGCGGTGAGAAGTGCGAAGTATCCCGACCAGAGCCTAGCTGAGAGAGCAAGATCCGAGGTATACAGAGGCCCACCAGTTTCCGAAGTCCCGAGTCGAGTCCAGTTTCCGAAGTGTTCAAGTCGAGTCCAGTCCGGTTCAAGTTCAGTTCAGTTTCCGAGGCCTTCCGTTTCCGAGCTACCCGGTGAGTACCCTTACTGGGGAGGCGTTCTGACGTGCACATAGGTTGTGCCGGTCAAGACGGGTTTGGGTACACAAATCCGGTCTGCACTGTTTCAGCAGTGTATCTGTACTGTTTAGCAGTATATCTAGTATATCAAGTATATAAATTCAGAATAATTCAGTTAAAGTCGAGTATTATGTTTAGTGATTAAGTTTTCCTTAGATCGTCATCATTATTGTTGCTCAGTTAAACGTTAAATGTTAAATGTTTTAAGTACGTTCTGCATATTGTGGTGTGAATGACTGTTCATTATCGTGTTTATTGTGTTAAGTTTGTTCAAAATCAAGTATCAGATCAGTTTTCAATATGCCGCTCTTTTCGAAATTAAGACAGATCACAACAAGAAAAGGGGTACTCGAAGAAGCCGTCCCTATTCCTCCTAGGGACACTCCAGGGTACTTCATGTATCATAAACATGGCTTAGACGCTATATTATTTCTTGATTTATGGGTAGACTACACCAAGGAATTACCAGAAAGTCAGAGGTGGCCCGCAGCTGGGACTTGGGATGCAGAGTGCATCATGAAAGTAGAGGAAGAGTTATGGAAAAGGAAAGTCAGACAGTCACAGAAAGACGCCATTGAGTTATGGCGTAAAGAATCTCATAGACGTACAGAAAAAGCACTCCGACAGGAAGAGAGAAATAGAGAGAATTCAAATAAAGTCCGAGAAAACCTATTAATTGAAGAAGGTACGAGAGTGAAATCAGAACAAGTAGACAGACAAAGAAATGCCCTTATGAATGGTATGTATCCCCTTCTGGCCGAAGGATTACCTAAGGCTACTCCAGAGCTACCAAAAGACTTGCCACCCCCATTGTTTCCAATAAAGGTACATCCTAAGGGGCATCCTAGAACCGCAGAAGATGTTTTTCTTTCCTCATATTTAGATGACGCAGCTCCCGAGTATGCTAATCCCGCCCCACATAGACCGCCTGCCAGGGAGGTTCAACGCCAAGATCCAGTACCCGTATCTCTACAGCAACAAGTCCTGACACAAGTTCCGGCAAGCACATCTGTTTCTACATCTGTTCCTACAGCTACTTCTATAGCTGTGTCCACACCTATAGTTGCTGTATCACGTTCAACGAATCCTTTCACACCCGATACCCCAGACGGGGCTACGGGAGGTGCTACCAACATTTTTTCTACGCCACCCAGAATAAATAAACTTACCTTTCAAGAGTCAGCACATTCACGTACCCCCAAACTCATAAATGCCCGTACGCTTAAGGAACTTCTTGTAGATTGTAGATATGACCCTGTGCCCGGCAAAGAGGACGAAATGATCATGGCATCATTACGTATCAGACGAGCCGCGGTGTATTTAGGGAAGTTACCAGGAATGACTGCGCATCTAGATAATATATACCATTTTGTCCAAACAGGGCGAGATTCTGAATGTATTAACAGAGCTATGGAATACCAGAAAGTGGAGATACAGGGGGAACTGTTACGTTTCCTCATAAATTGTGTGATCAGAAATCAAGACCGACCGGGGGTAGACCCGGAAGCAATGCAAATTCTTACCAGATGGAGCCAGAATATATCAGAAGGGAGACATGATAAGCAAAATTGTATAATAGCCATGTGCCGAAAGATCCGTAAAGAAATAGAACGCTTACACGAAGAAAGATTAGCGGTAGACCAGTTCGAACAAAGCGAGGAGGAAGGATCAGGACTGCCCACAGGACAGTCAGACACCATAGCCTATGTAGGTAGAGGAAGATCTTGTAATAGTACTAGATGTCTTATTGACCCGATACGTCCGATATGTCAAGATAATAACAGGAATTTCCAAACACCAATAATAAATATAAGGTCTAACGAGCATTCATTCCAAGCAGCTGACAAATTACTCCGAGAACGAAGGGGTTATCATTTTCTCGATTCTATGGATGAACAAGAATTAGCCAGGTCAGCTGTCCATTGGGTTGCCAGTCCCGGAAAGTATGGTGATGATACAGTAGCACACACATTTTTGAATCTCACCCCAGATGAACAGCGTTTAGCTGGGATTTATATGATTCAACAACTCCTTATACTATGTCAGAGCCAGCATTTGGATCCTGGTCCCTTGCCTGATATATTGACTGAATTACTCATGAATAGATGGAGAGGTTCAGGTACTAAATTAATTAAAGAAATACTAGAATCAAGAAAACAATACATTCTTTTTGTATGCCCAGAACATGTCTCATTGCCCATCAAGGAAAGAACCACGTATTACATGGACAGACAGAATCCCTTACGAGAAGTGCACCCAATAAAAGGCGAGGACAATGAGTTTAAACGCGTATTTGTATATACGCCCATATCGAAAATAGAATTGTTAGAAATGAAGAAAGTGGTACCCAGTCATGACAAAGACCCAGCAGGTTTTCACCGAGAAATTAAAGACATGTTACTCATGGGAGAGTATACCTATCCCGACATTATGACAATATTAAAGGTATTAATGCCTGCTGGCATTTATGAAAAACTCAGGGAAAAAGAGTGGGAGGTAGGAGACCAAAAGATAGAATGGTCAGCATTAGAAGCAGAAGAAAAGGCCCGAACTGCAGGAGCAGGACTTGGGGATAAAACTAAAGCACTACCAGGTTTACTAGTACAGGTACTGCCACGTTTATTAACTACGAAAAAGGAAGATTGGGGTACAATTTCAGCCTGTAAACAGAAGCAAGATGAAGACACTAGTGATTTCTATGCCCGATTTGAAAAATGTTTTGGTATAAATAGTGGCATAAAAGCAAGTAGCGAATCATACCCACACCTGTTTGTGACAAAATTAGTAGAAAATGCCTTGCCTCAAGTGAAGAACAGAGTATTAAAATTCGAGAGTACCTGGCAAGGTAACACTCCATCACAAATGTTACAAATGTTACAGTACCATCACAATAGAATTAGAGAGGAACAAGAACATGAACAAAGACGCATGAAAGACACGAAAATGAAAATGCTAGTCTCCCAGACAGTTCCAGCTGAAGGACATAAAAAGGGTACGACACATTCTAGTGATTCAACAGGACCTGTAAAAGGGACATGCAACTATTGTAAAAAGCCAGGTCATTACGTACACGATTGTCCAGTTTTGAAACATAATATCGCCATAGGTAACACAAAAGAAAGACCACGGCCACCTAGACAGGATCAGAATGAACAAGGAGCCCCGCAGCATGCACAGTCCATGCCAGCTCCACCACAGTCTATACAGTTTGTGCCAGCTGCACCAGCGCTGCCTGTTGCTGCCACACAAACCACGACACGACAACTGTACCAGACCGCACAGTATGACTATCCTGATTACCAGCGATACGCATGAACAAGCCTAGAGAGGGAAGTTGACTTACCCCTTATCGAGATCCCTGTAGATCAGGAAGGACCTTATGTACATAGTGAACTATTAGGCCAAGACAGAAAATTTTTACTCGATACAGGGGCAAGTCGAACAACCATAAAACGTAGTGAAGTTCCAGGGGCACCCCTCTCAGGCTCACAGAATATTTCCCTTGGTTTTTCAGGAAAACCTATTGTTAATGAAGTGTCACAACCTCTTCCACTTACGATAGGACCTTTGACCCGAACTACAGATTTATTGCTTACTAAGTCATGTCCAGAAAACTTGTTAGGAATAAAAACACTGAAAGCTCTAGGAGCTATAATATGTTGTTCTCCGGAAGGAGTAAGATTGTTTTTACGTGATTTTAAAGGTCACTATGTGTCTAGAGACATGGATCCCCGACTGCAGACTTTACCTACACATCTATGGGCACAAGGCCCTACTGACGTTGGTTGCATGAATATTACACCATATCGAGTCACACTAAAGGCAGGAGTGGTACTACCACGAATGCGACAATACAAGTTACCACCAGATGCTGTAGTGGCTTTACTGCAAATCATTGACGAGCTCATTGCCCAAGGAGTGGTTGTGGAAACAGACTCCAATGTATGTAATTCACCGATAATTCCGATTCTTAAACGAACAGATCCGAAGGCCCCGCCAGTATATCGATTGGTTATTGATCTGCGCGAATTAAACAAATGCATTGTGCCACAATTCCCTGTGGTCCCAGATATCTCGTCATTATTGACAGCTATTGATTCCAAAGCCACGTTCTTTACTGTAATTGATCTCAAGAATGCCTTTTTCAGCGTCCCAATAGATCCGGAAAGCCAATATTTGTTCGGATTTAGTTTAAATGGACGTAGCTTTAAATTCTCCCGCGCACCTCAAGGATTTACGGAAAGCCCCAGCATCTATAGCCAAGCACTGAAACGAGAACTCGACAGTATCCACATGCCAGTTAACACTGCCTTGCTTCAATATGTCGATGATCTGCTGATCACCGCTAGAAGCGAACCCGAATGTGAGAAAGCATCACTGACAGTTTTACAATTTCTAGCCGAAAAGGGGCACAAGGTGTCCCCTTCTAAGCTGCAATTCTGTGTCCAGCGAGTTGTTTATCTTGGACACTCGCTGTCCAAGGAGGGAAGGCAGCTTACACCCGACCGCATTCAGTTAATAGCTAACATGCCAATACCCAAGACACAAAAGGAGGTGCGGGCTTTCATAGGCCTCACTTCATATTGTAGGCAGTGGATCCCTCAGTATGCATTTCTAGCAAAACCACTCATTCAGTTGACAACGCAGGAGGCAGCCATATCGACTGTTCTCCCTTGGACTCAGGAACATACACAAGCTTTTGAAAGCTTAAAGAAAGCTTTATGTCAAGCACCTGTCTTAGCAACGCCATGTTACAGTAAACAGTTTACACTCTTTGTTACAGAACGCGAAGGTACTGCCTTGTCAGTACTCACACAGGAACAAGCGGGAGCACACAAACCATGTGCTTATTTTTCTAGTACATTAGATCCCGTAGCTCAGGCTTTGCCTGCGTGTCTGAAATCAGTGGCAGCAACAGCTTTGGCAATCAGACAAAGCGATGCCATAGTGTTAGGACATCCATTGACAGTTCAAGTACCACATGCAGTAGAGGTTCTTGTGAATAGAACGCAAACACAACACTTGACTATAGCGCGACTTACAGGGTACGAGTTAACATTGTTTCAACCACATATAGAAATCAGACGTTGTAACACATTGAATCCTGCCACACTTTTACCTGTAATCGGAACAGACCCACTAGCCCATGACTGTATTGAAGTTATCACTATCACGACGAAACCCAGACAAGACTTAACCGATGTCCCATTGTCAGACCCAGACCTGACGTTGTATGTAGATGGTTCATGTATGAGAACAGGTACAGGAGAGTTAGTGGCTGCTTACGCAGTCACAACAGATACTGAAGTCATTGAAACAAATCGCATAAATACCTTGTCAGCTCAAGCCGCAGAGCTCATCGCTCTGACACAAGCCTGTATTCAAGCCACAAATAAAAAAGTCAACATATACACTGATTCACGTTATGCATTCGGAGTTGTACATGACTTCGGCGTGCTGTGGCGAGAGAGAGGTTATTTAACTTCCCACGGTGCCCACATTCAGCACGGACCCCTCATTCATGCCTTATTAGATGCGATACATCTACCCACTGCAATATCAATTATGAAATGTAAAGCTCATACGAAAGTTACTGATATCATTTCTCAAGGCAATGATCTAGCTGACAGAACAGCTAAACAGACTGCTCAAACTCAAACATCCGACATGACAAAGACAATAGTCCCGACGCCAACACATTGTATGACGGTTAAAGATCCTACTCTTGACGTAATTGACATACAGACACATGCTACACCAGACGAAATAAAGAAATGGACTGAATTAGGAGGGATCCAAACGGATCAAGGATGGATGATGAAGGAAAAGTCTGTGTGGTTCCTTCCTGATTCAATGGTCCAGGTTATAATTAACACTGTACATAGCCCCGCACATCTAGGAGAAAAAGCTATGCTAGATAGCATTCAACACATTTGGTTCAATAAACATTTACGAGCAGCAGCCAAACAAAAAGTTCGTACCTGTATGATCTGTTGCCAGTTCAACTCAGGAAAAAGCGTTCCCGTAGAACAGGGTGGATTTCAGCCTCCTGATCACCCTTTTGAAGTCCTCCAGATGGATTATATCCAGATGGAACGATGTAGAGGATTCAAATATGTTCTCGTAGTTGTTTGTGCTCTTTCCCGTTGGACGGAGGCATACCCGGTTTCAGATTACACTGCCCCGACTACTGCCAAACAGTTGGTTCGAGAATTCTTCCCACGGTACGGTTTACCACGTGTTGTTCACTCAGATAACGGCCAGCCGTTCTCATCCGAATTAATGAAACACGTTTCACTTTTGTTAGGCTATCAGTGGAAATTCCACTGTGTCCGGCACCCTGAGGCAGCAGGTCTCGTAGAAAGACATAATCAGACTCTGAAAATTAGATTGTCCAAAATATGCAGAGAGAAAGGTGTCGACTGGGTAGTAGCATTACCAGTTGCACTCTTTTACACAAGAATGGTAGCACACTCTCGAACAGGGCTATCCCCGTATGAAGTGATCTTCGGCAGACCACCAAATATGTGGGGGACGCCCATACCACGCAAAATAACTGATATTGACTGTAATATGCTGACAGATTACTTGGCTTCCTTGATGTCTGCACTACAATCTTGTCGTTCACAGGTAGCTGCAGCTTTTCCTGACAACACTGAGGTGAAGCCCCATGACGTAGTCCCGGGGGACCTGGTCTTAGTGAGGAACTTTGATCGAAAGACTCAGCTGGAACCCAGGTGGAAGTCACCGCAGCTTGTCTTGCTCACCACAAGGACAGCCGTGAAGATCGAGGGCAGAAAAGGCTGGATACATTCAAGTCATATCAAGAAATTTCATGGACTACAATCAGATGTGAATACCACACCTTGTGTGTCTTCACCCATTGACTCAAAACTTCCTTTTGTTGAAAAGAGTAATTCCGAACATTATAAACTAAAGCTCAGGTCCAATCAGTCAAGCAATTTGATTGTTTAAGTCCTCTCCAAGGTGAAGCGGTTGAATTGTCTCTGACATGTATCCCTTGGACCTGAATAGAAACCACACCCGAAAAATGTTGAAACGACAGGCGTACTGTAAATCACTGCGTAGTCATTGCATAGTGACGTTATTAATTTTGTTTTTCTTAAGTCTTTTAATAATTACTGTAAGTATATTGTTGCACATATATTATCCTATTTCTAGACATGTTTACAATGTTACTGCTGAACATTCTTTTAGTGAATTACCTCCGCTTGAGTTGTCTTATAGATTTGCGCTGCGCAATAACACGTTTATCAGTATGTTACATCATTCCCATCAGGTTAGCAATGCTACAAATTGTTGGATATGTGGCCGACTCCCTCCCTATCAGAATTATAAAGGAATTCTTCCTCTCTTTCCATACCCGTTCACACACAATGGCTCCTGTGGAGCATGGTTTAGTTTAATTAATTCTCTAGATTCGAATTCTGCAGTTTATCAAGATAACTGGGTATGGGGAAATTTGAACTTAGTTTTGCTTAAGGTCTGCTACCCTAACAAGGAGGGACTACCCCAGAGAACAGGAACTGATCTAGAAAATGAAGCGTATGGATTAGGTAATTTTACGCTTAATCTTATGATCCTAAATGTCGAATCCGAAGCTACTCCAATTTTGCCCGCTATGTCAATATTTCCAGTAAAGGGTGAACTATGTGTAAGAAAAAATGGTTCCATACATATGGGCCATAGTAGATGCACCACTGTAGTAGAGTTTAGTGATCAAGGCAAGTCTACATTTAGAGCTTCCCGCCATTCTTATTTCATATGTGGTCAGACGGCATATGTACGTTTGCCTCTAGATTGGGATGGTACTTGCTATATTGGATTCCTTTTGCCACCTGTTTTCCTAGCTCCTCCTGATTATCACAGAAATACTCATTTAGTATATAATAGAGTAAGGAGAGATCTCCCGATAGTCGATTACACTGAAACAGCATGGGAAAAATACACAGATTTCAATAAAGGTCTCTTTCCCTATATAGGTACCGTTACTAATAGTAAGCTGATACGTAGATTAACTAGAACCCTTGAAGCAGTAGTGAACGAAACTATTTCCGCCTTAGGCAATTTAACAGAAGAGCAGTCTGCTATGCGGATTGTTGTGCTTCAAAATCGTCTTGTCCTTGACGTCATCCTGGCCGATAGGGGCGGAGCTTGTAGGGTCATCGGATCAAGCTGTTGCATTTTCATACCAGAAAATTTGCCATCTGTATATAAAGCCATAACTCGCCTTCATAAGATTGTAAGCCAGATACACCAGAACCCAGGCACCTGGACTTGGTCCGGTTGGTTTTGGAGTGTATTATCTACCTTTGGATGGAAGGTCCTATCTTTCCTAGGTATTGGCCTTCTCATACTATTCAGTTGCTGTCTATGTCTACAATGTGGACCAGCGATCAGTGGTCTGTGTGCCACATCGTGTATTCCACCACCAGGATTTCATTCATCACGGAAGAAGAAAGAAGAACAAATGATGCTATATGAACAGATCAATGGATTGATGAAGATTGATATCTCTTAACGGGCAAGTAGGGGACAAGGAGGGAATGTGGAAATATGGATTTTTCTGACCAGTTATGTCCCCTATCTTGGACCCCAACGGTTCCATGTATGAATCACAAGTACATGTATGTTCCCTCCAGTTCCAGTTATGAAGACGCAAACACATGTGCGTCCACCGTCAACATGTCCTCTGTCAGATCCGCCATGAATAGGCCGGATATTCCATTCCTAAGTATGAAAGGCCACCGGCTTTATATGGTTCACTTATGCCATTTTACAGTCCAGGCAAGTAGGCCCCGATTCTGTCATCAAACTCTTCTTGCCTTCTGCCTCTGAAAGCTCCAGTCTGAGCCTGCATCTGTGACCATGAACTTTGGCTCATTCCCTGCGCGGCTCACGAAGCCTGACATCAGCCTATTCTCTGCCAAAAACTGTATTTCACCTTCGAAATTATCTGCTCCGTTCCCTGCCCGATGCATTCCTGTCTAGTAGTTTAAGTAAACATTCTTCCAGCTACCGAGCAAAGGCCCGGCTTCTCTGTCTTTATACAAGTAATTCATAGCCCTATTACTATGGAAGATTTCCGCCCTCGCATCTAGTGTAGACACTTAGACGCTTGTAAACGCACTAACAGTCACTATAGTCAGTATAGAATAAGATTCTACTCGAAGAGACCTCTCTTTTGGATAACATAGTTCTTTAAACATAGGATGTTAGATATGATTTGGGATTAGGTTGACTTGACCCTCCAGACTTCTGTCGCCACATGTAGAGCTAAATGTCAAGTCCCCTTCACCCCCTAGTTGCACGTCAATTACACGTCATGCTGCTGCGCGCGCATTTCTGCCAAATATTTCTGCTGACATTGCGAAATTCTTTCATAGAACCACCCTCTTATGACATCACATCTGATGACGTTCTTTAAATCACTCCCAGTTACGCCTATTTTTGCTACGCACGAATATATTATCCACACTATCAATTGTTACGCCTCTTGTATTTGCTTCACTGTAATGCCTATTGTATAAAAGTAATTGATTGTCAATAACGTAGGTACTTCACTTCCTGAACCTTCGTGGTGATGGAACTTGGAGCAACCGATTATAATCGACCATTGGAATAAAGCCCATTCCGAACCTCTAATACCACGGATTCTGCCTCTTATTTACTGAGCTATTTTATTATGTTTCTGTATCAAATTAAGTCCCGGTAATTAAATTATTTACCACATGAATGGCGCCCGAACAGGGACACTTTCTCATCTCACGCGCCGGCGGTGAGTTGCAGGCCCGGTCTCCTGCCACAGCTGGACGGACAATAACGCGTACCAGCAGGATTTCCTGTATCTCCCTCCGGTCAAGCGGGGGCGACTGAGGCTGCGATCAACACCCAGACGAGGCGGTGAGAAGTGCGAAGTATCCCGACCAGAGCCTAGCTGAGAGAGCAAGATCCGAGGTATACAGAGGCCCACCAGTTTCCGAAGTCCCGAGTCGAGTCCAGTTTCCGAAGTGTTCAAGTCGAGTCCAGTCCGGTTCAAGTTCAGTTCAGTTTCCGAGGCCTTCCGTTTCCGAGCTACCCGGTGAGTACCCTTACTGGGGAGGCGTTCTGACGTGCACATAGGTTGTGCCGGTCAAGACGGGTTTGGGTACACAAATCCGGTCTGCACTGTTTCAGCAGTGTATCTGTACTGTTTAGCAGTATATCTAGTATATCAAGTATATAAATTCAGAATAATTCAGTTAAAGTCGAGTATTATGTTTAGTGATTAAGTTTTCCTTAGATCGTCATCATTATTGTTGCTCAGTTAAACGTTAAATGTTAAATGTTTTAAGTACGTTCTGCATATTGTGGTGTGAATGACTGTTCATTATCGTGTTTATTGTATTAAGTTTGTTCAAAATCAAGTATCAGATCAGTTTTCAATATGCCGCTCTTTTCGAAATTAAGACAGATCACAACAAGAAAAGGGGTACTCGAAGAAGCCGTCCCTATTCCTCCTAGGGACACTCCAGGGTACTTCATGTATCATAAACATGGCTTAGACGCTATATTATTTCTTGATTTATGGGTAGACTACACCAAGGAATTACCAGAAAGTCAGAGGTGGCCCGCAGCTGGGACTTGGGATGCAGAGTGCATCATGAAAGTAGAGGAAGAGTTATGGAAAAGGAAAGTCAGACAGTCACAGAAAGACGCCATTGAGTTATGGCGTAAAGAATCTCATAGACGTACAGAAAAAGCACTCCGACAGGAAGAGAGAAATAGAGAGAATTCAAATAAAGTCCGAGAAAACCTATTAATTGAAGAAGGTACGAGAGTGAAATCAGAACAAGTAGACAGACAAAGAAATGCCCTTATGAATGGTATGTATCCCCTTCTGGCCGAAGGATTACCTAAGGCTACTCCAGAGCTACCAAAAGACTTGCCACCCCCATTGTTTCCAATAAAGGTACATCCTAAGGGGCATCCTAGAACCGCAGAAGATGTTTTTCTTTCCTCATATTTAGATGACGCAGCTCCCGAGTATGCTAATCCCGCCCCACATAGACCGCCTGCCAGGGAGGTTCAACGCCAAGATCCAGTACCCGTATCTCTACAGCAACAAGTCCTGACACAAGTTCCGGCAAGCACATCTGTTTCTACATCTGTTCCTACAGCTACTTCTATAGCTGTGTCCACACCTATAGTTGCTGTATCACGTTCAACGAATCCTTTCACACCCGATACCCCAGACGGGGCTACGGGAGGTGCTACCAACATTTTTTCTACGCCACCCAGAATAAATAAACTTACCTTTCAAGAGTCAGCACATTCACGTACCCCCAAACTCATAAATGCCCGTACGCTTAAGGAACTTCTTGTAGATTGTAGATATGACCCTGTGCCCGGCAAAGAGGACGAAATGATCATGGCATCATTACGTATCAGACGAGCCGCGGTGTATTTAGGGAAGTTACCAGGAATGACTGCGCATCTAGATAATATATACCATTTTGTCCAAACAGGGCGAGATTCTGAATGTATTAACAGAGCTATGGAATACCAGAAAGTGGAGATACAGGGGGAACTGTTACGTTTCCTCATAAATTGTGTGATCAGAAATCAAGACCGACCGGGGGTAGACCCGGAAGCAATGCAAATTCTTACCAGATGGAGCCAGAATATATCAGAAGGGAGACATGATAAGCAAAATTGTATAATAGCCATGTGCCGAAAGATCCGTAAAGAAATAGAACGCTTACACGAAGAAAGATTAGCGGTAGACCAGTTCGAACAAAGCGAGGAGGAAGGATCAGGACTGCCCACAGGACAGTCAGACACCATAGCCTATGTAGGTAGAGGAAGATCTTGTAATAGTACTAGATGTCTTATTGACCCGATACGTCCGATATGTCAAGATAATAACAGGAATTTCCAAACACCAATAATAAATATAAGGTCTAACGAGCATTCATTCCAAGCAGCTGACAAATTACTCCGAGAACGAAGGGGTTATCATTTTCTCGATTCTATGGATGAACAAGAATTAGCCAGGTCAGCTGTCCATTGGGTTGCCAGTCCCGGAAAGTATGGTGATGATACAGTAGCACACACATTTTTGAATCTCACCCCAGATGAACAGCGTTTAGCTGGGATTTATATGATTCAACAACTCCTTATACTATGTCAGAGCCAGCATTTGGATCCTGGTCCCTTGCCTGATATATTGACTGAATTACTCATGAATAGATGGAGAGGTTCAGGTACTAAATTAATTAAAGAAATACTAGAATCAAGAAAACAATACATTCTTTTTGTATGCCCAGAACATGTCTCATTGCCCATCAAGGAAAGAACCACGTATTACATGGACAGACAGAATCCCTTACGAGAAGTGCACCCAATAAAAGGCGAGGACAATGAGTTTAAACGCGTATTTGTATATACGCCCATATCGAAAATAGAATTGTTAGAAATGAAGAAAGTGGTACCCAGTCATGACAAAGACCCAGCAGGTTTTCACCGAGAAATTAAAGACATGTTACTCATGGGAGAGTATACCTATCCCGACATTATGACAATATTAAAGGTATTAATGCCTGCTGGCATTTATGAAAAACTCAGGGAAAAAGAGTGGGAGGTAGGAGACCAAAAGATAGAATGGTCAGCATTAGAAGCAGAAGAAAAGGCCCGAACTGCAGGAGCAGGACTTGGGGATAAAACTAAAGCACTACCAGGTTTACTAGTACAGGTACTGCCACGTTTATTAACTACGAAAAAGGAAGATTGGGGTACAATTTCAGCCTGTAAACAGAAGCAAGATGAAGACACTAGTGATTTCTATGCCCGATTTGAAAAATGTTTTGGTATAAATAGTGGCATAAAAGCAAGTAGCGAATCATACCCACACCTGTTTGTGACAAAATTAGTAGAAAATGCCTTGCCTCAAGTGAAGAACAGAGTATTAAAATTCGAGAGTACCTGGCAAGGTAACACTCCATCACAAATGTTACAAATGTTACAGTACCATCACAATAGAATTAGAGAGGAACAAGAACATGAACAAAGACGCATGAAAGACACGAAAATGAAAATGCTAGTCTCCCAGACAGTTCCAGCTGAAGGACATAAAAAGGGTACGACACATTCTAGTGATTCAACAGGACCTGTAAAAGGGACATGCAACTATTGTAAAAAGCCAGGTCATTACGTACACGATTGTCCAGTTTTGAAACATAATATCGCCATAGGTAACACAAAAGAAAGACCACGGCCACCTAGACAGGATCAGAATGAACAAGGAGCCCCGCAGCATGCACAGTCCATGCCAGCTCCACCACAGTCTATACAGTTTGTGCCAGCTGCACCAGCGCTGCCTGTTGCTGCCACACAAACCACGACACGACAACTGTACCAGACCGCACAGTATGACTATCCTGATTACCAGCGATACGCATGAACAAGCCTAGAGAGGGAAGTTGACTTACCCCTTATCGAGATCCCTGTAGATCAGGAAGGACCTTATGTACATAGTGAACTATTAGGCCAAGACAGAAAATTTTTACTCGATACAGGGGCAAGTCGAACAACCATAAAACGTAGTGAAGTTCCAGGGGCACCCCTCTCAGGCTCACAGAATATTTCCCTTGGTTTTTCAGGAAAACCTATTGTTAATGAAGTGTCACAACCTCTTCCACTTACGATAGGACCTTTGACCCGAACTACAGATTTATTGCTTACTAAGTCATGTCCAGAAAACTTGTTAGGAATAAAAACACTGAAAGCTCTAGGAGCTATAATATGTTGTTCTCCGGAAGGAGTAAGATTGTTTTTACGTGATTTTAAAGGTCACTATGTGTCTAGAGACATGGATCCCCGACTGCAGACTTTACCTACACATCTATGGGCACAAGGCCCTACTGACGTTGGTTGCATGAATATTACACCATATCGAGTCACACTAAAGGCAGGAGTGGTACTACCACGAATGCGACAATACAAGTTACCACCAGATGCTGTAGTGGCTTTACTGCAAATCATTGACGAGCTCATTGCCCAAGGAGTGGTTGTGGAAACAGACTCCAATGTATGTAATTCACCGATAATTCCGATTCTTAAACGAACAGATCCGAAGGCCCCGCCAGTATATCGATTGGTTATTGATCTGCGCGAATTAAACAAATGCATTGTGCCACAATTCCCTGTGGTCCCAGATATCTCGTCATTATTGACAGCTATTGATTCCAAAGCCACGTTCTTTACTGTAATTGATCTCAAGAATGCCTTTTTCAGCGTCCCAATAGATCCGGAAAGCCAATATTTGTTCGGATTTAGTTTAAATGGACGTAGCTTTAAATTCTCCCGTGCACCTCAAGGATTTACGGAAAGCCCCAGCATCTATAGCCAAGCACTGAAACGAGAACTCGACAGTATCCACATGCCAGTTAACACTGCCTTGCTTCAATATGTCGATGATCTGCTGATCACCGCTAGAAGCGAACCCGAATGTGAGAAAGCATCACTGACAGTTTTACAATTTCTAGCCGAAAAGGGGCACAAGGTGTCCCCTTCTAAGCTGCAATTCTGTGTCCAGCGAGTTGTTTATCTTGGACACTCGCTGTCCAAGGAGGGAAGGCAGCTTACACCCGACCGCATTCAGTTAATAGCTAACATGCCAATACCCAAGACACAAAAGGAGGTGCGGGCTTTCATAGGCCTCACTTCATATTGTAGGCAGTGGATCCCTCAGTATGCATTTCTAGCAAAACCACTCATTCAGTTGACAACGCAGGAGGCAGCCATATCGACTGTTCTCCCTTGGACTCAGGAACATACACAAGCTTTTGAAAGCTTAAAGAAAGCTTTATGTCAAGCACCTGTCTTAGCAACGCCATGTTACAGTAAACAGTTTACACTCTTTGTTACAGAACGCGAAGGTACTGCCTTGTCAGTACTCACACAGGAACAAGCGGGAGCACACAAACCATGTGCTTATTTTTCTAGTACATTAGATCCCATAGCTCAGGCTTTGCCTGCGTGTCTGAAATCAGTGGCAGCAACAGCTTTGGCAATCAGACAAAGCGATGCCATAGTGTTAGGACATCCATTGACAGTTCAAGTACCACATGCAGTAGAGGTTCTTGTGAATAGAACGCAAACACAACACTTGACTATAGCGCGACTTACAGGGTACGAGTTAACATTGTTTCAACCACATATAGAAATCAGACGTTGTAACACATTGAATCCTGCCACACTTTTACCTGAAATCGGAACAGACCCACTAGCCCATGACTGTATTGAAGTTATCACTATCACGACGAAACCCAGACAAGACTTAACCGATGTCCCATTGTCAGACCCAGACCTGACGTTGTATGTAGATGGTTCATGTATGAGAACAGGTACAGGAGAGTTAGTGGCTGCTTACGCAGTCACAACAGATACTGAAGTCATTGAAACAAATCGCATAAATACCTTGTCAGCTCAAGCCGCAGAGCTCATCGCTCTGACACAAGCCTGTATTCAAGCCACAAATAAAAAAGTCAACATATACACTGATTCACGTTATGCATTCGGAGTTGTACATGACTTCGGCGTGCTGTGGCGAGAGAGAGGTTATTTAACTTCCCACGGTGCCCACATTCAGCACGGACCCCTCATTCATGCCTTATTAGATGCGATACATCTACCCACTGCAATATCAATTATGAAATGTAAAGCTCATACGAAAGTTACTGATATCATTTCTCAAGGCAATGATCTAGCTGACAGAACAGCTAAACAGACTGCTCAAACTCAAACATCCGACATGACAAAGACAATAGTCCCGACGCCAACACATTGTATGACGGTTAAAGATCCTACTCTTGACGTAATTGACATACAGACACATGCTACACCAGACGAAATAAAGAAATGGACTGAATTAGGAGGGATCCAAACGGATCAAGGATGGATGATGAAGGAAAAGTCTGTGTGGTTCCTTCCTGATTCAATGGTCCAGGTTATAATTAACACTGTACATAGCCCCGCACATCTAGGAGAAAAAGCTATGCTAGATAGCATTCAACACATTTGGTTCAATAAACATTTACGAGCAGCAGCCAAACAAAAAGTTCGTACCTGTATGATCTGTTGCCAGTTCAACTCAGGAAAAAGCGTTCCCGTAGAACAGGGTGGATTTCAGCCTCCTGATCACCCTTTTGAAGTCCTCCAGATGGATTATATCCAGATGGAACGATGTAGAGGATTCAAATATGTTCTCGTAGTTGTTTGTGCTCTTTCCCGTTGGACGGAGGCATACCCGGTTTCAGATTACACTGCCCCGACTACTGCCAAACAGTTGGTTCGAGAATTCTTCCCACGGTACGGTTTACCACGTGTTGTTCACTCAGATAACGGCCAGCCGTTCTCATCCGAATTAATGAAACACGTTTCACTTTTGTTAGGCTATCAGTGGAAATTCCACTGTGTCCGGCACCCTGAGGCAGCAGGTCTCGTAGAAAGACATAATCAGACTCTGAAAATTAGATTGTCCAAAATATGCAGAGAGAAAGGTGTCGACTGGGTAGTAGCATTACCAGTTGCACTCTTTTACACAAGAATGGTAGCACACTCTCGAACAGGGCTATCCCCGTATGAAGTGATCTTCGGCAGACCACCAAATATGTGGGGGACGCCCATACCACGCAAAATAACTGATATTGACTGTAATATGCTGACAGATTACTTGGCTTCCTTGATGTCTGCACTACAATCTTGTCGTTCACAGGTAGCTGCAGCTTTTCCTGACAACACTGAGGTGAAGCCCCATGACGTAGTCCCGGGGGACCTGGTCTTAGTGAGGAACTTTGATCGAAAGACTCAGCTGGAACCCAGGTGGAAGCCACCGCAGCTTGTCTTGCTCACCACAAGGACAGCCGTGAAGATCGAGGGCAGAAAAGGCTGGATACATTCAAGTCATATCAAGAAATTTCATGGACTACAATCAGATGTGAATACCACACCTTGTGTGTCTTCACCCATTGACTCAAAACTTCCTTTTGTTGAAAAGAGTAATTCCGAACATTATAAACTAAAGCTCAGGTCCAATCAGTCAAGCAATTTGATTGTTTAAGTCCTCTCCAAGGTGAAGCGGTTGAATTGTCTCTGACATGTATCCCTTGGACCTGAATAGAAACCACACCCGAAAAATGTTGAAACGACAGGCGTACTGTAAATCACTGCGTAGTCATTGCATAGTGACGTTATTAATTTTGTTTTTCTTAAGTCTTTTAATAATTACTGTAAGTATATTGTTGCACATATATTATCCTATTTCTAGACATGTTTACAATGTTACTGCTGAACATTCTTTTAGTGAATTACCTCCGCTTGAGTTGTCTTATAGATTTGCGCTGCGCAATAACACGTTTATCAGTATGTTACATCATTCCCATCAGGTTAGCAATGCTACAAATTGTTGGATATGTGGCCGACTCCCTCCCTATCAGAATTATAAAGGAATTCTACCTCTCTTTCCATACCCGTTCACACACAATGGCTCCTGTGGAGCATGGTTTAGTTTAATTAATTCTCTAGATTCGAATTCTGCAGTTTATCAAGATAACTGGGTATGGGGAAATTTGAACTTAGTTTTGCTTAAGGTCTGCTACCCTAACAAGGAGGGACTACCCCAGAGAACAGGAACTGATCTAGAAAATGAAGTGTATGGATTAGGTAATTTTACGCTTAATCTTATGATCCTAAATGTCGAATCCGAAGCTACTCCAATTTTGCCCGCTATGTCAATATTTCCAGTAAAGGGTGAACTATGTGTAAGAAAAAATGGTTCCATACATATGGGCCATAGTAGATGCACCACTGTAGTAGAGTTTAGTGATCAAGGCAAGTCTACATTTAGAGCTTCCCGCCATTCTTATTTCATATGTGGTCAGACGGCATATGTACGTTTGCCTCTAGATTGGGATGGTACTTGCTATATTGGATTCCTTTTGCCACCTGTTTTCCTAGCTCCTCCTGATTATCACAGAAATACTCATTTAGTATATAATAGAGTAAGGAGAGATCTCCCGATAGTCGATTACACTGAAACAGCATGGGAAAAATACACAGATTTCAATAAAGGTCTCTTTCCCTATATAGGTACCGTTACTAATAGTAAGCTGATACGTAGATTAACTAGAACCCTTGAAGCAGTAGTGAACGAAACTATTTTCGCCTTAGGCAATTTAACAGAAGAGCAGTCTGCTATGCGGATTGTTGTGCTTCAAAATCGTCTTGTCCTTGACGTCATCCTGGCCGATAGGGGCGGAGCTTGTAGGGTCATCGGATCAAGCTGTTGCATTTTCATACCAGAAAATTTGCCATCTGTATATAAAGCCATAACTCGCCTTCATAAGATTGTAAGCCAGATACACCAGAACCCAGGCACCTGGACTTGGTCCGGTTGGTTTTGGAGTGTATTATCTACCTTTGGATGGAAGGTCCTATCTTTCCTAGGTATTGGCCTTCTCATACTATTCAGTTGCTGTCTATGTCTACAATGTGGACCAGCGATCTGTGGTCTGTGTGCCACATCGTGTATTCCACCACCAGGATTTCATTCATCACGGAAGAAGAAAGAAGAACAAATGATGCTATATGAACAGATCAATGGATTGATGAAGATTGATATCTCTTAACGGGCAAGTAGGGGACAAGGAGGGAATGTGGAAATATGGATTTTTCTGACCAGTTATGTCCCCTATCTTGGACCCCAACGGTTCCATGTATGAATCACAAGTACATGTATGTTCCCTCCAGTTCCAGTTATGAAGACGCAAACACATGTGCGTCCACCGTCAACATGTCCTCTGTCAGATCCGCCATGAATAGGCCGGATATTCCATTCCTAAGTATGAAAGGCCACCGGCTTTATATGGTTCACTTATGCCATTTTACAGTCCAGGCAAGTAGGCCCCGATTCTGTCATCAAACTCTTCTTGCCTTCTGCCTCTGAAAGCTCCAGTCTGAGCCTGCATCTGTGACCATGAACTTTGGCTCATTCCCTGCGCGGCTCACGAAGCCTGACATCAGCCTATTCTCTGCCAAAAACTGTATTTCACCTTCGAAATTATCTGCTCCGTTCCCTGCCCGATGCATTCCTGTCTAGTAGTTTAAGTAAACATTCTTCCAGCTACCGAGCAAAGGCCCGGCTTCTCTGTCTTTATACAAGTAATTCATAGCCCTATTACTATGGAAGATTTCCGCCCTCGCATCTAGTGTAGACACTTAGACGCTTGTACACGCACTAACAGTCAGTATAGTCAGTATAGAATAAGATTCTACTCGAAGAGACCTCTCTTTTGGATAACATAGTTCTTTAAACATAGGATGTTAGATATGATTTGGGATTAGGTTGACTTGACCCTCCAGACTTCTGTCGCCACATGTAGAGCTAAATGTCAAGTCCCCTTCACCCCCTAGTTGCACGTCAATTACACGTCATGCTGCTGCGCGCGCATTTCTGCCAAATATTTCTGCTGACATTGCGAAATTCTTTCATAGAACCACCCTCTTATGACATCACATCTGATGACGTTCTTTAAATCACTCCCAGTTACGCCTATTTTTGCTACGCACGAATATATTATCCACACTATCAATTGTTACGCCTCTTGTATTTGCTTCACTGTAATGCCTATTGTATAAAAGTAATTGATTGTCAATAACGTAGGTACTTCACTTCCTGAACCTTCGTGGTGATGGAACTTGGAGCAACCGATTATAATCGACCATTGGAATAAAGCCCATTCCGAACCTCTAATACCACGGATTCTGCCTCTTATTTACTGAGCTATTTTATTATGTTTCTGTATCAAATTAAGTCCCGGTAATTAAATTATTTACCACAGCTTGCACACGCAGTTAACATGTATGAGAAATTGTGATTTGGGCTGTTATTGTATTTGTAAAAATGTAATGTTGAATGTAGGGACTTCCTCGCCCCAGTGCAGAACAAAATACATTTTTTTATTATTAACAATACATGGAGTTCCTAAGGCGTCCTGTGGTTACAGCAACAATCTCTACCGCAGCTGAAGTTTGAATACCCAAGAGCACGAAGTCATAAGAACCTGACATGCGATACATGGTCATTCACACAAGGTGCCATGTTCAAAGTGATGTCGATAGCCAATGTCATGAACATTAAGAATAAGTGAATTGAGAGCAAGCGTCCCTCAGAATGCAAAGTTTAAGTTCAGAGACTCAGAAGGAAAGTTGGATAAATTGCTAATAATGCATTGCAAACATTTATGCATTCACTCTTTTCCTTAAAGAGGTAGCAAGAGCCCTTACAGCATCAGCGCCTGATAGCACTTCCATCGTACTCTGAGTCTCATTCATGATGGCGACATCAACAGTATAAAATAAGTGATGAACACCTCAACCTTCAACGTGTGACCCATTCACCAGTGTCTATATCCCATCAGCATCAGAACACGGGTGATTTTAGAAAGACTGGTTCAATGGATGAGTGTTTCCTTGTCCATCTTGGCACATATAATCAGTATACCTTAAAATTGTCTACCAAACTGACCCAATAATGACTGCTGCACTTCAAGCCTTCATTCACATTGTTCCCACCAAAAATGGAATACAAAATGTATGTGTCCCAGTCAACGATGAGAATGATAGAACATATTAAAAAAATTCTACATCCTATGCATCTTTAATCTTCCAAAAGTGACTCAAAACATGTAAATTGTTCGATGCCAAACTTGGTCACAAAGTAATTTCAATTACTGCAAATTTTTGGGCTAAGACTCATATGCACCCCGCCATTTTGGGACCATCTCCTAAAGACACTCTTGTCCTTTCTGCCATCTTAGCGACCTTGGTCCCTACCGCTGGTCTCACCGGTCTCTAGCTGGGCGACCTTTCGATCGATCGTCTATCTTCTCCACAGATTTACTCATCGTTTGCGAATAATGCTGATGCCCCTGATCCCATCACTCATCACCCCTCGCCTACCTCTTCCCTCCCTCACTCTCTTTCTACCTCCCCTATTCCTTTCCTCTGTCCACTGAATTTCACTCCCCTTGCCTGCTTTTTTCCATATGCCTGAGCCATGCTCCAATAATTCATAAATATATATATGTAAATATGTAATAGTCCAAGCCTAATCGCTGTTAAAATGTAATCCTGAGTGAATTTACTATTTGTAAATATAGATTGCTAACCACTAGTATATGTAGTAGACCTTTGTACTCACTACCATTCCTATGTGATTTTAGAGTTTTTCCGTTTGTATCTCTTCCTTGAGTGACTTTACAACTTGTACATTTGCAATTTTTTTTCTTTTTTTCTGTGTGTATCTCTTATGTAACTCATGTCATCCAAAGTCCTTATGTAACGCAACTGGTTCTTTTGTAAAGTGCTCTGACACCTTTGGGTAATGTTTGCGCTGTATAAAATCGCATTAAATAAATTTCAATGATAGTACTACCAGCAGTTTTACCTTTTTGACTTCCAAGGTCTCTTGTCCCTTCACCTGGCATGACTGATATTCCAGACACACCTATGTTTCGTATGATTAGATCAGACCATTTTCAGTTCAATTGTGGATGAGTTCAATGACAAACGGTAATACAGAGCCACGCTTTAACTAAACCAGCTGCAATTGATCAGCATAGATATGAAATTCTTCCTGTGCTGTTCTCGAAAAATCATTTCAACTTAATGTAAAGTTTATGTAAATGTTGAACAATATGGGTGTACAACCGTATAAACAAGCTCACTAAAGCAGCCACGTGGTTGATATTAAAATCTTAATGACTATGAAGGCTCTAGAGCCTGTTATTTCTCACCAGGTGCCAGACTGAATTAGGAGATTTTGCAGTGGCTCTCCTACACTTGTACGTAGTGCGGTGGCTCAAGAGAACTGATCAGATGTGATGTCATGAAGCCATATATTGCCGGTACTCTGATGTCAGTTGCCTTTTTTACATGATTTTTGACCGTGATCTGGTGTGCTGTTCTCTGGAATTTTCTTCTGATTTTTCAAGTTTTGAAGTGATATTGGTCCCGTCTGGCACTCTCATTTGTCCCTGTCTGCGTGTCTTATTCCAGTGGTTTGTGCCACCGTAGACCCTATTGGTCAGTATTCTGTCTTCTCTGACTCCATTGGACAGAAGCTGCTCCTCCTGTGGGCCAAAGTGGCTAGCATGGGTGCCATAGGTCACAATGATGTCTAGATCTTGGCCCAATGATACATGTGAGGACTTATTCTCTTTGTCAAGGGCACGTCTTTCCAGAGTCTTTACTTTTATCTGTTTCAGAGATATTCTTCCTGTTTGACATTGAAGGCAATCTTGGGCCAGGAAATCTGTTTAATGTCCTGCCTCAATTCTGACCTTGGCGACATCTTCAAACTCTGCTCCTGCCCAAATGTGTAATGTGCTAGCATCTGTTCCCAGCTTTGTTCTGGAGCTATGCCTTGTGCTGCCAGATCTACTTGAGGCTTTTCCAGAACCTGGTGCTGACACTTCTCAAATGGAGGCATTCCCTTCAGCTCTGCTGATAGAGCACCAGCCTCCTCTGTCTCCATCTCATATGCCATTAGTCTCCAAAGACTTTTTGGGGTCTTCATATGCCCATTAGAGGATTGCCACTGGTACAGTCTGGTTGGTTCCAATCACCTGATCTGCTCCTTCTTGTCCCCACTGTATGCCCCACGGCTCCACTGTGGCACAGGTCAACCTCAACCACCTTGTCAATCACATGCTGGCCCCGGTGCCACTGAAAGCCTTGGCACCTTTCATTGTTTAAGGCGATGATGGCTCCCCGGCTGGTGCAAGCACCGGGCCCTCATCCTTCCTCTCTGGTGTTTCCTGACCTGTAGGTCGAAGTCTTTGGGCTTTCATCTGGAGGTGTAGCTTTTCGCACCCCACATTCTTAGTTTCAGAGTGCTAGGTACTCTGCTCACTCGTGTGTATTTCCAGCTTCATCCATTGTGGCATTGGATAGGATGGTAGCGGTTGTGGATGAGCAGTTGTGGATGACCTTGAGGCATTCTGTCCTCTTTGAAGTCACAGTGGGGTATTTCTCTGGCTTTTCACAGCTTCGATCCTGGGGTTAAGCTGGAATGGGTTTCCCTTTGAATGACATTTCTTCAATTGAAGAGACTTTAAGCAAGACTGAGGAAGTCTTGAATTTTTTGCTGCCCATGGCCAGCTTGTCAACTGAGATTTTCTAGACTAGCCCTCCTCTTTGGAGCCCTTGCTGTCCTTTACCAACGCATTAATGGCTACTCGTTCGGAGAACATGGCGGCTCCGGAGGTGTTTAAACAGAAGGAAAATCGCCGATAAATGCACATGATGCAGGATTAAAACAGCAAGTTACGGAAAAGAGGTCCGGAGGAGCTATTTTTCCGAGGCCATACCTGGAGATCACAGGGAGATTTCCACGTCTGCGTTTCGAGGAGGGAGAGGAGCGGGCGGGCAGGTCAAGAAGCTCCAAGCCCCGAGCTCGAAACGCCAGAATACTGCGGCGACGAGAGTCTGAGGAGGGTGTGGCGGCCTGGAGGTTGCTACCGGTGGGGATAATTTTCTTTTGGAGGTTCTCAGTAAGGATACTGAGTCAAAAGGGGTTATTCAAAAGCATGTGCGCTTATTATAATTGGAGGTATTTTCTATTTTACATTGTGAGGTCTTTACAAAGGAGCAGTGGAGTAAGTTGGAAAAGAAAAAAAAAGAAAATAGCGCTGTGACTCGGATAAAGTGCTGGTCTTGGTGAAAGCTCAGGACTTGGCTGAGGCAGGAATCTGGAGACGCTACCAACATCCAGCTCAGTTGTGAGTCAACATTTATTGCAGTTTAAATTTGGTGACATCTGGTGCAATTGCGTGAACAAGAGACAGTGGATAAAGTAATTGTTATTTACCAAGTGGATTGGGGGGGTAGAAAAGTGAAACGAGATGGAAAGAGTTGTTGGCAGCGACGGCGGGGGGGGGGGGGGGGGAGTCGAGCAGCGCTGGTCGAGAGCCGCGCTGGAAGTAAAAAGCGGGAGAAAGGCCGCAGCAAGGATTTCCTTCCGAGGAGGTGGGGGAGGCAGCCCTGGAGGACTAACTCGGACTGAAACAGGGTACCTGAAGGCACAGAGGTATTCACAGCAAGATCAGAGGGGCCACAACAGGGAGTTAAAGTGAAGGGGAGGTGAGAATGCCGGGAGAGGGACTACAAGACCTTAAGGGGTTGAAGAGTAGAAAGGCAGCAAGTAATAAGAACGACCAGAGGCTGCCTGGGATGGGGAGATGTACATTAAGCAGTGCAAAAAGAGGTAAAGTCCTGTTCGATCAGTGTATAGTGGGAACTCCCTACTTGAGGGAAGCAAAGGAAGGAGGTAAGGTGGAAATAAACCCAGCACCCAGAGCCACAATAATGAAGAAACCGCTGGTGAAAGAGCAAAAAGCAGACGACCAAGAGGGGCTGGTGAAGGAGTGTACGAGTAAGGACCGGAAAGTTAAAGTCACCCCATCTCTTAGGACTTTTTTTTTAAAGTACTGCCAAAGACTTTAATATTAAAAGAGACTGGGATGGCAGATAAGGAGGTGCATAAAGGAAAGATCACGAAGGAGCGGTGAGAAAATCGAGCAGGCGAAGCAGCGGATGACTGGGGGAATGTTTTCAGCCCTAATAGGTTCTCACCACTTCAGGTAGAAGATACATATGGAAAATCAGATGGATTTAATAGTTGGAGGCACTACCCCTTTAGAATCAGAAGTGGTGGCGGCGGCAGATAAGAGCAAGGTAGTGGAAGGGTCTGACCCGGAGTACAGCGGCAGCACGGAGGGGATGAAGGATATGATGCAGGGGGAGCTGGAGGAAGGAAATACAGGGGGAGCAGTGTTACGAGATTTAATAGCTGCACTCACATTAGAGATCAGGAGTAGATTCAAAGTATCAGAGGAAAATCAAAAGGAGATAAAGCTAGCTTGCAAGGCTCTAGAAAAAGAGTTTGATGATTTAGTTGGGAGAACAGAAGCCTTAGAGGCAACCGTTGAAGAGCTTAAGGGAAGAAAGAGGTAAAAGTTTTAAGGATGGAAGAACAGGGACATCAGGATTGGGAAGAAAGGATGGAAAACAACCAGAGGAGAAACAATCTACGGATCCTCAATGTGCCGGAAGGGGTGGAGAGGGATGATTTGAAAAGTTTTGTAGTTAGGCTGATCAAAACGGGGTTACAGCTGGAGGAGTCTGAGCAGGAGATAGGAAAGGATATTCAGAGAGTTCATAGGGACCCCTCTAGGCTTCACCCCCAACAGAAGCTAACCAAGGAGAATCTTGGCGAACTTTCTCACTTACTCCCTGAAAGAGAGGGCTTTATCTAGAGCTCTAAAAAAAAGGTTAAGATGGAGGGACTCTCCTGTGAAATTAGGTCCGATGTTTCATACATCACTTCCAATAGGCAATGGGAGCTGGCAAAGAGAATGGACCAATTGAAGGAACTAGGGGCTTCTCTGCAAATGAGATTTCCGTCTGTTTTAAGTCACGATGAACAACAAAATGCATAATTTCAGAGGAGTGAGTGAAGTAGATGACTTTATAGCATCTTGTAAATAAAAACAATAAATAAATGAATAAAATAAAGAAAGAAATAATATAAAAAATATATAAATAAATGTTTGTTTTCAAGAGTTAGGCTCCTGTGTAGAATTATCATTGCAGTTAAAGCGCACTTGGTGATTACCCCGTAGGGTAAGACCATTATTGAGGGGGGTAGGTTCTCCAGGGGGGGAGGGGTTGGGGTCATGGGGTGGAGGGGTAGTTGGGTGAAAAGAATCAAAATTTCCTCATAAGCATAGGATTTACTCTTGGGGAAAGGCGATAAGATAGGGATATGGAATTGGGACGGAAGTTAGAATTGAAGATTCTGTCTTGGAAATTCAACGGGTTAAGGGTTAGGTCCAGGAGAGAGCAAATTATACACTATATTAAGGATTGTGCCGTTCAGGTCAGTATACTACAGGAGACACATTTTATGGAGAAAGAGTGTAAAGAGGTTTTTGAGTCTGGAAGGTGGGTACAACAGTTGGTGTGTACTAAACAAACTTTTGTCACCAAAGGAGTGGCGATAGTAGTAAGAAAAAATTGCAATTATAGAAAGTATTTCAGATAGTAGAGGAAGATGGATTATAGCAAAATTGAAAGTTGGGAACCAGCTTTATACCTTAGTGGGATATTATGGGCCTAATCAGGATGATATAGTTCCTCTACAAGACTTGTTGGTGGAGTTGGCTTGTTTCCCTGGCCCAATAATTTGGGCAGGGGACTTTAACGTAGTAATGGATAAAACCCTGGATAGTTCGATTAGTAGTAGGGCAAATGTAAATTACAAAATGAGAACTCAGTGAAATTAATGATGGATCAACTGGGGTTGTGCGACATATGGAGATGGAGAAGGGGAGACAAGAAAGGTTATACATTTTCTAACAGAAAGTATCATCATCACTCTAGAATAGACTATTTTTTGTTGGATTCTGGCTTAAGGGAACAAGTAAAAAATATAGGGGTACATTTGTCAGACCATTCAGCGGTAGTTTTAGAAATTTCCCTCGCGGAGGACAATACCCCTACTAGGTGGACTTTGGACCGTACCTTATTGTTAGATCAGGAGGTAGTGAGACGATTGAAAGAGGAGACGGTCATTTTGGATGTTTTGGAGGAGGAAAAAATCTTGATTGTGAATTTGGAAATCCAGGAAGAGAAAGTGCAACGGGTCATGAAAAAGGGTAGAAGGGGGGAAGCACCTGGCCCAGATAGTATACCACTGGAACTATATAGTGCGCTAGCAGACATATTGTCCCCGTTCTTAACTAAGTTGTTCAATGAGATCTTTATTTGTCCTTGACCACAAGTGTTTTTAATTATGTCTTTTAGACCTTGCTTTCTCACAATAGACATATCGAGTGTGGTATAATAATCCACACAGGATCTAAGCACTAATTAATGTTACTTTCAAGGGCACTTACACCATATTATGAAATACCTCCTTTTACGCGCAGCGTAATGCCATAACCTGCCCACAAGAGCGGTGGGCAGGCAGTATGTATTAATTTGCATTTTGCTTTTTCTTCCCCATGACAGATACTACGTGTTCAGAATCAACCGTATGTATTTTCCCAATGCTCACACAATAGGTGTGCATTCATAATTTATATTTCACTTTATTATAGGTCCTGCACAGAGTGGTACACAAAGGGCTGGTCCCTTTGTTGTCCTGAAAAAGAGATTTAGGGGATACCTTGAAACATGTCGACACAATACTAGGGATTGTAATTACATAAGTTATTTTTCCCTTTTACGAACCCCCTTTTTATCCTTACCAACTAGGAGCAGGAGTAAAACATTAGCTAACCAGTTATGCAAATTTTAAACATCACTTACACCACTCCCCCTACACTGCACTACACATATCCTCACAAAGTAAGTGCTCCTACGTAACTCCGAAAGTCGCAGCACGCCCCAAGCAGTAGATGTTTGGGATGGCCCCAATGATGAAGCATGTCACCTAGGGGCAACCCTGGGTGAGTGAGGGGACTCAAGAAAAGAAATGTTTTTTTTCTACCAGTAGAGGCGGCCTTTCACCCAATTGGTGAATCCCCCGTTTTTCTTGGCTAGGTTCTTTTGATCCGTCATTTACGGATTCTTTTTGCTGTTTCTTTATGGAAGGGACATCCCAACCAGAATCATGGTCAGACGCTACAATTTCCTTAATCCTGAAACATGGCAAGAGTAAGAACAGCTGTGATTCACATAGGCTAGTGTCACTTTTAAATAGTGATTATAAACTGTTTGCAAACATTTTAGCAGATAGACTAAAAGGAGTTATGGAGGATTTGGTGTATGAAGACCAGAAGGGGTTTATGCAGGGCAGGTCCTTACACAAGCTTAATTATTCCCTCATAGGGGCTATAGATTAAGCAACATCAAATAATGTTTCTGTAGCAGTGATCGCAATAGATGCTACTAAGGCGTTTGATCAGGTGAACTGGGAATTTTTATTATCTGTTCTGAAAGCTGCTAAGTTGGGGGACAGATTTTGTAGAGCATTAGCAGGATTTTATAAGGCCCCAAAAGCAAGGATACTAGTAAATGGGACATTAACTCCAGCTTTTAACATCATGAGAGGGACAAGACAGGGATGCCCTTTGTCCCCACTATTGTTTAACTTGTATATGGAGCCTTTTGCAAGGAAGCTGAGAGCAGATCAGAGGATTGTTCCCTTTCAGTGTAATGGTTGGGAAAAGAAACTGGCACTGTATGCCGATGACCTGATGATATATACGGCAGACTTGCAAAACACGACGGTGCAGGTGGTAAGAATCGCAGAGGATTTTGGGAAAGTTTCTGGGTATGAGATAAACAGGGGAAAGATGGAGATTATGATCTGGAATTTGGACAGCTGCGATGAGAGGTGCACAACTGAGATGAGATATTTGGGAATAAGAGTAACTGAGGATATTAATAAAAGGGTGGAAACAAATTCTTATAGATTAAAAAGAGAAGTACGTGACCTGATGGCTGGTTGGGCACATTTACCCCTTACAATATTTGGGAGAGTCAACTTCATAAAAATAATTATTCTCCCGAAGCTCACTTTTCTATTCAATGCTTTACCTCTGCCATTTAAGGAAGTATGGCTAATGAAATTACAGGGAAAGATTGGGTCATTTATATGGGCAGCAAAAGGCTCACGTATCTCGTGGAAGAACCTGCAGAGCTGGAGAGAAAAGGGGGAATTGGCTCTCTCTGATCTTCAATTATATGCATGGGCCTTTTGAACTTAAAAATGGCAGGATGCTTTTGGATATACCTTGGGGATCAGAAATTGGAAGGCTATTCCAAGGATTACTTAAAGGAATTCGGGGAGGTGAGGTCGGCTTTATGATGACGTTTTTGGGCACAAAATACTTCAAAAAGGTTAAATAAAAAATTCTTCAGGGCTTGGCGGAGACATGGTATAAGAAAAGAAAGAAACTAAAGATGCCGTATTACAGCAATACGGTCTCTATTTGGGATTCACCAGGGTCACCTGACTGGACGAGGGATAACCTGGGGGAGCTTTAAGGAAAGCGGGTATAGAAAAATGGGAAGATCTTTTAGCGGGAGAGAAACTGATTTCCTGGGAAAGTGTTCAAAGTATAACAAGCTATAAAGTTTCACGATTTAAATACATATAAATTCAGAGTTGGTTCCAGTCGTTGGATAATAGGGGAGGAGGTTCGAGTGACTTTGAAGAAGTTCTGATTTCGGATGGGCCAAAAAAGAAGGATAGGTTGCACTCCTTAATCGTAAAGAATGTCTCGCTTTTACACTCGTATGAAATGAAGTTGATTGACAGGTCAACAATGTTTCTTGGTTACTTTGGTCTTTTATTTGATCAAAACTTAAATTCATGAATTCTTCATGGTTGAGTAGTTACAAAAACGTTTTCACTGATTCCAAAATGCATACATGAAACTTGATGCAATTCATACTGCCCAATGCATTTCGGGCTGGTGAGCCCTTCATCAGGGGCTGTCAAACTGAAAACAAAAATGGAGATGAGGAAACAGGGAATCATAATGTGTGTGTCATGCTCGTACATTGTGTAGTTTTAGTAACGTGATAGTCAAAAGTGTATGTGAGTGATTGATAGCCAAAGTAGGAAAAACGAGAAGACTCGAATTAGTGAGAGGGGGAGTAACTGGAACTCTAATCCAGAAACCAAGTTAAAGAGCGTGTAGAGCACATACCCACAGAAGTGATAAAGCCAATAAAAATAAAATTGCCCAGCACGTGTGAAGAAGGTAAATAAAACACGCGTAACTGAACTCACTTAACAAAGACGTTCTGGGCGCTCGAACAAGTCAGGATCCGAGAACGAACTCGGAGTGGCTCCTATAAAAAGTAAGCAACGCGAATTGGTACCGAGGATTACAATAGAATGATCGGGGAACTCTGTAATTCCATTAAGCATACACTTACTTGGCAAGAAAGTAAGCCGGTGTACGAGGTGTCCGTCTACGAGTGTAAACACAGAGTGTCCGGGGTCCGGATCGAAGATTCAATGAAGTAAGACTTCATTGATTTAAATATACTGTGTACGTCTAATTGGTGCACTTGTGTAGAACTACGGAGAGGAAAGACTCGTAGTTCCGTCTGCAAGTGTGAACTCGGTATTTCCGGGATGTGGGTCGAAGAATCGATGAACTGAAACTGTGTTGGTTTAAGTATGCTGTCCGCGTCTGATTGGTACGCGTATGTAGAACTACAGAGTGGAAAGACTCGTAGTTCCTGTATTTGTGTGGCAAAAAGAATAATAATAATAATAAGTGTGTAGGATGAAGTCAACTGGAAAAAACGTGATGGTAAATCGAGAACGGCGTGGTGTACAACACGTGGTGAAAAGGATAGATGTATACATAGGGGTCCTGTAACGGCGGAGTGCGCTGTAGATATGTACGGAAGGATTGCTAGAATGGCGAACTTAAAAAGTAGTGATAAAGCATCAATTCGGAATGGTGCGAAATGCTCGGAAAGATGAAAGAAAGTGTGGAAGAAGTGAAAACGGAAGTGTGGGACGCTACCGTGTAAATGTCAAGGGACAAGGGTAAAGGGTGAAAGAGAAGAAGTTTAATCAGAGGTGTGTGGAGACTGAATAGTGGTGTTGCGAGCATGAACACCAGAAGGTACAAACCTGTGTAAACCAGAGGACATGATAATCGTGTACATATGAACACAAACATGAAAATGTGAAAAAATATAAGAGTATAACCATCAGGTAAACCATTGAGAATAATCATCAAAATACAATACAAAGTGCGATGGGAACTATACGGGGTGCGTTTCATAGAAAGCAACTGAGGTCACAATGTTCGTTCAGTCCTTTGGGGCTGATAGAATCCATCCTATTTATCCAGTATATCTCCCTCTGGATTAAGTGTTGGGTGTTGTTTCGTCCTTTTTGTAAGGTGACTTGCTCCAAAATTAAAAACCTTAGTTGACTGATGTTGTGCTTAGCGGTGTCAAAGTGTTGAGCGATGGATGATTTGACATTTTTAGTTCGGATGTTGCTTTTGTGCTCATTAAGTCTAATGCGCATCTTGCGTTCAGTTTTTCCAACATATACTAAGCCGCACGGGCATTTCAGCATATAAATGACGTTTTGACTGTTACGAGTGGCAGATACTCTGAGTTTGATATTAACTCCCTTCTGTGGGTGTTGAATGATGTTGCCTTTAATTATTGAATTGCAGTTGCCACAATTGAGACATGGAGTGGTGCCCCTGTATTGAGATCCAATAGGGGTTTTTGGAGCGGTTAATATTTCTTTTAAGTTCCTTGATCGTTGGTACGCAAATATTGGTGGATCTTTAAATATTTCTCTGAATTCTGCTTCAGTGGCTAGCATGGGCCAGAATCAAATAATCGTTTTTTTGAAAGAGTAGCTTTGTACGGAATATTTAGATACAAAGACACTTCTGTTCTCTGTTGATTTTTTTGCTTTGGTGGTTAGTAATGAGTGTCTGGGAGTTTTATTGGCTTTCTCTTGCGCTTTGTGAAGAATAGTCTCAGGGTATTTTCTTTGCCTGAATTTCTCCATGCATGTATTGCTGCTTTCTGTATATGCAGTATCAGTGCTTGATATTCTTTTGAGTCGTAGTAGTTGAGAGTATGGTAGATGGTCTTTTAAGGATGGTTGGTGAAAACTGTGATAATGGAGTAAGTTGTTACGGTCGGTGGGTTTTGTGTATGTTTGTGTGGTTAGACTTCCATTGTTGTTTTCGATGGTAACATCTAAGAATGAGATACTTCGATTGCTGATGGAAGATGTAAATTGGATGTGATTATCCACTTGATTGAGGTCATCTATTAGGTTTTGCAGAGTTGTGATGGGTCCTTGCCAGAGTATAAAGATATCATCAATGTACCTTTTGTACAGGGTTAGATGTTGTAGCCATGTGATGTTGTTTAGAATGTAGTCCAGCTCAAATCTGTACATGAACAAATTCGCGTATGTTGGTGCGGCACAATTGCCCATAGATGTACCTGAGCACTGTAGGTAGAACTTGTTATTCCATTGAAAATAACTGTGGTATAGTGTAAAATGCATTAATTTCATCAAAAAAACTTTCAAGTCTGTTGGTTTTTCACTGCGGATTAGAAAAGATTCGACTGCCTCCATTCCTTTGTCATGTGGTATGGATGTATACAAAGCTTTAACATCTATGGTACATAGTACTGTGTCTGCATTGATTTTGCCGCGAGTTGTTTCCAGTATGTTCAGAAAGTCTGTGGTGTCTCGTATGTACGTACTCCTGGATTGTACCAAGGGTTGTAGGTGTTTGTCCAGATATTTCCCAACGGGTTCATGTATAGAGTTGATGGTTGATACGATTGGTCTGAATGGTGGATTTGTAGCGTCCTTGTGTATCTTAGGGATCATATAGATATACGGCACCGCTGGATTGATTTTATGTAAATATTTTTCGTCATCTTTACTGATGGTACCTAGGTCTAATGCTTTGTTTAAGATGGTTTGTAAGATCTTCATGAATTCCTGGGTGGGATCAGAAGGTGTCATCATGTATGTGTTCGAGTCATTGATATGCTGTAGGACGTTCATTTCGTAGAAGTCAGAATCCATAATCACCATTGCTCCCCCTTTGTCGCTTGGCGGATCGTGATTTCATTTGTTTCTGCAATTTGTTTCCATGCTTGTTGTTCTTTGTGGGTGAAGTTGGTGATTTTGGTTTTATGAGAACTTGAGGTCTTCTTAAGCTCTTTGAGGGTGATAGTTTCAAATGCGTCCAGTACTTTATGGCTTGTAGGAGCCATAAATGTACTTTTACTGCGTAATCCCAAAAGAGTGTTTTCTTGAGGTCTTGTGATAGGTTCCGTCACAATGTTGTTGAAGAAATGTTTTAATCGAAGAGATCTCATAAATTAAAAAAAACTTATTTCGATGTCAAGAGGATTGGAGTGGTAGGTAGGTACGAAAGATAATCCTTTCTGTAAGATGTTGACTTGAAAATCCGTCAATTTGTGTTTAGAGATATTGATGACTAGGTTCTCTGACTGCGTGTTCCCTTCGCCACAGGTTTTGGTGGTACGGTTTTTCTTCCTACTTCGTCTGGTGGTCTTTGGCCTAAGTCTAAAAAAGACTGATCGGTAGCCTGTGATGTTGATGGGCCTGCTGTTTCCGGCTGTGGTGAGTCGTGAGTTGTTCTGGTTGTGTCAGAAGGTTGGGTCTTGTCTTGTTTACAGGGTGGTCTTTTCTGCGACGCGTCGGAGGAGGATGAAGCGTCTGTATCTGAAAATCGACCGGTGTTGGATCTTTGTTGTCGTCTGTTAGCATATACTTCAGCCCAGGTGTATACCTCTCCTAACTTGTAGTCAACGGTATCTCTTTTGAATTTTCTAACTTTCCTTTCATTATTATCTTTGGTGTACTCATCAAGTTGTTTGTTAATGTCTTGTAGTGTTTTGTTCCAGTCCGTGTCTTCTAATCTAGTAGACAAATCTTGTTTGAGTTCTGTGATTTCTTGATGAAGATCATGTACTAATTTAGATAGTTCCTCTACTATTAATAAAATCAAATCCAACGAGCATTTATTGAGAATAGCCTCCCATTTTTGTGTGAACCGCGTATTGTTCTTGCAAAGTGTGGATTTTAATGCTATTCGTAGCCCCATGGGTATCCTTTGCACTTTGTGGTATTTTATGAGCGTACTTGCGTGTAATCTTTGGTTGATGGCTTTCTTTGAAACGTATAGTAATTGTTTAATGTTTGATTGTATTGAAGTTGTACCGGTGCTGGTTCCTCTGTTTCCTCAAATAGGTTGTAAATCCGTTGAGTATCATCAGTGGTATACACGTGAGTGTCAGCTTTGTTTTCTGTGGATTTCGCGATATCTTCGAGTGACATGATTGGTGCGTGGTCTGTTTTGCTCAGAAGGAAATTTAAGTGGTAAATAAACAGATTGTCGCACTCCTAGATAAGATAATTGTCTCACTGGTAGATAGGTCGGTGGTGCAATTGGGTGAATCCTCCTGAGCGGGAGGATGAATTGAAATATAGGTTGCACTCCTTAATCGTAAAGAATGTCTCCCTTTTGCACTCGTATGAAATGAAGTTGATTGACAGGTCAACAATGTTTCTTGGTTACTTTGGTCTTTTATTTGATCAAAACTTAAATTCATTAATTTTTCATGGTTGAGTCGTTACAAAAACGTTTTCACTGATTCCAAAATGCGTACATGAAACTTGATGCAATTCATACTGCCCAATGCATTTCAGGCTGGTGAGCCCTTCATCAGGGGCTGTCAAGCTGAAAACAAAAATGGAGATGAGGAAACAGGGAATCATAACGTGTGTGTCATGCTCGTACATTGTGTAGTTTTAGTAACGTGATAGTCAAAAGTGTATGTGAGTGATTGATAGCCAAAGTAGGAAAAACGAGAAGACTCGAATTAGTGAGAGGGGGAGTGAGAATATCAAGCACTGATACTGCATATACAGAAAGCAGCAATACATGCATGGAGAAATTCAGGCAAAGAAAATACCCTGAGACTATTCTTCACAAAGCGCAAGAGAAAGCCAATAAAACTCCCAGACACTCATTACTAACCACCAAAGCAAAAAAATCAACGGAAAACAGAAGTGTCTTTGTATCTAAATATTCCGTACAAAGCTACTCTTTCAAAAAAACGATTCTTCGATTCTGGCCCATGCTAGCCACTGAAGCAGATTTCAGAGAAATATTTAAAGATCCACCAAGATTTGCGTACCAACGATCAAGGAACTTAAAAGAAATATTAACCGCTCCAAAAACCACTATTGAATCTCAATACAGGGGCACCACTCCATGTCTCAATTGTGGCAACTGCAATTCAATAATTAAAGGCAACATCATTCAACACCCACAGAAGGGAATTAATATCAAACTCAGAGTATCTGCCACTTGTAACAGTCAAAACGTCATTTATATGCTGAAATGCCCGTGCGGCTTAGTATATGTTGGAAAAACTGAACGCAAGATGCGCATTAGACTTAATGAGCACAAAAGCAACATCCGAACTAAAAATGTCAAATCATCCATTGCTCAACACTTTGACACCGCTAAGCACAACATCAGTCAACTAAGGTTTTTAATTTTGGAGCAAGTCACCTTACAAAAAGGACGAAACACCCAACACTTACTCCAGAGGGAGATATACTGGATAAATAAGATGGATTCTATCAGCCCCAAAGGACTGAACGAACGTTGTGACCTCAGTTGCTTTCTATGAAACGCACCCCGTATAGTTCCCATCGCACTTTGTATTGTATTTTGATGATTATTCTCAATGGTTTACCTGATGGTTATACTCTTATATTTTTTCACATTTTCATGTTTGTGTTCATATGTACACGATTATCATGTCCTCTGGTTTACACAGGCTTGTACCTTCTGGTGTTCATGCTCGCAACACCACTATTCAGTCTCCACATACCTCTGATTAAACTTCTTCTCTTTCACCCTTTACCCTTGTCCCTTGACATTTACACAGTAGCGTCCCACACTTCCGTTTTCACTTCTTTCACACTTTCTTTCATCTTTCCGAGCATTTCGCACCATTCCGAATTGATTCTTTATCACTACTTTTTATGTTCGCCCTTCTAGCAATCCTTCCGTACATATCTACAGCGCACTCCGTCGTTACAGGACCCCTATGTATACATCTATCCTTTTCACCACGTGTTGTACACCACGCCGCTCTCGATCTACCATCACGTTTTTTCCAGTTGACTTCATCCTACACACTTATTATTATTATTATTCTTTTTGACACACAAATACAGGAACTACGAGTCTTTCCACTCTGTGGTTCTACATGCGCGTACCAATCAGACGCGGACAGCATACTTAAACCAACACAGTTTCAGTTCATCGATTCTTCGACCCCGATCCCGGAAATACCGAGTTCACACTTGCAGACGGAACTACGAGTCTTTCCTCTCCGTAGTTCTACACAAGTGCACCAATTAGACGTACACAGTATATTTAAACCAATGATGTCTCACTTCATTGAATCTTCGATCCGGACCCCGGACACTCTGTGTTTACACTCGTAGACGGACACCTCGTACACCGGCTTACTTTCTTGCCAAGTAAGTGTATGCTTAATGGAATTACAGAGTTCCCCGATCATTCTATTGTAATCCTCGGTACCAATTTGCGTTGCTTACTTTTTATAGGAGCCACTCCGAGTTCGTTCTCGGATCCTGACTTGTTCAAGCGCCCAGAACGTCTTTGTTAAGTGAGTTCTGTTACGCGTGTTTTATTTACCTTCTTCACACGTGCTGGGCAATTTTATTTTTATTGGCTTTATCACTTCTGTGGGTATGTGCTCTACACGCTCTTTAACTTGGTTTCTGGATTAGAGTTCCAGTCACTCCCCCTCTCACTAATTCGAGTCTTCTCGTTTTTCCTACTTTGGCTATCAATCACTCACATACACTTTTGACTACCACGTTACTAAAACTACACAATGTACGAGCATGACACACACGTTATGATTCCCTGTTTCCTCATCTCCATTTTTGTTTTCAGTTTGACAGCCCCTGATGAAGGGCTCACCAGCCCAAAATGCATTGGGCAGTATGAATTGCATCAAGTTTCATGTATGCATTTTGGAATCAGTGAAAACGTTTTTGTAACGACTCAACCATGAAGAATTATTGAATTTAAGTTTTGATCAAATAAAAGACCAAAGTAACCAAGAAACATTGTTGACCTGTCAATCAACTTCATTTCATACGAGTGCAAAAGGGAGACATTCTTTACGATTAAGGAGTGCAACCTATATTTCAATTCATCCTCCCGCTCAGGAGGATTCACCCAATTGCACCACCGACCTATCTACCAGTGAGACAATTATCATATCTAGGAGTGCGACAATCTGTTTATTTACCACCAAAAAAGAAGGAGACATCACAATGGTATTGGCGAATGATGGAGGAAACTGAGGGGAAGTTTACGATGCCTCAAGAACTGTGGGAGAGATGCTTGCCAGAACCAACGCTGGAGAAATTATAGCAAGTACCTTTTTCTATGCTATATCAAGTGCTCAAACCTGCCTTTTTAAGGAGGAATCAACTTTTCTCTATCTACAGGGTTTTTGGACGCCACTTAAGCTGTCAAAATTCAGAGATAGAGGGGAAGTGGCATGTCCAAGATGTGGGCAGAGGATGGCAGACGATCTGCACATGGTTTTGAGATGTCCAAAGATTCAGGTATTCTTGGGCGAGGTGAATAAGGCATTGACAGATACTTTGAAGATAAAACTCAAGGTAAGCCCTATACTTGTTTTCTTTGGTGTGGCCCAGGAAGTGAATGAACAGGATAAAGATAAGCGTAAGTTAATATTTGATACAGTGTTACTGGCACGCAGAGAAATATGCAAAAATCGGACTAACTTGAATCCTTCCGTATATATAGAATGAAGAGTATCGTTAGAATATTTTTTTAGGATGGATGCAGTTTCTCTAGAAAAAAAAGATATGCCTTTTGGCTTCCAATGGTGAAATGGACTGGACAGAATAGATGGGGATTAGGAAGGGGATAGGTAGGGACGGTCCAATGATTAAGCCCCAACTAAACCTCAGCAATGCACATATCACTCCCATTCCTATATCGTCCTCCCACTTTTGGTTACCGTTTTCCTCCGTGATTGTTTCAGAGGGAGAGTCGAATATAACGGAAAATGCGGTAAAGTGCAACTGGAAGGGTTTCGGATAAAGGCAGATCAGACTGTCCTGTCCCGGCACAAGGGAGTGGTTAGCTCAGAAATAAGTGCTGAGGATAGTGAATCTGAGGCTAATGAGGAAAAAAAAAAACGCATTGGTCTTTAAGTTATTTGGAATCAACCGTCGGTGTTGCTGCTCAACGCCTGGTGACCCAGATTCTTTTGTCTTATTGGAGCCTTACAATGCTGTATGGCTGCTACCATTAGATTACAGGGTTGACATCTTCTCTGCACCTTTTTCCTCATCTAACCTGTTGTATGTGGCATGGAAGGGATTTGATGTGGTAAGCAAGAAAATGTTCTTCTTGGGTACACTGGCTTTATATTTTTGTAGTGTTAAATGCTTGTTGACCGTCACACCCATGTTCTTTGGGAGATGGCACAGAGGGTGATTCTGCTGCTTCCAGATCTTGTCAGTGACCACTTTACTGACATTGTTTGTTATGGTTTTGGAGCTGCTAAACAACTTCATAGGTTGCACATTTCACTGTCCTCTGTAACTGATTTCTCATTTGAAAGGGATTTTAGAGGTTGCTCAGGCAGGCTGTTGGTTGTTCATGGTTTGGTCATGGAGTTGCCTTTGCTTTGTTGCCTCCCTGTACTACACTTCTGTATTCCTTGGTGTTAAAGTAGTCTTTTCTGCCTTGTGGTTTCTCATCCGAGGTACTAAACCCTTTTACTGGGCTTCACCCTCCCATTGGCATCAGTCTAGTGCTTCTATGTCCATGCATATTTTATGGGAAAGATTTCTTGTGTTTGTGGAGATGTGACTACTAGTCTTGCTCCTAACGTCCTTGAGTATGGGGTCCTGGTTTTGGTGGGAGTATCTGACACAAGGCATGCCATTTCGGGGCGTGGCTTGGCGCCGACCGTAATGGCCGCCTGACTACGGAGCTACGCCGGAGCTAGGGCTCAAAAACCCGTGAAATCCGACTAAAATCCGGCCATTCGGGTGCTGAACAAAGGAATCGCCGTCGGAAAGCATCAGGACACCTGGGAGCCCTCGGAACCGTGGTTGGCTCCACTGTGTCAGCTTGCGGGAGCTGGTGGAGTTCGGGGCCGGCGGCGCCTGGAACTGAGCGCGGCTCGACCACGGCCGCGTGAGCGCGAAGACCGCGCATTGCCCAGCTCGTTGCTACTGGCGATTGGGGAGAGGAGCACTGGGATCCATGCGCGCTTCTGAGAGCTCTGCCATACACAACGACGACAGAAAAACCCGCGCTGGTGTCGGACCGGGCGTACATGCTGCTCTGGACACCGGGAGGTGCGAGAGACCCTGGCGAGGCCTGGAGGTGGAACGGGCCGCGAAATTGAGCTGCCTGGGTGTTGCGGTTGGGTCGGGGGTGCCCATGGAACCCCCCGCAGCGCAGTGAAGGCGGCAGCGAACTAATAAGGTGCCATAGGTGAGGACCTGCGGCCATCGAAGGTTCCGCGGAACGAGGAGAACCCGCGCAGCGGTTGCCGTGGAGCTTCTGTGGTGACTGCAGTGGGCCGAAAGAAACGGCTGCGAATCTGCACGACGGGCGTTTGCGGCTCCAATAACCCAGCGGTAGCAGAGATTCAGTAGGGAAGGGGATACGTGTTTCCCCCCCTCCCTCGCCCCCCCCCTGTCCATCTAAATCCGTGCCTGGGAAGCACACGAGGAGCGGCTGGAGGGCTCGGGTGTGACCCGGGCCACGAAGACGCAGGACGACACTCCACCGGTGGGGGAGAGTTGTGCCCCGGGTGCGATCACGCTCGCTGTGCCTGGGAGAAGAGGCCCAGAGGACTCCCCTGCCACGTCTCCAGCGGAGCAGGTTAGCAGCACGCGCAGCGGTGGGGAGCACGGCGCGAAGGCGTAGGAGTCCCCGGGAGCCATCCAAGTGCACCTTTGGATCTTCGGCGTGACGGTGAGCAGTGGACACTGAGGTGAGGTGGACAGCCCGAATAGGGGGTAGCAAGGACGCGGGTGGTTGATCACTCGGCTGACACTGCCATACCTGCGCCCCCCTCCCCCCCCCCCCAGACCGCTACAGAAATTAGATGGCAAGACTGAGTGAAACCACGTGGCACGAAAATACGCCTGGAGCCCCTCGGGAGCAACTACGGTGTGTAGGGGAGAGGCAAGGAGACCGCGTAGCCAGTGCTGGCAGCAGGGACGGCCAGGACGGAGTTGTGACCCAACACCTGCACCGCTCCTGGCTGAGTGGGGCCAGGGCACAATATAGAGATTGGCCGACGGTGAGGCCGCCCCCCGAAGGGGCATACGAGGGGAACCTGGTGCGGCCGGGATACCGGGGGCGGCCGGCTAGCGGCCGTCACACAGTCATGAGGCCTAAACACGGAGCCACCGTCCAGTCCAACAAGCTAGACAAATACGCGGTTCCCAAGTCGTCCCAACCGCTTGAGGAGGGGGACAGGAACGGACAGGGGGAGACGGAGCCGTCGCTGCAGTCCATCATGGCAGCCATCACGGGACTGGGTACCACCCTCGAAACCAAAATGGACAAGATGTCGATAGAAATGAATCTTATGAGGGCTGACATGCAGAAAACAACGGGTCAAAGAAACGGAATCCAACGTCACAGACCTCCAGACGACTACTAAACGACTGGAGGAGCGAATAAATGTTTTGACTCATCAACACCGCCAAATGGCGGCGAAGCTCGAGGACCAAGAAGGGAGGGCCCAACCCAGTAACATTAGAGTGGTGGGAGTCCCAGAGGGCCTGGAGGGACCGAGTGTGGACCTCTTCCTGGAGGACCTCATAATAAATCACCTCAAGCCTAAAAAACTCTCCTCGCTCTTCACGGTGGAACGGGCGCACAGGGCACTGCTCCCGAAACCGAAACCAGGGGCGGCACGTAGAACGATCCTAGCCAAAACTACAGGGACCGGGACGCCATCCTACAGGCCGGGAGGACTAAGGGAGATGTGCAATACGAAAATGCAACTACCCGATTTTTTCCGGACTTCACTCTTAAGGTCCAACAAGAGCGGCGGTCCTTCGAAGGGGTGAAAGCCGCCTTGCGGCAACGCGGGATCAGATACATGATGTTCTTCCCAGCGAAGCTCAAGATTCTTGTAGACGATGCCTCGTTCTTCTTCACCAGCCCTCAGGAGGTGCAGGATTGGCTGGATGGGACGGTCAACCGCAGGAAGCGCCCCACGCGAGAACGACGGAACCCGCAACCCGAATGGACTTACCCGGGGGAGACGGAGCGGCCCGTGAATCACGCGCTGACCGCGATTGGCGGTCGCGGTCTACTAGCCCGGTCCGGGCACCATCAACCCAAGACTCAGGACTATAGTGCTGCTGCTCCCCACTCTGGAGAGGACTTCAAAACCGTAACGTACAATGGGGGGGGCCATGCCCCAACTAGTCAACCGGGGGTGGGAAGGGAAGTTCGGACACCCACAACACACCCTATGCTTGTTTTTAAATCATTGGGAGCTCCGGGTGCAGGGCGCGAGCCAGCGACAAATAGCACGGAAGGGGCTGTCCAGCTTAATGGGGCGCCGGGCACTATAAGGGTCCATGACAGTATCTCTTGATCCCGTATATGGCAACTATTCAGTTCAACACGGGGGAGGGGCCCATGCGGCTGGAGTCGGCTACTGTTCACTTCCCCAAGGCACAGTTGTTAAATTTAGGGGCGATAGGCACTCTGCTGGTTGGGAATGTGGGTAGTTTAGAACCTATGTGGCAGGGTAGCAGGGAAGGGGGCGGGGACACAGAAGTTTGTATGTGTGGGGTTTTTGTTTCTTGGATTGTTGTTGATGTTAGGGGTGGTGGGTACTGGGGGTTCTTATTGGTCAAGCAAACGCACAGCATCAGTCACACGTTCGGGCTACATTCCCCGTGAATGGCCCACTACTATCTGTTTCCAAACTCAATATGCATTGTGATAAAAGTCTTAAAATACTAAGCTGGAATGTCAACGGGTTGGGAGATAAAATAAAAAGAAGTATCGTGCTGCAATATCTCAAACGCCACTCCCCTGACGTCGCATTGCTGCAAGAAACGCACTTAATGGGGAACACATGTAGAGCACTCAACCGATGGGGCTATAACATGGTAATGCATGCGGGGTTCACGACAGGGTCCAGAGGGGCGGGGATCCTGGTGCGCCGCACTTTCCCCTTTGCGGTTCAGCGCACATGGACAGATCCATTGGGGCGCTTTGCCGCGGTCGCCGGACAATGGGAGGGCCGAAAACTCATTCTGGTGGTAGCGTACATTCCGCCCGGGTTGCAAGCGCAGTCCTTTCAGGACCTGGGCGCCTTTTTGTTAAGCCTGCCTACAGGACACCTCGTGATTGGAGGTGACTTTAACTCCGTAGTGTTGGGGGAATGGGACAGGCACCCTCCACGGGATATAGGGCTGGGGCAGCAGTGGCTCCCACAATTTCTTGACGCTTTTGGCCTAGTCGACCTTTGGCGGAAACACCATCCCACTGGTAGAGGATATACATTCTTGTCGGGGGCACACTGTACGCTGTCTAGGCTCGATTACATTCTCTCCCCGGTACAGACAGACATGAACACGACGGAAATTCGTCACCTACCTAGAGGTATCTCAGACCACTCGCCCCTCTGGGTCCATCTAACGATAGGGGACAGGACGGTCGGTGGCTTGACGCCAATAAATCCCTGGCACCTTAAGAACCCAGAGACTAGAGCCATACTGGTGAAAGTAATCGATCAATACTTTGTGGACAACGAGGGCACAGTGGACTCACCATCCACGTTGTGGGAGGCATTCAAAACGGTACTCAGGGGACAGGCTATCTCAGTCGCAGCAGGTAGACGTAGGGAAAAAGAAAAACAGTTGACAGATATTGAGCACGAGAGCACGGGACTAGAGGAGAAAATTGGGCACAGCCCGGATGACGATATCTCCCATCAATTGCAACTCAGAGCTTCAGAATATAAGGCCATTGCCACAGATGCTGCGAAAACCCTTTCACGGGACAGAGATGGGCGTATCTACGACCAAGGTGACAAGGCGGGCAAACTTATAGCGTGGCTGGACAAGAAAGAAAGGGAGCAAAGAGTGGTACCGGAAATCAGGAGTACAGCGGGTATACTCCTCACAGAGCCAAATGACATAGTGCGGGAATTCGCATCACACTTTGAGAGGGTATATCAGAGTCAGTCTGATCTCACAGAGGATGACTCGACCGAATTCTTGGCGGACATTGTGCTCCCCACCCTTACGGACCTGGAACACGACCAGATGGAGGAAGATCTCACGTCAGAGGAACTGACCAAAGCAATAGGGGATCTCAGGGTGGGTAAGGCGCTAGGTCCCAATGGCCTCCCTATCAAACTATACAAGCTTAAGTCAGATAGGATAGCCCCGTATTTGAAAGCCATGTTTTACGATAGTAAGACTAGAGGTACATTGCCGAGGGATCAGCGTATAGCCACACTGGTGGCTATCCCCAAGCCAGGTAAACCTAGGGCTGAGTGCACGTCATAAAGACCAATCTCACTCCTTAATGCGGAACCCAAAATTCTGGCCAAAGTGTTAGCCAACAGACTCCGGAATGTCCTAACCAAACTAGTTCACCCTGACCAATTGGGCTTCATGCCACATCGCAATACAGCCCTCAATTTGCGACGCCTTCACGGAGTTCTGGGACGATGCCCCGGAATACAGGAAGACGCCATGGTGGTCTCATTGGACGCAACCATGGCGTTCGACACCCTTGAATACCTCTTTGCAGTACTCAAGAAGCTCGGTTTCGGACCCAAGTTTATAGGATGGGTGCGCCTACTCTACGCCGAGCCGCTAGCAACAGTGTTGGTAAACAACAAGATGTCCGAGGTATTCACACTAGGCAGGGGAACCAGACAGGGCTGCCCTTTATCGCCGTTGCTCTTCGCTCTCTCCATTGAACCACTCGCGGCCTAGATACGCAGGGATGTCGCCATCCGGGGGCTCCATTGGACGGAGGGCTGGGAGGACAGGATTTCTTTCTACGCGGACGACATCTTACTTTATCTTTCCTCCCCTGCGCGTTCCTTACGAGTGGTACTAGATATTTTTGCCAGCTTCGGAAGAAACTTAGGCTTCCGTATTAATTGGAGCAAGTCCATGATCTACATGCTCCATGGAGCGGCCCCCCCCCCACTCCCACGGGAATGTGCGATTCAGGTAGCGGAGGACGGCTTTCGGTATCTAGGTATATTCGTAACTACTGATGTCAAAACGCGCTATGAGCGAAACCTGGTACCTCATTTGCAGCGGCTTCGGCGAGATGTGGATATTTGGAAGACTTTGCCCCTGTCCTATCTGGGGAGAGCGGCGTTATTTAAAATGATGGCGCTGCCTAGATTCTTATATGCCCTCCAAAACTACCCAGACATTGTGCCGCAGGCCTTCTTTAGGGAGGTCGAGTCCCTGCAGCGAGAATTACTATGGGCTGGTAGACCTCGGATAGCACTAGGCAAGCTCACGCTGGGGTGGTATGACGGGGGAATAGCCCTGCCAGACATTCGTAAGTACTATTGGGCAGCGCAACTGGCCGCGATCAATCAATGCCAGTACGGCAGCGGCGATGACCCTGCCTATGGAATGGACAGATGGTTGTTGCCGGGTGGTGACTTCACGAGAGCACTTTATTCCAGACCTACTAGATACACGTTCACGGGCCCCACTAAACACGCAGTCCAGATTTGGCATGTGGCAACCAAAGCTCTGGGATGGGCCAATAAACTCACATTGGCCACCCCCCTTTGGGATGCGGAACAATTGGGGACTCTGGGGCGCACTAAGGGGTTTAATAAATGGGACCTCATCGGTATTTCGTACATTAGGGACCTGTGGGGGCGGGATGGAGTGGTGACGTTCGCTGCTCTTCAGCAGACATACGAATTGGCCATGTCAGAACACTTCCGTTACACACAGATTCGCCACGCTCTACAGGCCAACATCCAACCAGGCACAAAGCAACCTGAGGCGTCCCCGCTTGAGGACAGATTACTTGATGGACATCTCCCAGATAGATGTATCTCCCTCACGTATAAAAAACACATTCACCACACCCCTGATCCCCTCACGACACTCAGGGAAAAATGGATCCGTGATGGTCTAGAAATAGATGATGAGGAATGGCAAGAGGCACTGTCCTCACCCTAAGAAGTGGCTATATCAGTGAAATTCAAACTAGTACAGCTAAAAATTTTACATAGAGTATACCTCACAGGGACCCAACTGATTCACATGGGAAGCAGTGTGGACGGGCTATGCAGGAGAAAATGTGGAATGCAGGGCGAATTCCTACACGTACTCTGGGAGTGCCCACTGGTTCAAGTCTATTGGCGAAATATCCTGAAAATCATGAGTACGGTGTGGGGAGTGCCTTTGCTGCCGGAGGCCAAGAGATGCATTCTGAACATCTGGGAACCCACAGACTTAAATGTGACAGGGAGGCTATGGGTCACACTTGGGCAGATGGTTGCCAAGCGCAACATAGCACAGCTCTGGGGGGCGGCTGCCTCGCCTACGCTAAAGAAATGGAAGGAAGATATGGACTGGTGTATGATTCGTGAGAAAACTGTATATATTGCACGGGGATGTCCCAAAAAATGGTTGGGTATTTGGTCTAAATGGAACGTGTACCGGGGGGGATTGTGTGAGCCGCCACTTGTCTCTGCCCCAGAAGACCACTGTGCGATCTAAAATCACAATGCATGTATTATGACTTTACCCGCCAAGATTAGCAATATTTACGGATACGTGTTAAACTGGATGCTACTGGAATATATGTAATGCACAAATGTATACTATGACCACAGTCTCTTCAAGTTCAATAAACAGAGTTAAAAAAAAAAAGACATGCCATTTCTTGGCTTGTGAATTCTGTTTAGTGCTTTCTGAGATGTTGAGATCTGCTCTTTTTATGATTATTCTCATATAGGAAGAGCTGGTGTTCCTTTGGATTGTCTACTTTGGGCCCTCTTTTGGATTTTGGAAGGCTTCATGGTCTTCTGCCCTGGACTGCTGTTGCTTGTTGCTGATTGAGGCTCATATCAAGCTGAGCGATTTTGATGAGAGTTCTTAGGTTGCACCTTTGATGCCGTTATTTGTCCTCCAGCTGAATATAATAGTGGAGAGCACTGCACCAATATCAACTGGTCCATGGCTTGCTTCTTAATGCTTTCAGCTGTCCCATCTTTCCAACCTCTTTGACTGATTCATTTTTGGATTGCTGTAGGCCTGCTTTTTTTATGCATAGTTAGTTTTTACTTGAGGGATTTGGCACTCTGTTGTATGTGTGGTGATTCACTACTGGTTATGCATTTTGGATAGTTCTGTTGGCTACTATTCCTGGTTTCTGTCTCCAGCCATAAGGCATTTGATGCATAGTATCACAACTGCGTGATGTCAACTTTCTCTCATAAATGATGGTTTGTTGATCCTGTTGCTGGGATCTATTTATGCTCTATGTGGGCACTACTGCTGAAGCATGTCAGAGTGCCCATGTTAGCTGGTTCGTTTCTTCTTTCTTGGTCCTCTGTGCCATTACCCTTCACCCCATAATGGGAGCAGGGTTCGGCCTATATCCCATTACTGCTCTTTTCGCTTGACAGATGAATGGGTCGCAATTGCCATCGTCTTCTTTCTTCCCTGCAGATGTCACATCCATTGCTGTCCTTGGTGCCCTGGCTCTACCGGATACTGTTTCTTTCTGTTAGCATGGTATTGTTGGAATTTCTGCAATTCTCGAGTTTTCCGCTGCTTTGGATTAATATGTTCTACTTCATCATTTCTGCACTCTTGTGGAATACTCTCTTGGAGTGGTCCTTAGCCAGGGTTTATCCTTTTGCTACTTTGAATGGTTGGTTGAATTACATGTAATGATGCCCTATGTTTCAATGATGCGTGGTTAATTTTCCAATACATTATTTCCTGCTACTTTATTTGGTTACCTTTTGACCTTTCCTGATTCTACTGCTTTCCTTTTTTTTTGGTTGCTGTCTTCCACTGTTACAGTGAGATACCCTCCTGATGATCTTTGTGTTTTAATGCCTTTCTTTGTCCTTGTTTCTTTCTGGTTCTGTATGGCTGGCACCTGGTACAAATACCTTTTCTTTTCCTTTTTGGGGTGGTCTTCACCATCTTGTGTTCTATCCGACGAGTTGGTTCTACAGGTTTTAGCTCTTCAGTAAGACATGTTCCTGCTGTCTGCTATAATTTCACTGCTACAGTTGTCCGCTAGTATCTTGGGGTACAGGATAAATACTTTGTGTTCTGATGAGCCCTGTTTAGATACTTCTGCTTTTAGGTTGCTGCCTGTTTTGAAGCTCATTATTGTGCTCTTAAGCTTGTTTTTTCTGTCCACCAGTCACTATGTCTTAGATCTAGCATCTTTTGGAATGGTTTCCCCTGACTTTTTGCCTGTTTTGACTGTGTTGGCATTTTCTTACTTTAACCTTTCTGTGCTTCTGCCTGTCCCTTGAGTACACATCAGGGCTTTGGGCATTCTCTCTAGACAGTCACACAAAAAGGGAACTGAGGTGTGCTCTGCATATCCTGATTGCCCATCACTAGGTTGATGGGTCTTCCTGTGCTAGAGTGAGAGGGAGGAGCTGACACTTGCACCTGAAAAGAAATATGCCTGCCCCCACAGAAAGAATTACATACCCCTCTGTAGGGGGTCCGGAGTCAGGGCAAGGAAGGGAAGGGTTTGGTGCCCTATAAACATCTTTCTTTGAAGTCTCCCTACTTTAAAGGCTGCAATGGGTGTAAGCACTGGATCTCTGACACCATATACTCAGAAAACTACTGGGCTGAGGACATTCTGCCAGTCGAGTCCGGCCTGGTAGTTTCATCTCACCAGGGTGGGAAAGTAGCAAATGATGAAGCATGTCACATTATGTGAGTGAGCCTACCTCGTCCAATTCTTGGAATTGCCCATTTCTCTACAGGGATATTAGCAGTAGGTAGATAGTATGACACTAACTATGGATAGGGGATAATTCCCTAAGCACATCAAGAGGGTGCCACACCAATTCTGTGTTTGGAGTGTTTTATAAGAGGCAGATGTGGACCCAGTACATCTCCTCTTTCTCTCTGGTGTTCTATTACATCTAAGACTTCACCTGCATCTTGCTACCAGCACCTGGGCTCCTTTGCTGTGAGTCCTGCTCTGCAAAGTGGTGCCAAACTCAGTCCTCGGCCCTTGGAATTGAGTGTTTGGTGCTGCAGCCCAAGAACCCAATGGAGCGCCACCAGAGCGTCATTCTGTACCAGCGCATTCCCCTGCAAAATCGGCGCTTTGGTGCGCATTGCTGCTGTCTGCACAGAAGCCGTGGACACCGCTCACCAAGTGCACAGAGCAACAAACTCGACTAACAATGCAGCCCCAGCTTTGCCAACGCAGCACCTCTGAATCACTGTTGCTCCGCGAGTCTCGGACAATGCATCGGCGATGACAGCGACACCCTATCCCCAACACATTCCCAGCCCGGCGCAGCTTCAATTCAAGGTATTGCCTTCAGCCCAGCAGTTCGACATCTATGCCTCGGAACCGACACACAGTACTCTTCATATCTGTGCATTAACTTCTTTTCCTGACTTCAGAACCAACGCATCTGCTGCTTCTCCTCACCTCCGTATTTCAACTCATCGTCCCCGAGCATCAACGTATCCTACGTACTGTCAGCGGGTCTGTGTGACTCCTGAATTCGGCCCATGAGCCATCTCGGTCAAGTGCGACCAGATAGCTCCAGATAAAGCTATTGGTTTCTAAGCACTGCATTTTGATGTAATCTTGCAAAATGTATATCTCGACTTGTGTATGTTGGATTTTTGTCATTTGGGTCTTGTTTTACTCAGTAAATGTTGGCTATTTTTCTAAACTGGTGTGGAGTTCTTTTGTGGTGCTTTCACTGTGTTACTATGTGTGTATGTGCACAAATGCATTACACATTGCCTCTTTGGTTTAGACTGCTCTGTGGCAAGCTACCAGAGGGTAAGCACAGGTAAAGTTTTAGTGTGTACTACACTTACCCTGACTAGCATTGTGGTTCCTGCTTGGACAGGGTGCATACCTCTGCCAACCAGAACCCCAATTTCTAATACTGTGTCTGAATGATTTGGTGTACTTGCTATGATGATGGTTCTTTTATATATTTCTGTCTCAGTCCTCCTCCATGCGGCACTACTCTGGTAATAGATTCATGAGGTAAGGAATCTGAAGATCGACGTATTCATCAAAAGAGGCCACTACTAACCATGAGCAATGATGTTGCTAGTGGGTACTCATGTCTACTTGCAAGTCCCCCACAAACCCATCCACCTCCCCATTCTAAGGGCGGGTAACAACACAGAACAGAGTATGGCTTATGCACTGTATTGCTTTCACTTCCTCAGGCTTATATCTGCATTTAAGTACGGCAGGTAGGAGAGGACAAGAGCTGACATCAGAGCACCAGGTTATACCATACATGGCTCATAACGCCACATCTTGGGAGGTGCCAGAATTGTCTGGTAGCCATGGCGCTACTTGTCAAGCAGAAGAGCTATTGCAAAACTCCCGGAACCTGTCTGCCACCAGGGGGAGATTGATAGGTGAGTAATCTTGTTGGGTTCTGACCTCAGAACTGATAGCCTTATGCCGCCATAACAACTGTGACATCTGGTAGAATGTAGGAATGTTGATGTTCAAAGTTACGGACAGTTGCTAGCTGCGGCCTGCTCTGCCGGTTCTGTAATTGCAACTCCAATGAACCTTTGAAGCCTACCCTGGACCTGTCTTCATTTGGAACTTTTCAGATCTGCAGGCAGATTGAGTATCCACCAGAAAGATCATTACCAAAGACAAGTCCTCTTTTAGGTCTCACATACGCAGCGCGCATGCGCTGCATAGGATAAGACCTTTAGAAATCGCTTCAGCTTTGCAGCCAAAAATGTGCACGCATTGCATTGCTTTGAATGGCAACGCGTGCACGTTTGGCGATTTCCTTGCGGGAGCGAGCTTTGACACATGGTTCCTGCTCGCTCCCGCAAGGGAAACAGGCGCAGGCCCCCTCCTCTTTCCCTTCCCCTGCTGCCTCCTCCTCTCCTCGTTTGTTTCACTCCGGCAGCATACCCGATGGCATCTCAGCACTAGTTATTAAGCTAAGAGTCTGCACTATCAAGAGAAAGTTGTTTTCATTGTTTTTTTCTGCTTGTCTTAACTGTGTGTTAATGTGCTGTCACTACTACTTAGGAAACAAAGATGACAAGGAATAGAGGAGACACCTCACATGTAGATGTGGTCGGAGTTATAAGCCCTGACTGTTGCGACAGAAAGAGGTGCACACCGACCCTTTGTGCCAAAATCTACGTTCACCTCCTCCTGAAACATCAAACACTGTAGGTGAACTCCCACTTTAAGAACTCTGCAGAGGCTCAGAAGAAAAGTTCACAACAGGTCCGCAGTAAGGTCTCTGCAGAGCCTCGGAAGAATAGTTCATAATAGGTCCGCAGTCACCCGCTCTGTTTCTGTCTTGCCTCGTTGCATTACTCTGCACACCAAGTCACCTGTGAACTTTCTGCCTCAAAGTGATGTGTTTATTTAGATTTTAATGAAAAACTAGGAACCTGGTCCCATGGTTCTCTTTTTAAGTCTGACACGGAGAGAAACAGACATTTGCACTATGCATTCACCAGGCCATATGCAAACCCACGAGCACTTGCACACACACACACACACTCACGCACACACACGTACAAACACACACTTGCACGCGTCCATAGACACACATACATACACACTCATACATAAGGCCGTACACAGGTACACCAACACCCAAGTATACATCCAAGCATACGCTGAGACAAACATGCAAAGACATACACATGCCTACGTACTGCCACATAGACACAAGACTGGGCCACTAGCACACACATACATAAACAGGCTTACACACACAAGACTTTGAGTCCATATAGACGTATGCATATAAAGGCAATCATAGATCCATGTTCATTCATGTACCCATGTGACAACCCATTCATATATATGGCCCCTGACACACAGAGACAGACATATAAGCAGCCATACATACACACGGTATATTCAAATAGCCATTGTTAGAAAAGGTAGACGGACCGGGAGGGTCGGCCGGGGTCAGGAGGAGAGGTCTCCGGGGAGAGCCGTCTCCAGCGATCGTACAGACAAGTAACTTCCCCCCCACAGACGAATATCACACACGGATAAGGTTCAGTGATCTTTATAGGCACTTATTTAAGGTACGGTGAAATAGTACAAGGAGGTCTGGACTCAGGGGTCCCCTCGATTAGAGTCTCGCAAGGTAGGGAAGGGGGTAGCGGGACAGTCTATTTACCAATCAGGTAATTCGGTTGAGGTGATGACGAGCTCACAATCCTCGAGCTTGGTGGTTAGGTGGTCTGGGCCGCGGCAGCGCCAGCAGGTCCCGGTGTGGATGGTCGATACAACGGGCCGCGGCAGCGCCAGCAGGTCCCAGGAAGATGAATGTTGCAGAGGGCCGCGGCAGCGCCAGCAGGTCCCGGTGAGGATGGTCGATACAACGGGCCGCGGCAGCGCCAGCAGGTCCCAGGAAGATGAATGTTGCCGAAGGGCCGCGGCAGCGCCAGCAGGTCCCGGTGAGGATGGTCGTTACAACGGGCCGCGGCAGCGCCAGCAGGTCCCAGGAAGATGACTTGTTGCAGAAGGCCGCGGCAGCGCCAGCAGGCAGGACGATGGTTCACAAGAGCGGGCTACGGCAGCGCCAGTAGACCGTCAGGGTTGAGTTCACTCGGTGTCTCTCGACTCCAGGATACAACTGCCTTCCTGCTCCGGAGCTGCCTCAGTTATAGGGCTGGTGCCCTTTGATGTCCGGACCCTCGCACTTGGAGGTCGGAGGGTCCGGGATGAAGGTGTCCAGACACCCAGCAGGGGGTGGAGCCAGTGCCTGGGGGAGCTGGGGGCAATCGGCACCTGGCGGGGGAGAGCCCTTGACACTTCGGTCTCCCATTGATCTGCCAAGTGGTCCGCTCACCTCCTGGGCGGATAGTGGTGCCGGGATGTCGGGGCCGGCCAGGCCCGGGGTTAGGGTCGAGGGGAGGCCATGCGGCCGCGTGGTGCAGGGCCCAAGATGGCGGCTTGACCCGGCCGGGAAAGCCGGTGGGGCTGGACCCCGTGATGAGTAGGGGTCCGAGGGCAGAGGGTCCGTCGGGAGACGGAGTGCAGGTGCTTGTCGCGGGGATATGCCCGGGGGGCCGGAGTTCGGGCCTTGTCGAGCGGGGAGGGAGCGAGCCGTCTGTGAGGCCTGTCCAACATGCGTCCCCCCCAGCTGAAGGCGGGGAGAGTCACCCATCTCCTTGGGGACTCTCTTCGTCGAGGCGGAAAAAGCGGGACAGGCCATCCGCGTTGGCGTGGTCTTGGCCTGGTCGGTGCTCCACGGTGAAGTCCATTCCCTGCAGGGAGATGGACCAGCGCAAGAGTTTTGGGTTCTCCCCCCGCATCTGCATCAGCCATTGCAGGGGTCGATGGTCGGTTTGTACCCGGAAGTGGGTACCGAAGAGATAGGGTCGGAGCTTTTTGAGGGCCCACACTACTGCAAATGCCTCCCTCTCGATGGTGCTCCAACGCTGTTCTCGGGCCAGGAGACGTCGACTGATGAAGGCCACCGGCTGGTCATGACCTTCGGGGTTCAACTGAGAGAGGACGGCTCCGATGCCGTGGTCGGAGGCGTCGGTCTGCACCACAAATTCCCGGCTGTAATCGGGGGCCTGGAGCACCGGGGCGGTGCACAGGGCGGCCTTCAGCTCCTCGAAGGCCGCTTGACAATCAGGAGTCCAATTGACCCGCTTTGGCTGGTTCTTGGATGTGAGACCCGTGAGGGGCCCCACGATGCTGCCGTAGTCCTTCACGAACCGCCGGTAGTAGCCGGTGAGCCCCAAGAAGGCTCGGACCTCGGTCTGGGTGACGGGGGGCTGCCAGGACTGGATGGCAGCAATCTTAAGTTGTAGTGGGGCCACCAGCCCGCTCCCCACTTGGTGCCCAAGGTAGGTCACAGACCCTTGGCCAATCTGGCACTTGCCGGCCTTAATGGTGAGGCCGGCCCGCTGGAGGGCTTGTAGGACCTCTTGGAGGTGACGGAGGTGGTCGGACCAGTGGCGGCTGTATACCGCGATATCGTCCAGGTAGGCAGCGCTGAATTCTTCAAGTCCCGCCAAGACCTGGTTCACAAGGCGTTGGAACGTGGCGGGGGCATTTTTCATGCCAAAGGGCATGACCTTAAACTGATAGTGGCCATCGGGGGTAGAGAAGGCCGACCGTTCCTGAGCCCTGGGGGTGAGGCCGATCTGCCAGTAGCCCGCCGTTAGGTCGAAGATACTGAGGTAGCGGGCGGCCCCCAGCCGGTCGATCAGCTCGTCTGCTCGGGGGATGGGATGGGCGTCGGTCCGGGTGACAGCGTTCAAGCCCCGGTAGTCGACACAGAATCTCAGTTCAGGAGCGGCGCCGGGGGCAGCGGTCTTGGGAACTAGTACGACCGGACTGGCCCAGGGACTGTCCGAGGGCTCGATGACCCCGATCGTGAGCATCTTGGCCACTTCCTCCTGTATGCAGGCCCGTACCCGATCTGGTACGCGGTAGGCCCGGTGCCGGACAGGGGGACTGTCCCCGGTGTCTACGTCGTGCAAACACCAGGGGGTGACCCCGGGGGTGAGGGAGAACAGGGCAGCGAACTGCAGCAGGAGGTTCCGGCAGTCCTGGCGTTGCTCCGAAGTGAGGGCGTCAGAGAGCCGGACCCCGTCCACGGAGCCGTCCTTCTCCTGAGCCTTCAGGAGATCCGGGAGGGGCTCGGAGTCTTCTTCCGTGCCACTGTCTGTAGCCATCAAGAGGCTTAGTTCGGAGCGCACAAAGTGCGGTTTGAGCCGGTTGGTGTGGAGGACCCGAAGGGGGTTCCGGGAGGACCCCATGTCGATGAGGTAAGTGACGGGGCTTTTGCGCTCGACCACTTTGAAGGGCCCCGTCCACTTATCTTGCAGGGCACACGGTTCGGTGGGGGACATCACCCATACTTGCTGCCCAGGCTCGAATTCAACGGAGGAGGCATTGTGATCATACCACCTCTTCATGTCCTCCTGGCTGGCCTCGAGGTTCGCCTTGGCCATCTCCCTGAAGCGCCGGGTCTGGTTTCGTAAGGCCAGGATGTATCTGAAGACGTCTGGAGGGGTCGTTAGGGGGGCCATCTCCCAACCTTCCTTGACTAGGCTGAGGGGCCCTCGCACAGGGTGTCCGTATAGGAGTTCAAAGGGGCTAAAACCGAGGGACTTCTGGGGAACTTCCCGGTAGGCGAAGAGGAGGCACGGGAGCAGTACATCCCACTGGCGACGGAGAGGTTCTTCCAATCCCCCAATCATCCCTTTGAGAGTGCGGTTAAAACGCTCCACTAGTCCGTTCCCTTGAGGGTGATAGGGGGTCGTGAATCTGTAGGTGACCCCGCATTGTTGCCAGAGGGACTTCATGTACTTTGATATGAAATTCGTGCCTCGGTCGCTGACGACTTCTCGGGGGAAGCCTACCCGGGAGAAGATCCCCATCAGGGCCCGGCCAACCACTGGAGCGGTCACTGTCCGTAGGGGCACCGCCTCGGGGTAGCGGGTGGCATGGTCCACTAGTACCAAGATGAACCTGTGTCCTTGTGCCGTACGGGGGTCCAGAGGTCCCACAATGTCTATCCCCACCCTTTCGAACGGGGTGGTGACCACCGGGAAGGGTTGTAGAGGGGCCTTCAGCTTCCGGCCACTCTTCCCGCTGGCTTGGCATGTGGGGCACGATCGGCAGTGGTTCAGGACGTCATTCCTCATTTTCGGCCAGAAAAAGTGGGTCACCAGTCGACTGTACGTTTTATCCTGGCCCAGGTGTCCAGCCAGGGGGACATCGTGGGCTAGGTTGAGCAGAAAGTCTCGGAAGCGGAGCGGTACCACCAGAACTCGACCGGCCCCCAGCTCGGCGATTCTTTGCTCGCTGTAGAGCAGGTCGTTATCCCAGTAGACCCAGTGGGTTCCGGTGGTGTCCCCGGCGTTTTGGGTGCTGGCTTGTTGGCGGAGTCCCTCGAGGGAGGGACAGGTCTTTTGCTCCTGGCGGAACTGTTCTTGGGTGGGCCCCCCCTCTTGCCGCCACTGAGCCAGATCCGGAAGGTCCTGGGGTTGCGCGCCTTCTTCGGTAGTCTGGTCCGGGAGGTCGGGCTCGCCGTTGTCCTCTACGGGGGCAACCGGGGGCGGAGGTGCTGGCCATTCGGTTTCTTCTGAACGGGGGGCGGCACGGCCGGCCATGGATCGGGTGGTTATGCAGGCCCAGTCCGGAAGGCCCAGCATCCCCAAGTGCTCTCTTCTCTCGACGGTGGCCCACGGGGAACTCTCGAGGTCATTCCCCAGGAGGCAGTCCACGGGGGCATCGTCCCGGACCGTCACCTTCAGTAGGCCGGAGACCCCTCCCCATTCAAACGGGACGCAGGCCATCTTGCACATGCTCTCAGAGTTATCTGCCGAGCGGACGGGGCAGAGAATGTTCGGCAGGATCTGCTCGGGCTTCACCAGGTGACAGCGGACGGCCGTCACGCTGGCGCCGGTGTCACGCAAGGCCTCGGCTCTCTGTCCATTAATGGTCACCCACTGACCGTATTTTCTGGTGTTGGCGGGTAGGGGAGCCCGCGGAACCATGTCTCTTCCCCCTAAGCATGCCAGGACCATGGCGGCCGGTTCCCACCCTTGCTGGTCCGGCTCATACTCCTCGGGTCCCTCCGACGACTGCTCTTCCCCCAGGGCAGCGGCAGCTACCTGGCGGGGCTTGGGTGTTTGGTTCAGCGGGCAGTTTGGATCGTTGGCGTAGTGGCCTACTCGCTGGCACCGGTGGCACGTGACGTTGGCTCGGTACCCAGGCCGTAACGGGGGGTTGCCCCGGCCGGCCGGAGGCGGGGTGCTGGCCACGGGTGTTGCTGGTAAGGCGTCTCTCCCTCGCCCCTGGCCCCCTCCTCCTCCCCGAGGACGGTGCTGGCCTTGGTTGCTTCTGTTCTGGTCGTGTGGCCCTTTCCGGCCCACCCGGGTGCTTTCCCACCGGTCAGCTTCGGCGGCGAGCTGCCGGGGGTCAGTCAGCTTACTATCGAGTAGGTGCTGCCTGAGCTCGACGAAACAGTTGTTTGACAGGTGCTCCCATACCATAAGGTTGAAGAGTTGTTCGTAGGTGGTGACCTGACTCCCCTTGATCCAACCCTCGAAGGCCCGGCTGAAATAGTTCACGTACTCCACCCAAGTGGTACCTGGGATCCGGGTGCAATCTCTGAACCTCTGGCGGTACATCTCGGGCGTGAGGCCGTAGCGGGTGAGGAGGGCAGCCTTCATGTGGTCGTAGGACGACATTTGGTGATCGGGGAGCTGCAGCAGGGCATCGCGACCCTCGTTGATAAATCTCCCCCAAAGTCCGGCTCCCCAATCACTCCGGTCGATCCGGTGGGAGGTCATTGCGATCTCATAGGCTTTGAACCACTGTTGTATGTCGTCTTCTCGGACATACTCGCGGACCACATCCTTGGGGATGTGAACTTTTTTCTCGATTGGTCCCGGGGTGTGTGGTCGCTCAGGCACCCCCAGTTCCTTATTCTGTTTGCGCAGTTCTATTTCCGCCAGTCGGCGCTCGTGCTCGAGCGTTATTTTTTTCTCTTCCAGCTCTCTCTGTCTCTGCTTTTCTTCTCGTTCCTCTCGAAGCCGCATATGCTCGAGGTTGAGTTTCTGTTCAGCTAACTTGAGCTCCCCATCCATCTTGAGTCGTGCCATCTCTAATTCGTGTAGTCGGACTCTGTCTCTTTCTCGTATCTCCTCCTGTGAGAGGCCCGTTCCCCGCTCCTCGGGAGTCGTGGCGTTCCCCTCCGGTGCGATGCTGTTTTGGTCTGGTGTGACGCTGCTTTGGTCGGAGGGTCTTGCGACCCCAGTTTCTGTCCACGACTCAAGGGCGCGCTTCAGATCATCCTTGGTACTCAGGCCGGTGGTAGCAATGCCAAGTTCTATGCAAAATTGTCTCAGTTCGCGGTGGTTGTATTCTTCTAATTTCTCCATTTGGAACTTCTCGGTGGAGCTGCTATCTTTGGTCGACATCGTGCTTTGTCGTGGGGCGAGCTACTCTCTGTACGATTACGCGTTGATTTGGATCGCGCCGCTGGCCACCAATGTTAGAAAAGGTAGACGGACCGGGAGGGTCGGCCGGGGTCAGGAGGAGAGGTCTCCGGGGAGAGCCGTCTCCAGCGATCGTACAGACAAGTAACTTCCCCCCCACAGACGAATATCACACACGGATAAGGTTCAGTGATCTTTATAGGCACTTATTTAAGGTACGGTGAAATAGTACAAGGAGGTCTGGACTCAGGGGTCCCCTCGATTAGAGTCTCGCAAGGTAGGGAAGGGGGTAGCGGGACAGTCTATTTACCAATCAGGTAATTCGGTTGAGGTGATGACGAGCTCACAATCCTCGAGCTTGGTGGTTAGGTGGTCTGGGCCGCGGCAGCGCCAGCAGGTCCCGGTGTGGATGGTCGATACAACGGGCCGCGGCAGCGCCAGCAGGTCCCAGGAAGATGAATGTTGCAGAGGGCCGCGGCAGCGCCAGCAGGTCCCGGTGAGGATGGTCGATACAACGGGCCGCGGCAGCGCCAGCAGGTCCCAGGAAGATGAATGTTGCCGAAGGGCCGCGGCAGCGCCAGCAGGTCCCGGTGAGGATGGTCGTTACAACGGGCCGCGGCAGCGCCAGCAGGTCCCAGGAAGATGACTTGTTGCAGAAGGCCGCGGCAGCGCCAGCAGGCAGGACGATGGTTCACAAGAGCGGGCTACGGCAGCGCCAGTAGACCGTCAGGGTTGAGTTCACTCGGTGTCTCTCGACTCCAGGATACAACTGCCTTCCTGCTCCGGAGCTGCCTCAGTTATAGGGCTGGTGCCCTTTGATGTCCGGACCCTCGCACTTGGAGGTCGGAGGGTCCGGGATGAAGGTGTCCAGACACCCAGCAGGGGGTGGAGCCAGTGCCTGGGGGAGCTGGGGGCGATCGGCACCTGGCGGGGGAGAGCCCTTGACACTTCGGTCTCCCATTGATCTGCCAAGTGGTCCGCTCACCTCCTGGGCGGATAGTGGTGCCGGGATGTCGGGGCCGGCCAGGCCCGGGGTTAGGGTCGAGGGGAGGCCATGCGGCCGCGTGGTGCAGGGCCCAAGATGGCGGCTTGACCCGGCCGGGAAAGCCGGTGGAGCTGGACCCCGTGATGAGTAGGGGTCCGAGGGCAGAGGGTCCGTCGGGAGACGGAGTGCAGGTGCTTGTCGCGGGGATATGCCCGGGGGGCCGGAGTTCGGGCCTTGTCGAGCGGGGAGGGAGCGAGCCGTCTGTGAGGCCTGTCCAACAGCCATACACACGCATCCACATACTGAAAAGGGAGTGAACAAGCTTATCATTAAAAAAAAAAAAAGATCCTTCATTGGTTGACGGTTTTGCATGCATTCGTGTGAGCATTGGTGCCTGTGGAAATTAGGCAAAATAAGTGAATGGATAGATGGGCGAGTGAGTGATAGGGTGCCTAGATGAATGGATGAGTGAGTGCATACATGAGGAGGTGACTGGATGCAAAGTAAGATGACTGAAGGAATAGCTCAGTGTATAGATGGATGAGCTGGTCAGTGAATATAGATATGCAACGAGTAATTTCATGGATGGTGATATTTATGAAGGTATAACAGTGGCAGAAGGCAATAAATCATTCAGCTGCAGGGAGGACCTGGCTTGGCAGTTCGGGCTGGACTGTTCCCATGAGGCACAGGGTCAAGACTGATTTGCATATGGCTGGGTTCAAACTGGAACGGCATGGTGAGCAAAAAAACGATGGATTTAGGCCCAGATCTCTGTACTGGGGTGAATGTAGGACATTGTTCTGCATTCTGTCCATCAACTGTTGTTTTTGCATATGTCTCCCCGAGTGGGAAGGGTATGCCCAGACGTGGGTCCCTTGCTCTCCATGCCACTGGAATCAAGCTATCCTGGCTGAAGAGGGGTGAAACCCCAAAACCGGTCCTAGGATGCTTGTTTCCAGTCCAGGGAGGACCTGGCTTGGCAGTTCGGGCTGGACTGTTTCCATGAGGCACAGGGTCAAGACTGATTTGCATATGGCTGGGTTTAAACTGGAACGGCATGGTGAGCAAAAAAATGATGGATTTATGCCCAGATCTCTGTACTGGGGTGAATGTATGACATTGTTCTGCATTCTGTCCATCAACTGTTGTTTTTGCTGCTCTTTCAATCATCACTGTTCTCAGTCATTCACCCATTCATCAGTCCACAATAGTCACATTCATCAAATCATACAACCCCACATTTATTGACTCGCTCCTTCATAAAAAGCTCACACACATTCTCACCCATCAATTACTAAGCGCTTTTATCAAAGAAAAAGAAAAATCCATTAGCTTAGCCGAAGGATGTTTTTCCTTCACTTTTCTGCTACCGGAAATAACACATTTTGATTGAAAAAGTGAAGATCCAAGAACTAAAAATCAGTAACAAAACAGGGTTGATTTAATGATCTGCGTCTGACACGGGGGAGTTCTCACTGATGTCTGCACACAAATTATTCATTTTAAAGAAATAAAGGAAAAATAGATGCCAGCTAGGAAATGCCCCAGTCGCGCTTGTGTATAGTTTTCGCCTACGTAACTCAAGCTATTAAATCAAAGGTATTTTTGCAATAATTCCAGAGAAATTCAAATGATCTACATAAATGATATGAAGTTCAAATATTTTGAAATTCATACATCAAAGGCTAAATGACTAATTCAGAGATATTTCAATATTTTTCAAGTTTCGGTTACAAGAAAAAACAAGTATTGGTCAAGCCAATAGGTCTCGCCTTTGGGACCTTATACGTGTTTATTTATCTAGCACAATATCCTTGGTGCAACAACATCAACTGTTGCATGGCTAAACACTTACAAGGTCCCAAAGGCGAGACCTATTGGCTATGCCAAGGCTTGTTCTATTTTGACGTGCACAATATAAATAGCCAGTTGTGGTTGCATTGTAGGTCCTCTGGTATCGTCTATTCTCCTCGGCGCTTTGCCGCCTCAGCAGCAGGCTCTCGAGACAGCAGAACCAGAAACGTCTTTCAAGGCTGCAGACTTGCACCGTCACCAGGGCTAGGTTTCTTTTTAAGAAGTCCTGCTATTAGCACCTGTTCAGTGCTGCCTGCAGGTGGGGCCCACATCAAAGCAAGGCTCCCCCAATGAGGCTCATTGTCATTCCGCAGGCTGGCGTTTGACATGGCGTTCGGAAAAGAGGTCACGATAATCGTGCTGTGAAATTTACAGTGCATTTGGCATGACTTCGGACGCTTTGTCATAAATCATCCTTGGCGTTTTTCAATGATTAGGCTTGTGTAGCGTTTTGCCTTTTTACAACGGACCTGATTTCCTATAAAACAATGTTATTTTAGCTCTGCAGATACAGACCGTGTGTTATTCTCCCGGGTTAATCTCGCTCGGAAATTCAGCATGTTACTTAAGTTTTTCTTTGGCACAATGACAAGACTGCAAGCAATTTACATACGTTCGGCTAGCCTGTTTTTCCGGTCTGGAGGGCGCCTGTGTCCCGCCCACAAACCTGCTTGTTTGCAGTGCACTCTGAGTAGAGCTGTGGAACACGCATTATGCATTCAACATTAACACTTCCCTGCCTGGTGTCTGATGTGGTAACACTGCGCCCTGAAATGTCTCTTCAGGACACGCATATGCTTTGTAAATTTGCAAACAGAACTATACATGTTGTCACTACCTTAATATTACAGACACGTTTACAGAAACAACCCAATTCATATATGTGCGCGTTATGCAAGACAATGCACTAGTTAATGCATATCAGTTTATGTACAGAGTTGCCTTTTTATTGTATGTAAATAGAAGCTTCAATGCAAACTTCATGTTAAGGGTATGAATATACAGTGCTTCCAAATGCGCTTCCGCTGGCCTGGCTTTTATTGGAGTAATCGGTGATTGGCAGGCTGGTGCACAAACCCAGTACGGATGCTGCTTAGCCAATATCGTATAAATAGCCGAATTTTACATTATTCGTTTCTCCAAAAGCCAGGGTTTTTTAAGAGAAATTAAGGTGACAAGGGGCACATATGTATAAGATAGTTATGCCTGTAAGTTAGACATTGGAATTCAGGCTAGTTTTTGTGAAGTGTAAGCTTTTCTTTGCCCTCTTCAAAGATGTCCATGGAGCTTGTCATGGGAAAACAATAAAGCTTGCTACGTCCACAGTTTTAAATAGCAGCCATTTTTAGGTCAAAGCCTAACCGACAGCACAGCTGGCTGGTTTGCAGAGACATCTTAGGGTCATTCTGAAAGCTTCTTTAGGCATGTTTTCCGCCCAGTGCTTACCATTGGCTTTGTGGTTTGTAACTCACATTTTCTTCCTTTCTACTTGCTGGTTAGGTCTCGCCTGACCTAGCGCATGCGCTGGTCTGGCAAGACTTATTGAGAGGGCTCCAAAAAGTGCTACCAGGCCAGCCTAGAACTACAGTACATGTACGCGGGCGCGCGCGCCGCGCTTTACCGCGATTACTTTCACTTTCGCGGCCGCTTTGATGTTTGATCGTGATCGCGATCACTTTCACTTTCGCGGCCACACGGCCGCTTTGCATAGTCAATAGATCTCGCTTTGGGGACCTTATAAGTATTTAGTTATGCAACTGTTGCATGGCTAAACACTTATAAGGTCCCAAAGGCGAGACCTATTGGCTATGCCAATGCTTGTTTTATTTGTTTTAGGCTGTCCAGCATGTCCTTGTCCCTCCCGTGGTTTATAGCCTGTTCGTCATTACTCCATGTATTCTTCCACAAGTGCATTTACATTTTGTTGTTACCTTGTTACATTTGCTGTGCATTCAAAGACAGAGGTCAAATGTCAGGCTCTGTCTTCCAAGGAGTTTAGTGCTCACTTTTCATTCGACTTCAAAGTGAGATGATTTAAGAGGCAATCCTTCTAGGTGCCCTTGTGAGAAGAGAAGGCTGTAGGATGGTATATTTTCTAGCACACAACACAATCAAAATGTCGATAAATGAACTGTGCGAATAGTTCAGACTATTTCAGAATTAGGAAAGCTCAAATGAAGCACTTTTGTTTTGTAATTCTGAAGTGTGGTGGAAACAAATATTTTAATATGTTCAAAACAAATCAATGCACTTTGTGATGCCATTTCCATACATTATCGTTTCTGCTCTGCATAGTTTGACCCAAAAAACTGCACATATTTGCAGATGTAATGGTCATTTCAATTGAAAATGTGTTGTCTGTAATGCAAGTGTGCTACTACCATATCCCACTCTACGTAACTCCACTCTGACACTCTACGCCAGACAATTCCACAACACTCTACTCCACCACACACTACGACACTCTACTCCCCTCCACACTGTGCCACTCTACTCTACAACATTGGATGCCACTCTACACTCTACTCCACTCTACGCCTTTCTATGCCACTCCACCACACTCAACTTTATGACACTCTACTCTAAGCCACTCCACTCTACAACCCTTCATGACACTCTACTCCACTCTGACACTCTACAACACTCCACGCCACTCCACTCTAAGCCATGCCACTCAGTGCAACTCTGTGCCTCTCGATGCAACTCTACGCCACTCCACTCTATGCCACTCCACTGTATGACACTCTATTCTACAACACTACTCTGACATCATACAACACTCTTTGCCACTCAATGCCACTCTACGCCACTAAACTCCACTCCATTGCATTTCACTGCACTCTACGACTCTTCACTACATTCTACAACACTTTCCTTCCTTCTATGGCCTTCCACTCTATGCCCCTCTGCTCCAATCTATGCCCCTCCTCTCTACTCAGCTACACTCTGTGCCCCCCACTCTGCGTTAATGTACGTCTCTCCAGTCTGATATTATCCCACTTTAGGACACTACACTCTTTTCCCCTCCTCATTTATTCCCCTCCTCATTTATTCCCCTCCACTTTTTCACTCTACGTCACTCTACTCTACTCTACTCCACTCTACGTCACTCTACTCCTCTCTATGCCACTCCACTCAATGCATCTCTACTCTCTGCCCCTCCACCTATGCTCCTCTGCTCTTTGCCTCTGTACTATATGCCCCTCCACTCGATGCCCCTTCACTTGATGTCCCTCTCTCTATACCTCTCCACTCCACTTTACAACACTATGACACTCCAATCCACTCTACACCACACTTCATTCTATTTCTATTCTGTGTCACTACAGCCTGACACTCTACTCCACTCTTTGCCGCTCCACAACTTTCAGCTCCACTTCACTTTACGCCCCTCCACTCTGCTCCACTCTATGCCCCTCCATTCTACAGGCCTCCTCTCTACGACACTCTACTCCTTGCCACTCTCCTGTACACCACAAACGTTTAGCCATACTGAACAGCAGCCACACTGGTGTACATTATGGCTAAAATACATTGGCAATAGTTCTTCCGTGGGCAAGACATATTGGTTTGCCAATGCTTGTTCTGAGCAAGAGTCAATTTTCATGGGAAGGATGGAGAAATTATGCGTCTTGGGAATCCCAGGGATAGATGAGAGCCAACAAAAACAACCACCAGCCATAAGCCTGGTTCTATGCTCAACCTTCTGCAGTTGACCAAAGCCTGTTGGATCATCCTGTCCCTTATGCCCTTTTTGGTTTTCCCCAACACAAAGCTCAGTGCACCCTGTTGGGCAAGTTCGGTTGGAACAGAAATGTTTCTGTGACAACCAGCCAATCAGGCAGTGGCAGAATCATTAATCCTCAGCCATATATTGAAATTCAAAGCGAAAAATGGGGAAAAAAAGCGTCCTCATCTAATGGTGTGCCTTTATGTTTTTTTTTATTGGATTCGCAAATCCACCATGGAGGACTCATTGATTAATGATCCAGATAGCTGTAATATATAACCTCTTAATCCCCAGACTGAAACACTTTTTAAATGATAATTTCTGAAACTCATTAATGGATTTCCACCAAATCAAGCAAAGACACTCTAGTAAGTAAAGTTGCACTAGCATGACAAGTTTGGTGTTATTCCTTAGTGCCATTTTTTCTGTATAGATGAGCAAAGAATCTTTAGTAGATCTGCACCGAGCACTGCCATGAAGTACCATTTGTTTGACAAGTTTTGTGCAGATTCATCAAACGGCATGACAATTGTTAGCAATATAACAAATACCTTTGGAAAGTCTGACCCAATCAGAACTACTCAGGAACTCCCGCCATTCACCTCTTGGTTTTTGATGTCACCAGACTCATTGGAGGGCAATACAGGAACATATTCCACAGCTACCCCTCATGTATACCATATATTTCTTTAAAAACACAGCAAAAGTGAAGCTATGGCTATGAAATAAAACAAGCTCCCCTCCCGAAATTGGCAGTGTTTATTTAACGGCGTGATCCATATCTCGCACCCAAATACCCCCAAATGAAAACCTTAACTTGCCCACTCAATGCACTGCTCATGACCTCTCAATACTTATACCAACACTTAACAATACGTGAGTAAATGCTCCTTCATACAGCAGGGTTTATTCATTTTTTCAGGCTTGGGAGCAGTTCATGAGTCGGAGTTCACAGATTACCTGCACAAGGTATATGAAACCCTTTTTCATTTTAAACCTTAGCCTGTCCAACACTAGTGATGCGCTTTTTCAAACCTATTGAATACATCTACATACCAAGACACAACTCGACGAAAAGTCCTGGATTCCTGCCAAGGTGTAATTAGATTGAGTGTTTCTTCATGTTATGGAGAGCAAAGTTTTCTATAGGTGTTACCAATAAACCTTTATACTCACAGGTGGAAACTTTGTGATTTATGCTACTTGATGTTAAAGTTTTGTGCAGGTTCATGAAACCTCGTCAAATTTATAAGCAAAAAAAAAGAGGCTTTTCACAGGAAACGTAATATTCACCATATAGTTACTTTATGGCACGAGTTATAGTTAATATAGTTACTTGAGATAACAATAACTGGTGAATTCCAGTGTTTTCTTTTTTAGTTTAAAACGTTACATGTGACAGAACTTTTCACCAAACTATAACGTCGCTTTAACCTTTGGGTTTTTTTCAGTGCGTTTGTAAAGTTTTTTTTAATGTAAAGTAAGATATAATTACAATTCCAACCTTTAACGTCACATTAACCTTTGTTTTTTTCAGTACACTTCTAGTTTTTTTAGCATAAAGCAGCTAACCCGCCTACCTCTTTTAAAAATACAGACCGCATGATATTTTTGGCATGATACTTACTATGGTACCCAATAGGTGGCCGGATGATGTCGGCTGTGACTTATGATACCAAACATTTGGACATGTAATCTATTATGATATACGATTCGATTAATAAATTCCAGAATTACTTCATTTTATACTGAACTGAGCCCTGATGAAATTCTAAAGAGTTATGGAATGAAACACGTTGGCTGGATTTCAATGTTTATAATGAAGAATTCAAATAAAGAAGAATTTTTAAAAACTACACTGGATGTGGACTTTTTTCCTGGTGCACCTTCCTATAGGGTAAAATTATCTTGATCTGGACAACAGTGGCACTGAACGGCGGCAAGTGCTGGAAGTATTGTGCACAGGACTTGTTATTGGCCAAAATTGGAGTTTGAGGTGCAGCCTCTACAGTCCGCCGCTGGAGCGTTTTGTGTGTGTAAAAGTATATTTCAGTAATTCACTGAGAGATATTTATAGCTGTACAAGTCCAACAAGAATGGTCTTATTTCATATTCAATTTAAATATGTTTGCTTGCGTCCAGTATTTACTGTAAATAATTATTTGCCGAAGCAATGTTGTCTTGATCATGGGATGAAAATCCATGATTGGCTTATTTCCCAAAAAGGATTCCATCAAAGGCAAAGTAATTTCAGTTTTACAATCCAGAAAAGGATGTAGACCTCATTATATTTGAGGGTGACATTTTCTATTTTGAGGAGTCTGAGAAGCAAAGGAATTTTTGACTGAGTGATTATCTTTGACAAATAGATTATGATTCATACCTTGCATACAATTTTATATCTCTTTTCCACTCTTTTCGATGTTATACTTAAACATGAACTAGTGAAAGTACATTATAGATCCTTTTTTCCAGACTTGACTAAGACAAGTGATTTTTGCTTGAATGCAAGAAGACCAAAGCTGACTTCACCTTTATACCTTATAGGAGTGTTTCCCCAAATAGTAGAGGATGTATAAACTTCCTGTTGATTTAGTTAAGCTCCATGCATTTCTGAAATATGGAGAGATGCACTGTGAGCGTCTTTCCAAAATTATCTTTCAGAATTCAAAATTAACGTTAATATTCAAGGGCTTTGGGGCTTCAGCCTCTTTTCAATCCTTGCATATAACTTTATCCAGAAAAAAGCCAGTCTCACAGTTGAAAGCAGCTCTCTAGTACTACAGATCTGAAAAAACAAATCCACCTTCTTTCTTGTCCCTTTTCGAAATTTCCAGGAGAATTTTACTTTGCTACTCACATCCTAATAAAGAAAACACAATTGTTATACATTTGTTTAATCTAATTTTGTGATATAGATGGAATGTGCTCAAATTAATAAGGAAATATTAGAAGTATGGTCAGTTTAATGATCATGATAACGCCCCATGGTACCAAGTTTACACTTGAGCATTACTCACAGAAATCTTTAATTATAAGGTTTCATGGAAAGTAAAAAATACTTTGGCTAGGGTCTTGTAGAATAAGTCTTTACAAATCAGTTTAAAATAATATCCTAAGCAAAACTGTAAAAAAAACATTTGAAATTTTAAACTTTTAAACTAAGATACATTGATACATTGAGTTTATTTTCAGAGTTTAATCAATAAATGTTAATAAAATGCAAAGTTTGTCTCATTGATATCTCTGGGTTTGTTGGCAGTACAAGAGCATTATTCTCATAAGCTAACAATTTGCTGTCTATATTGTTTGCATTTACTCCCCAGCCCAGAGGATTATTTGTCACTCAATACCGTAAATAATTCAGGAGAACATAAAATAAAATGGGCGACAGAAAATAGCCTTGCCATTTACCTTTGTCTAATGCTAAAGATGTTGGCACAAAATGATTCGTCAGAACCCATGCACAAGATAATACTGTTTGCAGTTAGTTGATATCGGAATGTCTATGATCTTCCATATCACACCATGTGGCACCCACCCCAATAAATGATCTTAAAATGGTGCTTTATCCCTGATCCCAAAAATGAAATTGAGCTTGCCTTTTTTGTTCTGACACCTGAGAGTGATGGAAATGGTGAGGCCTCTCACCAATCTTGTTGATTTAGAGGCGTTTTCTAATCAGTGGTTACCAGGATTAACCACCTGATATTTCTAAATGGGCCAAGTGAACCTCCTGCTTGCTGTGTGTTGGACTTGGCCCTTTTTCCCCGAATGTTTCGCTTTTTCTCCCCCATGGTAGAGGAATGTATAGGCCATGTGTGGTGCGAGATGCAGTGATACATGCTGCGCAATGGCGTGCGCAGAGTCATCTTCCCCTTTGCAGAAGGGTTACTTTTAAAATGGACGCCAGTGCTGTGTGCTTGTGCCTGTCTGCCGAAGCTGGGTTGCCAGTCTAGTTGTTTGTTTCCCAGCAACCCCAGATTTTGGAGGGAAGCCTAGCACCCAGGGTGCTTTACACCTCCCCCTAGGCCAGTTAGGACCAGTTTTCCCACACGCTTCTAGAAGCTTCTGGCACTGTCTGGTAGGTGGGATGAGGGGTGTATATATAGGGGGGCTGGGCCACCATGTGCTCAGTCTGAGCGTGGACTTGACTGTGAGGGGACATATTGCCAGGAGGTACTGCCACCAGGGCCTGTGTGCTGGCCCCTGTGCCCATCTGTTCCCCCTTTGCTGTCCACAGAGCCAGTGAGAGCCTGTACTGGAGTACGGACTGTATGCCAGGAGGAGTGCCACGCTATGTGGGTTGCCTGTTTCCAGGAACAGCTGTCCTATACTCATGAGTGCCCCCTGACTGCTGATCTGACCCAGCATTACCTGCCTGCTCTCCCGCCCTAGCGCCTCGTGAGCGCTCTACTTTGTCCACCTGACTGGCCAGGAGGTGAGGAGCGTGGGCGCTACACTTATAGAACTGTACTACCTGCCTGCACCCTAGAGCCTCGTGGGACCCTGACTGCATGCCCTGTGTAAGGAGAGCGCTAGAGTCAAGTTGCCAGGGGTAGGTGAGTGTTATATTTGAGTCCCCCTCCACCCCTATCCCTGCACCAGGAGAGCACTTTAGGGGCACTGCCCATGAGAAGAAAGAAGCTGGTGCCTGCAGCTCTGGGCTGCGAAGGAATCCCCGGCAAGTGGGAACCCCTCCTGAGCTCTTGGAATTAACGGGAGCCTACCCCGCGTTCGTGGCCCCAGTAGGAGAATCCATAATCCCCGCGGGGCCCCGCGTTGCAAGGGAGATTGGGTGCCCACCAGCGTTATTTTTGCTGAACTTTGTTGGTTTACGCCCAGCGGGAGCCCACCCCGCGTGCCAGCCTAATTGGAAACCCAGCGGGTGCCCACCCCGCGGGTTTACTGCCAGTGAATGTGGGTGCCCACCCCGCATGTGTGCTTTGACTTTGGAGGGAGCCTACCCCTCATTGCGGAACAGAGAAGCTGCCCGGACTCGCCGGCCCGGGAGCGCCGCGCGGGCTTCCCCGTGATTTCAGGGGAGCCGCGCTGGCATTGGCACCGGTGGGAGCCACTCCAGGAAGTGCCGCCCTGCAGAGGCGGAAGCTGGAAGTGCGGAGCCTTGCGAGCTCCGCAACGAAGTCCCGGGTCCCAGGAGGGGGCCCGGGTGAAGCCAGGAGAGGATCTTCCTGGGCTCCTGTGGCCGCAGAGGAGACCGGAAGCCCTGCGTTGCTCCCCGCAGCCACCGAGGAGCCCGAGCGACACACATTCCTTCCGGCAGCCCGCCTCCCGCCAGCAAGAAGAGCAGAGCAGAGACCGGAGCAGCTCCGCCAGGATCCTGGTGAGTGGGGTGGCTTGGTCCAACTGTTGGAGGGGGGGCCAGCCGAGGCACATTGTCGGTGCCTGAGGCCCCCGGGACCCAGGAAGGGGCCACACCGCCATTTGCGGGACTTACTAGGCAGCTGCCCTGGGTGGTAGTGGGCAGCTGCCTTTCATCCCTTTACTGAGTGGGGCCTCCAATTGCTCCGTGGATTCCGTGTACTTTTAAGGGCCAGTACTTTGTTGGGACACCCAGCGGCATCGCAGTTGCGGGCCGCTGCACCGGTTGGGAGCCTTGGTGATTCAGAGCCCCAGAGGGGACTCCAACTGCCCGTGTTTGGTTCTGGGATACAGCTGCCCTGCGAGAGCGCTGGGCTGCCGCAATGTAGGCATTCCTTAGTTTGAGAGTCACAGAGAAGGGGGCCCCCCAGGCGCAGTGACGCCAAGGACTAACCTACAACATTGGGTACGTTTGTTTTTGAAGTCAGGTTGTGCCTCTGCCCCAGGATGATGCCCCTAGGGTCACAGGTTTAGGTCCAGGGTGACATATGCTCATATACTGCTTTATGCTAATGATGTTTTTATTGCAGGTTTGAGGCTAATGCGCTTTATACCCACAGGGTATAGCTGAGGATATGAAGGTTATGCCTACAGTTACGTTCCGTCTGGTCATGCATAATGTGCCTGATCTAATGTGTATTCTACCGACTGATAATTCCCCTAGGCTCACAGGTTTAGGCCCCTGGTGATAGTGATGATTATGCCTAATAGGCTGCTCATGCGTTGATGCTAACGTGCTGATGCCTACGTTGAACTATGATGTTTTATGACCTATGACTAAATGTATTGATGCCTGGTTCCACTTTTATGCCTCACATTCATTACTGGACTTCCATTTATCCTTTGTCCTTTTGCGATGGTTCTGGCAGCGGCCCAATTGGCCCTGCCATGTATATACTCCCCCTGTAAATGGTTACCTGGTGCCGGCTGGCACAGTTTATCTGCACCTGTGACTCCCTTCTTGTTAGACCCGGCCCTCGTAACATAGTCAGACCTGACCCCTGCACCTCACACCAGCCCCAGCCCCTGGCCTGGCCGATCCTTCCCACCAGAACACACACACCCGACCCGGACTTCCCCCGTCCGTAGGCCTTCCTCCTTCAGCCACCCCGGGCCCGCGTGCCCACTTCATGCACCAAGATGGCCGCCCGGCCCCAGCGCGACCCTAGCCTACAGGCGCCACTCCGGCTGGAGGACATCGCGCTCCCCTTGGGATGAGAAAGGGAGGAGCAGTTTCCATCACACCTCTGCGCTTCCCTGGGAAGGTGGGTTTCGATCGACCCGCCGGCCTCCCCGAGGGCTGGCGCCACGCCTGCTGGGTGTCGGGGGCTCCTCCCGACCCGGCTCTGAAAGGATCAAAGGACAATGGCAGGAAACCCCCAACAAGCGACCCCCAGGTGACAAGACCCCTGCCTGCACAGACTCCGGACATCAAAGAGGAGTCGCCCTATAACAAGGGGTGCCCTGGGACTGTCCAGGAGATTCGCCTTGGAAACACCTGAGCCCTGCTGAGTGACTCGCGGCTCCCTGAAGATCGTAAGACCTCCGAACTTGTGCTTGAGCCCTGCTGAGTGACTCGCGGCTCCCTGAAGATCGTAAGACATCCGAACTTGTGCTTGAGCCCTGCTGAGTGACTCGCGGCTCCCTGAAGATCGTAAGACCTCCATACTTGTACTCGAGCCTGCTGAGTATCTCGCAGCGCCCCCAGACTCCCTTGGTCCCGCCGGACCCCACGATGACAAGCGTATCCCCCAGCTCGAGGATTGGGAGCTGTGCGCCGGATACACTCCTGCATTTGATCCATTCCCCCAAAGACTGTCCCGCTACCTCCTAACCCCCCTCCAGGACTTTGTGAGCCCACGCTCTACTTGTATATATATTGCCTTGCTGATCATAAAGATCTTACCACTCCGATCTGATAAAGATTTACTCTTAAGAACTCTCGGTGTGGTGTCTCTTTGTCGTGTGGTGCCGAGTGTATGATCCTAGATGCGAGATTCCTCCCCTGAGGAGTCTCCCGCCAGTGCCCGGCTACGATACCTCGAGGGTTGGTCTCAGGACAGTCAGGGCCCCCTCCGGGCCCCTCTGAGGTCACCTTCTAACATTGGTGGCAAGCGACGGGATTCGGGCCCATAATCTAGAGATCGTACCGTGAGCGGCTGACGCACTACCGACAAAGATGGCAGAAGGAAACGCCGTGGTTCTCGTAGAAGACGACGCCAGTACCGTGTTCCAGGTGGAACAGCTGGAAGAGTACACTCACAGGGAACTAAAACAATTCTGTAAGGAACTCAGAATCGCTACCACTGGTCTCAACACCAAAGAAGATATGCAAAAGGCACTGAAAGCTTGGGTGGATTCGGGAGCCCCCCGCCCAGAAGGAGCGGTGGAGCCCCACGACGAAGCAGGACCCCCCCCAAGGAGAACGCAGCAGCAACCAGGTGCGAGGCTTCGTACCAGACGGGGGCCTATCCCCGGAGGAACTCGCAGACAGAGAAAAAAGTCGCCATCACGAGCTCGAATTAGCCAAACTCAAAATTGAGGGAGAGTTGAAATTAGCCGAAAAAAAGCTAGCAGTAGAACAGTTGCGAGTGCAAGGAGAATTGGAAGAGAAGAAACTCCAACGAGAACACGAGGGAAGGAGACTTCAACTAGAACATGAACGCAGTTTGAAGGAAATAGAACTGAAAGCAAGAAGCGAAGAAGCGCGGCCCCCGGGGAACCGAGAGGCGGCCGCCCCGACGGAACAGAAGGTCCACATCCCCAAGGATGTGGTCAAGGAATATTACAAGAATTATGACATTCAGCAGTGGTTTCGGGCCTACGAGGTCGCCATGACCTCCCATCGGGTCCCGCAGAAGGATTGGGGGGCTGGGTTATGGGGACGGTTCCTGAGCGAAGGAAGAGACACCCTGCTCGACCTACCCACCTCCATGCAGACCTCATATGAACACATGAAAGCGGCCCTCCTCACAAGGTACGGCCTCACCCCGGAGATGTACCGCCAGCGGTTCTGGGACTGCCGGAAGATCCCGGGTACTACCTGGGTGGAATATGTGAATTTCTTCAGCCGTGCCTTCGATGGGTGGATCAAGGGCAGCAAGGTAACCACCCTGGAAGAACTAACTGACCTTATGTTATGGGAACACCTGGCTGCCAACTGCTTTGTGGAACTACGCCAGCATCTGCTCGACAGCAAGCTCACGGACCCGAGAAAGCTGGCTGTCGAGGCGGATCGCTGGACCAACACCCGGGTCTCCCGGGGCCCTGTAGGAGAGTACCCCCGAGCCAGTCAGGGACCACCCCGCCAGAGAGGGGGGTGGAAACCAGGGAGGGCAGAGAGAGCCCCAGACCAGTCCCCCGAAGTCCCAACCTCCGCCTTTCCCGGCACCCCCTCCAGCTGTATCCGGCCCCCCCTGAGACGGGGGCACCGGGTAACCATCACTTGTTTCCGTTGCCAGAAGCCCGGGCATTACGCCAACGACCCTGAGTGCCCCATGGCCCCACGCACCAACCAGGCAGCACCCCCCGCTAAACAGATAGCCAATGTAGCCCTGGGGGAGGAGGTTGAGGAGGCCGAGGAGTGGGAACCCGCCGCTATGGCCCTAGTGTCCTTAGGAGATAGAGAGATGGTCCCTGGGAGCCTCCTGCCCTCTAACACAAAGAAATATGGGCAGCTCGTCACGATCAATGGCCACCAAGTAGAAGCCCTCCGTGACACCGGGGCCAGCATCACCGGTGTCCTCAGCCATTTAGTCCACGAGGACCAGGTCCTCCCCAACGTATTTTGCCCTGTCATTTCAGCCGACAACACAGAAAGCCTATGTAAGGTAGCCCTGGTGCCTTTCGAGTGGGGAGGGGTGGTCGGTAAACTGAAGGTCGCAGTGAGAACATCCCAGCCCGTCGACTGTCTCCTGGGGAACGACCTGGAAAGTTCCCCCTGGGGGCAAGTTGAGCGCAAGACCCACCTAGGGATGATGGGCCTCCCTGAGTGGGTGTGCGCCACCACTCGATCCATGGCGACTCGACTGACCCCCCTGAGGGACGTCGACGACGCCCCGACCCCTGAAGATGGGATGGTCCCGGCCGAGGGCCCCCACAACCCCCCACCAGAAGAGTCGCTCGCCAGTGACGAACCGCCGCCTTCCGACTCCACCCCAGACAGCGAGTTAGGCGATCTGCCCGAATTAGCACAGTGGCGCCACGAAGGGGGCCCCTCCCGAGAGGAGTTCTGCCGAGAGCAGGCTACCTGTCCCTCCCTGGTCGGGCCCCGGCAACAGGCAGAGGCCCAGGCCGCAGGCGACCAGACGGGGACGCACCGGGTCTATTGGGAGAATGACCTTCTGTACAGCGAACAGAAGTCGGTGGAGCTAGGGTCCGGCCGAGTGCTGGTGGTACCACAACGCTTCCGAGACCTCCTCCTGGGCTTGGCCCACGACGTCCCCCTCGCAGGCCACTTGGGTCAGGACAAAACATACAGTCGCCTCGTGACTCACTTCTACTGGCCCAGAATGAAAGCGGATGTAGAAGACCACTGCAAGTCCTGTCCCACGTGCCAGGCCAGTAGGAAGAGTGGAGGGAAGCACAAGGCTCCCCTCCAGCCCTTCCCTGTCATCAGTACCCCTTTTGAGCGGGTCGGGATCGACATTGTAGGACCTCTGGACCCCCCAACTTCCCAGGGGCACCGGTTCATCCTCGTCCTGGTGGACCATGCCACTCATTACCCTGAGGCCATCCCCCTGCGCACCGTCACGGCCCCCGTGGTGGGCCGGGCGCTGATGGGGATCTTCTCCCGCATGGGTTTTCCCCGCGAGGTCGTGAGCGATCGCGGTCCCAACTTTATCTCCCGATACATGAGGTCCTTATGGCAACAGTGCGGGGTGTCCTACAAGTTCACCACCCCGTACCACCCCCAAGGAAATGGCCTGGTAGAGCGGTTTAACCGGACTCTGAAGGGGATGATCGCGGGCCTAGAAGAGCCCCTCCGGCGTAAGTGGGACCTCCTGCTCCCCTGCCTCCTATTCGCATACCGAGAAGTTCCCCAGAAATCCTTGGGTTTCAGCCCCTTCGAGCTACTCTACGGGCACCCCGTCAGGGGGCCCCTCAGCCTGGTCAAAGAAGAGTGGGAGACGGCGCCCCGAGGCACCCCCCGAGACGTGTTCCGTTACGTCCTGACCCTCCGCAATCAGACTAGGAGATTCCGGGAAATGGCAGAGGCCAATCTGGAGGCGAGTCAGGAGGAGATGAAGCGCTGGTACGACCAGAATGCCGCGCTAGTCGAGTTTCAGCCGGGCCAGCTGGTGTGGGTCATGGCCCCCGTGAAACACTGCGCTCTCCAGGATAAATGGACCGGGCCCTTCAAAGTAGTTGAGCGAAAGAGCCCGGTCACGTACTTGGTAGACGTCCAGTCACCCCGGGACCCCCTCCGGGTCCTCCACGTGAACCGCCTCAAGCCCCACTTTGTGCGGACCGAGCTGAGCCTCCTACTGGCCACTGACGATGGGTCCGAAGAAGAGTCGGATCCTCTCCCTGATCTTCTATGCACCAAGGAGAAGGACGGCTCCGTAGAAGGAGTGAACCTCTCCCCGTCTCTCACTCCCCAGCAACGTGAGGATTGCCGCCAGCTCCTAGGGCAGTTTCCGGACCTTTTCTCCCTGGTCCCCAAGGTCACCGACTGGTGTGTCCATGATGTGGATACCGGGGACAGCCCACCAGTGAGACACCGAGTCTACCGAGTCCCCGATCGGGTCCGGTCCTGTATCCAAGCCGAAGTCTCGAAAATGTTGACCCTAGGCGTGATCGAACCCTCAGACAGCCCCTGGGCCAGCCCCGTGGTCCTGGTCCCAAAAGCAGCCGCCCCCGGGGTCGCCCCGGAACTCCGCTTTTGCGTGGACTACCGGGGGCTCAATGAGGTCACCCGAGCCGATGCCCACCCCATTCCCCGAGCCGACGAGCTCATTGACCGTCTCGGAGCTGCACGGTTCCTCAGCACCTTCGATCTCACCTGCGGCTACTGGCAAATTGCGCTCACAGAGGGAGCCAAGGAGCGGTCCGCCTTCTCCACCCCGGATGGGCACTATCGCTTTCGCGTAGTGCCCTTCGGGATGAAAAATGCCCCGGCCACCTTCCAGCGACTGGTAAATAGAGTCCTGGCCGGGCTGGAAAAATTCAGCGCTGCATATCTCGACGATATCGCAGTTTTTAGTTCCGAATGGAGCGAGCACCTCCAACACCTCCGGAGGGTGCTAACCGCCCTACGCCAGGCGGGCCTCACCGTGAAAGCCAGCAAATGCCAGATTGGGCAAGGTTCGGTAACCTACCTGGGGCACCAGGTCGGGAGCGGGCAGGTCGCCCCTCTACAGCCCAAAATCGACGCCATCCTAGCCTGGGAACCTCCCACTACCCAAACAGAGGTCCGAGCCTTTCTGGGCCTCACGGGTTACTATCGGAGATTCATCCGGAATTACGGCAGCCTGGTCGGTCCCCTCACGGGGCTCACGTCCAAGAAGCAGCCCAAGAAGGTACAGTGGTCCCCTGCCTGCCAAGAGGCGTTCAATGCCCTGAAAACGGCTATGTGTACGGCCCCCATCCTCCAGGCCCCCGACTACTCCAAAGAGTTTGTGGTGCAAACTGATGCCTCCGAGCATGGCATCGGGGCCGTCCTCTCCCAAGTAAATGACCAGGGTCTGGACCAGCCCGTGGCCTTCCTCAGCCGAGGGCTGTTGCCCCGGGAACAGAGATGGAGTACCATCGAGCGCGAGGCGTTCGCAGTAGTCTGGGCCCTCAAGAAACTACGCCCTTACCTGTTCGGCACCCATTTCAGGGTCCAGACCGACCATCGCCCCTTGCGATGGCTCATGCAGATGCGAGGAGAAAACCCCAAGCTCCTGCGGTGGTCAATCTCCCTCCAGGGGATGGATTTCACCGTGGAACATCGCCCTGGTACGGACCACGCCAACGCCGATGGCCTCTCCCGATTCTTCCGCCTCAGCGAAGAGAACCCCCAAGAAGATGGGTAGTTCTCTCCGGCTTTCAGCTGGGGGGGACGTGTGTTAGACCCGGCCCTCGTAACATAGTCAGACCTGACCCCTGCACCTCACACCAGCCCCAGCCCCTGGCCTGGCCGATCCTTCCCACCAGAACACACACACCCGACCCGGACTTCCCCCGTCCGTAGGCCTTCCTCCTTCGGCCACCCCGGGCCCGCGTGCCCACGTCATGCACCAAGATGGCCGCCCGGCCCCAGCGCGACCCTAGCCTACAGGCGCCACTCCGGCTGGAGGACATCGCGCTCCCCTTGGGATGAGAAAGGGAGGAGCAGTTTCCATCACACCTCTGCGCTTCCCTGGGAAGGTGGGTTTCGATCGACCCGCCGGCCTCCCCGAGGGCTGGCGCCACGCCTGCTGGGTGTCGGGGGCTCCTCCCGACACGGCCCTGAAAGGATCAAAGGACAATGGCAGGAAACCCCCAACAAGCGACCCCCAGGTGACAAGACCCCTGCCTGCACAGACTCCGGACATCTAAGAGGAGTCGCCCTATAACAAGGGGTGCCCTGGGACTGTCGAGGAGATTCGCCTTGGAAACACCTGAGCCCTGCTGAGTGATTCGCGGCTCCCTGAAGATCGTAAGACCTCCGAACTTGTGCTTGAGCCCTGCTGAGTGACTCGCGGCTCCCTGAAGATCGTAAGACCTCCGAACTTGTGCTTGAGCCCTGCTGAGTGACTCACGGCTCCCTGAAGATCGTAAGACCTCCGAACTTGTACTCGAGCCTGCTGAGTATCTCGCAGCGCCCCCAGACTCCCTTGGTCCCGCCGGACCCCACGACGACAAGGGTATTCCCCCAGCTCGAGGATTGGGAGCTGTGCGCCGGATACACTCCTGCATTTGATCCATTCCCCCAAAGACTGTCCCGCTACCTCCTAACCCCCCTCCAGGACTTTGTGAGCCCGCGCTCTACTTGTATATATATTGCCTTGCTGATCATAAAGATCTTACCACTCCGATCTGATAAAGATTTACTCTTAAGAACTCTCGGTGTGGTGTCTCTTTGTCGTGTGGTGCTGAGTGTACGATCCTAGATACGAGATTCCTCCCCTGAGGAGTCTCCCGCCAGTGCCCGGCTACGATACCTCGAGGGTTGGTCTCAGGACAGTCAGGGCCCCCTCCGGGCCCCTCTGAGGTCGCCTTCTAACACTTCTGATGTGTTTATTTTACAATACACATTGTAGTGTGCCTCGTGTGTCGCCTGTGTGTGCTGCGTGGATGCATTACACATTTCCTCCGGAGTTTGGCCCACCCGCTCTGCACCACGCTACCCCGTGTCTAACACTGTGCCACTCTATTTCTTTAGAAAGAAGGGAGGGTCCCTTCGTACGGATCAAACCAAAAATCATAAAGATTGATCCTAAAGTGAGTGATTTCACTTCTACCAACACTAAGGTCAAAGCACTGTGTCTAATATTCAATTAATTTAATTATAGAAAATAACATTAGGCAGTCCCCCTTTGTCTCTTAGCAATGCAAATCTTCACTCAAAATGTTTTTTTGCCCCAAAGAATTTTTTCAGCTCTGGTAACAGCAGGGAGACATACGTAGCAAATTTCCAATCAGCTGCCAGTCCTCTTTTTTCACTACAACTCCTGTCAGCAAGATTTCATATCCACCTTTGATGTAGTCAATTAACTAATGTTCAAGACATTAGAAAGCAGTTAGTTGAAGTTCTCTGCATTGTTCTAAGCTTCCTGTTTAGTTGATCTCCTGTTTTAAGAAAATTACCTCAAACTCCATGTGAGTTCCATGTTTATAATTTTGCGATCCGGATAATGGAAGCCTTCTGCACTTTCTTCACTACAGTTGATACATTGAATTGAAGATAGCTTGCACAAAGATCTGCATCTCTGAAAAGGGCACTTTGGAGGTCAGAAGCTTTTAACCAGCTCTAGACCAGAATATCACCTGGACACTTTGGATACCACTACTGAAGTCTTTGCATCTCTCAAGCTGTTCTTCATTTTGAACAAGGAACTGCTGTCTTTGGGTACAGCAAGATCATAATCCAATCCCTCCGCTCAACCACACCCTTTTGAGATTTGACTTTACAGTTCGGCTGTGTTGAAGACATTTTTTCCTATACGCAGGGAGTAGGAGGTGGGTCAGTCATTTTCAGCGATTGTCGTTTGGGTCAACCCCTTTCACCCATTGTTTTGAAAGATTGACAATCATTCCTTTGATCACTGCAGAGCCATAACAACTCTAACCTCCTCCTGTTTGGTGTATCATTCCACTTCCTATTGAATTTTTGCATTGCAATGCATGAGATGTACTGTATTCAGCATTTTAGAAGGACTATATGGTGAACACAGAGGCTAATATGAAAGAGGGCTTACCCACTATAAGAAACACATTATGCACATCGACTAAATGTTTCCTTGGCATATGATGTAGACAAAGAATACACATTTATGCTTGTTAATAAATATAAATGAGTCCAAGGGACAACATGTAAACAAAGTGATAATGCACAGTGGGAACAAAGAACATGAACTTTTTTACCTCCTGTTAGCTGCTTCACTCTGGATTGTGTTGGGTGGATACTGATGGTAGACTCGCTGTTGCGACACTCCATGTACTACATCTGAAAGCCTTGTCTCCCTTTCAGTGCTTTACTGTTCATTTTGTCATCCCTTTATTTTGTTCCTGGGTTTCCGACAACCCAAATCAAAATTTGTTCCCTTGAACAACAGTAATGGAACAATAGGGCTAGAGAGTCCACACAGCAGTGTAAATTTAATGCTTCAATAAAGCAGTCGGTAGTTCTATTAACTATAGCAACAAAAAACACAAGTCCTTCTTCAGTTTTGAACATTAAATAAGAGTCTTATGGACCGATTACAAATTTGGTGGTCCTCCTGTAGGACCACCACCGCTGCGCTCCCAGGAGGACCACCAAGCACCCGCTTGCCAGATTCCGCATTGAATCCAGGGGGGGTGGTCTGTTAAGCTCATAGAACAGCCTAACAAACAGACCGCCTCCATGACAGCGCCTACTACATGTTCAAGCACAGTGTGGCAAGCACCATGTTGTGCATGCCACACAATGCAGAAACACAGGTACGGGGGCTCGACATCTACCCCCCTGCACGCACCCCCATTGGCAAATTCACAGGGGGCCCCGTTAGGACCACCTTACTTGCATGTCCGCCACCCTTTTCGTGGCGGGCTCACCACCATGAAATGGGTGGTGGAAATGCAACTTGGAATATGCTCTGCACTGTCGGCTTCGGCACTGTCATCATATTCCTGCCCCTTCATACACACACACCACCACCGCGGCAGGATCCTGGATCCCAGCGGAGGCAGCGGTCCTGTGGCGGTCCAACCGCCACACTCTGAATACAGCGGGTAGACCTGCAGGGGTAGCGGTGGTCGGACCAGGACCGCCGTACTCGCAATTATCCCCTTAATCTTATTTGCATCATCACATCACCTTTGCTTAGACAAGTACATGGAACACACACACAGGGTATTAAACAAACTACCTCACAACGTAAACCTTGACAATCGTTCAACAACGCTCTGCACTCCAGCAAAGCAAAGGAGCCTGATACCAGATGACAGACAGGCTCTCTCACATATCTCCCATGCTTAGCGCGGTCCACCTAAATTTTGCATAAGCATTCTGTAAAGTCCTGCAGAAATAGCAACATAGATAAATGTATTGAGAGTACACCTTGCAGATATATGGCTTTACCAGATGGAAGCACACCAAAAGGTAATGGTACCTTACTCCTCTTTTTCCCTGAAAGCACTGATACATGATAAAGGAACAGTTTACACAGAGAGGCTAACAGCAAGAAAAACAGCAAATGTTTCCAGAACCCAATCCACCACAGCAGATGTCACGAGGCACCGAGGACCATAAACATTCACACATTGTGTTGAGACATTCCTAAATCACAAATGTAGATATTGGTGGTTCCTTTGCTTGTGGGACAAACTTTCCTCCGACTCTGCTCTGCTCCAGACAGACTTCCCTTCTGTTGGAAGGCGTTCCCCGGGGAGGTTGCGGAATACGTTCCTGACCACCCGGAGGCCCACCTTTCCCAGAGTTAGGCCGAGCAAGAGCGGGGAGGCCCTTCCTGGAAGGGTCTCGTACCTAGGATCGCACACGCTGCACTCACTCTCTTCGGATAGAGGGACACCACACAGGAATTCTTTGCAAGACAATAGACTTTATCGTTAGTTGTCAGGGATCTTTATGATCCGGAAGGCAGGTGCAGAATTAGTGCCACAAGCGGCAGCGATCTCGTGATGAGGGGTAAGGGGTAGCGGGACAGTCTTTGAATCAGTGTCTCTGCGGAGTATCCGGCGCACAGCTCTCAATCCTCGAGCTGAGGGGATGTTGCTTTCTCGGCAATCTCTGCCGATTCTCTTGGAGGAGCGGGCCGCGAGTCACTCAGCAGGCACCGGAGGTTCGTAGTTCGGGGAGCCGCGACGGCGTCAGCAGGGCTCAGATGGTTCGGAGTTCGGGGAGCTGCGACAGCGTCAGCAGGGCTCAGATGGTTCAGAGTTCGGGGAGCCGCGACAGCGTCAGCAGGGCTCAGATGGTTCAGAGTTCGGGGAGCTGCGCCAGCGTCAGCAGGGCTCAGATGGTTCAGAGTTCTTCCGTTCGGGGAGCGATCGAGCCGCGACCAGGTCAGCAGGCTCTCGTCAGTCCAGGTCTTCTCTAGCTCTTGCCCTTCAGCACCCCTTGTTATACTTCCCCTCCTCTTTGAAGTCCGGAGTCCTCGCGGAGAGGGGTCTGGTGCATGGGGGCGGTGTGTCGGGATTTCCTGTCGCTCGGCCCTTTGATCTGTTCAGGTGGATCCGGGAGGGACTCCAGACACCCAGCAGGCGAGGCGCCCGCTCACCGGGGGCCTGGTGGTCGATCGAAACCTCCCTCGGGGAAGAGACCAGAGGTGCGACAGGGTCGGCGCCTCTCGGTCTGGTTTGTGGGGTTTCGCTCTCCCTCGGCCGGGCATGCGTGTTGGGGATCTGGCCGGCCCTCGGGATGTTGGGCCATGGGGGCCGGAAGTCTGTGACATCGAGGATCGGTGCGGTTGCAGGGTAGCTTGCTGGTCGGGAGGGCCCACGCCACGAGGCCGGTCTCACACGTGCCCCCCCCAGCTGAAAGGCGGGGAGAACTACCCATCCACTTGGGGGTTCTCCTCGCTGAAGCGGAAGAATCGGGACAGGCCGTCCGCGTTGGCGTGGTCCGTCCCGGGGCGATGTTCCACAGTGAAATCCATCCCCTGGAGGGAGATGGACCAGCGTAGCAGCTTGGGGTTTTCCCCTCGCATCTGCATCAACCACCGCAAGGGTCGGTGATCTGTTTGTACTCGGAAGTGTGTTCCGAACAGGTAGGGCCGTAGCTTTTTGAGGGCCCAGACTACTGCGAAGGTCTCTCTTTCAATTGTGCTCCACCGCTGTTCTCGGAGCAGCAACCTTTGGTTGATGAAGGCTATGGGCTGATCTATGCCTTTGTCGTCGAACTGTGAGAGGACTGCCCCGATGCCGTGTTCCGAGGCGTCCGTCTGGACCACAAACTCCTGGGCGTAGTCGGGGGCTTTAAGCACTGGAGCCGTACACATAGCGGCTTTTAGGGCGTCGAACGCTTTCTTGCAGGGGGAGTCCATTGTACTTTCTTGTGGTGTCTTTTGGAGGTTAGCTCTGTGAGGGGGCCTGCGATGCTGCCATAGTTCTTAATAAACCTCCGGTAGTAACCGGTGAGGCCCAGGAAGGCCCGGACTTCCGTTTGGGTCGTGGGGGGTTCCCAGGACAAGATGGCGTCGATCTTTGGCTGGAGGGGGGCGACCTGTCCGCTTCCCACCTGGTGCCCCAGATAGGTTACTGAGCCGTGCCCAATTTGACATTTGCTGGCTTTGATGGTGAGGCCGGCCCGGCGCAGAGCCAGCAGGACTTGTCGGAGGTGCTGGAGGTGCTCGGTCCATTGGGAGCTGAATACCGCTATATCGTCGAGGTATGCTGCGCCGAACCCCTCTAGTCCGGACAGGACCCTGTTCACCAGCCGCTGGAAGGTGGCCGGGGCATTCTTCATTCCAAACGGCATCACCCTAAAGCGGTAGTGCCCATCCGGGGTGGAGAAGGCGGAGCGCTCCTTGGCTCCCTCGGTGAGGGCAATCTGCCAGTATCCACAGGTTAGGTCGAAGGTGGTGAGGTAGCGAGCGGCCCCAAGGCGGTCAATGAGCTCGTCTGCGCGGGGGATAGGGTGAGCGTCTGCTCGGGTGACCGCATTCAGTCCTCGGTAGTCCACGCAAAACCTCAGCTCGGGGGCGATACCCGGGGTAGCCGCTTTCGGAACCAGGACTACCGGGCTGTCCCAGGGGCTGTCGGAGGGTTCAATCACCCCGAGGGCCAGCATCTTCGCTACCTCGGTCTGGATGCAGGTTCGGACCCGATCAGGGACCCGGTAGACCCGGTGTCTCACTGGCGGGCTGTCGCCGGTGTTCACGTCATGGACACACCAGTTGGTGACCCCAGGGGTTAGGGAGAAGAGGTCCGCGAACTGCCTTAGTAGCTGGCGGCAGTCGTCGAACTGTTGGGCTGTGAGGGCGGTTGATAGTCTCACCCCCTCCACGGAACCATCGGTCTCTTTCGCCCCCAGGGGGTCTGGAAGGGGCTCGGTGTCTTCTTCGGCCCCATCGTCGGTGGCCAGGAGTAAACTCAACTCCGTCCTTACAAAGTGGGGTTTGAGGCAGTTCACGTGGAGAACCCGGAGGGGTTCCGCGGGGACTGCACATCGACGAGATAGGTGACTTGGCTCTTCCGCTCGACCACCTTGAAGGGTCCAGTCCATTTATCTTGGAGGGTGCAGGGTTTCACCGGGGCCATGACCCAGACTTGTTGGCCCGGCTGAAACTCGACCAGCGTAGCATTCTGGTCATACCAGCGCTTCATCTCTTCCTGGCTAGCCTCGAGGTTCGCCTCTGCGAGTTCTCGGAATTTCCGGGTCTGGTTGCGGAGCGCCAAGATGTATCGGAACACATCCGGAGGGGTCCCCCGGAGAGTCGTTTCCCAACCCTCCTTGACCAGGCTCAGGGGTCCCCGGACGGGGTGTCCATATAGCAGTTCGAATGGGCTGAACCCCAGGGATTTTTGTGGAACCTCCCGGTAGGCGAACAGGAGGCATGGGAGGAGGACGTCCCATCGCCGGCGTAGAGGTTCTTCGAGGCCCATGATCATTCCTTTCAGTGTCCTGTTAAAGCGCTCGACTGGGCCATTCCCTTGGGGGTGGTACGGGGTGGTGAACTTGTACGATACTCCGCACTGCTGCCAGAGGGACCTCATGTATCTGGAGATAAAGTTCGTACCCCGATCACTCACGACTTCGCGGGGGAACCCCAAGCGGGAGAAGATCCCCATCAAGGCCCGGCCCACCACGGGGGCCGTCACGGTGCGGAGGGGGATGGCTTTGGGGTAGCGGGTGGCATGGTCCACCAGGACGAGGATGAACCGGTGGCCCTGGGCGGTCTTGGGGTCCAGCGGTCCCACAATGTCGATTCCTACCCGCTCAAAAGGAGTACTGACGACGGGGAAGGGTTGTAGCGGAGCCTTGCGCTTCCCCCCACTCTTTCCGCTGGCCTGGCACGTGAGGCAGGACTTGCAGTGGGCCTCCACATTCGCTCGCATCTTGGGCCAATAGAAGTGGGTGGCAAGTCGCTGGTAGGTCTTATCTTGGCCTAAGTGTCCGGCCAGGGGTACATCATGGGCCAGGCCCAGGAGGAGACTTCGGAAGCGCCGGGGTACCACCAGTACTCGGGCCGATCCCAGCTCGGCCGACTTCTGTTCGCTGTACAGGAGGCCATTTTCCCAGTATACCCAGTGGGTGCCGGTACGGTCGCCTGCTGCTTGGGCCTCGGCCTGTTGTCGGGGTCCAATGAGGGAAGGGCAGGTGGATTGTTCTTGGCAGAATTCTTCTCGGTAGGGGCCTCCTTCGCAGTGCCACTGGGCCATTTCCGGCAGGTCCCCGAGCTCGGTCAGGGGTTCGGGGTCGGGAGGCACGGACCCCTTGTCGTGAACGGTCGCTTCGTCCGGAAGGGGGTCGTTGGCCTCGGGTGGCGCATCCGGGACCTCGGGGATGGGGGCAGTGCTCCGCGGCATGGCCTCCCCCTCGGAGGAAGGCACTCTGAGAGTCATCGAGCGCGTGGTGGCGCATACCCATTCGGGTAGGCCCATCATCTCGAGATGGGCTCTTCGTTCCACTTGTCCCCATGGGGAATTCTCAAGGTCGTTGCCCAGGAGGCAGTCCACGGGCTGGGAGGTTCGGACCGCCACTTTTAACTTGCCAGTGACTCCCCCCCATTCAAAGGGAACTAGGGCCATCCGGCAGAGGCTCTTGGAATTGTCTGATGATATGACGGGACAAAAGGCGCCGGGCAGAATCTGATCTTCGGAGACCAGGTTTCAATGAACCGCCGTGACACTCGCCCCCGTGTCCCGGAGGCCCTCGACGCGGTGACCGTTGACCGTCACCTGCTGTCGGTACTTCTTCGTGTTGGCGGGTAGGGACGTTCCGGGGACCATCTCCCGGTCCCCTAGGGAGACCAAGGCCATGGCGGCTGGTTCCCATTCTTCGGAGTCTTCCATCTCTTCCCCCAGGGCTACGGAGGCCATTTGTCGAGCCGGCGGGGTGGTTGTGGCGGTTCGCTGGTACATGGGACATTGAGGGTCGCTGGCGTAGTGTCCGGTCTGTTGGCAGCGGAAACAGGTGATCCTCACTCGGGGCCCCGTCCTCCCCGGTGGCCCGGTGCTGGCCGGAGGTGGAGCTGGAAAGGGCGGAGGTTGTCCTCTGGGGGGGCTGAGCGGGGATCCCCCCGGGAGTTCCCTTGGCCGGCCTTGATTCCCTCCGCCCCTCTGGCGGGGGGGTCCCTGACTGTGGCGACCGTAGTCTCCCACGGGACCCCGGGAGGCCCGGGTGTTGACCCACCGGTCAGCCTCGACGGCCAGTTTTCGAGGGTCTGTGAGTTTGCTGTCCAGGAGGTGCTGGCGCAGTTCTACAAAGCAATTAGCGGACAAGTGTTCCCATGCGATTAGGTCGAACAGCTCCTCAAAGGTGGAGACCTTGCTGCCCTCGATCCACCCGTCCAAGGCCCGGCTGTAAAAGTTCACGTACTCCACCCAGGTGGTACCGGGTATCTTCTTGCAGTCTCTAAACCGTTGCCGGTACATTTCAGGGGTGAGCACATATCTGGCTACTAGGGCCTCTTTCATGTGACTGTAGGAGTTCATCACCGTGGAGGGCAGGTCCAGCAGGGTATCTCTCCCCTCGCTCAGGAACCGCCCCACAGCCCAGCCCCCCAGTCTTTCTGCGGGACTCGGTGGGAGGTCATGGCGACTTCGTAGGCTTTGAACCATTGCTAGATGTCGTCGTTCTCATAGTATTCCTTCACCACATCTTTGGGGATGTGGACCTTTGGTTCCACGGTGGAGGAGAGGGGTTGGGTTTCCGAGGGTCTGGCCTCCGCATTCTTAGCCTTGAGCTCGATCTCTTTCAGGCTACGTTCGTGCTCCAGTTGGAGTTTTCTTTCTTCGTGTTCTCTTTGTCGTTTCTTTTCCTCAAGTTCTCCTTGTAGGCGTAACTGTTCTACCGCCAGCTTCTTTTCGGCCAGTTTTAGTTCTCCTTCGATTTTTTATTTTGCTAGTTCTAGTTCGTGGTTGCGACCTCTCTCTCGGTCCGCTAGTTCCTCTGGGGATAGGCCCCCCTCGGGGGCGCCGTTCCTCCCCGGGGTGCTTCGTGGTTTGTTAGGAGGCTCTCCTTCTGTTTGTGTCCGGGGAGTTCCCGCCTCGACCCAGGTTTTTAATGCTCCCTGGAAGTCCTCTTTCGTGCTTAGTCCACTGGTAGCGATTCCAAGGTCTTTGCAAAATTGTTTCAGTTCTCGGTGCCTATAAGATTCCAACTGGTCCTCTCGGAATGTCATGCTCGGGTTGGTGCCTGCGGCACCTAGGGAGGTTTCTCCTTCCATTTCTTCTTGGTAGTGCGTTAGCCGTCTACTGCACGATCTCTAGGTGTTGGCTCGGATCCCGTCGCCTGCCACCAAATGTTGGAAGGCGTTCCCCGGGGAGGTTGCGGAATACGTTCCTGACCACCCGGAGGCCCACCTTTCCCAGAGTTAGGCCGAGCAAGAGCGGGGAGGCCCTTCCTGGAAGGGTCTCGTACCGAGGATCGCACACGCTGCACTCACTCTCTTCGGATAGAGGGACACCACACAGGAATTCTTTGCAAGACAATAGACTTTATCGTTAGTTGTCAAGGATCTTTATGATCCGGAAGGCAGGTGCAGAATTAGTGCCACAAGCGGCAGCGATCTCGTGATGAGGGGTAAGGGGTAGCGGGACAGTCTTTGAATCAGTGTCTCTGCGGAGTATCCGGCGCACAGCTCTCAATCCTCGAGCTGAGGGGATGTTGCTTCTCTCGGCAATCTCTGCCGATTCTCTTGGAGGAGCGGGCCGCGAGTCACTCAGCAGGCACCGGAGGTTCGTAGTTCGGGGAGCCGCGACGGCGTCGGCAGGGCTCAGATGGTTCGGAGTTCGGGGAGCCGCGACAGCGTCAGCAGGGCTCAGATGGTTCAGAGTTCGGGGAGCCGCGACAGCGTCAGCAGAGCTCAGATGGTTCAGAGTTCGGGGAGCCGCGACAGCGTCAGCAGGGCTCAGATGGTTCAGAGTTCTTCCGTTCGGGGAGCGATCGAGCGGCGACCAGGTCAGCAGGCTCTCGTCAGTCCAGGTCTTCTCTAGCTCCCGTCCCTTCAGCACCCCTTGTTATACTTCCCCTCCTCTTTGAAGTCCGGAGTCCTCGCGGAGAGGGGTCTGGTGCCTGGGGGCGGTGTGTCGGGATTTCCTATCGCTCGGCCCTTTGATCTGTTCAGGTGGATCCGGGAGGGACTCCAGACACCCAGCAGGCGAGGCGCCCGCTCACCGGGGGCCTGGTGGTCGATCGAAACCTCCCTCGGGGAAGAGACCAGAGGTGTGACAGGGTCGGCGCCTCTCGGTCTGGTTTGTGGGGTTTCGCTCTCCCCCGGCCGGGCATGCGTGTTGGGGATCTGGCCGGCCCTCGGGATGTTGGGCCATGGGGACCGGAAGTCTGTGACATCGAGGATCGGTGCGGTTGCAGGGTAGCTTGCTGGTCGGGAGGGCCCACGCCACGAGGACGGTCTCACACCTTCCAATGATTGTTTAAGGCCCTGACACCAGCAATCACTCTGGAGGCTTCCTTGCAGCATCAGACCTGGCAGGCTGCCTCTTCATGCCTGCCTTCAGAAATCACCTGTTACTTCGCTGCAGACAGGTCTCCATTCTCCCTCTATTCCCTTGTAGTAAAACTGCTGCAGGAAGTCTTGAATTTAACCAGAGAGCAGTCTCCAGTAAACCAAGGCAAGGGCATTTCCAGTTTCTCTTAGTAAGTACATTTCACTTCCTGCCCTCACCCTTGTGTATTTCTCTGGCTGGCGCTTTAGATGAGGATGCTGGATAAATCTTAAAACCGACACCTTGAAAGCAGGAACTGTGTCCTCTTCACCACTGGAGATGCGGTGCTGCATAGAGCTGCACAGTAAGTGAGACCAGACACCATATCAGGGACCGTCCTTGACATGAGCATTGTTCTCTGGGAACATTCAATGGATACTGGTGGAGGTTCAGCAAATCCCATGCATGAACAAGCATGCTGTTAATGCAAACTATAGCTACCAGGTTCAAGCCCATGTGATGCCCTTTCCGTTTTCAGGTCCAGTGCATGTCATGACCCTTTGATTTTACTAAAATAAAGTGTGATATCCTTCCTCCTGTCAGCATTTTTGGGTGAGCCATAGCTTCCTTTCATTCGTAGACTCTCTTCCAGTTCCAGGATTTCCCTCTCCAATTTCTGAATTACATTTAACATTTTTAGCTTTCCTTCTCGAGAATGTATTTATGCACCCGCTTGCAAATGTTTTATGCATTGTAAACTTTTGCCATTTTCTTGCTCCATGTTTTTGTTGCAAAGGTCTCTTTGGTACACCTCAGTAAAAGCAAGCATTGGCAACGCCAAAAGTTCTAGCTGTGGCAAGCTGGCGTAAGGGTCAAACGTTTTATTTATTTAAGGGTAAGCCGAAAAAATGCTGATTCAAAACACAATAGTGTTGGAAGGCGTTCCCCGGGGAGGTTGCGGAATGTGTTCCTGACCACCCTGAGGCCCACCTTTCCCAGAGTTAGGCCGAGCAAGAGCAGGGAGGCCCTTCCTGGAAGGGTCTCGCACCTAGGATCGCACACGCTACGCTTACTCTCTTCTTCGGATAGAGGGACACCACACAGTAAATCGTTGTAAGATAATAAGCTTTTATCGGTGGTTATCAGGGATCTTTATGACCCGGCAGGTAGGTGCAGAATTAATGCCACAAGCGGCAGCGATCTTGTGATGGAGGGAAAAGGGGTAGCGGGACAGTCTTTCGATCAGTGTCTCTGCGAGATATCCGGCGTCCAGCTCTCAATCCTCGAGCTGAGGGGATGTTGCTTCTCTCGGCGATCTCTGCCGATTCTCTTGGAGGAGCGGGCCGCGAGTCACTCAGCAGGCACCGGAGGGTCGTAGTTCAGGGAGCCGCGACGGCGTCAGCAGGGCTCAGATGGTTCAGAGTTCGGGGAGCCGCGACAGCGTCAGCAGGGCTCAGATGGTTCAGAGTCGAGGAGCCGCGACAGCGTCAGCAGGGCTCAGATGGTTCAGAGTTCGGGGAGCCGCGACAGCGTCAGCAGGGCTCAGATGGTTCAGAGTCGAGGAGCCGCGACAGCGTCAGCAGGGCTCAGATGGTTCAGAGTTCGGGGAGCCGCGACAGCGTCAGCAGGGCTCAGATGGTTCAGAGTTCGAGGAGCCGCGACAGCGTCAGCAAGGCTCAGGTGGTTCGGAGTTCGAGGAGCCGCGACAGCGTAAGCAGGGCTCAGGTGGTTCGGAGTTCGGGTAGCGTTCTTCTGTTCGGGGAGCGATCGAGCCGCGACCAAGTCCGCAGGCTCTTGTCAGTCCAGGTCTTCTCTGCCTCTCGTCCCCTCAGCACCCCTTGTTATACTCCCCCGCCTCTTTGAAGTCCGGAGTCCTCGCGGAGAGGGGTCTGGTGCCTGGGGGGCGGTGTGTCGGGGTTTCCTGTCGCTCGGCCCTTTGATCTGTTCAGGTGGGTCTGGGAGGGACTCCAGACACCCAGCAGGCGAGGTGCCCGCTCACCGGGGGCCTGGTGGTCGATCGAAACCTCCCTCGGGGAAGCGACCAGAGGTGTGACAGGGTCGGCGCCTCTCGGTCTGGTTTGGGGGGGGGGGGTTTCGTTCTTCCTCGGCCGGGCATGCGTGTTGGGGATCTGGTCGGTCCTCGGGATGTTGGTCCACGGAAGCCGGAAGGCCGTGCCCACGAGGTTCGGCGTGGTTGTAGTGTGACTTGCTGGTCGGGAGGGCCCACGCCACGAGGCCGGTCTCACAAATAGCCATATGCTTGCAATAAAAATGATTAAAAACAAATACAGTTGCATATGAATTTCAGTGTGAGTACTTGCTAGCGCGTAGGAATACTGCAAACATATTTAGAAAGCTTTTTTACACATCAAAGCAAAACAAAATTATTTTTGAGGAAAAGAAAATATACAATTGGACTTTGAATTAATGCAATCTGAAGACACTGTTTAAACACCCTCTGGTGACTATAAAAATGGATAAGGATAAAGAATGGAAAGAAAAAAAAAATGGCAACATTAGGTATTGGCCCACCAACACTGGCACTGAAGTGCACTTCCTATTTGACAGATGTGCATGTGATTTATTTATTTATTTAGTTGAAAGATTTATATAGCGCAAACTTGGCCCAGGTGGGTATCGGAGCGCTTTACAATTTTGAGTGGGTATTACAAGAGTATACATCATACAACAAAATAGTCATGCAACATAGTTAAGGAATGTGGGATACAGACCATGGAGAAGAAAATTCGATAATCTTCGCAAACAAATGAGCAAGGCAGGCGATTACTGGGATTCAAAGGTGTCCAGCAAACTCATTGTAAATCGGTGGTAATCAATGAGCCGTGGGCCTGAGGTGTTTACGGCAGGAACTTGGCCATTAGGATTTTTTTACTTCCTTTGTAGGTCTCGCCTGGCTATCGCGTAAGCGATCGCTCTGCGAGACTTCTGTAGGGGCTTCCGAAAATGCTCCCAAAGGCTTCCCAGGCAGATCGGGTGGCGGTTACGCACACAACCACGTGCATTCCATTTGCCACCAGCTACTTCCTGCGCGTGCGCCGCCTCACGCATTCAGAGAGATTTAGTAAGGGGCACAAGACCTTAGGAATGCGGTTTATGGCCAGCGCATGTGAGGCATTCAAGTGCGAAGCTGGCATCTGGCATCGGACTTGAAAGCAGCAGACTGCTTTCGCCAGAACTTTCGTTATAACTCACACCCCATATGCTCGTTCCCTCCCACCCTTCCTTTGATGTCCGCTTTTCTTGTTGTTTACAAACCACGCCACACACTGCTGCATGCCACACACTGCTGCCCGCCACACACTGCTGCACGCCGCACACTACCGCACGCCACACACTGCTGCGCACACTGCTGCATTACACACTTCTGCATTGCACACTGCTGCACGCCGCACACTGCTGCACTCCTCACACTGCTACATGCTGCACACTGCTGCACACCGCACACTGATGCACGCCACACACTGCTGCACGCCACACACTGCTGCAAGCCACACACTGCTGCATGCCGCTGCACGCCACACACTGCTGCACGCCACACACTGCTGCATGCCGCACACTGCTGCACGCCGCACACTGCTGCACGCCGCACACTGCTACACGAAACACTGCTGCACGCCACACACTGCTGCATGCCACACACTGAAGCACGCCACACACTGCTGCACACCACACACTCCTGCACACTGCTGCATTACTCACTGCTGCATGCTGCACAACACTGCTACATGCAGCACACTGCTGCACGCAGCACACTGCTGCACGCCGCACACTGCTGCACGCCGCTGCATGCCACACAGTGCTGCATGCCTCACACTGCTACACGAAACACTGCTGCACGCGGCACACTGCTGCACGCGGCACACTGCTGCACGCCACACACTGCTGCACGTCGCACACTGCTGCACACCGCACACTGCTACACTAAACACTGCTGCATGCCTCACACTGCTGCATGCCTCACACTGCTGCACGCCACACACTGCTGCATGCCACACACTGCTGCACGCCACACACTGCTGCGCGCCACACACTGCTGCACGCCGCACACTGCTGCACGCCGCACACTGCTGTACGCCGCACACTGCTACACGTCACACACTGCTGAACGCCGCACACTGCTCCACGCCGCATAATGCTACACGAAATACTGCTGCACGCTGCACACTGCTGCACACCACACACTGCTGCACACCACACACTGCTGCACGCCACACAATGCTACACGAAACACTGCTGCATGGCACACACTGCTGCACGGCACACACTGCTGCACGCCGCACACTGCTGCACGCCACACACTGCTGCACGCCGCTGCACGCCACACACTGCTGCACGACACACACTACTGCAAGCCACACACTGCTGCACGCCACACACTGCTGCACGCCGCACACTGCTGCACGCCGCACACTGCTGCACGCCTCACACTGCTGCACGCCACATACTACCGCATGCCACACACTGCTGCGCACACTGCTGCATTACTCACTGTTGCATGCTGCACGACACTGCTGCACGCCGCACACTGCTGCATGCCGCACACTGCTGCACGCCGCACACTGCTGCACGCCGCTGCACGCCACACACTGCTGCACGCCACACACTGCTGCATGCCACACACTGCTGCACGCCACACACTGCTGCATGCCGCACACTGCTGCACGCCGCACACTGCTGCATGCCGCACACTGCTGCACGCCTCACACTGCTGCACGCCACATACTACCGCATGCCACACACTGCTGCGCACACTGCTGCATTACACACTGCTGCATTACACACTGCTGCACGCCTCACACTGCTACACGCCACACACTGCTGCACGCCACACACTGCTGCACGCCTCACACTGCTGCACGCCTCACACTGCTGCAGCATGCACACTGCTGCACGCCTCACACTGCTGCACGCCTCACACTGCTGCACCCCGCACACTGCTGCACGCCACACACTGCTGCACGCCACACACTGCTGCATGCCGCACACTGCTGCACGCCACACACTGCTGCACAAAACACTGCTGCACACCACACACTGCTGCACGGCACACACTGCTGCACGCCGCACACTGCTGCACGCCACACACTGCTGCACATGACTGCATTACTCACTGCTGCATGCTGCACAACACTGCTGCACGCCGCACACTGCTGCATGCCGCACACTGCTGCACACCGCACACTGCTGCACGCTGCTGCATGCCACAGTGCTTTATGCCTCACACTGCTACACGAAACACTGCTGCACGCCACACACTGCTGCACGCCACACACTGCTGCACACCACACACTGCTGCATGCCGCACACTGCTGCACGCCGCAAACTACTGCACGACACACACTGCTGCGCACACTGCTGCATTACACACTGCTGCATTACACACTGCTGCACGCCGCACATTGCTGCACACCTCAAACTGCTGCACGCAGCACAGTGCTGCACACCACACACTGCTGCACGCCACACACTGCTGCACGCCGCACACTGCTGCACGCTGCTGCACGCCACAGTGCTGCATGCCACACTGCTGCACGAAACAATGCTGCACGCCGCACACTGCTGCACGCCGCACACTGCTGCACGCCGCACACTACCGCACGTCACACACTGCTGCGCACACTGCTGCATTACACACTGCTGCATTACACACTGCTGCATTACACACTGCTGCACGCCGCACACTGCTGCACGCCGCACAGTGCTGCACGCCGCACACTGCTGCACGCTGCACACTACCGCACGTCACACACTGCTGCATTACACACTGCTGCATTACACACTGCTGCATTACACACTGCTGCACGCCGCACACTGCTGCACGCCGCACACTGCTGCACACCTCACACTGCTACACGAAACACTGCTGCATGCCTCACACAGCTGCACTCCTCACACTGCTGCACGCCTCACACTGCTGCACGCCACACACTGCTGCACGCCACACACTGCTGCACACCACACACTGCTGCACGCCTCACACTGCTTCATGCCTCACACTGCTGCACACCTCACACTGCTGCACGCCGCACACTGCTGCACACCGCACACTGCTACACACCGCACACTGCTACACGCCACACACTGCTGCATGCCACACACTGCTGCACGCCACACACTGCTGCACGCCACACACTGCTGCATGCCACACACTGCTGCACGCCGCACACTGCTGCACGCCACACACGGCTGCCCGCCCCACGCTGCTGCACGCCTCACACTGCTGCACGGCACACACTGCTGCACGCCGCACACTGCTGCACGCCACACACTGCTGCACACTGCTGCATTACTCACTGCCGCATGCTGCACGACACTCCTGCACGCAGCACACTCCTGCACGCAGCACACTGCTGCACGCCGCACACTGCTGCACGCCGCTGCACGCCACAGTGCTGCATGCCACACTGCTACACGAAACACTGCTGCACGCCGCACACTGCTGCACGCCGCACACTACCGCACATCACACACTGCTGCGCACACTGCTGCATTACACACTGCTGCATTACACACTGCTGCACGCCGCACACTGCTGCACGCCGCACACTGCTGCACGCCGCACACTGCTGCATGCCGCACACTACCGCACGTCACACACTGCTGTGCACACTGCTGCATTACACACTGCTGCATGCCGCACACTGCTGCACGCCGCACACTGCTGCACACCTCACACTGCTATACGAAACACTGCTGCATGCCTCACACAGTTGCACACCTCACACTGCTGCACGCCTTACACTGCTGCATGCCACACACTGCTGCACGCCACACACTGCTGCACGCCTCACACTGCTGCACGCCTCACACTGCTGCACGCCGCACACTGCTGCACGCCGCACACTGCTACACACCACACACTGCTACACACCACACACTGCTGCATGCCACACACTGCTGCACACCACACACTGCTGCATGCTGCTGCACGCCACACACTGCTGCATGCCACACACTGCTGCATGCCGCACACTGCTGCACGCCGCACACTGTTGCACGCCGCACACTGCTGCACGCCACACACTGCTGCATGCCACACACTGCTGCACGCCGCACAATGCTACACGAAACACTGCTGCACGCCACACACTGCTGCACACCACACACTGCTGCACGCCGCACACTGCTGCACGCCACACACTGCTGCACACTGCTGCATTACTCACTGCTGCATGCTGCACGACACTGCTGCACGCAGCACACTGCTGCATGCCGCACACTGCTGCACGGCGCTGCATGCCACACAGTACTGCATGCCTCACACTGCTACACAAAACACTGCTGCACGCCACACACTGCTGCACGCCGCACACTGCTGCACGCCGCACACTGCTGCACGCCTCACACTGCTGCACGCCGCACACTGCTGCATGCCGCACACTGCTGCACGCCACACACTGCTGCAAGCCACACACTGCTGCACGCTGCACAATGCTACACAAAACACTGCTGCACGCCACACACCTCTGCACACCACACACTGCTGCACGCCGCACACTGCTGCATGCCACACACTGCTGCATTACTCGCTGCTGCATGCTGCACGACACTGCTGCACGCAGCACACTGCTGCACGCCGCACACTGCTGCACACCGCACACTGCTGCACGCCGCTGCATGCCACACAGTGCTGCATGCCTCACACTTCTACACGAAACACTGCTGCACGCCGCACACTGCTGCACGCCGCACACTGCTGCACGCCGCACACTGTTGCATGCCACACACTGCTGCATGCCACACACTGCTGCACTCCACACACTGCTGCACGCCGCACACTGCTGCACTCCACACACTGCTTTTATGCAAGTTTATGCTACTGACATTGTAAATGACAATGCCTTTTATTTGTTTTAAAACCAAAACATAAATAAAAGGCATTGTAATTTTACAATGCCAATAGCTCAAACTCATATAAATGCGAGACCTATTGCATTGCAAATGCTTGTTGAAGGTAGTCGTGGAGGAAATTCGTCGGACTTCCGGAGGAAAAATGCTGTCACTCACAGGTAAGAGTCTATTACTGAAGTGGGCTGGATAATTGACCATTTTACATCCTGTGATGGACTGAAGCAAAACGTGAATGATAGTTGAAGAGTCCAATGGAAGAAGAGAACGGACTCAAAGCCTCTCCATATGTGGATACATGTATATATTTTTTTTAAGCAGGATTTTTTTTTTTATTGAATGAGATTGGCAAGACAGCTAAACTTGTTTCTAGGCTAGATGTAGAAATGACAAGACCCAGTCACATGGAAGCTTTTTGCCCATATCCTTTGTTGGAAATCTCGATGGTCCACCGGCAATCCCAAAGCAGTGCATGCATGATTAAGGTATGTACACATAGGAGGGATGCTGCTTCTTGTAAAGCACGCTTGGCCTGTTCGTAGGTCTGACCTTTGGGACAACTTTAGCTGTCTCCCCAGACTATTGTTTTTCAAAAGATTCATAAATAATGTCTGTAGATATATATAGATATTTCCAAACAGCGCTCCTTCCGGACGCAGGGGACCCGAGAGAGGTGGCGCATATGCCGGCGGAGCACGCCGGCTGGTAAATGCCACCAAAAGTTTCCAAATCAATGTTCAGGAACAAGGCTTTGCAACGAGCTGAAACGTGTTGTAAGATTAAATACCTTTTTTGAAGTGATTTGAATTGGAGTCCTTTGGTTACTGAGAGCGCATTGATTTGGAAACTTTTGGTGAGATATAAAGAGCGGAGGTTTTTTTTGTGTCAGCTGCATTCATCCAGCAGTCTTTCAAAGTGTCATTCAAATTTTGCTTCTGCCCCTCGCAGCATAAAGCATGGGGCAGGGGTCAGACCACTTTACTTATTACCTCCCTTCACTATGAGTGACTTTAGAATGCCTGTACCGCAACGTGTACATCTGCCTAAAAATAGTTCCTTTCTCTTCGGTGACAAATACTATGAAAATATGCTTTTTATTTTTATATTTAAATAACTTCTGTTCATTTTGCCTACAGTCCAGGCACGGAGTTTAAGAAAAGCGTGTTTTTCTGTCTCCTTTTCAAAGTTGCTGAGTCTCTCAATGACAATTATAGGTTGAGTAACTTGATTAAAATTAATATCCTTCTTTTACTTTTGTTGCTTTTTTCAAATGTCATGGATACTGTTACGCAATCTTTCTTTGACGCTATTGACTCTGGCCTTCCACACTTTATTTGGCAAAGGAAGAAGCCCGGCTTAAACTTCAGGCCATTCACATAAATCAGGAAGGGTGGGTTGGCGCTCCCCAGAATGACATCATACTACCAGGCGGCCTTGTTTAACTGGCTTTCAAGATTCGTTAAGAATATTTTTAGCAATAGTCATTTTTAGGGTTCACCCCTAGCGATGCAGTGCGCAGCACTGCTCGCTCAGGCGAGAGCCTTTTTGCGGAGGGTTCCAAAACAGACCCTGGAATCGCACACGCTTGTGCGTGTGCAATTCCTTTTGGTCCACGGTATTGGCGTTTGCGGTCATCTTTTTTAGAAAGACAGCACGCAATAGGCCAAAGGCGGTCGTGTTGCTCCGCCCATGGCCTATTGGTGTCTGTTACCCGCACACCGACATCTGTTTTCAATTATCGTGCCCAGACACGGACGCGATAGTTGAAAACAGATCACTCGCTGTGGCGTACACGCTCATCATCCCATGTTTTCAGTAAGCGAAAGTAGTTATCATCTTTACTATTTAACTTTCCAATCACCCACATTTATGTACGTATGCCTTTAATAACGAATCTCAAAACTACCAGACGTGCTCCAGATGACTGTAAAAAACGATTGTCAGCCTGCTTCAATCACAGCAAGCTCTCCTCAGTCCAATACTTTGGAACCTGAATTTACCTCTTAAACGAGAGAGGATTTCCGCTTGTCTCTCCCTTCATTCCTCTATTGTACACCTTTGAAAGTCATGATTTGTGAAGTCCTGAAAATGTGTATGTTGACTGGAGAATAGAGCTTGTTCCTTACCAGGAGAGAGGTAAAGAGTTTTATTCTCGATTCTCTGAGGTGAAGCGAAACAGCAGCCACCCCTCGAATGTGCATAGACCCTGCCAGCTGTTAACTGTGAATTTAGACTCTTTAGAAGGAAATCTGATTAACAGCAACTCGCAAGGCAGACAAAGAGCCATAGTTTGGACAAACTCAGCAGATTTATTCTCCGTCCCTCACAAGTGGACTCTGTACCTAGCAGCTCCAGAGTTTTTCAAGTGTCTAGTTACCCAATTGACTTGTTTGCAACCTCGAGACCACTAGTGTCTTTTCTTTCCATAGTCATTGAAATAATACCTTGCTGCCCAAATAATTGTTTGCTGCGTGGTCACGCAATCTGTCATCTGCTGCCTAGTTCCAGCTTAAAAGATGATTGCTAGCTCCAAAGCATCTGAAGTTTCTAATTGCTGCACGTGAAATGCAGTTCAGTGGTGTCACGCTGCCGACGTCAATTTGTAATCTTTCACCGTTGATTGTGGTAATCGAAGATTAAAGACTAGTATTTTTCTTTTGCATCTTTAATAACAGTTCAGCTGGGGTTTAATATGATGACAATGTGTCAAGGACTCAATTCTCTCGTAACCACACAGGAGCAGAATGAAGCCTTTTCCCAACTCTCCCTTCAATACGTTCCCGCCAGGTTCTTCCACAATCCTTTGCAGGTAAGTACCAAGGGGGGAAAGGGGAATTGGATAAAGAAGAGACTGCCCTGCTTTCTTCTTGAGATCTCTGTCACTGCCTCAATCTTCTTTCTTCTTGTAGGCTGCAAGTTAAAACATTATTAAATACAATTGCTTACCATCCTTAGATTTTTATATTTTCTCAAGTCTTTATGCATAAACATTAATAAGGAGTTTTTATCTTGTACCGGTTGTCTTGATTCTGTTTCTCCAGAAGAGAGAACAAAGGTAAGTGCACGTTCTGCATAAATTAATTTTAAGAGTTATTAGTTCCCTTTCTTCTAACTTACTTGTTATTTTCTAACTTTCTCCCAAAATTCTTCTTCACTAAGGTAAGTAGATAAGTAATGTAGGTTTAGGACTCTTTGGTTCTTAATGACTGGATCCAACACTAGGTGATTTGATCTCATTTATTTATGTCGTTAAGAAGTTTCTTTTATTCCTCTCCTGTATTCCTGCTCACTCTGTTTTCCTATGGTGTGCCCAACTATTCTTAGATTTTTTAAACTAGTCAGGAGAATTCTGTAGCTGTCGAGTTATAGGGGGTATACAATTATATAGCTAGCGTAATAATTCTTAGTTGTTTTGACTTAAAACTGTGCCAGCTTATTTACTACTTTCTGACTTGAGTAGCGCAGACTTAACTGAAGCGCTACCTTAGATTCACACAATGACTAGTTTAATCTTACCGAGTTGTTCACTATCTTTATTGAGTGTAGCTTAGTTTTGACCTATAACGCTACTCTTTTAAGTTGCAGCAGCATAGGCATAACCGGAACACTTCTCTTTTCACCCTGCGCCTTTACTAGTTAAACGTACTGGCTGTTCGCTATCCTTTCATCGGGTAGCGACGCCTTTCCAACTCGAACGCTACTCTTTTGATTTTGCGCGGTATTTCCCTCATAAATTTCTAGTCACGTCACTTTTCTAGTACATGCGCAACGTCTACTTTAGTTCTTAGGGCATGCGCGGATTTCGAACACTAACCTGAAGACTTCCAGGATGACGGGAACCGACGCTGGATGACCAACGGCCTCCGCAACGCTCCCTGACTAAACTATTATCCGACGACAACAAGGTAGGTCTAACTCGGGTGAAGCTCTCGGTGAAGTGCGCCTTGGAACGTTAGCGCGCGCGTCACCTGAGCTACTCAAAACACGAGGAAAGAACTAGACTGCTAAACAACGAGTGTGCTGGTGGCCATCTTAGATGTCCAACGTTGCCAGCACGCTCTCCAGCTCCGGGCACGACCAATCTTTGGGCAAGACCGCTGGGAGAAAGAAGTGGAAGTACTAGCCACAACAGGGCTGCGAGGAGGAAACCTCCTGTGAGCCCTGACACAATGTTTCATGCAGCGTTCTGAACACGCCAGTTATTTTTGGTGGGTTTAAAGGTTAGGAGAACGCTAAGCGTGCCACATTTTGAAAACTGTCCTTCCAGGCTGTTTTGTGTTGGAAATTGGTGCTGCCATGCCCCACAGGCTCTCTGGTGTATTGTAAATTAAACCCAACATTGCATCTAAATACGAATTTCAGAGTTCCCGTCTGCAGAAAAGAGGACGAGCCTTTTAGTGCAATCAGCAGGTACATGTAGGTTGGTTTTTGCCGAGTGTAGCACTCTGTATGTGCTACACGTTACTGTACTAATGTACTAGTAAGCACTCTATCAACAAAGTAGCTTTGATAGAGGCGCGTGGAAGACTAACGTATTAATTGACATTGTGCAGTGCTTTTAAATTATACTTGCTTATACCTTTCTTTCTTGAGAAATTTGAGTATTCTGCAGCAAGGGTGTCCAGTGTGGATCCTGGAGTGCCAGACCAGATGTTCAGAATAACAACGAATTGAGGCCAATTTAAATTATATACATATTGTTGTCTTATGTTGGTATACTTAACATTTGTTGTGCACCCTGTCCTCTTAGACCTTTGTTAAACAGGCTTGTGCTATCGCATTGGGATTTTTTCTGTGTCTATATTGTTGCTAAAATTGCCGGATAATGCCACAAAAATTGATTTATAAGCCACATAACTTTTCTGTGCCACAACATTTGATCTAACAGTGCTGCATAATTCCAGTGGACGAACGATTCCTCTTGTGTGCCTTTGGGGTCCAGCCTCAGTTGGGAGTAATCTGCAGTGAACTGCGTACTGAAAAGGTGCGAACGCAACTATTTACCCCAGACAATAGGTATTACTAACTTGAAGCGTCCAATGGAAAAGCTGCAAGCAGTAGGATCCTATGAAGGGCTGGGCAGCTTGAGGAGAATAAGATGGGGTTTCAAAGCTGAAAATTGCAATAACGTATGGAAGAGGCAATTTGTGATGTTTAGTAGCTCTGAGTCAGATATAATAGCTTGGCAGCAATTTCAGAACCACTTATCAAATAGCCTGTGCCCAGGTTAGGGTACCCTACCGAAGGTATGCAGTGGTCGATCATCAAACAATAGTACACTAAATCTCTGTGGTAGAAGAATGTCATAATAAATAAAGAGATGGGCTACTACACAAAAGTACAGATGATGCCACTGCTTCATAACTTGGATCACTTTGGAAAGCCTACATTAAATGCCACATGGGTGGCGAGAAAGAACCAGGAAGATAAAGACTGAATAGAATTGTTGACCACCTGCTGTTGGATGAACAATGTCCACTGGAATCTGCTTTCCATAAATATCGCCTTAAACTGAAAAATTACCAAAAAACTCCCTCCATTATTACATCTGGGAAGAAATGAACCCTTGCCTTGCCCATTGGAAAAAGTCTTGGTGCATTTATGATAGTTCTACCTTAACACCTTTAAAGGCTCGCAATATGTAGACATCTGAAATCCTGTTTTCTTCATTCAAAAATGCTGTAAATAACATTTTTTTAAAAGCACATTTCATTTTCTGAAGACAAATCAATGTTTAAAACAGGATGGCACGCAGAGCTGTAATCAACAGTTAACAAACTTCTTTTCCATCAAAAATCTCTAGTTGACCGTACGCAGTTTACTACAAACGAAGATCAGTGCAGCCACATTTTGGTCAGTTCTCAACCTTGAACTTTATCCCTAAGCAGGTACAGCAGCCACGCTTTAGGAATGTAGGCTGTGTAAACATAAAACAGAATCTTTGGTGCACATTGTATGCACGTGCCCCTTTAAATCGCAGGCTGCAGAAGGGGGCTAGCAACTCCTTTCAACAAGTTTAACATGCAGCATTGTCGTTACTCTATTATTCGCCTGTTTGAAAGGGGAAAACACACAAGGGGTGACCCAGTTTTATTAAATTCATGATTACTACTTTCTTAACTAAACCAAACTAGCAGTAGCCAATTTTGTCCTACAAACCGTGATTCTAATAACGTGCTATAAAGACCTATGTGGTTCGGTTTTGCACAAACCAAATTTATTTTTTTGGACGTATGTGGTTCGGTTTTGCACAAACCAATTTTTTTTTCTGACGTGCCATTTTTAAATTGTTTTTTATAACCACATTCTATGAGCATATGGGAGCTCTTCATTTTCTTGGCGCTTTGTGTTTCGTCACTATCTCTATGTAACTTGCCTGCAACTCCCTCCTTTTCTACCTTAGCGAACTTGTGCCTTGCAGCGATTCCCTCCCCCTCCTCCCCTAATTAAATTTGTAGGAGCCATTCTTTCAACCGCTGTAAAGAGTCACTGTTTCCATCAGTATGCCGTATGGGTCACGCAGCCTGGTGAAATTCCTTTAGCCAAATTTGCAGTTGCAATTTTATTTACTGGCATTAATGGTTGGCTTGTGTACAAGGTCACTTTAGTACTATGGGCTGTTGCAAGAACACATTCTGGTAACTCATGTGGTATTTGTACATTGACCTTTGTGTTCTGATAATAAACTCTTGCCTGACTGGATACTAATAGTACACATGTTTTTTTTAAACGATCCCTTAATGCATTTTTAATGCCGAATGTCTATCTGCTCTGTCTTAAATTTTTTATTACATAATATTATATGGGATGTAACTTATGAATCAGTATTTGTATTCCAGTGATTTTCATATTTGCTGCTTACATTGTATGTAATGGTATTAATTAACTGTAATAAATTTGTCCTGCCTCTGTCAGTGTTTCACAGCTTTCCACCTGTTCTGCTGATAAGTAAGGTGGTAATTAAACTTCGAAGGAACATCCCAAGTACAGTGATTCTAATGTTTCCTTTCAGCTGAACATGGTCTCATTTTCAGGCAACGTACAGGTGGCCATGGGTTCAATAGTTGTCGCCCCAATGGCTGTTGGTTTTCCCTTGTTAGACAATTATTTGACCCGTCGGATCTTTGGACACACCTTCCAAATATATTGAGTGCTGTTGTGTTTTTCCAGTTTCTTCCTTCTGTGAGGAGTGGGTCATTGAAACCTGCTGGCCGATCCTGTGTGAGGGTTGAGTGAATTTAGGATTGTTTCTGTGGAATGTATCATACTTGGGGTGCCGGTCATTTGACCCTCTACCTAACCCATGTCAGCTGTGGCAGTCTGCCCCAGTTCTTGGTGGTCCTTAGGCTGTATAGCAGAGTTCTCCAAAGTCTGTCCTGGAGAGCAAACAGACATGAAAACGGAATAACAATGTTTAGGTAAAGGCTCACCACCTTAAGGTCAGCTTTACACCTAAATACAGCCAGCGGCAACTGAAAAGTGCCCATCCTGTTCACGAGAACAGGCCTGCCACTGCACGACAAAATGAGTGGCAGCATTTGTAGTAACATTTGATCAGTTTGACCTGGAAACAGTTTTGTTTGGTAAATTATGCAAATCACGCAGGAGATGCTGTGTCATATGGAAAATGCAGAAAATCCATAATTATGTGTAAACTGCTGCAGCTGCGGGATTGCGTAATTCAAAGGGTCCTGTGCCTATTTAATATGCCTGTTTTCATCAACCAAAATGAAACTACATTACTTCTTTATCTCGTTGAGCAGCAACTCACTTTGAAGCCACAAGAACTCAGATTCATGCTGTGGATGAGGCGCCAGATTTTGGGTTTACATGAAATTCCAACAATCCTAACTGTAATAATCTTGCAATTGATTCACTTGCAAACAATCAAACGGAAAGTTGGACCCGATATAGATGTCTTTAAAAACCTAAACATTTAAAAAAAAGTTTTACATATTTTTGGGAGGGACCCTCTCCCACCGTTGTCGTCCAATGGCATTCTTCATTATCGGGTCAGTAAGATTACCTACAACACTTAGAGTTGTTTCTTTAATGTGTTTTAGGGGTTCTGGCAAGGATAACAAGCATTTGCAATGCAATTGGTCTCGCATTATTAAAGTTTGAGCTATTGGTGTTGCATTATTTACCAATGCCATTAGCTCAAACTTTAATAATGCGAGACCTATTGCATTGCAAATGCTTGTTATTTAAGTCACATGTTAAACGTAACAGAAACCATAACATTAAAAATCCCGAGCCACCAAAGAGGTCCAGATATAACATGGCTCGTGTCATTATGTATAGGTTTAACTGGATATGGCACGAATACGAAGTACTCCGTTCCCATCCACATTTAAAACTAGTCAACTGTATTCCATTAGGGCTTTCTTTAGGCACTACAATTCTCAGTCGCTGGGCTAATCTGGGTCTTCAGAGGATAACCGATTTTTGCCAAAAGATTGAATTTATCCAATGGCAATAGTTATTTAGTATCCATCCCAATATTAGTTGTACCCTACTATTTAGTTTCATTCAAATTAAACACTTTTTTGCCAGATACAAAATAGGGAAACATTCGCTAGCCAATAGCATTAGTAAAGCTTTTTTTCATATCAAAATTAACTGACTACTATACCCAAAAATTAGCCAGAGGATGTTAAGAGTTTCGGAATAAAATCACAATTTCAACTGGCTGTGAAATTGATGTCTCCCAAGGGAGGATCCAGAACCAGCTGAGCTCTGAAGCAGTATGTGCCGCCCACTACAGAAGAATTGCTTTCTTTCGTAGATGGATGCTCTATTGCACCCCGACATTAATGCATGAGATGCATCAGCTGACATCATCTGCCTGCTCCAGGTGTAACTATGAGAACAGGGATTGATGCTCACTTGCCCTCATTTGGCTAAATTCTGGGAGGAGATCATTTTAGAGACGAGTGCAAAATTAAAGGTAAAAGTAACCCTGGATGCCTCTGGAGTCATTTATGGTATTATGATCCAACAGCTCGATATGTCAATAGGACAGCACCAATTCTTTTTTATTTCCACTCTCTTGGCCATATCCCTGATATTAGCGAATTGGAAATCTAATACAATTCCTTTATTGTATCTATGGAGGGCGAAAATGCCTAGGTTTAAATCACTCAACACTCTCTATGCATAGAGAGTCGAGTCTATAAGGAGATTTTTTTGAAATATGGACAGATTGGGATAATTGAAAAATACGTTTTTCTTTCTGATACCCGACCATATCAATATGTTGGTAGGTTTAAATCACTCAACACTCTCTATGCATAGAGAGTCGAGTCTATAAGGAGATTTTTTTTAAATATGGACAGATTGGGATAATTGAAAAATACGTTTTTCTTTCTGATACCCGACCATATCAATATGTTGGGGGGATTTAAAAAAAAAAATGTTTGTATCTTTCCTTTTTTTCGATACTTTGATTTCAAGGCATGCAAACGTTCAAATAGTAAGTGCTTGGCACCTTATTTTTGTATTCTATGTAGTAATTTTTGACATATATGAATTAATTTTTTGCTACAAATTACATTGTGTGCATCTTCTTTCTGCTACATATCCCTCCCCAAAAATACAGGACAAACCTAATTGTCCTTCTTTGCATTTCAGTTCCTTGAGCTGACTACAGATGAATTACAGTCACGCCCATGCGCTATCTTACTTTGGTTACTTGCTCAGTTCTCACCTTACCGTTGTAGCAGGTACGACAATATCCTCCCAAAATCTTTACTACATTTGGTTAGTTTTAGTTTTGAATTGCAAATATTAGTAATTTACTTGGTAATAATAGAACATTGCTTTACACATTTTTAACTTTTTTCGCATTTTTCACACGTATTTCAGATTTAAAAATGACACTGTTTACTTTAACAATTTTTGTTGACAATATACATCTATTTTTACAAACAATTGTAAAGTTTGACTAAATTAGAAAATATATTTGTATGTGCATGTACGTTTTGGTGCAGTTTTTCATACAATTTTTATATGCATTGTAATTTTCACATTTTTAACAACATTTTATTTCCCCAGTTTATTTAGTGTTTTAAAGTATAAATGCAGAGCAATGTAAAAAAAAAAAAAGGTTAAATACCAGACACCAACCTAATATTCCCTCCAGAAATTAAAACCAGACCCTTGGTCAATGGTAGTCTGACTGCTAAGAGGAACTGTCCAAGGAGACATCTCATAAGTGAATACATAGCATATATCCTGTCCTCTCCAGGGTGGCCCATTAGTAGGACCACTGGGTCCATGGGAAGGGAAATTCTGGTGATAGCTTTACGAGTCAGTAGGGCCACCCAAAACTCCTTGGCCTGTGGACAAGACCACCAAATGAGTCATAGTACCTCTCTCTTGGCAGCCCTCCATCATGTGTTGGACAACCCAAACATGGGCTGAAGTCTAAAAGTGGTCAAATAACACCATAACTGCAAATACATTTTATTTTGTGCAGATGGAGGCCTTCTCCTCCCCCTTCCATGTTAGCTTCTATATTTCCTCCTCCAACTCCAGACCCAGCTCCTCCTATCATTTGGTCATATCGCTACGATTCCCAGGGTCAGGTCCGGCTTCCAGGTTTGGTACAGGTGTGAGACACTCCTTTGGTTGAAGGTCTGGTTTCATATTATTTTTACTGCTGTTAGCTAAGGACCCCTTTGAATGCGTCTTTGCCATGAGCCTACCCAGTGAACAGCCTGAAGAATTTTTTACTTATCACCTCCCTTAGGGGGTGACCAAACTCATATTCATTTATGGTAGCCAGGCTTCCTTCCATGAAAAGATCTCTTGGCCCTCATGGACCTCTCCCACCCTGTAGGGATCTTGGTCACTTGCAGAAAGTCAGAGTTGTGTGGACAGTGGGCCCGAGAGAGTTGTGAAGCTTCTCGTGTGACTCAGACCCTCCAGTGTTCTAGCAGTGTGAGGAGGATGAATGGAAATGGAGATCTATGGGGTTTATAACATGAGTACAAAGTAGAGGGAGGGTGAGGGGCAGCAGCATACTCCATCCCACAAGTGGGTCATATGTTCTGCGATAGCTCTCCACTGTTTTTGATACGTGCAATGGATGATTTATAATATGCCAGGTTTAAGGCGGTCATCACTGGACCTACAAAGGTCTTAAACAGCACCCTCTCAAAGAAGAGCCGGTCAACTCTTTTGGAGGATTCTCCGCATCAAGTGAGAGAAAGCCCATTGGTGTTTTATTCTTAGTCACAGCATTTGAGGTTCACAGGCAATCTAGTGTTGTCACTGGTGTGGTGCCACAAACAAATCCTGTTTTTAAGTTCGATGGGAGGTGAGCAGATGTGGCCATATTTAGTTGAGCCTAGATACCAACATGTTGGTGAAGATTTTGATGTTGTTGTTGAGGAGGTCTAATGACCAGTAGGAGCACAGCTCAAAGGATACTACCCTGGTTTCAAAATTACTGTGATAATGTCTTCCAACGTAGTTCCGGTGACCCTCTAAGTCTCTCTCATGTAACTGAACTAATCAGCTAGAGGCTTTGCCAAAATGGCATGACATGCTGCATGTAAAGACATAGAAAAGCCATTGCCCTTTGTTCTGCAGCATCCCTTCTATTGCAACGGTTGCCTCTTGAGGGCTGATTGGCCCCTCCAATTCTTAGAGAGTCTCTCAACCAAGCACGGGTTGTTCGTATTGTAACAAGTAGGAATCCTGAGCCTGTCGAGTTCCAAGCCTAGTATACAAATCATTGTAGTACTCTGTAAACCTCTGCAAAATGTCACTATACTTCCATCAGGGTCTCTTAGTTTTTGTATATATTTACAAGTCTGGAGAGCCCGCATTTTGAAAGCCAGTTGACTGTCGAACTTCATCGCGATCATAGTACTTCAGTCCTACCAATAGCATCTCCTTAGCTGTTTCACTAATTCAAATCTATTCTAGTTCAACTATAGCTTTACAAAGAGATCAAAAGGTGCGAAGAAGGCAATCAGTCTTGTATTGTTGTTTGCATGCACAAATTGGTGTTTCAAACTCTTGTTGACTCGTTTTTGCTGATCAGTGGACTGGGACTGTATGAGGGATAAGGTGCTCCCTCAAGGACTGTCATAGCAGCATCCCGGTTTGTGGTAAGAGGGAGTTTCCCAAGTGTTGTTTTCCATGAAATACTGGCTAATAGCATCTGCTATGGTGGTTCTGAGGGAAATGCCCCTGACTACCATCACATTTACACATCCAACTATGAGTAGCTGGGAGACCAAGCTCCCTCAGGCCCAGAGATAAGATCACAGGTGAATGGCTTGAGAGTGTACAGATTCCTAACCCTATGGATAGCACCCTTTCAAGCGCCAGTCTATTCATCAACCAGAAGTCAATTGTATGATGTCTTTTATGGACTCATAAATAGAAGGTATTGCCTTTACAGTATCATGAAGCGAACTCCAGGCCTCTACGAGATCAAGCAATGCAATAACTTCTGATAAAACCCAAGGTTTTTAGTAAGTAGATAATCTCTGGATGGACCTATCCAAGGCCTCATCCAGGGCTGCACTAAAGTCGCCGATTATAATCAGTAAACCTCAAGAAATAAACTTGATCTGGAGAAATGAACAAGCTACTTACCTTCGGTAACGCATTATCTGGTAGAGACTCTGTATAGCTGCAGATTCCTTATCTTGGAATTTCCCAGGCTTCAGGCTGGATCCGGAAATTTTTGCTGAGCAATACCCCTTGTGCACGCCGTCAGGTGACTCAATTCGGCTCTGCGTGACGTCAGTGCCGGTAGTGTCAGTTGTGATGTCACTGTGCCTATATAGGCGCCACCCAGGTACGTAGATGTCAGTACTGTTCGTTTTTTTCCATGACAGAAGCGCAGAGCCACGAAGTAACTGACTTAGTTGTGTGTAAAACCTTAGCCCTATAATATTAGTCTGCAAAGCGGTGAGGCATGGGTGGGGCTAAAAGGAATCTGCAGCTAGATAGAGACTCTACCAGATAATGCGTTACCGAAGGTAAGTAACTTGTTAACCTGATAGAGACTTCCAGCTGCAGATTCCTTACCTTTGAATTAGATACCCAAGAGGTGGGCTGTGGACCAGTATCCTATACCAGGATATCCTGTAGGACTGAGAGGCCAAAGTGCCCGTCCAGTCAGTAGTGTTTTGTAAACTTGTGCAAAGATGCCCACGTTGCGACTTGACAGATGACTTGCACTGGGACACCCCGAGCCAAGGCCGTAGTCGCAGCTATTCCCCTGGTGGAATGGGCCCTTAATCCCTCAGGGGGCTGCTTCTTTGCCAGGGCATAAAAGATCTTGATGCAGCGAACGACCCAGCAGAGTTGACAGGTTCTGGTGAAGGACCCTCCCCTGCTGCTGATGCGACAGAAGATCCTCCTGAAGGGGCAGCCTGGTCGGAGGATCAATGCTCATTCTCAGAAGCTTTGATACCAAACACTCCTTGTCCAGTCCGTAGCCACAAGGAGGACTTGGACCTGGTCATTCCGGATCGTCTTCAGAACCCTGTGCAGGAGTGGTATAGGTGGAAAGGCGTAAAGCAGGCCTGACCTCCACTTGTGACTAAAAGCGTCAACGAGCGATAGCCGCCTTGGAAACCCCACCGCACAGTACTGCTGACACTGCACATTCTCTTCTAAGGCGAACAAATCTAACCAAGGTTCTCCCCACTGCTGAAAGAGACTTTGCTCCACCTCCGACTGGAGATGCCATTCGTGATCTGCTAGGCATCAATGGCTGAGTTCATCCGCCCTAGCGTTCAGAGAACCTGCCAGGTGTTAAACCATCAGGGTTGTGCCCTGCTGTTCCCAGTCCAGAGACTCCGGGCCTCTCGACAAAGGGTCCACGACCCCACCCCACCCTGCTTGTTGCAGTATTACATGGCGGTGGTGGTGTCCGCAAACACCTGCACTAGCTTCCCTTTGACAGAGGGAAGAAATGCTTTCAATGCCAATTAAATTGCTTGGAGATCCCACAGATTTATGTGGAGCCCCGACTGCGCAGGAGACCAGTGTCCCCTGATCTCCACCTCTCCCAGATGGCAGCTCCACCCAGCAGTGACTTCGGGTCCGACACCAGATGAGGTTGCGTTGGCACGACCTGCGTTGATCCGGGATTGGATCCATGAGAACCCACCGGTGCCGTGGCCAGAGTCGACAGTGATGAACCCGATGGGGCCCCTTCTTACTCCTCGGGCCCGAGGGCTCACCAGCAGGGTCTGACCACTCAAATATGCAGCGCATGGCCTCATAAAATTATTTTATTTGAGTGGGGGTCACTCTGGCTCCTGGAAAGGGAGGGAGGCGCGAAGTCGACCCTGGCTCCAGCTCCGCGGAACTGTGCCTAGAGCGTCAGTGCTCCTCATCTCTCTCGTTGACAGACTTGTTCTTCTTATGCCTCTTCTCTGAGTGTCCCGAAAACCTTGAGTGGTAGGAAGAGGACTTAGGGCTCCAGAAGTGGTCCCGGGACCACCTCTTTTTTGATCGGGACCGGGACCTCTGCGAAGTCTCGCTCGATGGTATTGAGTGCCGTGCCACGAGGAGCTTCATCGTTCGCTCCCTCAATGCCTTCAGAGCCATGGCCCAGCAGTCTGAGCACGACTTCTAGGCATGGAGATACGAGAGGCAAACGAGGTGGGTATTAGTTACTGACATCATGCGGTGGCAGGCACAGCAAGGCTTGAAACCTGTCTTCCTCAAAGACATCCCTCACACACAAAGTGGAAAAGATTTCAGAATTCGACACAAGTCAAGAAAAAACCTGTCAAAAAAGGACAGAGGAGTAGCTGTATTTGGATCGGCGTGGAAAGAAAAGAACTGACGTCTACGTGCCTGGGTGGCACCTTTATAGGCACTGTGACGTCATAACCGAAACTGCGAACATCACGCGGAGCCAAATGGAGTCACCCGATGGCACACGCAAGGGGTATTGCTCAGCAAAAGTTTCCAGATTCAGACTGATGCCTGGAAAATTCAAAGGTAAGGAGTCTGCAGCTGGAAGTCTCTATCAGATAGTGATTGACAGAATTTGTGTTTGTTATCATTTGCGCCATATACAAAAAAGACTGTAATTTCGCTGTGTGGAATATTACTGCAAATACCAGTCATCCTGTCCTTCCGATCCTGTAAAGAAGAAGCAAAATGAAATGATAGATCTCGCCTCAGCAGTATAGATGCAACCTTAGTTTAGTTTATTTTGAATGAGTGATATTGACAAGAAAACCAAAAGGATGTACGGTGAGGTGGCTTGTAATAGGACCCTGTTGTACAGTATGATCGTCGCGTAGCCATTTTAATATTGCTAGAACATTTTTCAGTGCATTCAGTCCTTGAGCATTCAGAGTTAGTATCTTAAGGTCAATCATTAAGAAACCATAATAATAATAATTATCATGGTCTTTGCATAACTCCTGATCAATCTTTCCCACCCTTCATGTAAACCCCTTCCTGCCTGGGGTCCCAGTCACCAAGCATCAGATTTGTCCTTGTCCCCACTGCATCCATTCCACCCCCATCCCACAAGCCCAGCAAGAACTTTGTCCGTGTAAACATGACTACAATTCAAAACTATGAACAAAAAACATAACAAGCATAGTCTAGAATCTGTTCATTTATGCTGAAGCGACAAACATTTGCCCCATTGGAATTGATGGGCAGCTAGTGTGTGTAAATTAATGGATAACGAATACTGAGAAATCACATGGGAGGAAATCAAATCATAATTGAAAACCAATTTTAAGGAAATACAAAAGAATTGAAAATTTGAGAATACATTTTATAAGAAATTTATTTTTAAGACAAAATCCCAAATGTTTAGGGTGATGAGGTTTTTTTTAGTGGTCAGGAATAATTGACGTTTGTGCATAGAAAGTGGTTTTTAGGGTTCAGAAATGTATGGAAAGTAGGGGTGGTGAGGGGATTTTAGGGTTCAAGGATGAGTGGTGTTTAGATGTGTAAGTTGTTTTTAGGTTTAATAGATGAGTGGATTGTAAAGGTGTTGAGGGGTCTTAGGGTTCATGGATGGGCAGAGTTTAGGGCTGGTGAGACATTTTGAGGTTCAATTATGGGTTGCGGCTGGGGTGGTGAAAAGTTTTCAGGGTTCAGTGGGGTAGAGTTTAGGGTGGTGAGGAGCATTAGGGATTCAGGGATGGTTGGTTTTTATGTGCAAAATATGCTTTTAGGATACAGAGGTGGGTAGTTTAGGGTGATGAGTTCTTATGGTTCATGGATGACTGGTGTTTAATGGTGATAATGTTTTTTTAGGGTTCAGGGATGTTTGGAGTTTGGGTGTGCTGAGGTCTTTTAGGGGTATGTGATGGGTTGGGTTTAGGCGTGGAAAGGAATTTTTAGGGTTCAAGAATGGGTAGGGAGTGGTTTTATGGTTTAGGGATGGTGGATATTTGTGGTAAAAAGTGCTTATAGGCTTCAGGTAGGAGTGTAGTGTAGACCTTGTGAGAGGTTTTAAGGGGTAGGAATTGATGGTGTTTGCGGGTTGTGAGGGGTCAGCGATGGATGGTGTTTACGGATGGTGATGTGTCAGCGAATTCAAAGCATATGAAGTAATTGACAATGTAAAAGATATAAATTTGTACTCTGAAATACAGCTCTGAAATACATTTTCCCACAAAACTGTTTCAGAAAGTAAGACCTGCAACCATTGTATTTACACTTAAGAAATAAGCATTGAAAAGCCAATTTCGACCAAAAAGACATTCTATGAATTGATTTCTACGAAAAGGTAAATGCCATTCATTTTTAAAATTTCTATTAAACAGTTTAGGTGAAATGGTTTCTCAGTAATGGTATTCCTTGAAATTGTTTTTCTAAGAAATCACATACAACCATGGGCAGCATCTAGGTCTTATTAACCCAAGGTGTGGGCCTTGGCCACTAACCCTACAGAGCGCTCCAATTAGAATTAGCTCATGTATGAAACTTCACCTGCATGGGAGGAGGAATTGTAACATAAAGGACGGTTTCAAAGGAAATGGTTTGTAGTGCTTCTCTTCAAAATAAAAAAGAGGGGAACAAAAGTCAGGATGACTAGAATCAGTCATTATCAAACGATGTTCGAGTTTCTCTGTTTTTGTAACAATGTTAACATAGGTCGACTCTTCCCATCTTTGGAGTCAATAGTTCTGTCCAATGTCGTTGATCGAGGCGGTTGTCCAGGGTATCTTCTGGATCTACAGTATCCATTGAGGTGTACGGGATGCGGATTATCAGACAAGGCTATTCCGAACGATTGACTGTATGGTCATTACCGCCATTGGTTAACAACAGTTTGTGTGTACCCCATCCATAGGGCTTTTAGGCGCACGGCAGAAGTGACATCACCAAAATTCTCTGCTAATCCTAATGTTATTTCTTGTGCACCTATTTCTGCTGTCATCGAGTTTCTCCTGCATTTGGGCCGGTTGAGCTTTTAGCACTCTAACTCTTTCTTCCAGAACAACCTGTTCATGTGATTGTTGAGCAGCAAAAGCTTTATTCTGCTGAAGTATAGATACAGCACATTGCAAGTTTCGATGCAGATCTGTTATGAATTTTACAAAGTCCTGGAGTGGAGATTTTTTATTTGAGTTGTTTGATAAATGGCTGGATATAGCCTCTAGTAGCCAGAGCTTCTGAGATGCCTAACAGAGATTCAGGTGTTTGTGCCTCAGGAGGAGATTCAGCACTGTCTCTTTTATCCTTCTTTCTTATTTTGGTTTAACACCAGGTCCCCTACAGATGGCGTCTTGGGAACTCTCTGTTTGGACGTCACAATGATGTTAAGGCCAGGAAGAGGAGCTACCAGCATCAGATCCACAGCACAATCCCATGATTTTAAGCGCAAATCTCTTAATTCGATCCTTTTGCTGGACTAACACCTATTCACACCACACCGGTTTGAAAGCCTGAGGGCTCATTTATTTCAAGGCATTAGTGGTTACACACTTACTAAGACATTTACGTAGAGTTTTTGTGGGTCTCATAGAGGTTTCAGATTTCACTACGTTCATGAGACTAATTTATATGGGTATACCTTGTGTAATTCAGTGTAGCGTAATCACATGGAATTACCTAAAAATTCCACAAGATTGTACACAATTATGGAAGAAGAGCAATTCTGAATTTAATGCTGTTGCTTAGCTCAAAAATGCCCCCAAAACAAAATGGATGTGAGGGTGCATTTTGCCCTAAGAAATAGCTCTCAGTGCTGCAGAACACAATTAGCGGCTGCTTGCTCTTGCTAAATGTACTGTTGGCGTAGGATTTGTTTTCCCAACCGTAGGTAAGTAGGATCTGCTTATTATGGTTACCCCCACTTTTTGCTTTTTGCACCCACTGTTTTCACTAGTCTGGCTGGGATCCTGCTATTCAGGACTCCAGCCTATCTGCTTTCTCCCCTACATTGATATGTATGTACTTTGATACAACTCCAGATTGGATACTGGGATACCCTTATCAGTCCTTAGTAAATGGTACACCTGTACCCAGGGCATAGATAGCCAAGAGGTCTCCCATGGACTGAAGCATGTATTATGCCACCCCTGAGAGGCCATGCAAAATGGAACCCTAGGTCTGCTACTACAGCCTGTGTAAGATGGTGTTCACACCCCTTACCTTAGATATAGGGTCACTATATATATATGTATCACTACACCTAAAACTTTGTAAGTCACCCCTATAGCAGGCCGTAACAATCCTGAAGGTAGGGTACTTGGTTTTACGTGAGAGGGTGCTCCTGCATGAGCAGAGCCCCTCCTCCATCTTCGGAGACCATTCTCCCAGGCTGTGTGTGATACTACCAGACATATAGGTAGAGGTGCATTAAAACCTTGCGCTAAATGCTATCTCAAAAAAGACTGCAAGAAGTATGTCGTGTTTGGTGTTTAACACCTTGGAATCATACCTCCACACCAGTAACTGATGTGGGAGGTATGATTCCTCCCCTCAGAACCGAGGTTCTGGGGATACCTAAGTCTACCGGTACCAACTTTCTCGAGCCTTACAGCACAAAATGGATGTTGCCAGCCAAAGAGCAGAGTCCGCCCTCCTGCTGCTGAGTCAAGCTTGAGCAGGGGAAGGCAGCACAATAGGCATCCTGTCACAGGGAGGTGTGACCAATTCCCAGACAGGATTTAGTGTATTGGGGCTGGGTGGGTGCACTGTCTCAGTGCCAGAAAGTCTGGCTCAGGGGCACATTTGGTGTCCCTGTGCATAGTCCAGCTCAAACTAGTTCTGGGGGCCATTTGCTCTTGCTCTGGCGTGAAACTGAACAAAGGACGTGGGAGTAGCCTCCCTTCTCTCCTGTCCCTCCCAGAGGAGGGTCCCTAGAATCTGTACAACCCTCTCCCGTGGCTATAATATGGGTTACCTGGCTACAGGACATTAGATTTTACGTGGACAAGATTCTGCAAGAAGATACTACTACATTTCGACCGTCTGGACACGCTGGACTTCGCTGGACCTTCCTTAGGCTCGACTTCATCTTCCCTTGCCCTCCCCAGTCTCGTCAGTGTTCGTGATCCATACAAGCTCCATGCAGGACCCTGTGGACCTCCAAGACAACAGAAGAATCTCCCTTGAAGTGAAGGAGTCACTCCCCTGCAAACGCAAGCACTGTAACGCTTCTGACCGGTTTGTTAATCCTGAGCTCCCGCGGACTCCGAAGGCTCCTGCAATACAGTAGGTGGGTTTCTGAAGGTCTCCGTGGTTGAGCTGCCCCCTTACCGAGTTTGAGGCAGATATCCCTCGTGGTGACCGCATAACCTGTACCCCTGTGCACTGTGTTCATTTACAGCTGCACATGCTTGTCATCATGCTCCAATTCCATGCATTAGGCCATTTGTAGCCCTGACCCCAGCGCATCTTTTCTGAGAAGTACTCCGGCATCCTAGTACTCTGTGCCCTGCTAGCTGGTATCCTGTGAAACCACCAGAGGTCCCTTGAGGGTCAACTTTGCTTTATTTGGGCTCCTCTGGTTGCTCCAGGCCTGCCCTGACTCCTATTGCTGTGGTGAGTCTCCTGGTGCTTGCTGGGCCAGATCGACACCGAATTTGACCAGTTGCTTGCCGCTGACAAGGCTTTTTGGTGCTCCCACCAGACACCGACCCCTCAGCACTCAACATCCACCAAGGGACAGCTCGCCTTTGGCTCCTGGTCATCCTACACATCTCCTGGTCCTCGCAGCTGAAGAGTCAAGATCACCGTCATCACACCTGAAGCACCCAACATCGGTGGACATTCATCTACCAAGCCCCTGGTCACTCTAAAGTGGCCCAGACTCTGTGCCCTCTGCTTTCAGGTTCTTCTCATTTGGAATCCATGTTTGGATTCCACCGGACACGTCTCTTACTTCCAGCAGCAGCATTTCCTTGTCGACATCCATAGAAAACGACGAGGGTTTCCGACGCCACTTCGTGCCTATGCACCCGGCTCCTCTGGTATAGGCAACTCTGGTACAAAGGTATCCACGGGTGGGCTGGCTCTCCAAACTCTTAAATTTCAAGGGTTGTCTTCGTAATCTGCTAGGAAGGGTCCTTAATTTCTAATTGTCCAACCACAACTTTCCTATTGAATCGTATGGAGCACGCGGTCTTGTTCTCAATCTGCACCCGTCCTCTGTGGAGTGCCTACTTACTCACCTTGGGTGGTTCCTTGGGGTCCCAGCGATTCTACATTTTCAAGACTAGGTCTAGTCCCAAGTCGTGGTTTTTATACCACTTATTTAGTATATGGTTTGGTCTCCCCCGGGAGCCCACTGTGTATTGTGCTACTTACGTTTTATTCTTTGCAACTGTATTATTGAATTTGTGTTCTATCCTCATATAGAGGATACCAGAGAGTGTTATATATAATTAATACATATTTTTATAACTACTGTGTGGTTTCCCTTTCATTTAACCAATACTATAAGGTTGTATTCTGGTAAAACAAGCTGCTTAACATTCCTTCAAGACTTAGCCTGAAGGCTACTCTCCATAGCTACCACTAGGATAGCTTTGTATAAAGGTTATCTTTCACCTAATCACCATAAGGGTTGTTTGGACTGGTGCAAATTGCCCACTTTAATTAGTGGACAGCATATACCAGGCCAACTTACTCCCGACCTTTAACTCTGTTTTCTTAGTGCAAAATGCACCCTTGTATCCAATATGGGTGTGAGGATGCATTTTTGCGCTATGAAATAGTGCTGAATATAGCAGAACATGATAAGGGAACACTAACGGCTGCTCATGCAGGCTAAACGGGCTCTGGTGGTAGAATTGTTACCCCAAAATTACGTGAGCAGTGTTCAAGGTGAAATGGCTGTGGTTCACTGCACCCTAACCATGTCCAAATACTCCACAAAAGAACACCCATGACACACCCATATAGAACTGGCTTTATTTGTATTGCCATTTTTTTTTCATTATTGGTGCCTTTATTTTCTAGTCAGGTTTCATAATTTTTGGATGCTCATAAGTCTGCAGGTTTGTTCTTCCATGTTGCGGTTGTTTAGTAAAGGTAAGTCTAATTTTTATATGTTTGTAATATTTTCTATGTCTTTTATATGTTGGGGAGGTGGCAGTAACAGTCATATTTTTATTTTAATGTGATTTTTAACTTATAGTTAGTGTAGGTCCAAGCTGTAGTTGTTCGAGGTGCATGCTGTGGGCCTAATTATATTTATTTTAAATGTCTCTTTATTATAAAGAAATATTTGTTTTTTCAATTATTTGTAGGAATTCTGACTTTTGTGTTATTATTTTTGTGGGGTATGTTTTTTTCTAGTTTTTTTAAAAAATGTTTCCAAAGTAATATCTGTGAATTATAAAATAATGGCAGTTTGGGCAGGACTGTTCCAATGAGGCACAGGCCCAAGACTGATTTGCATATAGCTGTGTCTGAACTGGGGTGGCAAAATGAGCTAAAGAATGATGATGGATTTAACCCAGATCTGTGACTAGGGGTGAGTGTCTGAAAAGATTCAGCGCTCCGTCCATCATCTCCTTGTGTTTGCATTTTAAAAGTTATGCCATTTATAGAACTAGTTTTTTATTCTTTACGTACAATTTTTACATTTCTTTTTTGGGGGTGTTTCTAGCTTTTTTGCTTGTTAGTGAGTTGTTCGTTTTCATATTTTCACACTTCTTTTTTAATTTTACTGTTGAGAAGGAGAAATGTTTCAGTTAAGTTTGTGTGTGTTTAGGGGCTGTGCTTTATTTGATTTTTTTATTCATTATGCTTCTATTTTGTTTTGTCTTTGTTTGTGGCTTGGTCTTCTTTTTGCATTGTTTGGCATTGTTTTTTCAGTCCTGATACCTATGTTTTGGATACCTAATTTGTAAATAAATGTTTGTTTACTTAGTGTATAATAAAAAACGCAAAATTATTTTTGTAGTTTTTTTTCATGTTTTAATTCAGGACTTACTTTGTGATTGTTGGGGCTTTATTTATTCTTTTCCTTTTTACAGTTTTGCTGCCTTTCTGTTTATAGCTTCAGTCAGGCAGAGTGATGCTTTCCAGAAGTGGTGGCATCTTCTACATCAGTTAGTTGCACAATTTAGTTTCCATTTTCTAGTGTTTTTAATTTGGGAATGCTTTTACTTGCTAAATATTTTTGTGTTAAAGTTTTTGGTTGTGGCATCAGTAATAATTTTTTATTTTAACTTTGTGTGGAAGTGTGATGTTTTTGCTAGTATTTATGTATTTTTTCAATGTTTTGTTTTGAGATATTTTAGTTTTCCTGGTTTGGGTCATGTTTTATTTGTTATATTGTGCTGTTGATATTTTGTGTTTCTTTGTTTTTGTGGCTCATATTTCGTTTTTTACATAGCTATTTTTGTTTTTTGATATTTGTGTTTTTGTGTTTTAATGATACAATGTCGATATTTATCTTTAATAATAATAATCCACATTTGTAAAGCGCAAACAATCACCCGTAAGGGTCTCTAGGCGCTGGGGGCCGTCGGGAAGATTAAGCAAGCTATTGCCCAGAGTCACATGGTGCTGGGCTAATCTGCCATCGGTGCCGGGGATCGAACTGTGATCCCCAGATTCCGAAGTCAGTCGCCCTGGCCGCGGCGCCACACCTCTTCTTTAGTGTTTTTAGACAATATTTTTGTTTCTCAATATTAATTATCTCAATATGTCATCGAAACATGCTAGCATTTCCCTCTCTTTTAATCTCCTTTTCTCTTATCGCCTGCATTGCATCCTACGTGACGTCCTTCCTATGAACCTCCTTAGCCTATCTTTGACTGGCCTCTCTTGTCTTCATCCCGTGTAAAATTTCAGTAATGTTTTGCCAACTTTATGTTTATTTAAGAAATATTTCGGTTGAGACTGCTGACTAAAAATGTTAATGTGAAATTGTACTCTAGCATGGAATTTAATTTAACTATTGAACCAATTCTGTCAAATGGCCAGCCTTGAACACTTAATAATGACATTCTGTTAATTACCTCTCTCTTCACAAGACAATGCAGGGGAACTCAAGTTTTCAGCTTGGTCATCAGATGCCGCCTCATACTAGCCTCGGGGTGGGAGGCTCAGCTCCTCAGGAGCTTTTTAGGAGCTCATGTCACAAGTGTGTTGAGGGACTAATCTGGCTTTATGGCAAACCCTAGTGGCGGCTAGGATTACCTGCCTCACAAAGAGTCCATCTCAAAAGCAGGCCAAGCTTGCTTTTGAGGTATATAAATAGACAGAGCAATGACAGTGACGGGGACCTTAAAGGATCAGGTACTAGGGGAATGGTCCATTTGCACCCTCCTCCATCCCTGTGATGGCCGCGCAATTTCGGGCTCTTCGCTCCTCTCCAAGGATGCCAGGTCGGCCCTTGCGTTCGCCTTCAGTCCTCGCAGCCTGCATGATGCCCCAGCAGGGCTCAGCCTCCTCTGCACTCGGGCACGTCGAATCATGCACTATAGTGTCTCCGTGTAAAGCGCGTCCTCCTAAATGGGATGGGCGTTTATTACTCCTCATTAATAGATGTTGATTTTCACAAACTGTTCTTAATTATAGAAAATATGGCTGAGAAGAGATGACTGTTAATTACAAAGAGGCTTTACATAGAGATTTCACTGTTTTGCCATTATTATTTTGCTATGTGCAGGGTGCACACCTAAATTATTTTTTTGTGAATGAGACAGTGCCATTAAACCCTCTTTGTTTCCTAATTATAGAAAATATGGTTGAAAATGAATGACTTTTAATTTCAAAGAGCCTCTAAATCGAGATTTCACTGTTTCACTTTTATTATTTTGCTATGTGCACACCTTAGTTAATTTGCTGTGAACAGTGCCTTTGATCCCTTGTTCTTCTCAAACATTATCCTGAAGAGATGTGTATGTTGTATGGAGAGATATTGAACATTTTAACTTCATGCCCTGGAGAATTCCCATAGAAGGCCATGTTCACACCAGAACATGGACTTCTATTGAAATTCTCCAGGGCATATTATCAAGCCCATTATCGCCGCTTTAGCGGCAGTTTTCTGCCGCCAAATAGGCGATAATTTTAACGCCGTCCTTGATAATATGCCCCTTATTTCGCAAATCTACCTATGTAGTAATATGTCGATTCTCAAAATAAGGGATTAGAGTTGGCCTGTCTGATATATATTGATTAGGCTGCAAATTGTGATGCCCTCTGATTGGTTGCAAAGACAGTAAGGGAGACCTGCAAGGGTCAGCAGACCACAAAATCTGCATTTGTATTTCATAATTGAAAAGTTGTTTTTTTAAGCTTTAAAAATAATTACGTAACTTTCTAATGGTTTTAGATCACAATTTCCATTGCAAACCATTGATGCATCAGGGTACAAATCACAAGTTAGAACACATCCCATCCAAATTGCAATTTATTTTTCATTTCTGAACCCATTTACCAATTCAAAAAGACTTTTTTTAATTGGTAAATGGGAAAGTAATTCCCAAAAAGCCCAGACCTCAAGCTCAGCATAGATTGGGAGGAGTATCTAGCTAGCCCTTGAATTAGTTACAATCCATTGTGTAACTTGTAGGCAAGCTTAACATTGTAACAAGCTCTTAGAAAACTGTAAAAATGTGCATTCGTGGTCTAGTTGACAAAACAGCAGTTAATCAAGAAATTCCACCGTGTATATGTTTGCTTTTAGTGGAGGTGTGACAGGTTGATTGAAAGTAAGATCAAATTAGAGCCTTCCCAGGGCATTCTCTCTAACATATAATCTGTTTTTGTAATAACTTACTGGCACCAGACCAAATATTTTCTTTTGAGCACAGCGCCGCACCCAAACAAAAATCTCCCTCATCAGCTTCTGCGAGTAGACATTCACAGTCAGCAATTTGCAGCAGACATACAAAACAGCGATTCCACTGCACCCATGGGCGTAACACAGGGCCCCGCAGCCCCCGTGGTGCGGGGCAGCCCCGAGCTGCAGGGGGCCCCCTCAGCACCGTACTCAGGCCTGAGAGCTCCATATTAATTACTGAGTGGGGGCCCCTTCATGTATCTTGAAGGGTGGCCCCCTCAACTTTCGTTACGCCAGTGACTACACCCCTCATAATTGTTCAGCATTGCATTAAGTCTGGGTTTTGGCAGCTCACACACACCTATTGCTAACAATAAACCTACAGTTAGCTTTCAGTCTGTCCCTTTCAACCTTGACTTTCTTCAACTTGACTCTTTCAGACTTTGGCTTGAGAATTTGTTTTTCAAGTCTTGGCTCAACCCGGTGGAGCATTCTTAGTCTCATCTAATGCTATTGACTGTTTGTGTAGCCTTCCACCTGCATTTGAGTACTTGCTTTGAACTGCATGTGGACTTATTTACAGCTATAGCCCTCTCTGTCCACTCCTGCTGGCTACCTCCTATGTGTCTTGCTTGAATGTGCTAATTGTGCAAATGTTTGCCAGAGATCACAGCACTCAACTCTGTGCACAAGACCCCCAAAGCATCTTTCTCATCTGTGCTGGGCTAAGTGAACTGTCAAAGGTTGGCCCTGTACACCCAATAGTAAACCGCACATAGTGCAACTAGAAAGTTCTGCACTTGAGTCAAGGATGGCAGTGTATAATCCATGCAGGACACTGTTCATAGCTACAATGATTCGACAATTGCTTGCAAGTGACTTTGGATCTTTTTAAGTGCTCCACAGGCTACAGTGTGATCTGCAGTGATACACTTTTATAAGAGAAACAACACATCAACATGCATGACGTATTCATTAAAATCAAACAGAAGCTTTGCATGTCCAAGCAATATGAATACATGTATGAAGCGGTGTGCATTATCAACCATGTGTGTCAAAGAATTGAGCAGGTATTTGGCCTTACAATTTGCAGACAGCAAAACAAGTGTCTGAGTTGGGCTTAGGTGACGCCTCCTCTTGCTTTGCATTTAGTAATTGGAGGAGTCCTTAAAAGGTGTGTTCTCAACCAAGTGGTAAGTGCACAAAGGCTATTCCTAAATGAAAACCTAATCTTAACCTGGGGCAATTCCACAATGCTTCTGTTCCTTCTATGCATTGTATTAAAAATCACGAAGATTGGGAGTTGTGCAAGCGCATAAAGCCAGATAGATGCCCCTGCTAGCGCCAGTGTTTTAGTCTGATTTATCAGCAATTTCATAAATGAAAAGAGGCTTCTTAAAGCCTCTCTGCTCAGTCTACCTTAGTAGGTGAGCAAAGAGCTTCAGGTGACTACCTTAAATTGGTGATTCTGCAGCAGGTGGTTCTGTTTCATCTGGCATTGATTTTATTCAACCTTGCTACCAAAGGTCCTCTCAGGAGAGGCAGAGCTGAATCCAGGAAAAGGCACGACTTGGACCTCGTCTCCTCCTCCAACTGGCTTTAGCTGCTGAACCTGCCTTTATCTTGGTCTGTGTCAATTTTTGACAATTTCTAGCTTCTTTTTCTTCATTTTTTCTATATTTTCATGGCATTTTATCACAATGGAACCAAAATATGCTCCATTTAATATTAATAACCATAAACGAGCAACATCACCTCCACCAGTTAAATAAAAGATTGTAGATTCTGCAGAACCTTTGTTGGCCACTTTATTGGAAGAACTGCAAGCTGGTCGTACTAACACCAGTAATATTGCCTTGGAATTTAAGAATATTCATAAAGATATGGCACATTTGTCTGTGAAGATTTCTGATAATGTAATCAAAATTCAGGATAATAAATCCAAAATAGACAGTCTCTTGCCCATCGCAATTAAAATGCTTCCTATGAATAAACTTTTATTATAGCTAGAAAATCAAAACAAGCAATATAATCAAGGCATTTTTAATTTGCTGAACGATCTAGAAGGCAATGATTACAAACGTTATCTGGAGAACTTATTACCTAGCTTTTTAAAATTGAAAGTTCCAGAAAAATTAGAAATTGATAAAACACACCACAAGCCAAGTGAAACAAAACCTGATCTTCAAAGTACTGCGTCATCACCATTTAATTATGATACAGAAGGGTGCAAGTGAAATCCCTTCCCTCCTGCTTAATGGTACCAAAATCTTTATTCATCAAGATTCTGCCAATGAAACTATTAATATTCGCAAAAAATGTACTATGTTACAACCAAGAATGTGAAGTTCTGGATTTAATTATGGTCTTTTCGAACCCTCCACTATGAGAATTTGGAAAGATGGCATCTCTAAATCATTTCATCGTCCAGAATACTTGCGCAACTTTTCTGGATCATCATTCCCCTTGTCGATGAACAGAATTAATGAATCTTTATTGTTTGGTTATTAAAACTGTGACAAAATTAATTATAAATTTGTAAATAATTAATATTACACAAATAAAGAAAAATAATAAATACCTCAATTTAAATATAATCTATAAATCAGCCATATACAATTGATTCAAGAGAAGAATACTCAATTAATAAAGCACAATAGTGTAGTCATTCAACCTTAATCATCAAAGTATATCGGCCACAGTAAAAGGATCATATTAACCCCTTCGACGCTCATGACGGAACGGTTCCGTCATGAGCGTCGGTTGGGCTGTGCTCATGACGGAACCGTTCCGTCATGAGCCCGCCCGCGCAACGAACCTTCAACGTGGCGCGGGAATCCGCGCCGCGCTGAAGGGGTTAACCAATAAAAAGAGCAATGTCCTTGTTTTACCTGAATGGTTCAAGGGAAAATCAATATGTTCTACTGGAGGTAGTTTTCACATAGGGAATCATTCCAAATACTACAGTGGCCATGTTCTACCTCAATTTGATCAGTGTAGGTTAGCATAGGCAGTGGAGTCCATTGCAGTTTATATTGCACAGTATTATCATGTATTGACAGACATTTCATCAAGTTACACTTCATTTGAGGGTCCTCTGGCTCAAGACTTTTTATTATTGCCAACAAGCATGTTTGTATGCACCCAGTTTTAAGCCCCTTTCAAGTAGTGTAACTAGTGCTTCCTTTGAAAGGGACCAGATGCAGATCACATGTGTGAAATTTTCCTTCTCAGATCCACATAGTCTAAATGATGTAGGACCACTGTATCTCCAGGACGGTTGGTCTGCCAGTGATGGTGACTGGCCAAAATGGATCATCATCCTTCTCTTAATGCATGGCGAAAATGCCAGGTTTAAGTATAATGCTGGTTTTAGCCTGTCATAATATTTAAGAACTATCCAGGTACGTGAGCGACTGCTAAAACTTAGTTTATCATCCACAAAAGAATACAATTTCGCAACTCCATTCACCACTTGCCTGAATGTTGAAAAAGGCAGATTCTTATTTCAGAGCTTAGATGTGTATTAGCCCCCTTTCTGACGTCTATTGTGAATACAATATTTGCAGGTGCAGCTTCACTATCTTTTTTAATGAAAAATGTGTTAACTTTTTAAAACTGGAAAGAAAAGCAAATAAAGTTAATTCATATCACCCAATCACGTGATTAAATATAGACTATAAGATTAAGATTATAGCTAGGGCCATTGGGATTAGGCGGCAGGAGAGGGACAAATTATTTGGCCGGGTTGACTAAATTATGCGGCAAGAAAAGCCAAATTAGGTAGCGTAACGCTGCACATTTTCTGATAGTATTACTTCATTATTTTGACATTTTTACACTTTTTAACACTGTCTGGGCATAGGTTACTCCTCATTAGCACCAGTTTAACACCCAAACATAACAATCAGCAGTAGAAAGTTGACCAGTCAACCTTTGCAAGTGGCCATCCACTACGCAGGAACATGCGTTGCTGCAATTTAGGTAACTTTTGAACAGTTTGGGCTAAAAACAAACTTTGTTTGTTTAAATCTGCAGATTATGCAGCAGATGATGGATTATTCGGCAAATGTGGCAGATCCAGAGTGGCCGCACAATCGCATAATTCCAGATGCCCTGATTATAGCAAAAGCGGTAGCAGTTTGAATGCCCAGAATTGTGCCAACATTAACAAATAAGGATCAAAATTGCTTTATTCTAGGGAGCCAGTTACACACTAATGTAAACTTTTGGAGGAAGCAATAGACATTTTTTCAGAAAATACAAATATTTCAGCAGTCGCATTACCTTTAGATAACATGAAGACTTTTGACTTGGTAAATTTGGAATCCATATTCATAATTTTGGAATTATTTGGATATCTTATCCAACTTCAGGTTAATAGTTAACCTTTTTTAAAAGGAAAAAGATAGAATTATGATCAACACTTCCTTGGGGGGAACAAAGCAGGGATGCCCTTTGTAGCCTATTTTATTCACCTTGCTCATTTAAACCTTAGCAATAGCATTCTGCTTGAATCCTAAAATTTGACCCCAATACATTCGTTTCTGAAAATTACACAAAGGATATAGCTCTTTATCTTAAAGCTGATTAAGAGAGTATCTGTAAAGCAGTAGAACAAATACAGAAATTTTCATCAAAAGACGGCTATAAAATTAACCATCAAAATACGAATCATTGCTATCCAATTGTACTAGTGATATAGTCTAGGAGGCGATTAAAACTGAATGAATGGACTTTCTGAAGCAATATCTGGGAATATTTGCCACCAAAGAATATAATGCAGTTCTTAAAATATGACCCTCTGAATGAAAAAGTTAAATCCTTATTAAACAGATACCACCTCCTCCCATTATTTATATCATAGGGTGTGTAGCTCTAGTAAAAATATCAATACTTCAGCTATTTATGTCTCCCTAATAAGCTGAACATAACCTTTTTCACAGAGGTAAACTCCTCCATAAGTAAATTTGTAATAAAAAACAGCCTTGGTTGGCCTTTGAATATCTCTTTTTACCTAGTGAAGTAGGAGGGTTAGCACTTTCTAACATCTAGTTGTACTATATGGCTGCCTTTGTTAGCTATTGTAGCCAATATTCCAAGAACTACAACAGTTCCCTCATTAAGATTATAATAGCTCAATAATTCCTGAGATTCCTTCACTATTGAAAACACCCAAATATCCTAAATGAATCCGATATAACACTCTTTTGATGTCCTTTAAGAAAAGAGAGAAATTGTTTCGAAATTTTGTAATACCCATAATCATTAGCTATGGAAAGTTAATAGATTATTTTACTTTATTTTCCTCATTGACTCCACCAGAAACCAGAAGATTTGCTAGAAAATAGCCGGTCTCGAATATCTAATTTCTTTGTTCCAAACTCTTGGAATCCATTACAATGGTTCAGTGATCAAGTGCTTGCATATCATGGTTGGCTGAGCAACATAAAGCACCCGCAAAGCCTAACCGCACAGCTGAAAGCTCATCAGAACCACCATGAATTGACCCAAAGCACCCGCAAAGCCTAACCGCACATCTGATAGCTTCATCAGAACTGACACTGAGTGACGCAAAGACTTGCTGCACAGCAAAAGCTTGATCGGAAGCAACGGCAAGCGAAACAAAGCCTCACAAAACGACGCCGTACAGACCTCACACCAAGGACATAAGGTACAAGTCCTAACAGGCCAAACTTGGTCCTCTGTTATCACAGTCGACGTAAACTTGTGACTTAGTCCTGGTCTAGCGCAACCAGATGCCCTCCGTTGGCCCTTCGTGCTTTTAGGCGCTATATTTGCTTAAATCTTTGAAATTGCATATCTCCGGTTCAACTGATTAGATTTTTGTTGTTTTGGTATCATTTTCTTCATTACAATTCACCTTATGATTTTAGATCAGTGTAGGGGTTTTCATGTGTTGTGTTTTCACTTTATCACTGTTTGTGTGTTGCATAAATACTTTACACATTGCCTCTAAGTTAAGCCTGACTGCTTTTGTGTCAACTTACCAGTAGGTTAAGAACAGGTTAGTTTAGTGACTTTTGTGGTTCACCCTGAAGATGACTGTAGTTGTTGCATGAGAACAGTCCTCACTCCCCTCAACCAATAACCCAATTTCGGACAGCAGCACTTATATGTAAGTACATGCAAACATACAACTTTGTTATGGTTCACCATATTTGCAAAGCCCACTCTAGGGGTTACTTATGCCTAAGGAGATGCCCAAACTTGTAAAAGTCTGAAGATTTGTGAATCAGGACCCAGAATGTACCAGCACTACCTTCACGTATGCACATTTTCTGAATCAGGCCATTAGATGTGGCAGCTATATTGTGTTGTGCCCTGCCTTTAACTCAAATTAAAATCTCAAAAGGAGGGAAATGGGGCTTGGTAGGTCCAGCATACGGGCCTGACTACAAGCTAAAAGACAAAAAGTATGCTGTTCCTAAGGAGTTGGAAAGAAGAAGAGGTTTCATACCACTTCAGTATGAAGCTGTAAGGAGGTGCTGAGTTGGACTGTATGTAATAGTGCTCACCCTGGAATAGCTCCAATAAGGAGCGAGGACCCTTACACACTAAACTAGATGGTTACCGTGAGGACCTATGTGAAGTGAGTAGAGGTGGGATTTATGTGAATGTGATTAAAAATGGCTCCTGGATTCTCCAAAGGGGTTTATTCTGGGAGTACCTGGGTGAGTACAAGTCTTGATGCTACGTAGAGATGCTTCTCTGCCTACACATTAAGCCTCCCTGAATCTGGCGACAGGTCTTGGGTCCTCCTGGATAGTTGGGTAGTTGAATCGTGGCTCTCCTTCAGCAGGAAATGGTTTATTTCTACTTTACAGCTGCATGCTGTTCCAGGACGACAGCCCTCTCACTTCACCACAGCCCCCTCCTGGCATATTGGATTCGTAACAGCACACACAGGGAAATGGCCCCTTCAGGTCACAGCATTGCACAGGGCACCGGCCCTCTTCTCAATAGAGAAATGCACCAGGCCAACAGCCCTCAATCATCACCACGGCCCTCACCTGGCATATGAAGGTCATGGTCAACAAACAGGTTTTCTGAATTCACTTTGTGCAATTCAGCCATTAAATAACATTGCTTTATTTTTTATATTTCACATGAATTGTTAATGATTTGTCTTAAATTCTTGGTGCATGAGGTTAGAGTGTGTCCGGCAGCAGAAGCAATATGAACTTTAAGTGTAAAGTGCATCCTATATGTGGCCTAGATTCTTAATATGCATGGTGCAGCATTACAGCCTAATAAAGCGAACACAGCAGACAACCTAGAATCACAATTTCGTCAAGCTGGGATACAGGAATCAATCACAGGTTTTCACTATCACATTGTTCATTTTAGCCATCAGATGAACATCTCTATATTTTTCCTGTTTTACTTCAAAGGTTCAGGCTTTGTCTTTTATTCCTGGTACATGCCGCAACTGCATTTTTCACTTCAAATAAGGACTGCCTTGCATAATCCTGATTGCTCCTCCAGAAGTATCCACAACAAAAAATGATGTCTAAAAATGTGAAATTATGAGTTTAATTTACCAGTTCCAATCACTAAATGTTAAAGAGCTGTAGTGCGTTAAAGAAAGGCAAGTTGCTTTTTTGTAGCTCTGGCAATCCGAGAGCACTGGATGTGACTGTGTCAAAGTGTGCTAAATTGTTACCCGGCTGGAGTATGGGGGGTCTTGTTTATTGCCCTTCTCACACCTACCTACTGCAGCAATGCTGAAAAGTTGGAGATATGCTTTATCATTACACAATAAAACAGGTTATATTTGTTACAATATTCTTATGTCTGGCAGATGCATGTGATTCAGAGTTATGCTATGTATGAGATGAAAGATCATGTGTGCTTACATATTGCGGCTCCTTCATGTCTAGGGTATGCAAAGTTCTTATTAGCTAGCGTAGTGTCATGTAGATTCTGATTACTGGCCACAGTTGTGGTGTCTCATTTGTAAAAAGATAAATGACACATAAGGGGTGGGTAGGGCTGAGTAAGCATCCTTTGCGTAGCAGATATGAGAGCTTTCTCACATCTGGAGGGCACATGCAGCTCAAGCAATCACATCTACATGAAATGTGCTTCATATGGAAATATTGTGCCTGACGGGGTAGGCTGCTGGCAGAGCTAGTTTGTTCAATCCTTGGGTAAAGGAAGCTTTATGCTGACAAAAGGCAACTTTGCTTTATTTGTAGCTTACAAAACGTGAGTCTTCTCCCTAAATCAGGATGTTTGTGTATACTTGTAATAAGCTCAAATGTTCTCACGATAGACCTGCTAAACATATGTGTGAGGTCTTAAGATCTGATGTCACTTCTTGTGATCTCACTTCCTGTAAAGTCATGGCGTGTGATGGCACTTCCTCTGATGTCACTTCCTGTGTGATGCCACATGCAACGTCATCTGCCTTGATGTCACTGGCCATGACGTCACTCGCAATGATGTCAACTACATACTGCTTAACGATTAGCCCCCACCTCTGTTTTTTGTGACTTGTGCCCTGCCCAGGCCCGGTTCTAGCGGGTGGGCCAGGCCCACCCAAACATGGGCCTGGCCCACCCAAACAGGAGCCTTGGCCCTCGCAGTGAGGGCTTGAAGGCAGGCGGGCAAAGCACACGCCGTGTGTGTCAGCCCGGGCCGAGACAGCTTCCCGGGCGTGCACACACACAGACAGTTTTAGAGATTATCGCAGCCGCACCCGAGTACTTCACAGGTCTTTAAAAGACCATTTACATGTTAATGAGGCTTTGTTTATTTTTTCACCCCTTCATCTCCACATGGCGAAGGCGACAATGTTCTGCTGCGTGGATATTTCTTTTTCTATGCAGCACAGGAGAAAATAAGTTTGTTTATTCCTATTCACCTTTCCTGACCCCTGCAGCAACTTATCACATCAGGCTGTGACACAAAGTTTGACTAATGGAGTAGGTAAGAGAATGTGTTACTATTTGTTTTTCTTTTTAAAATATGCACAGGCCCAGCAGGACACATACTTCGTGTGTGCTTTATTTAAATAGTTTTTATCATTATCATGGCCGATGCAGGACAACAATAAGACAATACAAAATGCCCAGATAACGCTGGTGATAAATGATCCTGCTGGACAGCAATCATTTGTCTGTTAGTAGTTTTTAAATGCAGATGAACTGTATTTTATGTGGATAGCTCAGTGGGTTACTGCTTTGGTCACAGAAATCCTTGTGCTACTTACAGTTCAGAAGTAACAATCCTAACATAGGACAGTGACCAATGATCTGTCATCAAAGAGCTGCATACAAACATGAATGGTATAGTTAGAACTTTGCTTTCTGTTTTTTTGTGCTATAGTTAGAACTTCCCCAGTCTTTCATTATTCTAATGTTGCTAAAATGAGTATGTTTGGGCAGTTATACATTTTTATCAGTAAAGCTGACCCCCATGGAATACTCTTTAAATCCTAAGGTTGTGTTTCCCCAGACCAAACCCTCTTAAAATATACTGCCCACCAGTATGGATGACATGTGATTCATACACCTTGTAATCCTCATTGGTTTATGTGACATTCCCTGTAGACTGATTTACATACATGTATGATTCATTGTCTCTATAATGTGTGCATGGTGTAAAGTACTGACACACACTACACTGAGCGCTGTACAACAAATGAAATGCATATGAGAGAGGGGCTATGTAAAGATGAGGGGCACTGTTGGAGGGTGGCAGTGAGGGAATCCGAGGAGGAGGTCATGGGGTGGAAGGGGAGCTAGGGAGAGATGAGGGGCACTGCTGGAGGGTGGCAGTGAGGGAGTCTGAGGAGGAGGTCATGAGGGGGATGGGCTACAGAGAGATGAGGGGCACTAGTGGAGGGTGGCAGTGAAGGAATCCGAGGAGGAGGTCAAAAGGGGGGGCATGGAGGGATGAGGGGCACTGTTGGAAGGTGGTATCAAGGTTATTTACGGAAAAAGAGGTTCTTGGTGCGGCGCCAAAAAAGACTTTCGCATCAGCACTGAAGCCAGCCCTGTCACGACCTTTCTATTTTTGCTTATTTAATTAGCAGTCGGGTCATAAGGGCTTCTGTGGAACATACTTTAAAGTGCGTGCTCATTTGTTTTACCGCTATATTCAATGTTTTAAGTTTGAAAGTGATTTTACTAATGTTTTTAACGGGAAAAATCAAAGTGGAGCCCGATGGTGCCTGATATGGGGCTAGGGCCCAAGGTCAGCTGTGAGATAAGGTGCACTGGAGAGGAGGAGTGGATATTCGAGCCTGTAAGGGAGTGCGTTGCAGAGTCCGGGGTCAGGTGGAGGTAGTAATGAAGAGGGATTCTCCATGAAGGCTCGCACTGAGGGAGCCCGAGAAGTGTCACTTGCCTTGTACTCCCACCTCAGAAACCTCCTCTTCCCATCAAAGGAACATTACATGGAAAAAACACTTTTTGAGAGTGATAATATTTAGAAAGAGATTTGGAAAAGAGTGTGTTTTACTGGGCCTTGTAAGACTAAGATGAGATAAAGGAGGGCCCTGAAGCAGGCCTGGCTAGACATATATGCGACAAATCGAGCCCGCAGTGGCCCACCCAAATGCACCCTTGGCCCACCCAAATGAAAATTCCTGGAGCCGGGCTTGGCCCTGCCCCCTCCGCTTTTTTCCACAGCTTAAGATTGCTTCTTCTATATTGCTTCATTGGGCCATTAAAAGAGACAGACCACAAGGGGACAGAGTACTAGCTACTTATTCGAGCCACGGCATGGAACTGACTAAATTGGGATCCATTGAATGGAGGTTCCAATAGCAGACCCAAAGAAAAGCATACATGTCCCCTCTAATCCCCTGCATTATAGACACACTCCCTGTTTACGGATGTACCGACTGCACGGTGATGTATAGTAGCAATTTCATAGCGCTTCACACCATGTTGCAGGTTCTGAAGCTCTTTTTTAGACGTGTGGCACGCTGTACAGCACGGTTACTCATAGTACGGCCCGCGGGCCGCCAGCGGCCCGGCAAGCCTTCCTTGGCGGCCCGCGGACCTTGCAGACATCCTACCTGTGTTGTAAAAAAAAAAAAAAATGTGCAAACACTGCCGGGTGCAGCAGCCCGGACTCTGAGACTCTGCTCTGTGGGGCCAGGGGATTCAAGTGATTGTCAAAGTGGAGATGCAGGGGCCTAAGAGGTGAAATACAACAAAGCTTTATTAACATGTAAATGGTCTTTTAAAGACCTGTGAAGTACTCGGGTGCGGCTGTGTGCACGCGCTGGGAAGCTGTCTCAGTGCGGTTGTGTGTGCGTGCTGGGAAGCTGTCTCAGCCCTGGCTGAGGGCTGACACACACACAGGGGGTGAGATGACAGAGGGTGATGGAGGGAGGGAGAGGAAGACAGAGGGAGAGGGAGGGAGACAGAGGTTGACAGAGGGTGACAGAGAGAGGGAGACAGAGAGGCACAGTCTGGGGGAGACAGAGGGAGGGAGACAGAGGGAGGGAGAGGAAGGGAGAGAGAGAGAGACAGAGACAGAGACAGGGAGGCGGAGATGGAGGGAGGGAGGCAGAGGGAGGGAGAAAGACAGAGAGAGAGACGGAGGGAGGGAGACAGAGAGAGGGAGAGGGACAGAGAGAGAGACGGAGGGAGGGAGACAGAGGCAGGGAGGGAGACGGAGGGAGATGGAGAGAGAGAGACAGAGGGAGAGGGAGGGAGAGGGAGAGAGAGAGACAGAGGGTGAGGGAGGGAGACAGGGAGGGAGACAGCGGGTGACGGAGGGAGGGAGACAGAGGAAGAGGGAGGGAGACAGAGGGAGAGAGACAGGGAGAGAGAGAGACAGGGAGAGAGAGAGAGGGAGGGAGACAGAGAGAGACGGAGGGAGGGAGACAGAGGGAGGGAGACGGAGGGAGGGAGATTGAGGGAGACGGAGGGAGAGAGACAGAGGGAGGGAGACGGAGGGAGAGAGGGAGAGGGAGGGAGACAGGGTGGGAGACAGAGGGTGACAGAGGGAGGGAGACGGAGGGTGACAGAGGGAGGGAGACAGAGAGACAGGGAGGGAGAGGGAGACAGAGGGAGGGAGACAGAGGGAGAGGGAGGGAGATGGAGGGAGAGAGACAGGGAGAGATAGAGGGAGGGAGACAGAGAGAGAGACGGAGGGAGGGAGACGGAGGGAGGGAGACGGAGAGAGAGAGATGGAGGGAGGGAGACGGAGGGAGAGGGAGGGAGGGAGGGAGGGAGAGGGAGGGAGACAGAGGGAGGGAGACAGAGGGAGAGGGAGGGAGGGAGAGGGAGGGAGATGGAGGGAGAGGGAGGGAGACGGAGGGAGAGGGAGGGAGGGAGATGGAGGGAGATGGAGGGAGAGGGAGGGAGACGGAGGGAGAGGGAGGGAGGGAGACCGAGGGAGACGGAGGGAGACAGGGAGGGAGACAGGGAGGGAGACAGAGGGAGAGAGACAGAGGGAGAGAGATGGAGAGGGAGGGAGACAGTGGGAGGGAGACGGAGGGAGGGAGACAGAGGGAGAGGGAGGGAGACAGGGAGGGAGACAGAGGGTGACGGAGGGAGGGAGACAGGGAGGGAGACAGAGGGAGAGGGAGGGAGAGAGAGAGACAGGGTGAGAGAGGGAGGGAGACAGAGAGAGAAGGAGGGAGGGAGACAGAGGGAGGGAGATGGAGGGAGGGAGAGGAAGGGAGAGAGAGAGAGAGACAGAGACAGGGAGGCAGAGATGGAGGGAGGGAGGCAGAAGGAGGGAGAGGGACAGAGAGAGAGACGGAGGGAGGGAGACAGAGGGAGGGAGAGAGACGGAGAGAGAGACGGAGGGAGGGAGGGAGACAGAGGGAGGAAGGGAGATGGAGAGAGAGACAGAGGGAGAGAGAGGGAGAGAGACGGAGAGAGAGAGACAGAGGGAGGGAGATGGAGAGAGAGAGAGACAGAGGGAGAGGGAGGGAGACAGGGAGGGAGACAGCGGGTGACGGAGGGAGGGAGACAGGGAGGAAGACAGAGGGAGAGGGAGGTAGACAGAGGGAGAGAGACAGGGAGAGAGAGAGACAGGGAGAGAGAGGGAGGGAGACAAAGAGACGGAGGGAGGGAGACAGAGGGAGGGAGACGGAGGGAGGGAGATGGAGGGAGATGGAGGGAGAGAGACAGAGGGAGAGGGAGGGAGACAGGGTGGAAGACGGAGGGTGACAGAGGGAGGGAGAGGGAGGGTGACAGAGGGAGGGAGACAGAGAGACAGAGGGAGGGAGAGGGAGACAGGGAGGGAGACAGAGAGGGAGGGAGGGAGACAGGGAGGGAGACAGGGAGAGATAGAGGGAGGGAGACAGAGATAGACGGAGGGAGGGAGACGGAGGGAGGGAGACAGAGAGACGGAGGGAGGGAGAGGGAGGGAGGGAGAGGGAGGGAGACAGAGGGAGGGAGACAGAGGGAGGGAGTGAGAGGGAGGAAGAGGGAGGGAGACGGAGGGAGAGGGAGGGAGACAGAGGGAGACAGAGGGAGACAGGGAGGGAGAGAGACAGAGGGAGAGAGACGGAGAGGGAGGGAGACAGTGGGAGGGAGACGGAGGGAGGGAGACAGAGGGAGGAAGACAGAGGGAGAGGGAGGGAGACAGAGGGAGAGAGACAGGGAGGGAGAGAGACAGGGAGAGAGAGAGACAGGGAGAGAGACAGGGAGAGAGGGTGGGAGAGGGAGGGTGACAGAGGGAGGGAGACAGAGAGACAGAGGGAGGGAGAGGGAGACAGGGAGGGGAGACAGAGGGAGGGAGACAGGGAGGGAGGGAGACAAGGAGGAAGACGGAGGGAGAGAGACAGGGAGAGATAGAGGGAGGGAGACAGAGATGACAGAGGGAGGGAGACGGAGGGAGGGAGACTGAGAGACGGAGGTAGGGAGACGGAGGGAGGGAGACAGAGGGAGAGGGAGGGAGGGAGAGGGAGGGAGACAGAGGGAGGGAGACAGAGGGAGAGGGAGGGAGGGAGATGGAGGAAGAGGGAGGGAGACGGAGGGAGAGGGAGGGAGACACAGGGAGACGGAGGGAGACAGGGAGGGAGGGAGACAGAGGGAGAGAGACGGAGGGAGGGGGACGGAGGAAGACGGAGGGAGGGAGGGAGACGGAGGGAGGGAGACGGAGGGAGGGAGACGGAGGGAGACGGAGGGAGACAGGGAGGGAGGGAGACAGGGAGAGAGACAGAGGGAGAGAGACGGAGAGGGAGGGAGACAGTGGGAGGGAGACAGTGGGAGGGAGACGGAGGGAGGGAGACAGAGGGAGGGAGACAGAGGGAGGGAGACAGAGGGAGGGAGACAGAGGGAGGGAGACAGAGGGAGGGAGACAGAGGGAGGGAGACAGAGGGAGGGAGACAGAGGGAGGGAGACAGAGGGAGACAGAGGGAGACAGGGAGGGAGAGAGACAGAGGGAGAGAGACGGAGAGGGAGGGAGACAGTGGGAGGGAGACGGAGGGAGGGAGACAGAGGGAGGAAGACAGAGGGAGAGGGAGGGAGACAGAGGGAGAGAGACAGGGAGGGAGAGAGACAGGGAGAGAGAGAGACAGGGAGAGAGACAGGGAGAGAGGGTGGGAGAGGGAGGGTGACAGAGGGAGGGAGACAGAGAGACAGAGGGAGGGAGAGGGAGACAGGGAGGGGAGACAGAGGGAGGGAGACAGGGAGGGAGGGAGACAAGGAGGAAGACGGAGGGAGAGAGACAGGGAGAGATAGAGGGAGGGAGACAGAGATGACAGAGGGAGGGAGACGGAGGGAGGGAGACTGAGAGACGGAGGTAGGGAGACGGAGGGAGGGAGACAGAGGGAGAGGGAGGGAGGGAGAGGGAGGGAGACAGAGGGAGGGAGACAGAGGGAGAGGGAGGGAGGGAGATGGAGGAAGAGGGAGGGAGACGGAGGGAGAGGGAGGGAGACACAGGGAGACGGAGGGAGACAGGGAGGGAGGGAGACAGAGGGAGAGAGACGGAGGGAGGGAGACGGAGGAAGACGGAGGGAGGGAGGGAGACGGAGGGAGGGAGACGGAGGGAGGGAGACGGAGGGAGACGGAGGGAGACAGGGAGGGAGGGAGACAGGGAGAGAGACAGAGGGAGAGAGACGGAGAGGGAGGGAGACAGTGGGAGGGAGACAGTGGGAGGGAGACGGAGGGAGGGAGACAGAGGGAGGGAGACAGAGGGAGGGAGACAGAGGGAGGGAGACAGAGGGAGGGAGACAGAGGGAGGGAGACAGAGGGAGGGAGACAGAGGGAGGGAGACAGAGGGAGGGAGACAGAGGGAGGGAGGGAGACAGAGGGAGGGAGACAGAGGGAGGGAGACAGAGGGAGGGAGACAGAGGGAAGGAGATGGAGGGAGAGAGAGGGAGGGAGGGAGGGAGGGAGACGGAGGGAGACGGAGGGAGACGGAGGGAGACGGAGGGAGACAGAGGGAGGGAGGGAGAGGGAGACGGAGGGAGACAGAGGGAGGGAGGGAGAGGGAGACGGAGGGAGACAGAGGGAGGGAGGGAGAGGGAGGGAGGGAGACGGGGAGGGAGGGAGACAGGGAGGGAGACAGAGGGAGAGAGACAGAGGGAGACAGGGAGGGAGACAGGGAGGGAGACAGGGAGGGAGACAGAGGGAGCGGGAGTGAGAGAGACTGGGAGGGAGACGGAGGGTGACAGAGGGAGGGAGACAGAGAGACAGAGAGAGGGAGAGGGAGACAGGGAGGGAGACAGAGGGAGGGAGACAGAGGGAGGGAGATGGGGAGAGAGAGAGACAAGGAGAGATAGAGGGAGGAGACAGAGAGAGAGAGACGGTGGGAGGGAGGGAGACAGAGAGAGAGACAGAGGGAGGGAGGGAGACGGAGGGAGGGAGACGGAGGGAGGCAGACGGAGGGAGGCGGAGGGAGGGAGACGGAGGGAGGGGGAGGGAGGGAGACGGAGGGAGGCGGAGGGAGGAAGACGGAGGGAGACGGAGGGAGACGGAGTGAGACGGAGGGAGACAGAGGGAGACGAAGGGAGACAGGGAGAGAGACAGAGGGAGAGAGACGGAGAGGGAGAGAGACGGAGAGGGAGAGAGACGGAGAGGGAGGGAGACAGTGGGAGGGAGACAGTGGGAGGGAGACAGTGGGAGGGAGACAGTGGGAGGGAGACAGTGGGAGGGAGAGAGACAGAGGGAGGGAGACAGAGGGATGGAGACAGAGGGAAGGAGATGGAGGGAGAGAGGTGGAGGGAGACAGAGGGAGGGAGGGAGACGGAGGGAGACAGAGGGCGGGAGGGAGAGGGAGGGAGGGAGGGAGTCGGGGAGGGAGGGAGACAGGGAGGGAGGGAGACAGAGAGGGAGGGAGATAGGGAGCGGGAGAGAGACAGAGGGAGAGAGACAGAGGGAGAGAGACAGAGGGAGACAGGGAGAGAGACAGAGGGAGACAGGGAGGGAGACAGAGGGAGAGGGAGGGAGAGAGACTGGGAGGGAGACGGGAGACAGAGGGAGGAGGGAGACAGAGGGAGGAGGGAGACAGAGGGAGGAGGGAGAGAGAGGGAGGGCGACGGAGGGAGGGAGACAGGGAGGGAGACGGAGAGAGAGAGACGGAGATAGAGAGACGGGGAGAGAGAGACGGGGAGAGAGAGACGGGGAGAGAGAGACGGGGAGAGAGAGACAGGGAGAGAAAGAGACAGGGGGAGAGAGAGAGAGTGAGAGGGAAGGGGAGAGAGGGAGAGGGAGAGGGAGAGGGAGAGGGAGAGAGAGAGAGACAGAGACACGGAGACACAGAGACACAGAGACACAGAGACAGAGAGACAGAGAGACAGAGACAGAGATATAGGTGTATGTGTGTATGCCGGGTCTGGTGGCTTAGTGGACGAAAGCATCTGCTGCAGGGACCTGTGTTCAACCTCATGGTCACAATTTTTTTTTTGCTTTAGCCCCGCCCCTCCCTCTCTGACCCCGCCCCCACCGATGCGACCCTCGGCCACATACCACACTGTAAATTTGGCCCCCCGAGAGAAAGTTTGTGAGTACCCATGCTGTACAGTGAGGGAGAGCGTGGTTGGCAGAGTGTGTTGCATTTTATTGTGATCCTATGTGGAAATATCGCTTTGTTTTGATACACGTCGCACGCTTTTAAGTTCTTGCATTTGCTTTTGTTTAACCATGCAACGCAGTTGCTTTCAAGACTGTGTGAAAGAAAATAAAAACAGTGCTATGTCTTTGTCCTTTTCATACAACTGCATTTTAGATGTGCACATTACGCACCAACTTCCCCTCATTGTTCGCGGGCATTAATAATTGATGCGCACCTCCCGCGGCCTCGGTGACGATAATGGCCCTTTTTGTCCGAGAACAGACGGCTCTCGTAGTTATTTGACTATGAGAGGTTCTTTCTCCAGCAGGGACCATTGTAGTTCGACTGTCACATTCATTTTATTAACTTTCATCAAGTACCTATCACGAGCCAAAAAGCCACCAGCCATTTCTGATTCTGTGTTAAACTGGCAGTGCTGCGTTCTTTGTTTTTTATTCTATTGTTATCACATTGAAAAGGTACATAATACAACTGTAATACGCTCCACAATAAAACTATAATAGCCTTTGAACGATAGTGGTCAGGAAAATGTTTTAGTAGGAGTTTGTTTTGCAGAGTTTGGGAAGTGAATTATGAAGAAAATGTTTTTTAGCCCACTTACTGTGAAAGTGTGAAACATTTTGCATACTTACAGTATCCTTGTGAATTACATTTTTTCTGCTGTGAGTTTTGCATTCGATTTCTTTTACATTCACTGTCCCCCATTCTCCGGTTTGTTGTAGTAATACCACTGGGCCGGATTCAAGTGTTACATTACTGTTTCATCTCTGACCCAATGCACTTTGACACTCATTAACATATGGGACAGAGAAACCGTGATCACCCTGCCTGGACCACTGGCAATATGTGGACTTGACCACAGGAGCGGCCGGTTCATGACTGGGGGATGGCAGAGCTGATATCAGCATGGTGGGCAGGGTTGGATTGGGATTACAAATCGGCCCGGGCACGCTGAAAAAAAAAGTGGCCCACATTTGCATATTGCCTTTCCACAAAACACAGCTTTGGCGAAGTTTTATAGAAAGAAGGGGGGGGAGGGGGTTCAAACAGAGGCATGTTTCCCTCATAGTGACTAGGAAATAGGTTTGCCACCTCAGGTGTTCTCTTTGATGAAGATTCCTCCTTCCATGCCACATCCTCCAACAAAACGCCCTGTTTTGGGGTCGAGTACTTCTTGAGTTGTTGTTCTTGTAAACCTTCCTCTTTTGCTTTTCCCCCTCATGGCTCTTTTATGTTTCTAATCTCTTTTCCCAGTTACACTGCCCTTTCCTTATTTGTAGGACTGCTGCTGGTGAGAGAGTTATCCTGTGCAGATCGCCTTTGACTGGTAAGTGTTTATTTCTCCCCATATCTTTCACATCTCCCTTCCCTTATATTCTTCCGCTCAGGAAGAAGTGTGTCCTGGGCATGGCTTGAACAAACGTCTGTATTTACCTGATGTTTTTCTTTCCAATGGTGAGTGGTGAACCTGAAAGTCTGGAGACTTAAAACCATCTAATTACTGTTAGCTTGGGTTTATTTGTAGAGCGCACTTACAACCCATGAGGGTATCCGTCAGAGTGTGGGCATGTGGTCCCCAGGGTGTTATTCAAAGAGCCAGGTGTTCAGCCTCTTGCAGATATCAATCAGTGAGGAGAAGGCCCTGATGTGTTGGAGGAAGTCATTCCATGTTTTGGGTACAATGTAGGAGAATGAGTGACCTACTGCTCTGCTTTTGTGAATGCCGAGCATGTGTGCGAGTGAAAATGAGGCAGAGCATAGGTGTCTGGAAGGGTGGTGAAAGTGTATGCTGGTCCAGTGTTGTGTAAGACTTTGTATGTGTGTGTGAGAAGTTTGAATTGTCAGCGCTTGTGAATGGGGAGCCAATGGAGGTGCGATGTAATGTTGGTGCAGCATGGTAGGTTGAGTATGAGTCTTGAAGTGGTGTTCTGGATGGTCTGAAGTCTTAGTAGGAGTTGCTTGGAGATTCTGGCATAGAGCGCATTGCCGTAGTCAAGCCTGCTTGTGATGAGCTTTTGTGTGATGGGTCTTCTGGTGTTCTCGGGCAGCCACTTGAAGATCTTTCGTAGGATGTGAAGGCAGGAGGTGTTCACTACACTAACTTCTGATGTCATGTTGAGCTCATCATCTGGAGATGATCCCCAGATTTCTTGTGTGGTCAATGGGTGTTGGTTCTAGCTCCAAAGGCTACCCGGTGGAGTCCCATGCTGAGGTCTTGTTTCTGAAAACTAGTGCTTCCGTATTGTCATAATGGAGCTTCAAGCAATTGGTTCTCATCCAATCTGCCACCATGGTCATGCAATTGGTGAAGTTGGTCCTGGTGATGGTTGTATTGTCCATCAGGGAGAGGATGAGTTGGGTGTCTTCAGTGTAGCAGAGGATGGTGATACCTTGGGATCAGATGATGTTGGTGAGCAGAGCCATGTATATTTTGAACAGGGTGAGGCTAAGGGACGATTCCTGAGGGACTCTGCAGATTAAATTATTGGTCTTCAAAGTGAATGGTGGCACTCTGACCCTTTGGGTTCTTTCAATGAGGAAGGAGCAGACCCAGTTGAGTGCAGATCCTTGGAAGCCTATCTTGTGGAGTCTTCTGATGAGAATGTTGTGGGAGACAGTGTCGAAAACAGTGGACAGGTCGAGCGGATGAGGGCTGGATGGTCCGGATGTTGTCGGTAAACAGGATGAGTGCTATTTCAGTGCTGTTGTATTTTTCTGACTTATTATTTGGTGTTATCCAAAAGGTGGTGAAACTTGAGGTGAGTTGAAAGTTGCTTGTTGATGGCCTTCTCAATCACTTTGGCTGGGTAGGGAACAGGGAGATAGGTCAGATGTTGCTCAGTTGGTTCGGGTCAGCTAATGGTTTCTTGAAAAAGGGTGTTTACTTCTGCAGTTTTCCAGTCATCTGGGAATGTGATGGAGGTTTTGATGATGTGAGTGAGGGCTGTGCAGATTGATGATGTTTCTACTTTGTAGATGTGGTGGGGGCATGGATCCATTGTGGCCCCTGGGTGGATGGTATGCGTGATTGTTGCAGTGTTGTCTCTGGTGAGGATTGTCCATGAGGTCAGGTGCCGTCTTGGTTGGTGATGGGTAGGTTGGCTATGAGTTCGCTAGGGTCAGGTTGGTGTGTGAAGTTGCTATATATGTTTGCAATTTTGCTGTGGAAGTTGTTTGACAGAGAGTCGCAGAGTTCTTGCTGGGAGTGATGTTGACAGAGGCTGAGGGTGTGTTGAATTTCTTGCCAATCGAGAAGATCTCCTAGCAGTTGTTGGATATTCCTTTGATGTGCTCAGCTAGTGCTCTTTTCTTGGGGTCTCTTAGTTGCTGATGGTAGCGTCTGAGTGCAGCTTAGTATGTGGTTCTATTGGTGGTTTTGTGGTTTGCTCTCCATTTCCTTTCTAGCTGGTTATAGTGCGTTTTGGTGTCCCAACGGTCCTCTGTGTACCAGCTGGCTTGCTTGTTGGATCTTCTTTGCTTGTTAGATTTGATTGGTGCGAGGGTTTCCACACTGTTCAGAATCCAGTTGTTGAAATTGATGATTTCCTTGTTGAGGTTGTCTGTGTGGTTAGGCTGGTCTGTGCTGAGGGTGCTAAGTCAGTCTGTTTCTGAGATTTTCCTGCAGCTGCCACTGGTTGACTGATATTTGAGAGTGTTTTGACTAGCGGTGTGTTCATTTAAAAGTGGATGATGGAGTGTTGGTCCATGTAAGTGGCAAAGTGAAGTTGTATTTCATGCTCACTGGTGGTGGTGTGTAATATGTTGGTCTTGAGACGAGTTGGGTAAGTCCAATGTTGCCCAGCCTTTCTAGGAATGCTGTGAAGCAGGGGTTAGTCCTGTCTTCCAGGTGGAGGTTGAGGTCACCTTGGAGTAAGTAAGGTCGGTAGTCGCTGGTGAGCGGGGCAGAGCATAATTTGTTTTGTTTATAGCCAGCCATTCCAATGGGGCGTAGTCTGCACATAGCTGGAAGTTTCTACTTTCCAAATAGTACCTTAGAGACTCAATAGCATATATTACAGATAAACATTCTTCTTCTACCACTGATTAATTCTTCTCTTTAGGAAAAAGCTTTGTGCTAATATATAGGATAGGTCTTTTCATCCACATTAGAGTATTTTTTTTTAGAGCACTTCTACTAACCCAATTCCTGAAGCATCAATTTTTTTTTTACCTGAAAGGGTTTTTAAAGTTAGGAAACTGTAACACAGGTGCGGGGTAGATGATTAACTTTAAGGTCTAGATGGTTCATTGAATCTCAAGCATAGGGTTTTTCAAAATCTGATAGTATTAGCATTTTTCTTCCAGAGATCTGTAATGGGGCTGCACAATCAAAAAGATAGGGAATGAATCTCTGGTAATTATTCACTAATGCTGAAAAGACTGGGATCTTTCTTTGTTTTAGGACATGGTACCCTATTTTAGCAGCTCTTTTTTCCTCTTACAGTCTAATATATATTTTCCCAAGTAGATAACCTAGATGTGTTACTTGCCAGAAAGCCACCTTGTTTTTTTGGGAATTACTTTCAACCCAGCTTGGCTCAATGTTTCTAAGATGGCTAACAAATGGTTTAAATGTTCACCTCAACTGGAACTACAGATGACAATAGCATCAATATATACGGCTGCATAGTCTGATGTGGTCATAAGAGAATGTTTATCATCCTTTGGAAAGTTGCCGTGCCCCATGTAATCCAAAAGGTAAGATAGTGAACTGAAACAGTCCGCTTGGAGTAGGGAAAGTGTCCTCAGTTTATCTTTTGGATTGAGGGGCACTGTAATAACCTTTACAAAGGTCAAGGGTGCTGATATATTTGTTTTCACAATCGTCTTGTCAATTCTAGGGACTGGATATCGACCAAATTTTTTTATTTTTTCTACCTCTCAAAAATCAATACAAAATTGAATTGTACGATCAGGTTTCATTACTAAGACCATAGGGGAACTCCAATCACTATTGGAGACCTTAATCACTCCCTGATCTAACATATTTTTTACTCTCTCATGTCTTGCCCCAGGAATTCTGTATGGTCTTAGTCACACTATTATGCCATGCTCAGTTATTATATTATGCTGTATTATAATATTTTGGCCTGGGGTAAGAGAAAAATTGTGATGTACCATTTTAAGGCTATCAGAAGTTCTTCTGTTTTCTTAATTTCTAACTGATTATCAGCACATCCTCTTTCAAGTTCAGGCTGACAATAGACAGATTTGGTATATAACTCTGAGATAGGTCTTTCCCATTTTTAATAGATTAATATGATAGATCTGTAATTCCGTACAAACTCTATTGACTTCTACCCTATACTTTACTGGTGTCACTTGACTAATTACTTTAAATGGCCCTTGCCAATGGCTCAGCATTTTATTCTCCAATGTGAGTAACAGCAGACAAACTAAATCCCTTGGTCGGAAAGTTCTTAATTTAGCTTGTCAATTCTAAAGAGATTTCTGCTCTCTCTATCTCTTTAAATATTTTCAATTACAATTTCCCTTAATTGCTCTAATCTTGTTCCTAGCTTAGTGGCATACTCGAAAAGGGGCTTCCTTATATCCCTTTCATCCTTAACACTACAAAGATACAGTGAATAGCCATAGAGGATAGGTTTATTTCACTATCCTATCATAAAAAACTAGGGACGAAAAATCATTGTACATTTTGATGAGGAGGCCTCACCCACATAATTCGTGACCTCATCCTACCATGGTAAGATAGTACTACCAGGGCAAACTAAACCTATTGTATTAGGGAGTTCTTAAGATAAGCTAATACCTGGATTGGACCGGGATCCAGATAGTTAACAATACCTTAACATATACCACCAGGATTACCTTTATTATGTTGTACCTTAAGTATGATTAAAATGATAAATTATATGCAGATGCTTAAGGGTAGGGTACAAAGACCCTATTATTCTTGATGTGTAATGTGTTTCTGCCCATTCGTGTGCCATGTTGATAGTCATAGGCTTTCATCAGGGCTATGTAGGAATCCATTGTTCTTGAAATGTGTATGCAAATAACACCGGGTCAGACAAGGATTTCCTACCTTCACTAATTTTGCAAGCCAATTCTAACAAGGGTTGTAAATCACTTCATGGTCTGTCACAAGGTGGTACTCCTGTAGTCACACAGTCATCAAGGAGGTGTGCCAGATCCTATGCCTACATTCCCGATGTCCTATCATGCTTCTCCAGCCACATTGAGCAAAGTTCTTGGCTTTCTTCCAAAAAGTAATTCAAAGGGTGAATGTCTTGTTGTCTTTTGTTCTTGACATCTTATAGCGAATAATGCTTGAAATAACATATGATCCAGTGTGTGGGCTTCTAAGCTGAGTATTTTCTTATTGGTGGTTTTTAAGGTGTAGTTCTATGTTTCCAAAAGTCCACCAGCCTGGGGGTGATAAGCTGATGTACGGATCAGCTTTATCTCTAACTGTGAACAGATCAGGCTATTAGACATGAAAGAAATCGGGTGCCTTGGTCTGTTATTATTTCTTTAGGAAACCCTATCTTGGAAAAATATCAATCATCGTATTAAGGGTGTTGGGCTGTTTTTAAAGGTACAGCTTCAGGATAACATGTCCCATAATCTACCATAACAAGCACAGATCAATGACCCCATTGAGGTGCAATAAGGGGGAAGGGGGCTTTAATATCCATGCCTACCCTTTCAAATGCATTGTCAGTAATAGGCAATGGACATAAATGAGCTCTATGAGGTTGATACTGACTATTTTTTTGTCAAATATCACACTCTCTACAATATTGTTTAACCGGAGCAAAATTTCCAGGTCAGTAAAAATTCTTGAGTATAACTTTCTCAGTCTTTTCTTTTATAAAATTACCAGCTAACAGGTGGCAGTGGGCCAGAAACCGCATTTTCTCCCTGAAAGTCTAAGGTACCAACAACTGAGTAGGCTCATCTTTACTCTCTTTCCCATATAATAATAATAATAATAATAATAATAATAATAATAATAATAATAATAATTAAAAAAAGTAAGTTATAAAGCACCTGGATACTTCTTAACAAAGTGTCCCCTCACTAAGGTTTCGCTCCAGAACAGAACTAGATACTCACTAAAAATTGATCACTCAGCTCAGTCTAAACAGTCAAGTGTTTAATTTCATTCAAAATAATGATTCAGACCTTTCCTGTCTAAGTGATAAAGGTAAAGAATTGCACATCCTAGAGGCCAGAAAGCAATAGAACACCCTCCTATGCGGGCTTTTTTCACCATAGGAATTCAGGCTAGAAAAGCACCTGCAGATATAAGATTTCTGCTAGGAAGATAAGGTTTAACAAAGGAATGCAGATATCGAGGACCCTTGTTATTCAGAATTCTATGACAGTAGCACATGGCTTTAAAAGACACCTTTTTTTTCCAAGGGCAGGCAGTGCAGTTTAGCAATGGCAGGCCTCTGAAGATTCAGCAGCAAATGAGCTGCCGCATTCTGCACTCTCTGGAGTGTCATAAATCTAGATTGTGTGACTCCCAGATTCTCGGGCATCACAATAGTCCAGTCTGGAGATAACCAGAGCCTGGACTACTGCTTTCCTGTTGTCTTCCCGGAGGATTCCCAGTATCTTCTTTAGAATTTTCAAGACCCGAAGCATTTACCCGGTAGGCTGGCTATCTTACTATCAAACGATAGTTTAGCATCGAACCAGATAAGGTTTTTAACTTTTGGCTTGCGGTTAGGTAGTTGCCCGAGTGAAACCAATCACCAGGCAGAGGACCACTCTGATAGTTGCTTAGCCAGGATAAGGACCTCCATTTTCCTAGCATTCAGCTTGAGGCAACTGATGTCCGTCCTCTCAGCTGTTCTGACAGGCAAGGTCTTAACAGAGCCGCTGTATTGACTTTACCCTAAGACAAAGTAATGTCAAGTTGTGTATCATCGTCGTACTATACGATGTAAAACTGTAACACTCGACGATATCATCTAGGGGGCACATGTCCAGCTTGAATAAAGTAGTGCTCAACGTAGAGCCCTGGGGCACCTCTTGCTAGAGCAGAAATACCTTAGATGAAAAAGGGTTTTGTGCTACCTGGAAGGTGCAGTTCTGTAAAAAGGAAGCGAACCACCGCAAGCACTTTCCTCCAATTCCGCAACTCCACAACCGTTCAAGCAGAAGGCTGTGGGACACAGTATAAAAAGCTGCGCTAAGGTCCAGCATTAACAATGCTGCTGTATTGCTCTCGTCAACAATTTGACAGATGGATTCAGAGGCTAGCAATAGTGCAGACTCCGTGCTAAACTGAGGATGACAACCTGACTAGGTTCCAAGAAGAAGTGCCTTTGTTTCAATAAACCCTGAAAGCTGTTAGTTTATATATTTCTCTGCCACTTTTGAAAAGAAAGGGAGCAGAGAGATTGGTCTAATTTTTTCCGGCTTGGCAGGATATAATAAGGGCTAATCTAAGAGAGGAACTATGGTGGCATGTTTTCAGCTCTGCGGAACCCGACCCAGCTCAAAAGAGCTGTTAAGTAAATTTCAAAACACAAGTAGTATAGACTCCATCCCTTCTTCCAAGACAGTAGGCAAAAGCAGGATCAGATGGAGCACCTGATTTAACAGCTGATGGCAGTGGAAGCAATTCCGCTGTAGTTAGAGAGTTAAAGCTAGATAGCCCCATCTAATCGGTCAACGGTTCAAACCAAACCTCCAGACACGTGGCATCTCTAACTGTTTCAGGAAAGGTAGAGTAGATGTAAGAAACGTTATCAAAGAAGAACCTCACGATCCTATTGCATCATTCATCTGAGAGAATAATAGAGGCTTAGACTCGCTCCAGAGAAGATAATGACTTCAAAATTAAGAAGAGTTACCCAGAGGAGTTTTGACCCTGCTCGATTTTCCTAGCATAGAAATCGCAACGAGTTGCCCTGATTTGTTTACGATATTAATTCAAGGACCTTCGGTAACTTTCTTTATCAAAGGAATGTAAATTTCTATGCCATAAACGTTCTAAACGCTTACAGGTCTTTTTCATCCTGAGTAGCTCCACATTGAACCAATCTGCCGAGGGGTTGGTTCTTTGGACAGTGTGATCTATCAAATATGCACATTGAGCGAGTGCATCTGTAATCCCCCCCTCAAGTTGAGAGTTACCTGTGTCTACACAGTCATTCAAGATAGGATGGTTAACTTCCGGGACCTCAGTGAAAACAGCAGGAGCCATATTATAGAAAGGGCCCCAGGGCACAATGGGCATGTGCGCCCGTTTTGCGCACCCTCAGGGCACTTTGGTATTACAGAAGAGGGCCGCAGATGCTTGTTCAGCCCTTTCTGTAATACAAGCGTTGACGCACGTATAGCACCAGCGCTAACAGGATGTACCCTTATTTGCATAGGGGCATGGCCTTATGCAAATGAGGGATTCTCTTTGCCTCTGCGCTAGCACCCTTTTACTGATGCAGTCACAAGGGCAAAGAAGCTGTCAGGAGGTACACCGACAGTGCGCCACCTAAGAGGTGACACACTCCGCCCCCTTATAGCAGCCCTCTTGAAGGGGTTATGGGGGTCCTATGGACATCCCAGAAATCCCCTTGCAGGCAGGTGCGGTCATTCACTGCACCCACCTGCAAGGGGATCTCTGATCCCCCTTAAAAGTACAGGTGGGTTGCCGCATGCACAGTGAAACACGGAGCCGCTACTTCAAATCTGCTCCGTTTTTTACTTGAATGCACTGTCCCTAGGGCAGCACGAGCTTGCGACTGCCCTGGGGGCAGCGTATTCAATGTAATACAGCGCACTGTCCTTGTTTGCGCAGGGTACACCTTTTGAAAGGTGCACCTGATGCTAACAAGGAAAATGTGCTGCCTGCCATAAATTAGCCCCAGGAGTGACCTTTGCCCATTTTCGTATCCTAACCTTCTTGCCTGAGTTTGATACTGGCACTGATGCGGTCAGGGAGATCTGAAAAGGTAATCCGCAGTGATCAGACTATAGAAGACGAATAGGGTGGTCAATGAACCATTTACTTTGAAAAATAAGAGCCTACCTCATGATCTTCTACCTCTTTTTGAGCACTTTTCCACATTTTTTGCAAAAGGAGATCTTCTCTCTGAGCTGCTCGGATGTCCTGATCATGCTCCCTTACCTCTGTCTCAGTTAAAACAGCTACGGTGGAGGCCCATTGTATTTAACCATCCTTCTCTCTTTTCTACTTTTTCTCTCCTTCATGGGCATATTTTCAAATTCTTCTGCTGAACATTGAGCTTCTGCTAGCCACCTATCTCCCTTTCCCTTCTGTTCTTGTAGTAATGTTCCAAACTTGAGATAATTAGTTCCTATAATATGAGAATCAGAATGTTTTGGAATTACCTCGACTTTCATGGTTGTTAGTTCCTGATCCCTATCTTGAATCCTAGTCAAAGGCTATTCCCTCTGTTCCCCATGTACAAATCATATTTTAATGGGTCCATCTATGAGGTCACAATATACATTAGTCATTTCAGATGTCATAACTGATTGCCTACAACTGGTATCCAGTAGAGCATTAACTTGGTGCCCAATTAATGTTAATGGATAATGAAATTCAGAGGATTCTACTTTATCCACAAACAACCCTTTTCTCAACACCAATTTCCATAAGCTCATCTTCTTTCTTCTGTGGGCAGAAATAAGCTGTGTGGTTCCAGTTACCGCACTGGAAGCGTTGCGGTCATGAGAGATGTGATGACATACTCTTGTTTAGAAGTGGTGCCATTGGTTCCACCCTCCATATCAATGGTGGTTTTACCTGTTTACCTATGGGAGCTGTTTTTTCCATAACTTTCATTTCTTTCCCACCTCTATTACCCTGGGCTCTGTTGAATGCTGAGGAGATTTCTACAGCAGAGGCTACAGTGATATTTCTATGTTGCTTTACCCACCTTTGCACCGCCGTAGGTAAGGATTTCAAAAATAGCTCCAGTTAATTCTTTTCAAGATTTTCTTCCTTCCTATCCATTTCAACTTCAACCATTGATAGGTAAGATCCATGACCATATAAAATAAAGAACATGGGGTCTCCCCACTAGTTTCTTTCAAATAGCACAGTCTCATTCGATCGTTTTCATTGTCTACCCCTAATTGTTCTAGTTTGCTACTTGTTATATCAACATAGGGCATCTACCCTCTGGGGTTAGCTGCTTGACATGCCATCTGAAGTTCACTCATGAGAAGTGGTCAAAGATATTGGCTCCACCAGAAGGCCATGCCATCTCTTGTGCCATACTGGATCTTCACAATGTCTATGCTTTTAGGGCTACCGCTGGAAGTGCAGTGTGACCCCTTAATTGGTCTAGTATATTTGTGAGTCAGCCAATGGCAGGGTCTTGACTTTGTGATACTTTATCTAGCTGGTCCGATTGAGATTATAGAGCTTTCTGAAATTTCTCTCCTGTTGAGAGTCAGCCATACATTTTTCCACAGCCCATTCTAGTTTCTGTTGTCCATCGGCCAGCTTCAAAAGAAAAAACTGCATCTCCTCAGCAACAATTTTGACACCACTTCTGGGATAATAGGTCGGCAATAAGGTCTAAGAGGCTTTTTAAGACAATTATATGAGCACACCAGTAGAGGGGCTTCAGCTCTGCCCACATTTTGGTAGCCAGGAGTAGGTGTTTTGATTTTGGGAAAGTTGTATATGTCCACATGAAAGTGGTTTCTCATAGACAGCTATGATCATTTTGTTTATTTATCTAGTTGCCTGAGGTTGACCTTTCAGGAACACGCACATTGTAATGCTATTGAATTGTCTTACATAACTAGATTATTTATGGTGCTTTTCTCTGGCAGCAGAACAGATGGGAGGAGGGCAGTCATTAACCTACATGGATTTTTAGGTTTGACTTGAGAGTGAAACTGTCATCTGGCCGTTTAACCTACACCAATATTATTCTACAGTTAGTTGCTTCCACACAAATACATATCCACTCCCATGCTTTCACATGCTTTTAAAAGTCAGACCTATTGGCATTGCCAATGCTTGGTTATCCAGTGTGCTCAGCCACACCTTTGCTTGTAATGCAATCCAGATCCACATTGTACACAAATGTCTGCACAGCTGCAAGCCCGCTCTAATGTTATTGCGATTTTCGAACAGTAAAGTCTTTTATTCTTAGGAACGGAGCAGGGGCAGACCTTTCCAGCAGCAGGTGTTAGGTCTTTCTGCAGAATCGCTGATGGACCAAAAGTAAAAATAAATATAATGGAGCATGATTCTATTTGCAAACAGTTTAATCTAAAATAAATAATGTCCATTTTCACTTCTACAATATGATGCAGACCACTGACCACCCTGGCTAAGCGGCTATTCCCTACACTCCATAGTAAGTAATAGTGTTTATGCAAGGCCGCAGTTTATTAACTCGCATAAAGTATTACCTCCAGGCTAATTCTTATCAGAATCGTCACGTCTCTGCTGCAGCAAACAATAGATGTTGCTAAAATTCTGCACTTGGATAGGACTCGAATTAATAAAATTTTAATTTGTTCTCTGCTTTCTAAAAATCCATTCTGCTCTGTGATTTTGGGGATGATGGTGTTTTCTCGAGCCTGTATTCTAGTCTCACCCTTCCCTGATACCTGTGTATAGATGTAGTCATGTAGGGAGCTGTGTGACTGCAGTGGTCGCAAGAACCGACAAAGCATATCATGTTTTAGGAGGCATTGAAGAAAGCTGGCATTGCATCCGTTCCATAAACAAAACACAAATAATCCAATCTGTGCTCATGCCACTGACTCCATGGTGATTGTTGGGGACAGTTGTTATCTGATTGGCTTCCCTTGTGCTTACCAAAGGCAAGCCCGACCGCGCTCCGACCGCGCTCAGCGTCAGCCATGCTGGCAGTTTTAGCACTATCCAACAGGAAAAACTCCGCTACACACATGAGGAGTTAATGCTAATTGGTAAGCAAATCATCCCAAAGTTGGAAAGCATTACTGAGAACCGTAATAGTAAACAATGTCCTAAGGCTAGATTAACCTGCGGCCTGTTGAATGCCAGATCTCTCCCTAAACACGCGGTAGAAGTTAATATATTGCTTGACACTGGGAGGTTTGATGCACGGTTCATCACAGGAATTTGGTCCACAGACCAAGCCTGCGCAGATGGGTTTAAAAGGGTTCCACAAGCCTCGAGTTGTCAAAAAGGGAGGGGGCTTAGGCATGCTCCACAGAGATAGCCTGGATTTCAACATCTTCCCCATAGATGAAGTAGAGGGAATCGATACGCCCGGATTTCAGCTAAAGGCCCGAAAAGAAAATATGGCCACAGGAGTTCTCGGTTACAGGCCACCAACGGCTGTAACTTCTTCCCTTCCCTATACAATATTTCCAACCTGTGGATTACACATAATAACTGTTTTCTGTTGGGAGATTTCAACTTCTGGGCAGAAGAAAGCCTGTTGGCAGCATGTAAGGCACTGTGCAATACCTGCAAAGCAATCGGCCCTAAACAGCAGGCCCTTGGCCCCACACATCTAGCGGGCCACACCCTGGACCTCATATTCTCCCCAGAAAACCTCACCTCGGTAGAGGAAATTACTCCTCTTTGCTGGACTGACCACTCAATGATTACTTTTCACCTGCAACTGGCTAAAAGCTGTTACCTCGCCGAGCCAGTAGCAAACTCAGTAGAAGGTAGAGCATGGAATAAGCTTCCTAAAATTAAAACTAAACCCCATATCAAGAACTTATATTTTTCACCAGCAGACTCGGCGGAGGAGAACTATAATAGATTCAAAAGGGAATTTATAAAACGTTTCGACGAAACCATCCCCCTGGCCACGCTAAAGAATCGAGAAAAGCTCTCAGCCCCTTGGTACGACCTCACGCGGAAAAATGCCAAACTTAAATGTAGGCAATTGGATAGGAAATGGAGGCGTCACTACCCTGAGGGAGATAAGCTCATTCTAAAAAACGCGCTGAGTGAGTACAAAAACAAGTTAAGGAAAGTGAGAGCAAACTATTTTTACGAACAGATCACTGCGGCTCCTAACAAAGCGAGAAAAACCTTTGCAATCCTTAAATAATTCACCGATCCATCTCATTTTAAGCAAGTGATCAAACCATCACAGACACTGTGTGACCACCCGTCGGAATATTTCCACAGTAAAATCACAACAATTCTTGAAGGGATCAACAAATCTACCACAGCCAAACACTCTGGTACACACGCTCACGGACTATAGCAGATAAAAAGACCTTTCTATATGGTAGTCGCGGAAGGTGGCAATACTGAAAATGGTGACTTTGCCTCTGCTGTTAGATTACTTTCAGACTCTTCTAGTCGTCGTGTCCCCTAAGGTACCTTGAGACTACAGTAGACTTCTGATATTCATTTAGGGCTGGGAGAGGATACTGCTATAGGCACATGATATTTGGAGTGATGACCATGGGACTCAGTGAGGAAGCCGTCGGGGGCTTTATGGTAGCAGGAAGCTCATACATGATATCTCTCAGATAAGCAACAGCTTCAGCTCCTGGGAGAGAAGCTTCCCTTGAAGTTCCATATCACATTGGCGAGAACTTTACATAGAAATGGTAAAGGAGCATTTTCGGTTATTTTTAGTTTTTACTGTTAAAGCTACAAGGTTTCTTGATACTTTTGCAAATGTTCAAAAGCATTACAAGACTAAATCAAGTTAAAGCAAGTTACACTAACAAACTCTTGATAGAAAGAAGCTTTGGACTCTAGCACAGAACAATGAATACAATAGATACGTTTAGAACCCCATAGAACCAAGTAGCATTTAGCCCCTGTTTAACGAGTCACATTAAAGTGTACCAGCTGCAAAGTATGTGCTGTCACCACACATAATCCCCCAACCTTATGGGACCTTTTCTTATTCTATCAGTTCTCACTGGAAGGCCACCTCTACCCACCAAATCTCCGTCACCTCCACTATTTGTCATCCTGTTTTTCTAATCCGGTAATGATACTCATCTTTCCTTTGCACCGACTGTCACTCATCATCAATACACCACTACACCTTTCACTGTCTTCCACACTCTCCTCCTTTCTGATCACACTCTCACTATCCTCCGGTTCTGCTTGTGTCCATTCTCCAAGGCCTCTGAAATTTAACAAACCCAAGCCAAATATACCCGGTTTTACTTTTGCACAGTCACCTTTCCTAACCAAACCTCCTTTATCCTGCTCCTTGCTAACACTCACATGTCTCCCTTTCTTTCCTTCCAACTCTTCGTTGTGAATACCCCCAGGTGCCAGGTTGAATCCATAGACTTTTCTTCATCAGTTCCCTCATGCATCAGTAGGTGGCTTCTTGCAGCTCCAAGTTTGATCTGTCCTGCTGCTGTTGTGTCATCAGGGCCCCTACATAGTCACCACCTCCGCAAGTTGACATCAGTTTCCTTCTGATATCTGTCTGCATCGTCAGACGCAGAGTCTTAATAGTTAGATTGTACCAGTGAGAAGCGCTTTAAAGATTAATATTATTAGCATAGATTAGAAGAGTCAATTCCAGCGATCAGGGAGAAGGGTGGGTCGGAGAGGAGTCTGCAGGTAGGTAGAGTATCCACCAGAATGAGTGTTACCGGAGGTAAGTAACTAGTTTTTTTGATGTATGCTTGTAACCACAGACTCCTCACCTAGTGAACAGATACCAGAGCAGTAACTCTCCAGCTGGTGGGTCTGTGGAATGGCTAAGATTAGGATATTCTGCGGGACAGAGGTGGTGAAATGCCCCTCTCATTTAACCTGGCTATCCAGGTAGTAGTGTTTTGTGAACATGTGAAGTGATGACAATGTAACACCCCAGCAGACGTCCAAGACTGGCATACCGTGAGCCAGCACTGTTGTAGCGCCTTTGATATGATAGAATAAGTGTGTAGGCCTTCCAGAGGTTATTTCTTGGCCAGTCCGAAGCAGATTTTGATACACAGGCATAATCCATCTAGTGATGCTTTTCTCCTTCTTTGCCCCATAGAACCCCACAAAGAGCTGATCTTTCACTTGATAGTCCTTGGTGCGATAAATATAAAAGCTCAGAGTTCTCTGTGGGTCTAGGCCATGAAGTCTCTCCTCTTCAGATGCGCAGTAAAGAACGTTGGTAGGGTATTGGACTGTCCTATGCGGGAAGGATTTACACCTTTCAGGAGAAATACCGCTTCAGTACTGAGCACTAGCTTGTCTGAGAAAAAGGTGGTACATGGTTGCTGGACAGACAGTGCTTGCCGTTCACTCTCAGGAAGAGCTGACATTGCCATGGGGAAGATGTCTTTAAAGTGAGCAATCCGAGATGGCAGCTGTGAATTTGCTCAAATGGAGGGAATATGAGAAAAGTGAGAACCACTGAGGTCCCACTGAGGCATCACAAATAGTGCTGGTGGAAACACATGGGTCAACTCTTACAAAATGCATCACAACAGGTGATATGAATAGAGGTGGCTGATTGGGTAAATGTAAACATCCTGATAGAGCCGATAAATAACCTTTAACTGTCGCCACAGCAAGACCCTGGTGGATTAAAGATAAACAGAAGAGTAACATGCCAGACAACTGTTCCTGTAAACGTTGAATATTTCGAGAGAGAACACCAGACAACAAACTTCTCCCAGCATCCCACATAGATTGTTTTAGTCGAGAGATGCCTGGTTGCCAAGAATAACACTCACTATTTCAGAAGGGAGATCAAAAGCCGACAACTGCTGCTGCTCAGTCTCCAAGCATGGAGGTGTAATTTGTGCAGGCTCGGGTGCAGGACCTAACACTTATGTTGATACAGGCCAAAAAGGCTGCCAGATCGGAGGACAGATGATCATTGCCAGAGGCTCTGGATGCCACACTCTCCTTGCCCAGCCTAAAGCCACTAGGATGGCTTGGACCCCGTTGTTCCTAATCTTCTTCAGACCTGTGAGCAGGAGAGGTAGAGAAGGGAAGGTAAACATGAGTTCCAAGCTCCAATCCGAGTGAAAGATGTCTTCCAGCAACAACTGCCTTGGGCAGTTCAACACACAAACTTTTGCACACTCTGGGTTGTTGGCAGTGATTAAAAGACAGAACCAGGGTTCTCCCCATTGTTGGAAGATGCCCTGTACACTTCTGAATGCCGCTACCATTCACGATCAGCTGGGCAATGTCAACTGACTATGTCCACCCTTGCATTTAAAGATCCTGCCATAACTGTACAACTAAGGTAATTCCCTGCTGACTCAGCTATTTCCAGAGGCATAGGGTCTCCCTCCACAGGACTTGTGACCTACTCTGCACTGTTTGCTGCAGTACCAAATAGCGATTGTCCTTGAGAACCTGCAACCATTCGCCCACAACTTCAACAAGTTAATGTGGAGGCAAGTTTAGGCTGGAGGTCAGAGAGCTCTGATCACCACCTCTCCCAGATGACCTCCCCAACCCAGCATTGATGCATCAGTCATGACCGTTAGTTCGGATGGGGTAGGGATTGGGAACTGCCACCTGCCTAAGTGTGGTCCAGTAGCCACCAGTGCAGATCTTTTGCAGTCTCCTCTGACACCTGGATGGAATCCTACAGGTTATTTTGGTGCTGGGGTGCTGAGCCCACTGAGACGTCAGGGCCCTCATGTGCTATATGGCATGGTTCACAAGCAGGATCAAAAAAGCCAAGAGACCAAGAAGCCTCAGAGCCGCTCTCACTAAGACCGGGGCCCAAAGTAGAAACATGGAATCATAACCCAAGTGCCCTGAACTCCATGAGCCGGATGAAAGCACTATATCCTCTGTAAAGGAGTCAGATGTGACCTTGGCATATTGATGGAAATCCCCAGCGATGTCAACAGGCCGTGTCCTTTGGAGGTGGTCCACGACTGTCTGAGGTGAACTTGCCTTCAGCAACCAGTTGTCACGGTATGGAAAGACTGGTATATGGGAATATCCTATACCTGGGGGGGGGGGGGAGGGGCAAAATATTACTTAAACGCCTTCGGATTGTTCAAAACCCTGCTGCATGTCTCTTGCTCCACCTTCCCAAATTCACCTCCACAGTCAGTATGCTACAGAACCTACTTTGGCTGCCTATCGAGCAATGTACGCAATTTACGGCTTTGTACTACATGCACAACCGGACCTCTTTATCTCAGACCCTTGGTGTTCTTGTATCCACCTGCATGCTCATTGTGTTCCAGCCATCTTAGGTTGGCCGTAATTCCTAGAATTAGGGAATTCCACCAAAGAGGCAGAGTGTTCTCTTTTCTTGGACCTAAACTCTAGAATGGTCTTTCCCTCTAAAACAGAGAGAGTGCCACTCACTCTCTCTGTTTCTTAAATTGCTCAAAACTTGACTGTTTCAACCGCAGGAACTTTCCTACATTTATATTCTCTTTAGACAGTACTCTGGACCGACCCATAATCCGCAACCAGCCTAGTGTTGGAAAACCTTTTTAGGTAGCCACGTGAGGTACAAAATACACATAATAATAATAATATTCCAAACCTCCGAAGGTGGGTAGCAGCCACCACCATCACTTTCATGAACACCCGAGGAGCACTGGTAAGGCTGAAGGGGAGCACTAAAAACTGAAAGTGCTTGTGGCCCATCTGAAACCACAGGTAACACCTGTGGGACCGCAAACGCTGATGTGCAAATAGGTGTTCTGCAGATCTATCACCACCTTTCAGTCTCCTGGATCCAGGGCACACAGAACCTAGGCCAGGGTGAGCACCTTTAATGTGTCCTTCCTGTGGAAGAAGTTCAACGGGCTAAGATCGAGGATAGGGCGTAAGCCTCTGTCCTTCGGCACCAGGAAAAAAACAACCACTCTCAACTTCAGATGCCAGCACCCTCCCTGTGGATCCCTTGTCCAAGAAATCTGAACCCCCCCCCCCTTGCAGAAAGGGTAAGTGGTCCTCAGGGCAGTGTTGTGGTGCAGGAGGCATGTCTAGAGCCAGGGGGATGGAGAAGAAGGGGAGGTCGTATTCATTTTGGCTGATGCTGAGCACCCACCGATCTGATGTGATGCTCTACCATCTGTGGAGGTAAAATCTGATCTGACCTTCTACCAGGCAACTGTCCACCGCTGAAGGCAAATTAAAGTAGTTTTGCACCAGCTGCATAGGGTGAGGTGTGGCGATTGGGAAGTTTGTTGCCCCTGGTGCCTGGACACTGGCAGCCGGATCCCCGACCTCTGCCTGTTGCTGAGGCAAGGTATGACATAGCCTCTGCTGGAACCCACTTGCAAAGCCTCGAAAGGAGAAAAATTGTTGGAGGACCTGCTGCGGAGGTGACGCCAGTCTGAGTGAGTGTGCTGTTGCAGTGTTCTCCTTGAATCACTTCAAGCTGAGTCTAGTTTGTCTCTAAAGAAATTTGTGCCATCAAATGGCATGCCCATCAATTCAATTTACAAACGACAAAATCACAGCTGAGTAAATGAACTCTATTGTATAGTGGATTTGGGGAAATACAAGAGGATTGTGTGCCAGTAGGGGAGGATTGTGTATGTGTTAAGAACATGTTGCTTAAACACTCACCAAAGTAAATTATTAACGGGTTAGGTGATTCTGTATGAATGAATATACGGATGTGGCAAGGACATGTTTCTTACACTCTAAGCAAGATATTAGCGGGCATGCAGTTGTGTGAGAAGAAGACTGTGGATGTGACAAGGAAATGTTGTTAAATTTTAAACAAGGAGTCGGCTATGTGGCAAAGTGGTCATTAAAAGTTACATTTTTTTTTTTTAAATTGGAGAACTCGTTGTCTCAAAAGGACTCCATGCCGCCAGTCAGTGCTAACAGCACATCTCCATTTTTGGGGCTGATTTAAGCCCAGTGAAGCAATTTGGCACTCAACCTTAAGACCCAGCCCACACGTGTGCCTCCCACTGCGGGCTGATTGAAGCCCCCTAGCAGCAAATTTCAAGCTCAGGCCACTCCCCAAGCTCACCTTGTTCCTGAGGCTTGTCAACAGTTACCCCCTCCTTTAGCAACTGCATTACCAATCATAATCTCTCTCGGGCTGGTTGTATCCCTCTGAGTCCTGATGATGATCCAGCAATTTTTACTGGGAACAAAACGCAGTCGACTTTAAAAACATGGACCGTATATGATTGTTGAGAACTTGCTGTAACGGGCCGTGCTGTTCATGTGTATGTCGATCCACTTGCTGATCATGATTCATTACTTGAGTGTATCACCTCTAAAGAGAGCACGAGCATGTTTATTTTGCACCAATATTCACTGTGCCAACATATGTCTCGAAATAGTTTTCATAAGATCCTTTGAATACATTTTATTCACCATTTGGTTCTTTGCATTGTTATTGTTACTGGGGAGTGGGGACCAGTGTGTTTTTTGTTATAGTTGAAATGTAAAAGGCAGTTGTTGGAGGAGGTGGGGAGAGTTTGTGATTTGAACAAAGGACCTGACCTGTACAGATAAAGAGCACTCCTGCCAGATATGAGATGATGATCTTTTTGCAGTTGTTAGTGTGTAAATCGAAACTAAGAAAAACGTCTTTGTTGAACATTCATGACGTTATGCATATATTTTCTTTATCAAAGCGTGAGCCAAAGTGTAATTAAATTTAATTCAACTACACAATCAGGGAGTGTTGTACATTGCTCAGTAATCCTGTAGAGCGAATCCAGCATGGCGCCTAAACACCACAATGGTCCCAGTCACGGTACCCAAGCAGTCTGTAGTGTCCAAGCCATATTTTACTGTGTTCCGATCTAATATATATTATTTGTTGATTTGTTGAAGGTTGGTTCTGAGGTTACCCATGTCTGTTGGCAAGCTTGCCACGACCATGTCCCAAAATGCATGCAAATAGCATTGCACAAGGCAGCTGGAAATCACAGAGCATAAGGCGAGGCTGGTGGAGAAGAATATACATTGGCAAATGCCTCTATGCATTTCAACTTTAGAGGAAAAGATTGTGCTGGTAAAGGCCTGGACGACCAGACTCTCTGATATGAGGTGTTGCAGGAGAAAGGCTGACACTCCAGGGGCAGGCCTGTGTCTCCTAGATATCTGTCTGTTACCTGGTAGGCAAGATCCTGCCTTTGCTCAGGCACCCAGCAGAGTGGCAGCTAAGGCCTGGTTAAAAGGCAGGAGGGATTCCTGTGAGGTCTGCCAAGGTTGCAGGACCTCTGTTAGGATGCTTCTCTTGACCTCAGGAGTACTTGTAGGTCTGAGACCTTTGCTACTCCGAATGACCATAGCAAAGGAGGCAGACTCTTCTATTGATCAGTAGGTGAATGAATGCCAGTGTCAAGGTAGGTATCCAAGCCACTGGCATCTCAAAGGTCCAAAAATAGATTCTCATCATCATAAATTTCTGAAGTGCCATCATCATCAGGGTTAGGTAATCTGTAGAGTAAAGTAAGCCTCTCCAAATCTGAAAAGGCTAAGGAGTGAAGAGGTTGTGACTTCAGTGGAGGTTGCTGTGGATGTATCTCCATGTTCGACAGGACTATCTCTACCCTCTCTGGGGTCGTCAAGGCTGGTGTCAACACTCGGGGCTCTGGCATCAGTCATGGCTCCTTAAGGGGTACTGGGCATGGCATTGTAGCCAGGGTCAGGGCTTGCCCGAGAATGGGGTCGAGGAGCGCAGCTGGTGTCAGGGATGAATCTACCAGTCATAGACCAACTGGAGGCCTCCTCAGATCTGTACGGCCCAAAGGCATTCCAGAAGGATCTGGGTCGATACCGGGCAAATGCTGCATGGCCTCTCTAAAGGTCTGACTTTTTTGTAATGTCACCAATCAATCAGAGAAGTAACTGGGGTTACATCGGGATTAGGGTCAGGATCGGTTCTAAGGTTGGAGACCAAGTCTGCTGCGTGGCAGTACCATTGGGGACACGTGACTCCTGATGTTGGGATATAGGGGAGCAGTGTTTCATCTTCTTATGTTTCTTCTTTTTAGACTTACCTGATTATTTTGATCTGGAGGAAGAACGCTTGCATGAATGACCTCAGGAATGAGACCGAGTCTGCTTCTTTGACTTTGAGCAGGACCGGACCTGTGGTGCCTTTTGACAATGTCCCGCAATGTAGAGCTTGGCTTCTTGTGTCAATAGTCTTCAAATTCACCCATGCCCATTTGGCACTTGAGGCTGAGGCATGGGGGGGATCCCAGCCATCAGAGACAAACCTTGTGGAGCTTGCATTTGTTTGTGACAAGCCTTTTCAAGGTTTGAACTATGTGCTTTTTTGAGAGGGACATGTCGCTTGCACACTGGAAAAAATTGAAAATTTTGTCTGTAAGCCTGACAGAATTAATGGGAGCAAGATCATATCTGCATAGGAAGGCACGGAAAGAAAAGAACTGAAATCAGTGCACAGAGGCGACTATGTTGGGGCCCCAACGTAATGGATCTGATGTGGAGCGCACAATGTCCCCTACCTACATTAGAAAGAATTGCTGAAGAAAATTCTCTGGATCCATTCTGGCAACTGGAGTATTCACAAGGAGTGGAAGATGCGGGTAGAAGTATCCATCAGAAACGTAAACTCTTCTTCACACAATTTAATCTAGTTCAGCCAAGACTTCTTTCAGCACCAAATTATGTTGATCCAGGACCATAATGAAAACAAGAATATTGTGTTGGAAGAATAAAACTTGTTTCTTTCTGTTCCTTAAATATATGGTTCATCATTCACTGAAACATACTCGCAACCGAGGTGAGTGAGCTGGCAAACAAGGTCAGTCATTTTGAAAGGCATGGACTGTTTTGGTTCCTGGTGAAATTTGATGGTATGCACTCTTCAAATGTAACTTAAACAAGTTTCTTATATTTGACAGTGGGAAAATGTCCAGCTCTATATTTTGGAAAAGGGTAAGTAGGGCATTTTTTTTTTAGGTAATGATGAGCAGGTTTCTTACATGTCAATGTGCACTATTTTGCAAAAGGATGAAAAAAAGTTTTTAAAAGTCTTCTTTGAAATACTTTACATACAATACGTGAGCAGGCTGAAGTTTGTTTAAGCTACAGAGAAGGCAGTCAGTTTTCTTGAGCTTTATTTATCGGATCATTTTCTCATTTGCAACTTACGTAAGTGCCCTGAAGTAGCTCAGTGTGGTTTTAAAAGACAGTGCACAGTTCTCTAGTTCACGGTAGTCAGACATAAATCATCTAACTGATAAAATATTTCATTAATCACACTTTGGCAGAGACTTTTCCATTTACAACGTCAATGTTTGCACAGAACAAACTTATTTGGGTAAAAATCAAGGCCTGCTGGGACGTGAAGGCGCAACCCCCAGTGTTAAGCACGGATGTTGCTGGCCGCGCCTTAGGTAAACGCGCTACCCTACTGCTGCAACAGACCAGGAGCTGCCAAGAACAACCTGTCTCTCGCATCATAGAGATACTAAAACCATGGAGCGCTTTGGTTGTGTTGCTACTGGCAAGAGAAATAAGTAGTCAGTATATGTCCTGCAGTTATCCTAACTCAAGCAGTGTAAGCTAGAAGGGAACATTTTTAGAAGTCTACGTCACTTGGTTGCTTGCTTTTGACACTGTACAAAATGGCGGTCTACTCAGTATTCATGTTACTTTGCAGATGCAATCGGATACTGCAAACAAACTTTGGCACATATTTGTCAGAAAGCAACTGGCTGAGAATCATTTTTCTCGTGTTTCCAGCTATCTCAGTTTTAAATTATTATCAAAGTTTGACGTTAATACAATTGATGCCACGAATGCCGCGTGGCGAAAGATGGGTAAATTAGCGGGTAAGTTGCCTCTATATGCTCCTGAGATGCCTTTGCTTAAACATCCGGAAATTTCAGTTACGCAGGAGGATGTAGGGTTAAAATTACTCAAACAGGTGGGAATTGATAAAATGGGTGATTTGTATAAGGATGGCATCTTTGTTGAACCTAAAGACCTTACCTATATTAGCAATCCGACATTGCTTTTTAGATTCACGTATTACAGACTACAGGGGGCCATTCAGAAGCTATACCCATCTTATCCGGAGGAACCGCCACAATTAAAAACGCTGCAATTGCTGCTCACTGACAGAAATAGTGCTCATATGGTGTTGAAACTGTACACTAGATTGCAGGAGGACATAGATGGTAGCGCACACAAGGCCTTATTAAGATGGAACGAAAGCCTGGATGAGCCTCTTGCAGGGGAGGAATGGGCTAGATGTTGTGCGCTCACGAACATGCTTACGCCAAATGGGAATTTGCGTATATTACATTATAAATATTTGCATCAAACCTATTACACTCCAGCCAGACTGTGTAAATATGGCTTACGCTTAGATGTTCAATGTCAAAGATGTGGGGTGGAAGAAGCCAACTTTATATATTTGGCATGGTATTGTAGGCCGATCAATGCCTACTGGGTGGGCGTGGTGGAGAGGCTGGGGAGGATGGTGGGGGTCAACATTGACTGTACGATCCGCACCTGTTTGCTGGGACTACTGCAGGAAATGCGCGCTAATAAGCGTAAATTCTGTGTTATAGCCTTGTTACTGGCCAAACGTAGAATATCGCTCTGCTGGGGCAGTAAAAATGCACCTACCACTAAATGTTGGCTGGAAGATATGGCCTACTGTAAGGATGCATTACAAATGTATGAGGAGGAGCTGCCTACTGGATCCAAGCCTAGAGACTACTGGAAATATTTGGTGATCTATTTACAAGGAAATGCAGCTAATTAATTGTACATCACATTGTAAATTGTAATCGAAAATGAAGTTGTATGATGTCACTATGTATTTGTAAGGTACTGGATGAAGGTTGTGGAAGTCCTACAGTCTGTAAGTTGTACTGGACGTGGCAAGTCCTGTTAAATGCTAATAAAAAAAAATAATAATAAAAAAAAATGATTATCAAAGTTTACAAATGAAATATGGCCTTGCTAGTTACTCTATTACTGGTAGCCCCCCCCGCCCCCCACACCTAGGTGCGGAGGGCCCTTAGGTGGCATCTCGTTCGGGAAGCCAACCCAAACTTCTGGTCCGGAGGTCGAAGTGGGAGGAAGGGGCGTCGCCGGGAGGCACGAGGGGTCACGAGGGGCATCACTAAGGTGCGCCGGCGACCCTCCCAGGAGAAAAGGAATAAAAGCAGGGGTCACGAGGGAAAAGCCCTCTTTGTCCCTTCACCGCGGTGCCCTGCGGATCGGAGCCGCAAGCAAGTTAGCCGGAGTTGTGGGTTTTTGCTGTCTTCCGATTGGAGTACTCAGGTGAGGGGGCCATATCACAGCGTAGCGATGGGGGGGATCATGGCGGCAATGTTTTGTTTGAGAGCGAGTGTATGTTTGAGAGCGCATCGATAGAGAGCAGCGGGGAACACCGAGGGTGGAGGTCGGTAGCGCTGTGGGAGAAGCATGGTCTGCTTCTGGGGCATGCAGGAATGCTGGCCGAGCGGCACATGTGACGGGCGCTCGTACTGCTGGGGCACACGATCGAGAGGTTGGGGATCGTGATCGATAGCAATTGAGGAGTGGCGGGCCAGGCGCCTTTCATGGAGGAATTGAAGCGCGGGCGGGATGGGAGCCAAGCGGAGGCTCAGGATTAAAAGCGGGCGTGAAAGGAGCCTGTATGTAACATGCGCGCGCATCGTGGAGCAGGCGCGTCTTTGGCAATGGAATAAGTGGGTCAAGTCAACGTGCGCGATGAGCAAGCGCATCCGTGGCAGCGCGTCGGTGGCATTTTACATGAGGTCAATGTGGGTCAATTTCCTCTGTTATCGGAGGGAGATTAACACGATTATGGAGGATGATTGACGAAGATGGTTTTTTATGCACGAGGTCCTTGGCATGAAGATTGAGCCACAGGCCTAAAGGGACGAGGGATATTGGTGATAGTTTTAATGCATGAGGTCTTTGGAATGAAGATTGAGCCACAGGCCTAAGGGGACGGCCGACATGTGCATGGGGGCAGGGGGGCCTACTGTGCATGACTTGAGCAGGTGGAGGTGCACGGGGCTGCCACAACTAACCAGGGTGCTCGGCTAGTGCGTAGGCCGAGCACTCCGGGAGGCGGGGGTATTACGCATGGCGCGGCATGGAACAGAATGCGACAACCCCAGGGGACTCGACTGGTGAGTAGGTTGAGTACCCCAGAGTTGTTTTCACGCATGGACGGTCCGCCAAGGGAGGTGGGCGATCTAGGACGCAAGGGGGCACCGGGTAGTGAGTATTCCCAGTGCCCCAGCCACAAGGTTGCTAGGCGAGCGCGTCAAGAGGGCATGGGGAAAAAAGCAGTGGACATATTTTTAACTCTTTTTTGCTTTAACTAGTGGGCAGGATGCCACCAAAGCGGGCGCGGGGAGCCAAGGAGGCTCCCGCTACATTGGAAGAATTTTGATCGCTGTCGGCGTTGTGGGAGGTCGCAAAGAAAAGCAGCATTGATTGGGCGCTACAGACGTTTACTCAAGGGGCCGGAGGGAGTCCACAGCAGGAGGTTCCGTCGTCCAAACGCACAAGGAGGACGCGCAACAAGAAAAGGACAAAAGGGTCGTTGAAGTGCCGGCAAGCACCTCAGGTGAGGCAGTGGCAGCAGGCCAGCCCCTGGTAAACACAGACAATAGTCATGCTTCTGGCACTGCTGCGCAGAAGGGTCAGGTGAATGCAGAGTCGCTTCCAGTAGAGGGACTTCAACAGAGCTCAGCCCCTCTCATAGCATCACCGCCAATAATGGCAACTGCAGCTCACGCCGCGCAAGGAAAATGGGAGATGGTGGCGGCAACAATACCTTCCGCACAGGCTTCCGCTCCAGTAGTAGCGCATCAAGGCAGCGGGGTGGCTCAAGTTTGGGTCCAGTCAGGTCGGGTGGGGTAGAACAATCTCCCATGGTGATTGCGGCAACATCACAGGGCCCAACCAATAATGCAGGATTGCGAGTGCCAGGGTCAATCTCAATAGCGCCGACGGGACCCCCTGGGGCGGTGGTATCAGTGCAAAACCCCCTGACACAGAGCCCAGTGATCTATGGTTCTGCGTCACTGGCGGTAGCCCCATCAGCGGGTATTACATGGCATGTGCCAGCAGAAACCAGGGAGAAGATTTTCAGGGGAGAATTCATAGATGTATTTGAACTTATCAATGCGGGCGTGGTACCTGGGAAGAACAGGGCAGGCAAAGAGGGCGCATTTAAGCAGAAAAAAGTCTGGGTGGAATGGTCAATCAAGAATTGGGTTACTGGTTTCGCTATCTACGCAGCAATTATGGTAGAGCGGTTCCCAGCGTTGGCGGCCCAGCTGATAAGTTACATATCAATGATTCACGGGGCCGCATCGGAATTCCAGGGCATGGTCTGGTTGCAATACGACAACAAATTTAGACAAATGAAGGCAGTAAGGCCAGAAGTGGCTTGGGATCAGAGGGAGATCAACATATGGTATGCTGAGTTTCACTAGTCATCGCCGGTTAACAAGACCACTCATTCCTTTCGGGGGGACAAAAGGGAAAGTGATAAGAAGCAAGCTTGCTGGCAGTTTACCAAGAATTAATGCAGTAGGGGATCGGAATGCAAGTTCAAGCATATATGCTCCTTCTGTGGAATACAAGGCCATCCTGAGAACAAGTGTTACAAAAACAGCATGCCCCTGCCCATGCACAGGACAAGGGATGACCTGCCCAGTCATCCTAAGAGTTTGCCCACGCCCATACGCCTGCATGTCCTGGCCCACTTGCTCAGTAGATATGAGAAGTGGCAGGAGGCCCAGATGTCATATCAAGGTTTTAAATTTGGTTTTCACGTCCCATTGAGTGCTCTGCCTTCTACAGTCCCCCCCATGCAATCAGCGCTCAGTTTTGTAGAATCCAGATTTGGCTAGAGAAAAAATCATGAAGGAGGTAGCGCTGGGGAGGGTGGCGGGGCCTTTTCAGCATCCGCCAAGGCAAGACCTTGTGTGTTCACCGTTGGGCTTGGTGCCAAAGAAGGAAGTGGGTAAATATCGCCTGATTCATAACCTTTCAAGTCCACCCGGTCTGTCAGTTAATGACAGGTTGTACCCGGAACTCTGTGCAGTGCGTTACACCACCTTTGTCACCGCTATCCAGAAACTGCAGAGTCTAGGGGAGGGCGCACTGATGGCCAAATCAGACGTGGAAGCAGCCTGTCGCCTCCTTCCAGTGCACCCAGAAGATACTAGGTTGCTAGGTTTCACTTTTGAGGGACAGTTGTTGTTCCATCGCATGCGTGATGTTTGAAACTTTCAGTCATTTCTTGGAATGGGCAGTGCAGGACCTAGTGGAGTCACGTGATGTGCTGCATTATCTAGATGATTTCCTTTTTATGGGTCCACCGGGCTTGCCAGCTTGCGGGAAGGCTCTGCTGGGCTTCCAGCAGTTGGCGGAGGCACTGGGGGTACCCCTGGCGGGAGAAAAAATGGACGGCCCATCAACTCGATTAACTTTCCTGGGCATAGAGATTGACACGGTGGAGGGAGTATGCAGACTCACGCAGGAGGAAGTGAGAGCTTTTGAAGCATCCATAGATGAATGTCTAGCGGCACGCAAGCTCACTCTGTATCAGTAACAGGTCTTGGTGGGTCAGCTGAACTTTGCGCTCCGAGTGATACCCATGGGTAGGGCTTTTTCATCTAGCATCGCCAGGGCAATGTCCGGCTTAAGGGCAAAACACCACCATACTAGGCTATCGGCGGAGGTTGAAAATGACTTGGGCACATGGAAGGAATTCCTGACGGGGTTCAATGGCACAGTGATTTGGCAGCAACCAACGCAGTCAAGTGCGGAGTTAGAGCTTTACACAGACACAGCTGGCAGCGTAGGGTTCGGGGCAGTCTTAGGATCAAGGTGGTGCATGCAACATTGGCCGGCAGACTGGGTCAAAACTGGATTGACTCGCAATATCACATTCTTAGAATTGTTTCCCATCATTGTGGCATTGCATCTCTGGGGCCCCTTCTTTGAAAATAAGCGCATAACTTTTTGGTCTGACAGTATGTCAGTAGTAATGGCAGTGAACAATCAGACGGCAAAATGCCGGTGGGTGCTCCACTTGCTTAAAGAACTGGTGCGAGTTTGCCTGCTGCGCAATGTGTACTTTACTGCCAAACATGTGCCAGAGGTGGACAACACAGCAGCTGACACCCTGTCTCGTTTTAAGTTAACAGAATTCAGAGCCCGATGGCCCCAAGCGGACAATCAGATGACGTTCTTCCCGGAACAGCTGTGGAAACTTGGTGCCCCATTGCCCCCGACCTGATAGCGGCTTCTATCGCGCCTAAGACTAAGAGTATGTCTGAGAGGGCATGGCAGGCCTACCTAGCAGTCCTGAGGGGAGCCAGGAAGGCAGAGCAATTTACCCCACAGGGGGTACTTCTTTTCATGGTACAGCAGAGAGAGAATGGGAAATCTCTGTCCCTGGTTAAGAGGCAGTTGTCGGCAATTGCCTTCATTGCGGGTCTGGAGGAGGTAGGGGATCCCACAAAGGATCCTAGAGTAAGACGGGCAGTGAAGGGTTGGGAACGGTTGGCCCCGGGGGTGAAAGACAACAGGAGACCTATAGACGCCAGTAGATTATCAAATATTTTGGAAGTATTACCGCAAGTGGGCAGGTCTCCTTACGAGACGCAGCTACTGCGACTGGCGTACACTTTGGCTTTCTTTGGGGCTTTCCGAATATCTGAGCGCTCAACGGCTTCAAAGGCGGATGAAAAAGGGGGCATCTGATGGGCTGATGTGTTCATTTCAGAGGGCATGCTACAAGTGAAAGTGAGAAGGTCAAAAACAGACCCTTTAGGGAAAGGGGTCTGGGTCTAATTGAGAGCAGCGCATGAGACCGTTTATTGCCCCTCGACACTGATGCAGAACTTCATTCGAGTACGGCCTAGGGAGGGAGATGGTAGGCTGCTATTGCACGCGGACGGAACACCCCTCACAAGATTTCAGTTTTCACGCTTATGCAAGTGATCTCTGGCATTGTTGGGGGAGGATACGGCTCAGTTCACGTCTCATTCATTTCAGATTGGGGCGGCCACGACAGCAGCCGCATTAGGCCTCTCCACGGAAACCATCAAGCGGGTAGGCAGATGGAAGTCATCCTGTTTTGAACGATATGTGAGACCGCAGATAGCTTAAGATAGCGGCGGGAGGACGGCAGCCCATGGGGTGTCTTTCGCCTAATGAAGCCTTCTTTTCTTTTCTTTCAATTTCTTTAATTTTCATACAGTGGTCTCCAGGCAGCGGACACAGGTATGCTTGTGTGGCCATTCTTTTATACGGACAGCAGGGCAATTTTTTGAAAGAGCTCAGAGGCTAAAAGGAATAGATCACCACTGGGTAGGGGCCGGAGGGCAGTGGTTAAAGGACGTCATAGCCCATCTACGGAAGGCGCTAGATAATGGCATGCCCATCCCAGATGTGCTGGTGATTCATTCAGGGGGGAAACACTATGATCCCGGCGGGCCGGAGGGGGGTAAAAGATTAACTCTTTTTTACACTCTCAAGGGTGAGGAAGGCCTTCCCGAACACCACGATTTATTGGTCAGAAATTATCCCACGCTAGGTTTGGGCTAATAATGCACCATCAGTCGCAGTAAACAGGTCGGTGAAGAAATTGAACCAGGCGGTGGCAAAACTTTTGAGAGGTTCACCCATACGTGCACAACTTGATACAGGCAGCGAAATCAGAACTTTATTTGGCGGATGGAGTGCATCTGTCCGAGGCAGGGTTGGAATTGTTCATCCAAACCATTTTGGGAGACATGGCCTTAGATGAGGACGATGAAGCAGCATTTGGGGGGAGGGGGAGAACGCCAGCAAGCTCCTCGCCCTGTGGTGGGGTCCCGGGCAAGAGAAATGGCAGGGACTCCCGATTGGCGGGGACTGTCTGATCCTGGAACGAACAGGGAGGGCTGTCAATAGGGCTCCAGGCTGGCGGAAGAGGGGGCTGACCTGCTGATGGTCCTGGACTCTCCAGCCCTACCCGAGATGCCGGCGCTTGTTGTAAGCAACTTTGGGGGAGCTGGCGCGCAAGAAAGGTGCCAAGCAGTGTCCTGGTTGCCGCGTCTAGGGGATAGACGATGGGTAGTTATCCCAAAGGGGAGCTGTAAAGAATTGGTTGTGGACTGCTGGTGCAACACGCATCAAGTATGGTTCTGGAGATTCAGAATGTAAATACAATATATATCAACCTATGGCTTTATTGTATACTTCGCAAGCCTATTGCCTTTATCAATGTGTGTTGGTTTGGAATTTTAATAAAGATGGTCAAGAGTTGACAGTACATCAACAATGTAAAGATTGTGTTTATCTGAAGTTTAATAAAGACTACGCAGTGAAGACCAACTACTTGCCTGGTTTGCTTTGTGGGGGAAGAGAAATAAATGGTATGCAATGGTTCTATGGATGGCAGGGGCGAATCGCCCGTGATATGCCCACAATGAAATATGGCCTTGCTAGTTACTCGATTACTGGGCCATCTTCCGCTGTAACTTCCTTGCCACCTTCTCTCAACACATTCTTTTTACTTTCAATCTCTGTTTGTTTGCTCATTCATGCTAGGGTGAATCTCGTTTCAGGAAGCAAAGGTTTTAAATGCTGAGCAGTTGCTGAGGAAGCTGCAGTGCAGCTAGCCTTAGACGAATAGTTGCAAATAGCAAATTAAGGGGCATATCCGCAACAACCGGCGATAATTATCGCTAAGCCCACTTAGCGCTAGAATAATTATCGCCGGCTAATGTGGATTTTTATCGCTGAGATAGCGTGCTATTAGCAACGCTTATCTCAAAAGCGATAAAAATCCTAGCGCTAACTGCCAAACGTGAGATTATCGCTGGAAGCCCAGTGATAATCTCACGATGTTTGGCGTTAGCTCGATGATAGGGCCTCACATACTTAGCCATGATATCCACCTTCCATAGGATATCATGGCTAAGTCAGTCCTGAAGCAGGCGTAAGGAAAGTTTTCTTGCCGCTATGCTTCATAACGTGGGGCTTGATGATAGGAGAAATGTCGTTTAGCGACATTTCTCCAGTCATGTCAGGTGAGGAACGCCCACTTTGCATCTCATTAGAGATGCAAAGCTGGGCGTTGAGAATCCGGGCGCTGATGCAAGGCTTCACATCGCCTCGTTGCTGATATGCCCCTAACTTCTTTCATGGATACAGAAATGTACGAATGTTGGTAGTTACAGGGTTTTCAAGTAGTTAGTGGTCTTTGAAGTAGTGAAGAGTTCACCTGACCCATTCCAGGGTCAGTTTCAGCTCCCTGTGACCTGCAGATGCACTGCCTGCTGGATCACCCTCCCTACTCCGAGCCACCCACCTAGGAACTTCTCTGGTTTGGGCAGGGGCTCTGTTGGGGCCCTTCTCCATGGCATATGAACCCGTGGCTATACCCGGTGACTGCTCTGTGGACCTGCAGGAGTGGAGAAGAGCTGGGATGGGTGAATGATGGAGCTGCGACTGGGCAACAGCAAAACAGCAGTGCACCCCCCTCAGGCGCATACCCCTCTACTGCATAACAACAGTGCCAGCATAAACACTGCCATCTCCACCTGCAGATATGTGGGCGACTTCGTATAGAAATAGAACACGGTGACCCCGGAAGCTCATGGGCTGACCCTCGAGGTCAAGGAATCACTTTCACTACTGTGGGTCCGAATCTGTGAGTTCCTATAGTGTAGTGGCATTTTTATTATCAAGTGCTATGCTATCTTGATTTGTCCAGTATATTCTACCAAATGTGTATAGAATAAAGTGCTTTCTTTAAATAAGTTAAACACGGGCTGGACAATTATATGACTCAGAGTGATTCTGAGTGTTACTGAAATCGGAGCCTCCCCCCCCCCCCCCCCCATGCCACTTCCTTGAGTAACTCTTGGACTGCGCGACCCCTTACCGTGGCAGCCAGGCTCCGAAGGGGGGCACTTGCTGCTCAGTTTTCAGAGCCCTAGCAGGACATACCCCAGACATGAAAGGTAAACATGCTCAATCAACTCGATGGACGCCTAGTGACCCTTCGAGCCACACGGCTCCCAGACCAGCTCTGGCAGCTATCAAGCGGCTCACTGCTCATTTTGAAAAAGTCAGCAATTCCCCAGAAAAGGCTTCTATTTTTCGTTTTAGGACAGAATTTGCATTCTAAAATACCATGTTTTTTTTATTTTTTTTAACAAGTACATGTTTTGTGCCTAATCGTCGGTCTGTCCTTTTCGTCCAGTACTGAGATATACCACTGCCAGATTCCACCTGCCCACACATCACCAAATCATGCAGTGGGTGTTCACAGTATCCCAGTAATGTGCATTTAGGCCCGGGCCAGCATTTTCCCAACGCTGCGCAGCGTCATGCAACGGGCGCATTAGGTGAGGGTCGCACATGTAAGGAAAAGTTAGGGCAAAGATAATAGTGGCCCTGCCCTTACATACTTCCTACTAGACCGGTGCCCAACCAGGTCGATACTTAAAACTCAATATAATCTACGCAGCTATTACAAAAGTATTTATGTCACAAATAGACATACAATTTCCATAAATTATATTTCATTAAGGCTCATTAACAAAAAGGTTTTATCTTCACATTCATATTTTATATCACGGTGTGATTATGCTATAATTCAATTAAATCAACAGTTCCCTTGATTTCAACGAACTTTCAACCAATTTAAATTCAATTAGCAGTTGTTCAGTTCAGTATTGTTGGCAGTTGACTTTGACCAAACTTTTCATCCAACACGTGTTTCGCGACGACACAAGCCGCTTCTTCGGGGCTTTTTCTTAATCAATATTAAGGTGATGCACGCTTCCAAACGTGGCCCTCTGCTAATGGTGAAGGTAGGGGTACCTTCACTGTTTCACAGTCTCCTGGTTCTTGTGTTCGGGATATTTGGATAGTTTCTTTAGGGCTTGAACATTTTATCTCCAATTCCTGATAGATGCATTCCACTGATTAATTCATCATGTTGTGACCATCACTACTCTTGGAAACACAGAAGTTTACTTGTTGTAAAGTTACATAACTATTATGGCCTGCGCGCTGGAGAACAGAGAGCATAATTTGTAGCCAGAAAGTCCTTTCTGTTTGTGGCAACTTGGTTTTAGAGTATTTTAAAAATAATTATGTAACTCGTCAACAAATAAAATGGTGCATTGGCTGGAAAGTTTGTAATTATGACAACTGCAAATCACACTGTACTGAACTGCTGCGTGAATTTTAATTGGTTGAAAGGTCTTTAAAATCACTGCAACTATTGATTTAATTGCATTATAGCATAATAACACTGTGAAATAAAATAAGAATTCACTAAAAATGCTGAGTTTACGTGAGAAGCTATCCTAGTAGAGCTCCAGGAATCCAAAAGAATTTTGGGAAAACGCCTTACCCACAACTGCTTCTGACCTCATCAACCGTTCCCCACAACCTCGGTACGTAAATACCACCATGGTAGACTCAACCATTGCTGGGAGTTCTTATATAAATGTTCGCTGGATTATTTACAAGGATCCAGATAAACAATAAGAATACCTAAAGGTAAACCTGAGGATTTTTTTTTATATTTGGCTACCCTTAATATGATTTAAAGAAAAAAGGTCAGGCCTACAATGGGATTCGATGACTCATGATCTAGCCCCATTTTTATTCCAACATGTTTCAGCCATCTAAAAAAAGCCCATGTGAGTCTATAGCCTTTTTCAGGGCTATCACATTCGCTGCCTATCTGTGTATTCTTTCCATACAACACTCATAAGGCCTAATGCTCTCATACCCTTTATTACTCAATGATGCTTCATCATCACCTGTAGGGGTAATAGGATGAAAAAGTAATTCCTCAATTAAAGAAATATTTACATTCCACACAAATAACGTGTGGTAGTTGATGAAACTGTGGTGCATGTCACCCCCTTGTATATGTAAATGTTATCAAATGTCTAAACTTTTGTGCTATGAAAATAAAGTGCAGAGGAAAACACAGCAAACACATTTCATACGTGGGCATGCCATTGTGTACCTCAGCAATCATTTCTGTGCTCGTGTATCCAACACTTACCCAAACTGTTGGTGGGTTCAGAGTATTACTGGTCAGATTGGGGAAGCGCCCCTCTGTAGTAACACATTTTGGGAATTCAAGAGCAAAGGTTAATGCAGAAGAAAGTCACAAGAGCTAATTCATTACTAATACAATTTTTTATTCAAGTGAGACTTTTTGTCTCGAGAAACCCACTTTTACATTTCTCCTACAACAATCTTTTCACCCTCACCTGGTGCAGTCAACAGGACAGACTAACTTTTATGTCAACTTTAATTTGTGTTAACCGATGCCCAGCACTTCATGTTCATTAACATTTGTGTAAGTTGTATGGAAACAGTAGGTCATTGTTAGAAATGGAGGTCTCTAGTTGGCAATGGCTGGCCACTGTCCAAGTAGGGACCCTTCTTCCTAAGTCAGAGTAAGCAGCCTACACCCTTTGACAACCCCTGCTCAACCCTGTGGTAACGTAGCACGAGCAGCTAGGCTTATCTCAGAGGCAGTGTGTGAAGCATTTATGACCATACACAGTAATATAATGAGGAACACTACAAATGGACACCACTCAAGTAGTTATGAAAAATAGGTATTTTTATATAGACTTAATCACAAGACCAATAACAGTAAAAATCCACAATACTATAAAAATATAATTACTTTAGAAATGCTGCAAGGAAAAATAGTTCAGGATGCACAAAATGATGTTTAGTTCAAGGAAGGGGTCTCTGCGACCCTTTTACTCACAAAGGGCCTTATGTAGGTGGGCTGGCATTTACCACTTCATAAATACCGAATCATACCGATTCGGTATTTATGAAGTGGTAAATGCAATGTAGGTAATGAGTCGGTAAATATTACCGATTCGGAAAAATTCGGTAATTACCGAATCGGTATTTACCGATTCGGTAATGAGGCATACCTTCCCATTGATGGGAAGGTATGCCTCATTACCGAATCGGTAAATACCGATTCGGTAATGGGGGAGCACATGCAAGGGTGGCAGGGTGTCACATTGACACCCTGTTGCACCCCTGATTCGGCCATGTGTGCACATGTGGCGCACATACATGCCCTAAGGGCATGTATGTCTGCCACATTGCACACTTAAACGTGCACAAAAATGCTTTTTTTCACCTATTCGTCATTTACCACCAACCTTTAGTTGGTGGTAAATAACGAAGCCCCACACCCACCACACACTCCCCCTACATCTCATTTCATGATTCGGTATTTACCGGATCGGTAAATTTACCGAATCGGTAATATTACCGATTCGGTAATTTTACCGATTCGGTAAATACCGAATCATGAAATTCTCCCCCTACATCTCAAAAGCCAAAATACCGGTCGGTAACGGTATAATTACCGAAATTCGGCCGTTACCGACCGGTATTTGGCTTCCTACATGAGGCCCAAAGTATCTGGTTCCTGGAGCAAAGCAACAAAAATGTCGCTAAGGTGTTGTAGCGTTAAATTTCCTCACGCTAACCAGCGATGCGTTGAATCCTTACCGCAAGGGAGGATGATGCGCTGGGTTGCGGGCAGGACAAAGCGACAAACTTCCTCACGCTAAGCCGGTGATGCGATGAAATCCTTGCCGCGAAGGGAGGATGATGCACCGAGCCTGTTGCGTGTGCGATCTTGCTGCGTTGACAAAGATGGCGCTCCGCGAGGAAGCGACGATCCGGATTCGATGCGGGGGAAATGGCGAACGCTCGGCGTCCGCGCTGCGATGATCCTGTTGCGATGATTTCCAGATAGCGGGCGTTTTCAGGCCCGCAGACAGGTGCTGCGACGATCTTCAGATAGCGGGCGTTTTCAGGCCCGCAGACAGGTGCTGCGACGATCTTTGGGGTTAGCGAGCACTCGGCGACAGCGGAGCGGCGATTTTTCTCACGCTCACCAGCTGCAGCGGCTCGCTAACGGAGGTTAGCGACGATTTTCAGCGCTCTCTTCTCAGCAGTAGAACTAGAGGCCCTGAAACACACAGGAGCCTCACCTGCAGATAGTAATCCTCGCTGGGAGGAAACAGGAGGCTGATGATGGAGTCTGATGTGCCTGAGACTCCAGCAGGAGGCTAGCTCTCTTCTAGCCCTTGGGTGATTGCTGAAGCACAAAAAATAAAAGTCCAATCAAAGTTCTTTTCCTCTTCCTGAAGTCCAGGAGTAACAGCTGCAGGCCAGTCCCAGAAACAGCACACAAGGCACAAGGACAGTCCTTCTCTTGCAGATTCCTGTAGCCACACAGACAGAGGTTCTTCTTGTTATCCAGGAGCAATACAAATTGTAGGGGTTTGTGCACAAATATATATACCCCCAAAGTCTTTGTTCTTAGGGGTCCCAAGTCTCTGAACCCAGCCAGAACCAGTTCTGCCCAGCCCTGGAGCACTTTGTTGATCAGGCTGCATCCTTCCTTTCAGAAAGAGGGGGTCTGCCTCAGACGCACAGTGGGAGGTGGAGCCAGCATTCACCTTGCCAGGCACAGTCCTATTCAAGTGCAGGAGCTACCCCTCCCCTCACACCAAGGCAGGTCGCTCTATTCAACCCAGGTCTGACTCAGCCTGCCCTGTCCCTCCAAAACCAGACAGCCAATACACCTCATAGCAGAGCAAACTGGAAGGCTTAGGCAAGAAAGTACCTATACTCTAAAAGTGGTAGTTTCAAACACAGAATATAAAAATAACCTTTACTAAAAGATGTATTTTAATATTCTGAGCTCAGGCATACTAGATTCGTTTTTCTACCATGTTCTGTGGGTCAGTTAGGACTATAGAATGTAATAGCCCAGACCTCCCATTCTGGCCTATGGAGAACAGGTAGCCTTACAGTAGTGAAAAACGAAATGGGGTGTAATTCACTACTAGGACATGCTACATACATCAGGGCATGTCCTACCTTACACATACAATGCGCCCTATCATAAGGGGGACTTACAGGATGCCAAGGGAAGATTTAGGGGCTGGGAAGTGGGTGCACTTCACAGCCAAGATGGCAGTTCTGGACTGCACGCAGACACTGCAGTGGCAGGTCTGAGACATACTTTACAAGCTGCTTCTGTGGGTGGCACAAACCAGTGCTGCAGGCCCACCAGCAGCATTCGGTTTACCAGCCCTGGGCACACACAGGCCACGCTACTAGGGACTAACAGGTAAACCAAATAAGCCAATCATGGATGTACCAATTCATATGTCATCTTTACAAAGGGAGTATTCGCGCTGTGGCACTGAATGGCAGTGGCACAGCGCCCAGAGCATCTATAACCAGCAAAAACAGAGGAGACACTGCGAAAAAATGGCAGGGAGACTCACGCCAATGGTGCCAGGTCTAACAGTCATTAATCCAACAACATCTTCACTCTAAGTCCAGTAATCCTGGGTTTGAACGGTCAGTGGTCTAGCGCCTGAGAGAAGCGGCATTGCTCCAACATCATTGCTGCACACCCACAGCCCACCTGGATGCTGAAATACGGGTTGCTACTTCTTTGCAACTGTTGAGCAGCTGGGGTTGGGGGCACTAGTAGGTGGATTTGTGGCTATATCCTTTTGATGAAGTAAGTCGGGGGGGGGGCACAACAGCTTATAGAGATCATGTCTCTCTGCATAATCAAGGGGCGAGGCATGTCCTACCAATAATTAAGTAAATGGATGGGTGACTTAATGATTTTTTCAATGGGGACCGAATTGGTATCAGGATGAATTAAATGCAAAATATTGTAGTGTTTTCTGACCCCTTGGTTACCTCTGACTAATCTATTGGAAACATCGCGCTCTTTTGGAATAAGGATGGACTCTGTTTAAAATTAACATAGGCAATGTTGGAGAATAAGTAGCACTATTATGAGCTCGACTAAATGCATATCAGTCTGTTTGGTTACTGTTTGTGTGTCCGACTATTTTCATGCAACTTATGCAAACAATAATGAACCATACAGTGCTAAGCATAAGTTTTAGTTGTAAAATTAGCAATGTATTAGATCTTATGACTTTCTTATAAACTAACTTTTATTCTTGCATTTCTGAAGTGTGTGACAACAGAGGGATGCCTCCTCAATCTGACCGGAAATACGCTGAACCCACCCGCAGTTAGGTTAAGTGTTAGATACATGAACACAGGTATGATTGCTGAGGTACACAACAGCATTCTCATGTGTGGAGTACGTTTGCTGTGTTTTCCTCTGTACTTTTATTCACAGCACAGGTGCTTAGAGATTTGATGACACGTACATCTGTGGGAAGGAGGTGACATTCACAACAGTTTCGGCAACTCCCACACATTTTTGGGTGAGCGATGTTAACATTTCTTATAATGAAAGAATGACATTTACATCCTTTTACCTCAACAGGTGCTGATGAAACCTCATTGAGTAATAAAGGGTATTAGAACATTAGGCCTCATGATCGCTGCATTGAATGAATGCATATATATAGACAGTGAATGTGAGAGTCCTGAAGAAGGCCATAGACCCACATTGGCTTGCTTTAGATGGCGGAAACATGTCGACATAAAAATATGCCTAGATGAGTCCTTAAATCCCATAGTAGTTCTACACATTGAAGTCCATACCCAGAGTCCCCAATAAAAAAGGAAAATCCTCTGGTTTATTTTTATTGTTTATCTGGATCGTTACAAATAATTCAGCAAGTATTTATATAAGACCTCCCAGCAATAGTTGAGTCCACCTTAGTGGTATTGACCTATTGAGGTGTGGGGAACCACCAAATGATGAAGCATGCCATGAGAAGTTGTGGGTGAGTCCTTTTCCCTAAAATCTTTTGGATTCCTGTAGGTCTACTAGGATAACCTCTCACACACCCAAGGCATCTTTAGTGATTTCTTGTGATAGCTGGGAGGTTATGCTTAGGTTTGTTCCCCTCTCTTCCTCCAGTGTGATCTGAAAGCTAATGTTATACCTGAGATGAGCACAACATATGCATACCACCACACATACAAACACATGTGTACATACATCCATACTCTCAGGCACTTTCACACATCACTATGCATGCATACACACAAGATACATCAGCACTATTCAAATAATTTTGTTTTATACTTACCTTCTGTATGTATCCTGCTCAGTTTGCCTCACTATGCAATGTTCCACTTTTTATAAGCCAATTCCCTGAATGAAATACTTCTAAATCTGCATCGGGCTATGTCCCATGCATGGTCCACTTCTTTTTCTGCAGAGGGTTTGCTAACTAAGACCATCATCTTGTGCAATCATTGGCTGTTTTTGAGAATTGTGTATATATCAGATATTAGGTTTGGACATTGGTCATATTTTCTTGATATGCATTTCAAATTTTGGAAGGTATCTTTTAGCCACTTCTTTGTTCATTGGATGAAGCTTGCGGTTGTGCAACTGTAGGCATTGCAATCTATAATCCCAATATCTGCTTTGAACTCCCCAAAGGACTTGGGTTGACCAAAGTGAAAGAGGCCGCATATCATTCTGCAGTCACACCTCTCCCAGGGTTTGAAAGTGTGTCCTATCAAAGCTGTGGCGAAGTCAGTTTTATTATCATGATTAGGGGCGATATGTATCATTCAAAATTGCAATCGCAAATGCCGAAATTCGCAGAATTTCGGCGTTTGCGATCGCAATTTAGTTAAGTGGGATGTATGAAAGGAAAACAGCCTCGCAAAATAAGAAATCTCAAAACTTGCGATTCCTTATTTTGCAATTGCATTAAGGAATCTCAAATTGCGATTCCTCAAATGCAATGTAAGAGGCCCAGAAAAAGTGCAATTGGGTCTTAAGGAATCGCAAATTACCACCAACTTCAAGTTGGTGGTAATTTGCGATTTCTTTGAAAAATGCACTTTTTTGCCTTTTTCAAAGTGCCATGTGGCACACATACATGCCCTTAGGGCATGTATGTGTGCCACATGTGCACACATGTACATTTCAGGGGTGCAACAGGGTGTCCTTTTGACACCCTGGCAACCTTGAAATTGCATTCTCAATTTGCGATTCTCTAATTGAGAATCGCAAATTGAGAATGTCTTCCCATTCATTCCTATGGGCCTCTAGGCTCATAGGAATGAATAGGGAGGTATTCCTTAATTGTGAATTGCAATTTGCAATTCGCAATTAAGGGATATGTAGGATTCGCAAAATTATTTGCAAATCCTACATACATAGCATTTTGCGATTCTCAAATAGCGATTCTCTAAAAATTGCTATTTGAGAATCGCAAAACCAAAGCTTCATACATATGGCCCTAGGTGCGTTAGAAGGGATGTCTGCTGCCCCCTGTTTACTACAATATCCCACATCTCCAGTACTGTTTTCAGTGGGGTCAAATCAACCAAGATAAGCATTAGGGTATCCAGCCTATTGGCCAAGATCATAGTGAAAGTTTTGATATCCATGTCTAGGAGGCAAATCAGTCAAATAATGTGCATTCTTCTGGGTCTTTACGCAGCTTGGAAATCAGAGCTATAGCTACTTCCCGTGTTGACTATCGCATCGATTCCCTCTACGAATATCCTCTAAAGCTTGGCCATTTTTCGCCCAGTCGCCGGATAATGATCCTGTAAAAGCTCCCAAAAAACACCCTTACACTGACCCATTGCTTAAGAGCCACAAGAATCCCTCCACTCATGATGAATGCCCAGGAAAGGATGGGATCACAGGTCTTCCCAACCGATGTTATGGAGTCAAAGAGAAAAAGCTTTTAAAAACATCCTGCTTTTTGCTTTCCATAAAGGTCCAACCTCCGCTCCCCATAGATTCCTAATTCGCCCATTGTGGGTTTTAACTCTATGCATTCACGACTGTTGGCCAGCATTGGGCCTCCGCTTTTCCCATTTTATTTAACACACTTTTTAGTTGCAGTAAAATCAACTTTGCTCTAGTTGTCCTGAATTCTAAAAACTGTCCCCTCGGAATTGCTTGCAGTCTGCATGTAATGCGGGTTGATTTAACTTCTTTTCTAAAGCTTTAATTTCCTTCAATAATTGGCCCTCTGGGAGCTATCTTTCTCTCGCCTGGTTTATCATTAATGGCATAGACAAGACCCATACCATTGTGTATATGAAAGTGTCGCCCCTCTATTCAAGCTAAATTATTTCTCTATGTACATGACTATTTCAGCCTTGTCAACTGGGGTCTCTGAACATTCTCATGTTCATTCCATGTCTTTCTCCAATTATGTCTTTCGGTCCCAGACTATATCACCTCAACATGTGCATGGTCCGATACTGCTATCTCTACAATGTCTCCTTCCACTATGTTGCATAGCACTTGGTACATTGCCTTCCTGGCTGACCTGGTGTTAGACCTGACAGCCTTGGCGTGATATTCCCCCAGACATTTTGCCTCCATTCACCTTTTTATGCTGAACTCGTTTTTGTTGGTTTCAGGACTCTGTGCACTTTACCCCTGCTAACCAGTGTTAAAGTGCTTGTGCTCTCTCGCTGAAACATGCAAGGTTCCCAGGTCCATGCGTGATGTGCAGCTCCAGTTCAGGTTTTTTCTTTGAATTGTGGGACTTGCAGTCCTCGTTTATAATGCAAAAAACAAGACTACAAGTTCCAGAATTCAAAGAAAAAGCCCGGACTGGAGCAGCACATCATGCATGGACCTGGGAAACTTGACAGGGCTGAACTTAGTGAAGATGGTATACACCGGTTAGAAATGGGATTTCTCGTTGGCTAGGGCATGCGCCTAAGCCAAGCAGAAACCACCACTCTAGTCAGGGCAAGGGAGTTACACACTGAAGATAACCCCTGCTCACCCCCTTGGTAGCTTGGCACGAGCAGTCAGGCTTATCCCAGAGGCAATGTGTAATGCGTTTGCACAACACACTCACACAGCAGCAACACACTAGGCACACTACAAAAGAAACTCCACACAAGGTTATATAAGAAATAGCCTTTGTATTATCCAAAACACATTAGAATCATAATCACACATATACACTGTGCCATTTGGCACTAGGCAATATTTACAGGGGTTTATATACATGACAGGGCCAATCGAGCCACTGTCAGAACCATCACAAGCACAAGTAGCAAATGTAAAACACAACCAGTAACTACTGGTAAAGTAATGAACTTAGCATTATATCTAGCAACATAAACGCATTATGTCTGCATCACAGTAGGCATAAAACACATTAGGAATAAACCACATTAGGAATAAACATATTATGCCTAAAACATGAGTACTGCACCCCAGTACCACAGATAAAGTGCACACAGCACCTTCACATACACACTAAAATGACCCCAGGCCAACTATCCTTCTCTGGGGCCCAAATGCCCTATGTCCCAAATGTCAGGGCTTGCAGCTGCCCAATGCAGTGAAATCACTGTGCGCAACGCGCTAGGGGCGTGGGGCGTATCTCACCCCTTCCTGGCATGGTAAACAATTTGCCCCCGTCGGTGCAGCTGCCCGCGCTCTCACGGTGCAGCTGGGGTAAAAGGAGCACTGGCACCAACTGTGCCTGGTGAGCCCCACTCCGGGACTCAGAAATACAAACTTGCCTCCACGGTGCAACTGCCTGCAACTGCGGCGCAGCTGAGGAAATTTGTTTTGGCACCACTGTGCCTTGGGTGTCCCCCTCTGGGACTCCTTCTGGTGCCCTCGATCGGCACCAAAATGCGGAAATTGAAGCCCCACTCACAGGGGCTCTTTTTGACTCCTTCGGTCTGTTTGCGGGGGATCCCCTCTCTCACCACAAGCCGGGGGAGGCCACAATGGCGCCCGCACAGCTCCGATTCTTCCTGGCAGTACGCGGGGCTCCCACTGGCACCCGGGGGCCCCGCCTTCCTCCGGTCACGGTGGACCTGGTGGCCGCGTCGCGCTGCCTCGCCTCTGGCCGCGCTGGAATAGGCTGTCTCGTCAGCTTCCTGATCTCCGGCCCGCCTACTGTCAGGCAGCTTGCCTGACTTGCAGAACGCCGCTCTCTTCTCCGGGTCGCTGCTCATGAGGCGGCGGCCCCTCGGCACTTCTCGGCGGCGGAAAAGACGCGGGGTGGGCTCCCTCTCAGCTTACACAAATGCTGGGTGGGCTCCCACTAGTAGGAGCACAAAAAGGCAGGGTGTGCTCCTGCTCCCCAAATGCTCATAAATGCGGGGTGGACTCCCACCGATAAGAGCACAACAGTGGGGTAGGCTCTTGCTTCAGTAGCATAAATGCGGGGAATCCCCACGCCTGGATTCCCTCGGAAGTTCTCGCAGCTCCTGCTCTGCAACAGCACCAGCGCTCTCCCTGAAAAGTTGATAGAGCGCCCACGAGGCGCTAAGGCCCCCACAGCTCCAGGGCAAAGTCTCAGGGGCACAAGGCTGGGCCCAGGCAGGCCAACTCACGGGCCCTCCAGCACGGAAGCATTCCCTCATGGTGGTTCCTCCTGGGGCCCAGCAGCAGAAGGTCCCCCCCAAGTCACAAGGAAGCACACTGACATGGGGTCACAGCCCCAATATTTATAGTACATTTTCTTTGTCTGCCCTGGCACAGGGTTTGGGGGAATCCAGCCTCAACTGGTTCTGGGGGTGTGTGAAGCAGGCTCCCACCCTCCTTTGTCAGGCTGGGGCTCAGCCATCAGACACACCACAGGGGGGCGGAGCCAGCATTCACCTAGGCAGGCACAGACCTAGTCAGGGTCAGGGGACTACTACTCCCACTACTCCAAATGCAGATCTCCCATTCAGCCTAGCGCTGACTCACCCTGCTCTCCCTGAAGCTACACACACCTCACCAGCCCCTGTCACTCCAAAACCAGACATGCAATCCACATCAGGCAGGCAGACACATAGCACACAGAAATGCCAACTTCTAAAAGTGGCATTTCTAAAATAGTGATAATAATTCTGTGCACACCATTGCACAGCATTTATTATTAATATTTCAACCATACCAAACTTGACCTCGCTGCTCCTCTCATATCAGGAATTACCACTGAAACACTTATCAGGGAATCCCCAATGCATTCCTATGAGAGGGCAGTCTCACAGCAGTGAGAAACCAAAATGGCTGTTTGTCACTACCAGGACATGTCACACACTGATGGTACATGTCCTACCTTTTACCTACAATGCACCCTGCCCATAGGGCTAGCTAGGGCCTACCTTAGGGGTGACTGACGTGCAGTAAAAGGGGGGTCACAGATGTGGCACACACTGTAGGTGTCATGTCACAGTGGCAGTAACACTGCACGCACAGGCCCTGCAATGGCAGAGGCCTGAGACAGGTTTGAAAGGCTACTTTGGTGGGTGGCGCAATCAGCGCTGCATGCCCACCAGTAGTATTTAATTTACTGGCCCTGGGTATCTGAGATACCACTTTACAAGGGACTGACAGGTAAATTAAATATACCTAACAGGTGTAGACCAATCTTACCATGTTTACCACAGAGAGCACACGCACTTTACACTGGACAGCAGTGCTAAAGTGCCCAGAGTCCTAGAATCACTAACACCATGTCAGAAAAAAGGTTAGGAGGAAGGCAAAAAGTATAGGGATGACCCTGCAAAAAGGGCCAAGTTCAACAACACCTAATTGGCACATTTAACTTATTTAAAGGTCCCTAGTAAATGGTACTATATATACACAGGGCTTGGAAATGTAATGCTACAAGTGGGCTGCAGAACCCCTTGTGCCACCAACTAAAGCAGTACTATAAAACTCAGTCCTGCTAATGCAGATTGTGGTGCAGGTTATAACTGCAATTTTGACCTGTGAAAATAATTATTTTTGCCAGGGCTAAACCTTTCTTTTCAATAGTCAAATATTGCCCCTAAGATAGGCAAGAAACTCTAATAGGGCAAGGTTCATGGTATTTAAAAGGTACGACATGTGTGCCTAACTTTTACATGCCTTGACAGCAAAAAACTCCTAAAGACTTTTTTCGCAGTAGCAAGGATATTTCTCCTATAGACTAACACTGGGTTACCTTATTACACTTAACAAGTGATAACTACAGTTTGAGAGAAGGTAGAGAAATCCTTCTCCCACTAATTTGAGTTGTAATTTTAAATCTTGTTTGATGGTAGAGTCAGATTGTAAGTTACTATCTAAAAATGCCACTTTTAGAAAGTTGGCATTTTTCGGTCTAAACCAAATATGTCTTTCTGCCAGTGTCCAGCCTCACATGGCTGTGAATGTCTCTCTTGTAGTGTGATGTGTATTCCTTACAGACATGGGGACAAAAGGGCCTTCAGTGCGGTGCAGGGTGTTCCTTTCCTGAACCGGGTGGCCTAGAGGGTTATACTCAGCCATTCCTGAAATTCAAAGGGAAGCCTGAGGGCCATGACCACCCTCTTTCTGACTTCTAAACCTCCCTGGCCTGCCATTGGCATATGCAGCCTGCACCTTGGCCTCCCTGCCTTTGTCCCTCTAGACAAATTGGAGCCAATACCCGGAAAGGGGGAAGGTTAGATAAAGGGGGCATCCTCCACCCACAGGCTGGCACTGTGTATAAGTATGGCACCCTCAGAACCGCTCATCCGGAAACTTTGGAAGATTCAGAAGAAGGACTGCCCTGCTGTCTGAAGACAGAAGAATGGATCTGCTTGCATTGAGCCCAGGAGCCCAGAAACAAACCCAATGGTCGGTTGGCTGACCTGTTTGAGTTACAGTGACACAGCTAGCTTCTAGGGGATTTCCCTGCAATTGCCCAGCTAGCCTCCACCATCTGGACCTGCCTGAGCTTTACTGCTAGACCCTGATGGAGTGAGTCCTGATCCACCAATAGGTGCCCCAATGGTTTTGGAGACTTGGCTGGCATCAGTGTGTATTCCTTCTGCTACAAGTGAAAATACAGATGTTTGGGGCTCTTCATGCCCTTATTAGGGCTCCTCAAATCAACAACATTCACCATGTCCCCCACACTGCAAAGTTATGATGGCAACCTGCTCTTCAAGCCAAACAGCGAGCACCTGTGTCTCGTGCTGACGCAAAGCTCCAGCGGCTACCTGTCCCTTATGCAGACATGGGTTTCCTCATGGCCTCCGCTAACACAATGCTCCAGCACGGGCTCCAAGTGTGAACTTGGACTTTGAGAAGTAAGCTCCTCACCAGGACTAACTTGGGGGCATATTTACAAGCTGGCGATAAAAAATTATTGCCGCTTTTGCGGCCGTTTTCGCCCAAAAAGCGGCGATAATTTTATCGCCTAATTAGCAAGGCCACGCTAACGCGTGAAACCTTGCTTTAGCGTCGGGATTCCTAACGCCCAGCTTTGCATCTCTAATGAGATGCAAAGTGGGCGTTCCTGACCTAACATGACAGGAGAAATGTCGCTATGCGACATTTCTCTTATCATCAAGCCCCACGCTATGAAGCATAGCGTCAGGAAAAGTAGCGATAACCCCTGTTATCACTACTTTCCTTACGCCTGCTTCAGGACTGACTTAGCCATGATATCCTATGGAAGGTGGATATCATGGCTAAGTTTGTGAGTCCCTATCAGCAAGCTAACGCCACACTGCGTGAGATTATTGCTGGGTTTCCAGCAATAATCTCACGTTAGGCAGTTAGCGTGAGGATTTTTATCACTGAGGAGATAAGCGTTGCTAATAGCACGCTATCTCAGCGATAAAAATCCACGTTACCCGGCGTTAATTATCCTCACGCTGAGCGATAATTATCGCCGGTTGTTGCTGATATGCCCCTTGGTCCCTGTAAACAACCCACACTTCACCATGGTTATTCTGAACTTTGACTTTGACCGAGTCCAGCGCAGCCAGATAAACATGAGTGGGTTTTCCACTTTTTAGAGCTATTTTCATCCAAAACTTAAACATCTCGTAACTCGGGTTCTACTCATTGGATTGTTGTTATTTTGGTCTTGTTTTATTTGTTAAATGTTGCTCTATTTTCCTAACATGGTGTGGGATCCTTTTTGTGTGGTGTTGTCACTGTTTTACTGTTTGGGTGCTTCATAAATACTTTAGACATTGCCTCTAAGTTAAGCCTGACTGCTTTTGTGCCATGCTACCAGAGGGTCAAGAACAGGTTTATTTAGTGACTTATGTGGTTCATCCTGACAAAGATTGTGTTTGTTACTTGAGTGTCCCTCTCAGACCTTCTATAACCCAATTTTGTACGCCTGCCCTGCTTTCCAAGTCATAGTCCTGCATGATATTCATGTAGCCCCCAGGAGCACCTCCCACAGACTTGTATGTGCAACGTTCTTGAAGAAACCCTTTAGAACACAGTCCTGCACTGTGTTCGAGATGTACATATTTATCAACGTCATGGACTGGTGAAGTATCTCGAGCTGTAATCTCCGAAACCTACCATCGGTTGCTTGTCACTCTGTGTCTAACACCTCCCAGATGACCCGTACCTAGGATGGCAACCCCTGCAATTTGTGTAGGTGCAAAGCTATAAAATAGAAAGGGATGTGTTCTATGTTTCAGTCTGAATCGGTCCTTGTGTTGTAGATGTGTTTGCTGAAGGAAGGTACTGCCTAGGTCATGGGTCATGGGTCAGAATCTGAGCCTTTTATTTGGGAAATGTAATGCATTCACATTAAGGAAAATGAGATGGAATGTGCCTGTTCATGTTGTCTCTTTTAACCTCTTCCCAAACATTGGATCTTGTTGCCTGTACATAGCATTGCTTCCCCTAGCCCTTGAAGGATGTTAGAACAAAGGTAATCTTACACCACCATGTACAAGACACAATAAATAACACTGACAACTTTTTTGTGGATAGAATTGTGTCAAAGGTTGGATTAGCTTACGGGGGATCCAGGTGTCAACTGTGAGTTCACCGGATTGCTGACACCCATCTTGAGAAAGCTGAAGCTGTCCTTTTGGTGGTATCAGCCTCAATGAACTTCAATTATTTACAGCTCGTTCGCTCGACATGGGTTGCTACCCAATTATTTTCTTTTGCATAATGCTCTAACTAGTCAGAGCGAGACCCTGTCTAGTCTCCACAGTTGCTCAGGATTTGAACTGTCCCTTGAAGGATTAAGGAGCATGTCCTCCCAGCCCTTGTCTTAATGACTCCCAGTGACCTTAAGAATTCCCTTTTGTCTCCAAGATCCACTATATGGAGGCCTTTATGGCTGCATCAAGCTTCGGGATCGCCCTGTAACTCTGCCAAGCTTTGGGAATGGCACCTTACAATAACTGAGCCCCTCCCCCACCTGTGCTGCCTCCTTTCTATTTACTAGGTACCCGCAGCCACCTTCTAGGCTTCTACTGAGCAGGACAATGTCTTCCCAACATCTGATAAATGAACCCCATGCAGTGCTGAGTTCCCACTCAGCTTTCTATTCAGGGAACTTTGTGTAATAAAGCCACAATTGGATTTTCAGGTTGTTCCTCCTCTTAACAGGTAATTTGCAGGGGCAACTTTGCCCCCGCCCACAGCATTCCTTACTTAGGATGATTTCTGTGCAACGTATTTCACAGTGGCTTGTTAGAGCTGGTAATAGTTTATCTCCCTGAAGTAAGTAGCTTGATCGATCTAGAGTAAAGCAAGCCAGTGCTAATCACAGCCTTGCGTTACTCTTCTGCAGGGAGGTGTTCCATGGGTGGAGTGTGGGTGTTTCCATGCATCCACCTATAGACTTTGACACATTCCCAGGTTTACCAACACTGGTAGACCTAGGAATGCATCAGAATGGGACCCCTCCCCACCAGAGTCGCAACTAAGGGAACTATCTTCATTTCTCCACCTAGTTTCCTCATTCTGCAGCACACATAGGAAGAGGAAAATACCATTGAGGATTGTTTTTGTGCAAGAAGGTGCACCTTCCTTCACAAAAACAATCCTGGCTGCAACACAGGCACCCTAAGTTGGCAGGGTATGCCCAGACGTGGGTCCCTTCCTCACTTTGCCACTGGATTCAAGCTAGCCTGGTTGATGAAGGGTGTTACCCTGAAACCGGTCCCAGGATGCTTGTTTCCAGTCCAAGGAAAACCTGGCTTGGCAGTTCGGGCTAGACTGTTCCCATTAGAACAGAGTCAAGACTAATTTGCATATGGCTGGGTCTGAACTGGGGTGGCGAAGTGAACTAAAGAACAATGATGGATTCAACCCAGACATGTGACTGGATGTGAGTGTCTGAAAAACTTCAGTGCTCTGTCCATCATCTCCTTGTGTTTGGGTTGTTCATCCTAAGTTGGCAGGGTATGCCCAGACGTGGGTCCCTTGCTCACTTTGCCACTGGATTCAAGCTAGCCTTGGTGATGAGGGGTGTTACCCCAAAAACAGTCCCAGGATGCTTGGTTCCGGTCCAAGGAAGTCCTAGCTTTGAAGTTCGCTCTGGACTGTTCCCATTAGGAACAGGTCAAGACTGATTTGCATATCGCTGGGTCTGAACTGGAGTGGCGAAGTGAGCTAAAGAACGATGATGGATTCAATCCAAGATCTGTGACTGGGAGTGAGTGGCTGAAAGGTTTCAGCGCTCCGTCTATCATCTCCTTGTGTTTACAAAGGCACCCTTGCAACATAAGACAAGGGTGCCTGCATTGGCGCTAGGCAGCCAAAAGTGCGCCATCGCTAGGAAAGGACAGGAATGTGTTGCATAATGGTAAATACGGCACATTCCTGCTCTTTCCCTTTCATGCACTGCATGAAAGGGAAAGGGCAGATGGCTTACTGCATTGCAATGCATGACGTTTTGATAAATATGGGACTTTTTAAATACATTTGTCATGCTCCCTTTTGATACAGACCCAAACCACTACACTACTTGCAACTGTTCAACCATGTCCAAGTCCCTATTTGATTGGTCAACTAATACCTCTATTCTCAAGTAGATATTCATCTGTTTAGATAACCATTCACTGTTGGCCCACACAGCCTTCGCCTAATATTGTTCAGTCAACTGCCTCACAATCTGACTGGCCGTCTGTATTTCTGCAAACAGCCCAAAACCATTGTCCTCTAGTTGCAATGGCATGAGCCTTCGTGTAATGCACCTTGATGCCTGGTGCATGCAGGTCCTTGTGCCAGCTCCTCTATGCTGCTGCATGCTGCACACCTCCTACTGTGTGGCTTTTCTTTGCCACATTCTTCAAATTTCTTTGCATAACCATGATTTTAGTCTCATTGCTGTTAACTGGTTACTTTATATTCTCTAGGCACCACTGTTTTCACTGCTGTTATTGACAACTTTCCTGTAATTAGCCACTAACTGTGCTCTCTCTGCATCTTTGTAAATACTTAGCTTCATAGTCCACTTCACTGTTGTCAATTTTGTCATATTTGTTCTCTGCTGTAATGTTGCGTTTCACTGCTACCCACGCGTTGACTGTTTTTCTTGCTGTTTTCACCCACTTTTCTCCCTCCTGCGTCCCGCCTTCTCCCAGCCCTGCCCACCTCCTCCCAGCTGTTCTAACTCCTCCTAGGACTTACTTAATGGAGGCCACAGCGTGACCGCTGAAAGCCTATCTGCGCCCGTCCACACCTGAACTGCTCCCAGCACCAGGAACCCTGGCTCTGCCATCACCTGAAGTTATACTGCCACCGAGCTCCAAACCTTGGATCCTGGACCCCACAACAACTGCTGCAACACCTCACCTCGTTCTATGGTAGGGCCTTTTACCTGCCAGAACAGCCTCTTCACCTGCAACACCTGCCAACCACTACCATGCCAACCACTACCACCCCAACACTCACCACCATCTTCAAAGCATCCATCACCATGACCACCTTCACGAGGAATACCAGCAAACTCAAAAAGTCCATCCCATCTCTCTTCCACCTGCTTCCTCACTCTTTGCATGCTCTGCAAGATATTCAAATGGCTCCCTGTCAACACCAGACAAACTGTCACCCAAGCCCTGTCACCAGCTGGCTGGACTATGACAACGCACTCTACACAGGAATCAACTTGCACCTCCTGAAGAGACTACAGACTATACAAAATTTGGTGACCAGAATCATCCTTGGCCTCCCCAAGCAGACCCAAAGCACCCCACACCTCAAGAAGCTCCACTGACTCCCCATTCAGTAGAGATGCTCCTTCATGATATTGACTCACACCTACAAAGCCTTGCACAACAAAGGACCAGCTTACCTCAACCACCAACTAAACTTCCACCAACCCTCCAGAGTACTTTGCTCTGTCTCATTTCACCTCGCTCACACCCCTTGCATACATCAAAGCTGCAGCAGGGGCTGTTCCTTCTCCTACCTAGCGACCAAGTACTAGAACGGCCTCCCTCTTCACCTCCCGACCTCACCCTCGCTCCTGGATTTCAGGACAGGACTGAAGACCTGGCTGTTCGACTGAGCCTCCGCAGCTAGATTCCCAGGACCTGGATACCCTCACGAGTGATTAGCCGCACTCTACAAGTCGATTGATTGATTGATTGATTTATTGATTGAGTTATTGATTGATTGATTGGTGTATCTAAGTTAACATCAGCCACTGGTAATTCTGTAGGAACCAACTTCCTCGAAATACGTAAGGGTCTCTCTAATGTCAAACTACGTCACTAAATTTGTGACACCTTTTTATCACCAACTGCTACAAAGTGGGGTCATTCCCCACTAACGTGCTATTCCAAGGTTACCCTATTTAGGTAATTACTTCGGTGGACCTCACCCAGTTGCCTTTCACACTGATCAATAATGCCTCTGTGTTATCTGTAATTCCAATTTTGTTTAAAAAATCAGTATTCTGAAACTCTTGAAACCCATGATCAACAATTTTGCTGAAATGTTGGGTATCCACCATCTACAGGAACTTCAAAACCCAACCCACTGATGTCAACAGCTTCCCCACACCAATGGGCGCCATCCCCGACCATCCGCTCACCGCATGGGAACACCTCACCACCCTGAACACAACTGCAATCATGAACTCCATCAATTTTGGAGCACCCACAGAACTCTGCTTCCACAGCCTCTTCAACCTTGGAAGCAAGGAAATCAGTTGCCAACTCACCACCATACTCAACACATCCATCACCACAGCCACCTTCCCGATGCATGGAAACATGCAGCAGTCAGACCCCTCCTCAAGAAACCCTCCACCGACCCCAGCAAACTCAAGAACTACCACCCAATCTCGCTGCATCTATTCGCTGCCAAGGTTCTCGAGAAGGCTATCAACCGCCAGCTCACCGAGCACCTGGAGAGAACCAGCCTGCTAAACTCCTCTCAATCTGGTTTCCACACCAACCACAGTACAGAGACCACGCTGATCGCCGCCACCGAAGGCATTCACACTCTCCTAGGCAGGGGAGAATAACTGGCCCTGATCCTTCTCAACCTCTCAGCAGCTTTCAACACCATATTCCTCCACACACACATCGAGAGACTTTACCACATCGGGGTACAGGGTAAAGCACTCAGATGGATTGCATTATTCCTGTTCCCTTACTACCATCTTTACCTGTAACCCGAAACTCCTATCTTGAGAATAAACCTTATGCTGTTTCACCTATACTACAGGCTACCCTGCATCTTCATTTATCACAGCCTACCCATGGAACTACACCTGGTGACCCGGAGAACTCTGAACTACTTCCACGCCAACAGACCACATCTGCAACCTCTGCATCAGTCCGGACAGCAAACTCACAGACAGATCAACACACTGCTTCCACACTCTCTGTATGCTCCGAAGGATCTTCAAATGGCTCCCCGTCAGCACAAGGAAAACAGTCACTCAAGACCTAGCGACTAGCCGGCTGGACTGTGGCAATGCACTGAACGCAGGAACCACCTCCCAGCTCCTCATGAAGAGACTCCAGACGACACAGAACTCAGTCGCCAGATTCATCATCAACTTGCTCAAACTGACCTGCATCACCCCCCTCCACCCCCACCTCAGATACTCCACTGGCTCCCCGTCCAGAAAAGATGCCAATTCAAGATGGTGACACATGCCGACAAAGCCCTTCACAACCAAGGACCAGCATAAATCAACTACCTCCTGCACTTCCACCAACCCTCCAGAGAACTTGCTCTGCCTCTCTGGCCCTCACACAGACACCACCCATCCGCCGAAGTTTTAGTGGAGGCCGTTCCTTCTCCTAGATCACTGCCAAGTCCAAGAACGGTCTTCCCCTCCACCTACAGTCAGCACCCTCTCTAGCGGAATTCAGGAAGAGACTCAAGGCATGGCATTTCGACGTAGCACAGCAACATAGCACCTGGATACCCCTTCGGGTGAATAGTTGCGCTCTTCAAATACATATTGATTGATATTGACACATTGTTTGATAGTGGTCAGAGATCAGTTACCAACAGCTACTTCTTGAAATTGTCATACTGTTCAATACTCCCACATTCTGGATGGGTAAATGGCTGGGCAACTGTACCCAGTCAGGTAAATCTGTCACCAGTATCTGTCGTCCAATAAAACCTGGCTGGTCTCACAATGGATTGCCCAGTATAAATCCTGCAATGTTGGAAATAGATTTTTCTTTAATTTCTCATCTCTTGATATATATTCTCCCACGTAGCCTTTTACTTTGTGACATACATGTTGTTCTTGATGATCAAGGGACCAGTGCACCCTCTTCACACCTGCACAGGGCAAGATTCTTGATACAGGTGCATGCTGGAAGTGATAGCTGACATGCAAATATACAGTGCCTGGTAGACTAATCTGTGCCAGTTCCCCTTACTATCCACTATCCCTCTACTTCCTTGACTGGGCTCTGGGGCAAACAGAGAGTCCTTCTGCTTTGAAACTCAATGTCGACCAGTTTCATACTTAAAAGAAAGCAGGTATCTCATTTGCCTGACATTTTATCTACCCAAGCATGTACCCAGATTAGGTCTGTTTCTAACAGAACTGCAGTTGAACATTTGAACACATTGATGAACATTTCAGTGCAGGCAAGATGAGCTATCAGAGTGCCAGAGGAATGCCCACAAATCAATTTAGGATTTGTAGGTAATAAACCCTGACTTAAACTTGTTAGTGGCCCATTCATCCCTAGCAAGCATAGGCGCCAAACTCACAAATGTATCCAGTCTATCCAATGCCTGGAAACTCTCTGGGGTGATTAGCCACGCTACACAAGTACTACTTGGTTGATTGATTGATCTCTGGGAGGTTTAAGAGCTAAGCAAACCTGCTGGCACCCAGACTAATGCCCAGGAGATCAACCTTGCCTCCTTCAGTGAGTGCATCAGTCCACCTAGCATGGTGTGCGCTTCACCCACAGCTCTCGCAGCTGAGGAGAAGAGTGAGACTGTAATTTTGTATTTAGCTCTGTTAACTAGGAAAGCATTAGTAGTTGTAGCCAAGTAAACAGAATCAATGCTATAAACATCTTTATTGTTCCTTGCCACATCCCCACGATCGAACACATCAGGTCTGTGGGGTAAACGTCTTAATTTGAGCTGGTAGTAAAGCTGTTTGGCAGGTCCCCAATATGAGAACATGCTGCATTCCTAACACTTTTACTGCATGCTTCTGAGGAATTGCATCCTTGAACCTTGTTTGTGAATATGTTAATGAGTTTGTGTCTGCTCATTGCTGGAGTACCATTGCCTTGAGCACCATCTGACCAGGATACTCGGCATACATCTGTGAAAAGATATTCGACTCGGCTGTAATCTGTAGCTGGAGCAGCAAGGATGGATACCAAAATAATTTTGCAATCAAAGAAACTGAACTTGGACATCTGTATGGAACAGCAGTAAGAGAACCAAGCCAACATGAGTGATGGCTACAAAGAAGGCATTAAAGGGTCACCTTACAATATGTAAGTCCCAGATAGCTTCTAGCTGATGATAGTTACTATCCAGACTCACCTCAAATAAATTAACCCTTACAGTACTCCGTTTGCCAATTAACCATGCAAGAGACGTGGTTCTAGCTCTACTAAACCGGCTGACTGAGATGATATAGGTAGGTCTTATCCTCTTCCCCAGATCTAGCATTGTAGAGCAGGCCAAATATAGAAAGTCTAATATGAAACGTTACCTCGTTATGCAGCAACGAGCGTCCCAAGTAAGTAACGCTTGCAAACTCTACATTAAAAATCAGTTTCCTTCTATTCACAGCACATGGGGTTTTACAAGATGGCAACGCGAGTCTGCGCTGCTGAGCCTGAAAGTGATCCCAGGACCTAATAATCGAGCGATATGTCAAGCACTATCAGTGTTGTCTTAAAGATTTTTGGGCCCAGTGCAAGACATACTTTAGGGCCCACTGTCAATAATCAATTTGATTTTATCACCCGCTTTTGTGCTAGTTATATTCCGCATGATGCCAAACAAACTTTCGGATATGGGTTTCACACAAATACAGTTGAAATATGTCTTTCTGAGGACCCCAAAAATCATCAACATAACACGGGGCAAAGAGGGCCAGAGGTGGATGTAGGCAGAGAAAAAGGGAGATGTTCAGATATAGTTATGGAAAGATGTGAGTTAGATAGAGAGAAAGTTCAGTTTCCCAGGAGGGCCTTTGGACGGTGGGGGCCCTGGGAAAGTGCTTACTTTCCCTATACCTTTAAACTTCTCTGAGCACTACACTTTTCCAAAGCTCACGGGAACCTTTTCCAGAGAAAATACTGCAAGATCCTGCAAAGGATGGTTCTTAAGTAGAACTTAATATGAAGATATCTGCATTCATTTTTAGGTAGAGCCTAGCACAGCACGCATGCGCTGCTCTATGGCAGGCTTCATGTAATCAATCTAAACTTTTGTGTGTGGGTCTGACTCCCCCCACGCATTTGGTTGGCTGTTGGCTGTGTCAATTTTAAATGGGAGGCTGCAAATGGGTAAAGGCCGGCGCAGGTCTCACCTCTTTTGCAAATGTTCACTCCCACAGCGTTTTGCTTATGGGAGCGAGCATCAGCGCACAGAGTTGCAGCTGCATTCCCTACATTCCTTGCAGTGTGGGCTTTTTTTTGTTGTTCTCACAAATGTAACACTGACCGTGTCCTTGTCGCACCTCTTTCCTTCTCACAGCAGCCCCTTGATCTCCCAGCAGTATGTCCGCCGGGCAGGTGCCCTCCCCAGGCACGCAGGCCTCTGATCTCCGAGTAGCGCGGCGCGCGCGCCTCATCAGCCAGCCGTGTGATCTCCTTGTGACTCACCCTCGTGTTACTCCACTCGGCATTTAGGTAAACATTTTTTTTTCTGGTTACTGGGGTTTATTTTAGCCTATCGAAAGATGTAAAAAGAAAACCTCCCATGATGCAGTTTAATTCACACTGAGGAACCCTACAGATGATTCTTTCAGGCTAAGATTGTCTCTCCCACTCCCCCAGCAGACCTCTCATTCCTCCCTTAGCGCTGCCATGGTGGCTCTCTCACCAGCTGCCCGGGGCCCTCTCCACAGCCCCCTCACAGCCTTCCTTCCCCCTGCCCTCGCCGCTGGCAGTCCTGCTCTCTGTCCTTGGCGCGCAGACATCAATAGACCCACGCTTAGCCGGTGTCAGCAGGAGAGCAAACATCGTAAATAGCGGATGCATTACCCAGGAGTAAGTCACTTTGACAGTGTCTGTCTGCCGTTACTTTTAATGCAGCAGACGGGGAGGGGGTGAATCAGGCATTTATCTTTAATGATAATAGACCTCGACGGCTAATTTCCCTTCCCTTATAGAGTCGAAGGCCTTGAGTCCCTGCATTGGATGGAGCCTCCCCACCCCCCCCCCCACCCTCTCAACACCTGTTGCTCAGTCTCGAGGAGAGGAACTTAGAAACTGTAACAGACCATTCACCCTGAAAGAGCAGACCTCGCGAGGCACCCCTATACAAGGCCTATGATTCTCAAAGGGTGCTGGAACCCCCTTGTAACTTGTCACCCATAGACAGCATGTCCGTTGTGTGCCTTGCAGCCTGTAAGGGTACTCACAGGAGAGCGAGTTTTGAGCCTCTGCTTACTCCCAATTGCAGCTCCCACAATGTTTTTTTTAGATCAGTCAATGAAAATAACCTAAAAAGATCTATACGTGTGTAATCCGCAACTTATATATATGCTTCTAAAGACAACGAGCGCGCTCTAAAGTTTTCACATGGAGGCAAATATAAAAGTATTTTTAAAACAAGCATTGGCATAGCCAATAGGTCTCGCCTTTGGGACCTTATAAGTGTTTAGCCATGCAACAGTTGCATAACGAAATACTTATAAGGTCCCAAAAGCGAGACCTATTGGCTATGCAAAGCGGCCGTGAAAGCGATCGTGATCGCGATCACGATCAAACATCAAAGCGGCCGTTCGGCCGCGAAATCAAAAGTAATTGCGGTAAAGCGCGGGGCGCGCTCCCGCGCACATGCACTGTGGCTCTAGGCTGGCCTGGTAGCACTTTTTGGAGCCCTCTCAATAAGTCTCACCAGACCAGCGCATGCGCTCGGTCAGGCGAGACCTAATGATGTACATGATCGTAGCTGAACTACAGACATATTTGGAATAATCATCTACACGAGACACCAGCGTGTAGCTGTACTTTACACTTGTTATATTCTAATAAGAACATTGTTGGTCATCTTTTAGAATAACTTGGGTTCCTGCGTGCTGTGAAACTGAATACAGCAAAGAAGCTAGTAGTTCAGAAGGACGAATCCTTGCCGGGCCTGGCCGGCCGCTCATTCTTCCGAGGTCTATTGCAAAATGACCCCTTTAATTTGGTGTTGGCATTCATCGTATAAGCATATTGAAATTTACAGAATGTGGGGCGTTCTCAATAGTCAGTTTTGTTAATCTAGACAGAAACATCATCAGCTTTTTTGCTGTGTTTTCCCACGTGTTGGAAAATTATGACTTTTTACTCCCAGACATGTGTGAAAAACGGGAAATGGGACCGGCAATAAAAATTAAACTGGAAAAAAGAGAGTAGTGCTTCCACCGACATTAGTTTGCGAGCAGGGGGTGTTGCTGTGTCACATGCGATGCTTTAGCTGCTTGCTTCTAGCATTCAACTGCCTCCGATCGTGTGTTAAATATTTATGAGGTGAAAGCACGCACAACTTGCAGTAAAGCGTGCCTTCTCCATTGACTGAGATCTTATAAGAGGTTTCACGATGCCCTCTTCTTGTTTGATTGAACTGCAGGTACTGCATGTATCAACAAGGTGTGGGATCCCTTTATGTTAAATTGCATCTCTTACCAAACTTCCAAACACCTCTGGCAAAATAAGGTCCCAGAGGCGAGACCTATTGGCTATGCCAATGCTTGTTTTTAACATGGCCTTCCTCTTTGTTTACTTTAATTATCAAGCAGTGGTCATTGGGGCAGCTGTAGAACACACTTAAAGTGTTTTTTCTAACATTTAGGGGCATATTCTCAAGAACGTGTGATAATCATCGCAAAATTAGCTTAACGCAACTTTGCATATCGCAGTCTATCTCGAGAAAACACGCCGTGTTAACGTAGTATACTCAACCCGGACACCATGCGATAGTCCCACGATAATGCGTCAAATGACCGCGGTAAAATCAACGCGACACCGCGAAAAAGCGAAACACAAACGCGAAAAAAGTTGCGATGAGGCCAATCGCAATACAAAAATCAGCGATAACCAGCAAAAGGCCTGCAATTCCCACGCGTCATGCGGGAAAATGCACAATAAAAGCAGAACAAGAAAAAACCACAAAAAACTAAATAAACTGTGTAGCAACACGGATGTACCTGGACCGACAGACCACTAGCAGGGAACCTCGTGGTCGGGAAAGGCCAAGGAGAAGAGGAAGATGAGTTTCAGTTCGCATGACAACCGGATCACCGTCACGAAGGTGAAAGAACACCAACAACAACTGTCCATCACCTCCACTGTGTCATTGGCAACACAGACGGAAAAATGCCATTCCATCGTGAATGCAGTCGGAGTGTTGAGGAGGCCAAGATGCGCTGGCATGATGTGAAAAGCCAAACTAAGCAGAAACCCACTGCCAACAGGAAGGCAGCAACGGCGAATAGAGGTGGGAGTCCTGCGTCGCATGAGGAGCTGGAGCAAATGGAGGCCACAGTCATCAGTGTGGAGACGGTGTAAGGAGTCGGGAGTCCGGACACTGCTCGGTATGACCTGATACAACATCAACAGGGTGAGTTACGAACAGGGACTGGGGGGACGGGGGATGACGGGCTCAATGGCACACATGCACAATGACGTGTAGCACACCACACAACCACAATGGCCCTGGGTCATGTCCCTGATCCCCATGGCACACTGCAGCACACATACAAACATCAAGTAGGCCCCCGTCCACCATGTGCCCAAAGGGGTCCCACCCCACACACCAATTCCACAACACACACATGCACCCGTGCGAAACACAGCAAAGATGCGTATTTTCGAGCCACACTGAAAATGCAAGTGACACTACATGACAAGCAGCATGGCTGGAGGACAATCACCATGACATTGTGCATGCCACGAGACTGAGGTGGCAATGTTTTTTGCGGATGCTATCGCAGGTAAACTGATGGTATCGGCTGTTAGCACCAGCTTGTGAATGGGGCGATGAATTTATCGCAACTTTGGCTGCGATAAAGTGCCGATAACTCAGCGATAGATCCTTGAGAATATGCCCCTCAGTGTTTAAAATATGTACTGAGAGATGAAAAAACGTGATTTATGTAAAAAATCTTTTGTTGTTTTTTGGACAGGAACATTAAAATTACGTTCATTCTGCTATACAAAACCGGTCACGTGGCACCCCTATCTGGGATAGAAGTATGGCACACCCTATCCCCTCATTCTTGTAAAGTGAAAAACATCAGGAGAAACAAAATTGAATTCATAACAACCACTTTTAAAGCTCAGACGGAGCGGGAACACAACCTTCCTCCAGTATTCTCTGCCTAAAGGTAAGCACTTTTTTAGCACCAGCCTGGTCTGTATTTTCAGGACTAGGTCAGTAAAATATACAGAAAGGAGTGAAATTCGGAATTTTAACATAAATCTGGATCAGCAATCACATAACTAAATCGGTTATAAATATTTGTAGGTTGTGTCAATCAAAGCAGAGTGACTATAGGAGCAGCAGGGAGATCATTTGCATTTGCCAAAGGAATCCTGGCATTTTTAAACAAGTATTATCATCATAAATAATATGTTTTTTAACCTATCAGCTCTTCGAATCTTAACTGTTGCATAATGGTAAACATGAACCAGTTGTGTTTTATGTATTTTTGCTATATTTTTTTAAGAAAGATGACAACCCTACTTCTGATGGAAGGGCCTATAAGTAGCGAAAGGTTCCATTGTCAGTGAAGCTTGAATCTACGATGCTATCAGAATGAATGTTTCAGAGGGTGATACCATTAAGGTCAAAAGGAAATTAACATTTTTGGGGTTTTATTTGGCAAGCGGGCTAAGCTGAGTATAGAAGTAAGATGGTGACACCCTACAAATGCCGGTGAGTCGACAGGAATAATGTGGGAGGTTAATCCTTAATTAAAATTGCTGTGGAGTACTTTGCACTCTAGTATATCAATGACAAGGTGCGCCGGCCCAACGCGCAGCTGGCCTATGATGAAGCATGACACCTTCTGGGGGGTGTGAGAGCCCTTGCTCCTTATTGGAGATAGTCTTCCCCTTCTGTACTGTCCCAGCTCCCTCTGCTAGGAACAGCACGCCTTGTTATTGAGTGTTGGGGCATGTGTGCTGGACCTTTATTTGCCCTTCATCCCCCCCTTTTTGTGTATCGTACTTCCCACTCTAGCACTTTGTAAGATCCATTTAGTCAAGCCACATCAGGCCATGTGTTCATCATAAATAAAAATGGAACATTAGAAGTAACGACTAAGTGAATTAATAACAGGGGAGTAGCTTCTGTGGGTGCACCAGGACCAGTGGCACCGGGGCCCAGGGGCCTGAGTGGCCAACTGAGCCCTGATTATTGCCATGATTTATAATTCAGGCAGCAGCCATTAGGCCCACCCCCTCCCTCGCACTAAGGCCCATGATAGACTGGCTACACCCTCAAATTTATTATATATTTACAGTTTGTTTGACAATGAACGCCAGCAGCGATCTTAATAAATTACTAATCGGCGCACACCGAAAAGAATACTTCAAAAACTGGCATTTACCAATCGTTTCAGTTCTTTGTTTTGTACAGTTTCAAGACTGATTCCCACAACTGCCTTTACTGGTAAAACACCTTTATCTACTTGGGGGCATATTAGCAACAACCAGCGATAATTATCTCTAAGCGCACTTAGCGCTAGGACAATTATCGCCGGCTAGCATGGATTTTTATCGCTGAGATAGCGTGCTAATAGCAACTCTTATCTCAAAAGCGATAAAAATCCTAACGCTAACTGCCTAACGTGAGATTATCGCTGGAAAACCAGCGATAATCCCATGAAGTTTGGCGATAGCTTGCTGATAGGGCCTCACATACATGATATCCACCTTCCATAGGATGTTATGGTTAAGTCAGTTTCAAAGCAGGCGTAAGGAAAGTAGCGATAACAGAGGTTATCGCTACTTTTCTTGTTGCTATGCTGCTTTGCGTGAGGCTTGATAATAGGAGAAATGTCGCTAAGCGACATTTCTCCCGTTATCCTGGGGAGGAACGCCCACTTTGCAACTCATTAGAGATGCAGAGATGGGCGTTCGAAATTCAGGCGCTAAGGCAAGGTTTCACGCGATGGCGTGACCTTGCTGATATAGCGATAAAATTATCGCCGTGTAATGCGGCATCTTCCGCGGCGGCTCCCGCGGCCGAGAAATTCAACATGGCACCCGCGATCGGGCGCCAGGAGGAGGAGGTCGGCGGTCTAGCCCCGGACTGCACAGGAGTGCAGGAAGAGGAGGGGCATGGGTAGACAGAAAACTCGGCGATGGCGGCGATCGGGGGAGAACGCCGACCGGAGGAGGAGAACCCTACGGAGCGGAGGACGGGCGAAGAAACACCAGGAGGAGGAGACCGGGAGAAGGACACGACGCTGGAAATACCGCTTAGAGGCACGGTCCTAGAGCCCAGCCAGTCAAAGGAGGAGAAGGACGGCGAGGCTCCCCCTGCCACGGCCCAGGAGGGTCGTGGCCACAGGCAAGCACCCTTCGTTCATTATTTTTCCACAGGCTGGTGGAGGAGGGGAAGGTAAAGGACAACTGTGTGTGCATGAGCGCTCAGCCACCTACCCCCTTTTTTCACGCATGTTCCCTAACAACCTATCCCCACAGCCTTCCCCACACAATCAACCCCAGGTGACGGTACATGGGATATCCCCAATATTACGTTATTAGTCACTATCTGCCTTTCTTTTCCGAGGGCCCTACCTACTGACTCCTCCTACGACCAGCGGGAAGAAAGAAGAAAACACGAAGACGTCCTCAGTCGATTGAAACCGGACTTTCGTGGACATTTTCTTTTCTTTATTCTTTTTTTTACCTTTTTGTGTTTGTTTATTTGACCATTAAACACCGGCATATCACCCTCCCTGCCTCTGTTCTATGTGAGCACGCGACCACACGCCGCTTTTCGGCCGAAAACGGATGCAAAAGCGCCGATAATTTGTTATCGCCGCCTTGTAGATATGCCCCTTGGTTCTCTTTTTTAATTATATATTTCTTATTTGTGTTTGACCTCATAAAGCAGCAATATCTAGCACTGCAACAGGGCCCAGCACGATATTTCACTTGTATGAACGGCTCCCGGGGATGTTATATGGTGGCTCCCAACTTCGTAGAGTTTCCCTGACTTAATTGCCTGCCTCCTAAACTTTAGGACGAACAGGGCTGTAGGCACGCTTTGCTATAGCTCAAAGAAATGTAAGACGGTATGTTGTGCAACATATTATTACCTAACAGACGAATCCTGTCCCAACTAAGCTGCAGTACCATGTCTGCTATTATCAGAGGAAACTGGTCATCAAACTGCGCCACGCGATACCTCCTATCCCAGAAAGCAAGTAATCATCTGCTTGTCGACCTCAAGTCATTCTTTAGCCAGAATCTCCTTAATGACGTCATGCTATGGTAAGTCATCCACCACTGAGGTACTATACTGGGAATAAAAGCCATCATGCACCAAAGACTTAGGATCAAATCCCAGGACATCACGAATATGGGCCAACATGTTCAAAAGACTTTACCCACGATATATTTCCCCTTTGGGAAACTGTCCAAATCCTCATCATCCTTCAACCTCTTCGCAGAAGGCTCATTCAATGCAGCCTGAACTGCAGAATTAATTAAATCCTGCAGATCTGACCTAGAGATCTGTAATAGGCCATCTTCCTTCAGTTACTGCACGTTTCCTCTTGGAAACAGAATTAGCGGGCATTAGGACTGACTCCTCATCCCACATGGTAGCATAACAGGAGCAGAAAGCCATTGAGGAAGTGCCCAGGGATCACTTCCTATATATACCATCTCTTAGCAACAAAAACTCAAAACCCACAAGACATGGAATGCTAAAAGGCAGCCCTGCCTCCTCCCCCACAGCCACATACACAAATGAAGGGCCGCTGGAGCGAGGTGCTGCTGGAACCACCCGAGCCAAGCAAATGCGCGGGGAGTGCGTCGGGAGCTGAGCAGGCGCGACCTACTGATATACCAGTAAAGTCAGCACACGAGGAAACACAAAATTAAAAGTACACAAACACCCAGTGAAATTGAATTTAAAAACATCTACTGTATCACGAAGAAACAAACCTAGCGTTCCAACAGCATGCTCGTCAGACAGGGAAAAAAACAGGCATATCAATTATATTGTAGAAATGAAAAAAATAGTAGCGTTTTATTTGGCCTGTCGGAAGGCGGGATTGCCTCACTCTTGTAAGGACTGGGACGAGGAGGACATATGAGTTTTCAAACTGGCGAAGTACCAAGTCTGCTATTATCGGGGATGGCCACCACCATGTGCAATGCAATTTGAAATGTCCACTCCACACACTGCAAACCTCTCTATCGAGTGTAGGTGTGATGTGTTAAGATGGGGCATGTATCGCTGCTGCTCCAAGATAACCGGAGAGAGAACGCAGCAAAGAAAAGAATAGTCTTTGATTGTTGGTGCCAGAGGTCAGTGTGAGTGGGATGGGGGGGCAGGACGTGCCCATTCTTTTTTAGTTTCTTAAACACAGTTCCCCTACTTTTTGTGAAAAATACTTCATCCGAAGTGTCATTCAGGGAGTCTCCTGTGCTGTAAAGCCGAAGGCGGACAGACAGCTAATCAAGAAGCAGCTTTCTTCCTAAGGTGCCTGCTTGCCTGAAAGAAATGCAAATGTGCACAACTGGTGCATCTGCAAATGTAAAGGGTGCTTGGGAGAGGTACTGGCTTTAATTGATGCTTGGGACAGGAACTGGCTTTAATTTATGCAATCACTTGAAGCTTTGTGATGACAAAGATTTCTTCTTTTTGAGTGGTAGGGCAAGGGAGTTCCCAACTGAGCTATGAAGTGCTTGCTTTTAAGGGACATTTATATAAAATAAAATTGCAATAAGTGCAGTCTGGGCATCACTAAAATCTACATTTTGGAAGCACCATTTTTCCTTAAACGTTTTTGCAAATTTGGAACAGTCTATCTTCTACTGTGCGTAATGCAAGTTTAAAATAATGACTCACATATTCACAGTGCTTTCTGCCACACACTGGGATCTCGTAACACTAAAAATGCACAAGTCACTATTCTCCACTGCACCAAATAAGGTTTAACTCTGTGGCCCTTTGGTTACTGACACAGACTGATTAATTACTTGTTATTTGTTTTTCATTTAATCTGCACATTGTTTTGAATGGTGAAAAACTAAAAAACAGAGAACATTTAGATTGTTTAGCCATACCTTTCACCCTGCCCCCACGCTCACTGACCCCACCCCCATTGCATGCAGCATCACACTTCCCATACTTTTTATAATGCACTTCAACCACTGGTTGGTGCCTGTGTCCTCAGAGGATGGCATGCACAAAGGGTCAACAGCCTGTGCCCTCTCGAAAGGGTCGGGTGGGGGAGAAGCATGGTTTAAGAGTCAGCGGAAGTGCAGCCCGCTCAGACTCTGTTGCCTCCATGATGCCACACCATCCAACAGAGGCCAAAAGGGTGATATTAGCTTTGTAAAGACACTGCCCCAGCACACATGACTCAGCATCGGGCATTCTGGGCATTTTAGTGGGAGGGGAGGTAGGGGACATCAGGCCCAATGGAATTAACATTTGATACCCCTTTGGCGCACTATATTGGGAGGATGCGCTAATCCTCATGGTGAAGCCTATTGCCACCCTACTATCTGAGTGTGGGGGAGTGAAAATCAGCTCACATCCCCTGGATTGGGACTACCTTCCAGTCACCAGCCCCAGGGCTATATATCGCCACACGTGCTCCTGGCACTAATAACCCTAGCCGCAGTGTAACAGCGAAGAGTGCAATTGTGCTTGGGGACACAGCGGTGGGGAGAGAGGGCACACGCGGCCCCTCCACATCATTTCCCTGAGCTGTGGTTGGGGGAACAATGCAGTCCCCCCTCAAGTGATTGGAGTTTGTACAGTTGCGGCCGGCATGACTCGCGTGTGGGGGGTGGGCAGGAGGGGTCACGCGTGGGGGTGGAGGGGGTTGGGGGTGACTTAATAAAAAAAAATAAATAAAACATACCTTCCAGGGTCCCGCGCCGTTGCAGCTCCTGGCCGAGTCTCGCGGTAAGGAACAGGAAGCAAGCAGCCCCCCTCCTCTCCCCTAAGCCAATCACAACACTGCAATGGCAGCGTTGTGATTGGAGGGGACGGCGCCTAGCCGGGACCGATAGGGAGGCCATATTCTCTATATAGGCTGCATGCAGCCAACATAGAGAAAAGGGAGTGTGCACATGACTGGTTTCGTCTGCCCCAGTGGGCCGACCAAACAGTCAGGGCCCACAGCATTGGGGTAGCCACTCCTCCCCTGCTTTCCAGCAGACCAGATCACCCGCCTGCCCCCAAACAGGCACTTCTGCTTTCTCGCAGTGCAAGAAGCAGAAACATATAATTGTAGTTTTACCATTTTATGTTTCTGCTTCTCGCATTGTGAGAAAGCAGTGGAGCGAGTGACCTCTGCCCTAATGGAGGAGCTGCCCCTGAGTTTGTATGACCCTGGCTGACATCTCCACAAAGTCTCACCTTTTGCTCAATACCGATGCCACTTCTAATCTGTTGTTTTTGCACTTCTAATCCGACCACACTGACCACTGCCCAAACATTGACCACAGCTAGGCGCAGACCACAAAAGAGGCTCTGCCCTAATTGCTGACCCCTTATAATACCCCGTGGCCTTCACCCCATCTAATCCTGATGCTGCGCGACAATAAACAGAGGGAGGGACCCTCCCTACCCGTGGTAGCCCTACTGGGATACACTGCCCATCCGATTCTAGCAGGGGTGCAACACAAAGAACCTGTCTCCCCTGATGCTGCCCTGCAGGCGACGTGGCCAGCTGTAGCTGCTGGGACCCTCCACCCTTCCAGCAACCCAAACCTTGGCCAGCTGGGCCTCATTCAGCTCCGGCTCACTCCCCACTGACAGCCTGGGATCCCGAGAAAGCCTCCTCCTGCATCGAATGATGTGTGCTCCTCCCCAATGATGGGACTGTTCTTCTCCCTAGTGACCCCTGCAGGAGGATAGGGACACTGCCCATTCCGCTTGGTTCTCTCCCGCCCCTCCGCCTCGTTACAGCCTGTGAGGTTGAATGCATTGGCTCCCGCTAGCATCACCCGCCACAGTATCACACTGCCAGGTGCAGTGTTGCCTCTGCCATGAGAGTGCAAAGCCACCCGCTATGAGCCATCTAGCCTCCCTGCCAGACCGCCTGCAATGGGGTCCGCAGGCAGGCCGGTGGTCTCCCTGGCTTCCCCCATTCCTTCCACTGAAAGATTAAACAACAGGGACTAGCTCCCTTTATAGGACATCCCCGGCACTGAAGGAATTCAACCACTGGACGAAAATGGGTGTTCTTCCCAGTAACGCCGGAATGACCCCTGTGAACGCCGCTTTAGACCCCGTATCAGGTTTGTGCAATACACTACTTGGAGGTTTGTGGGATATTGCGTCCTTTGGGAAACCTGTTAAACTTCATGAAATTCTTCCTACATTCCAAGCTTCGCAATAATAACTGATCCGACAAAACGCTAAGGCCCTGTGGGTGCTGAAAAGAGGGATGCAGGCAGACTGTATCCCGTCAGGAAAGGCGAGGAGCGCCGCCGCGAGGAATGCGCCCTCGCAAGGTTATCAGCAAGGGTCTTACTGGAGCGGAGCAGCTTTGAGTCCGGGCTGAGCGCTCCCCCGGTCTAGTGGGAGGGTCCTCGGCGGCACCCAGCGCCTTATCAACAAGATACAAACACAAGCATTGAAAATGCCATCGGTCTCGCCCTCGTTTAAGTTTAAGCAATTCTGTTTGTAATTAGGCGGCGTTTTAGTGATAGAGATCAGGGTACCTAAAATAAACCCACTACCACGGATAGAGTAATTTCACAGTTACACGCACATACATTCATCATACGCTAGGGCCCATTTCACTAACATACGCTCAAATACTCTACCAGCATAAGACCTGTGGGAAGAAAACCCTGCATCTATATCTAGGACGATAGGACCTAATTATAGTGGTTATCCTTAATCATACTCTATACAATCTATACAACAATAATCAAAATGTACTCAATAATTGACAAGAAAGAATATTCAACACCATGTTTAAAAGTTATATTGTTTTATCTAAAATTAGTCAATGTAAAATCAATCAGAATAAATCATTTCTCATAGTTACCTATTCTAACTAAGTGTCAGAACGGGTCAGGACCAGTCTCTCGGTAAAGTCTCTCGGGACAGAGTCCTCAGCATCGAACCTCAGCAACGCATGAAGGTGGCCAAAAGAGTGGGGAGAGCCCTCCCTAAACTAACAGTTTTTATAGTGAAAAATACAATAGAAACACACATAAAGTTGGCTGAATAAACTGTATCACTGAGCAGAACGAGAAGGAAGAAATGTAACTTTGCTACATCTGGAAATCTCCGCTCAGGAAAAGTCACAAGACGTAAACTACGGAACAGGAACCAAGGAAATAAAACATGTAACACTTTTAATCCGATTTCTCCTCGGCCATCGAGCCACAGTTCAGAGTTTCCCTCTAAGGCTCCTTTGTCCTTTGAGAAAGCCAAGGACACTTTCACTTTTCTTGGAGTACACCCAAAGCTGCTGCCGTCCTCATGGAAAATTTCATAGAAGGACCATGGTCAGTTGTCTTCGACCTTTTTCCAGCAGGGGTCTCTCTTGCCACATCACAGAAATATTCACTCGAGGCCAGGCTCTCAAAATCAGCCATCATGGATTAGGCCTCCATAGGCCACAATAGACCATCTCAATTTAAAAGAAATAAAAACAACGTTACTACAACATAATGATTAAACAGTGTTAACCCCACTAATACCCTTATGTGTATGCATTTATCCAGCTTTGCGACATAAAAAGCATTAATTCAGACAGCGTTTTGTGCTCAAAATAAATAGCACACAGCAACGTTTAAACATGAAAACTTGCACGTTATTGTAAATACAAGAACAGCACAAATAAGCTAACCCCATGTAACTTTCTCTTATGTTAGGACAAACGAGTTGATTAGTAAAACATACTTGCACAAGACAAATAATTAATTGTTAATTATTAATAAATTAATAAAACGCATAGACATGCCAGAGCTTCAAAAGCCCCAGAATTTTCTAAAAGAAAACTCTGCTCCAGCAATCCCCCCTTTGGTGATTTTATCACCAAATAAACCCAAAAAAAAAAATTAGTGAAAATTTTAGTCCCATTTTAGGAAATCAGAAATGTCTCTTCCCTTTAGACAACATTAAACACTAGTCACTCTTTCATCATCTCTCTTTGTCTCTAAATAAACACTCTCCCTCAATTCTTCTAGTTCAATCTCTTCTGGTTCTCTTTTCGAAATTTTCGAATTCTTGTCTTTCTTTTCATTTTTCAATTTCTCTTTCCCTCTCCTGTTTTTACAACACACACACACCAATCTTAGTATCAGTAAAGCAACAATTATACAAGACAAGGGAAACAATACTCTACCTATAATAGTACTACCTATTTTTGCAATAAAATCCTTAACAGCTATCATCTTATTAGCTATTTTAGTCCATAAACTCCCAGTTTCAAGTGGTACTAATTCTTCATGCAAATCAGTAATATTTTTGATATAGACCTTCAGGTCTTTACTTTCGTCAGGAATGTAAGTGCAACAATGTTGAACTTTCAAAATTCCACAGACTCCACCCTCCTTGGCCAAAAGAATATCAAGGGCAAGTCGATTTTGCATTGACATGGCACGTACGGCACTTAATTCCGTATTCACCAAAAGAAACCCTCCTGCGGTATTAGTCGATAAGCGATCAACCACTGTGGACAGTTTCCGAATTCCATAAGCATTTAAAGAAATTCCCACTGCTGGACTCAAAACCCCAAAAATATCACCCACAATTTCAGACCAAGTTTCTCTCTTAAAACGTGTTAATAGGTTAATGTCTTCTACATCTTTTACTTTATCCGTATGAAAAATCTTAGGAAAAACCAGGCCCACATAACATGTGCCATACCAATGGTCAGGCAACTTGTAATAAGCCTTGTTCCCACACACATAGTACACTCCTGGAAAAATCGTATCTTCTCCACCTCTGAAACCCCAACCTGTCGCAATGAAGTATGTATCATGGCACTCACTAGTTCCCACAAAATATGTATCATATTGGGATTCCCTTCTGGTAATGCATAGTTTACCCTTCTGCGGTGCATCTAGAGCCAAAGTTGGACTTGCCCCATTCCTCAATTCTTTTCCCATCTCAATGTCCCAAATTGTTTCACTCACTTCATATTTTCCCCCTTTCTCATGCATGTTCAATCTCCTTTCCTCTACCATATCCAGGAAAGCTCTCTCCTCTTCTTTCAAATTGCAAGTTAAATTATTCTTAAAAATATAATCTAATGTTAGTCCTTTTTCTTCAATAAAAATCTCACCAAAAGTGTTAGCTTCTTTAGCTGGATTCAGCTCTTTGTTCATTGGCAAGTGCCCAAAAATACTATCTTTGTTAGACATCTTGTAATCTATTTTCCCTAACAAATAAAAAACACTACTTAAAATACTACAAGAAATACCATATGTAGCTGGCAAATGGTGATAAGTAACACCCTCTGAAACAGATGCAGGTAATTGCATGCAGACATAGCAATCCCTTACTTCCATTGTCTTCACATATTCATATAACAGTTTAGAAAAAACATTACTAGAAAAATTATTAATTGACCTATCTTTGTGTATGTAATTACTACTTCTAATTGGAACTACTTTTTGTGAATTCCTTTCTATATTAGTCATGTTTTCTGTGTCCATTCCAAATTCAACCTTAAAAGTTACTAATAAAATTAAAACACCCCATAGAAGCATTAATAATGCAGTACAACAGCAGCACATTTTGCACCACCTCTTAAAGAAGGCACATCTATTTCTATTATCCTCTATGTTAGCCATTTTAGTTTAACCTCTACTACTCCACTACTGTTTGAACTTCTTCAATTCTCCAACAATTCTTCAGCTTTCAGTTTATCCAAATGATCTCTTCGTTCACTTGATCCAAGTGAATCCTTCTTTCACTCAGTTTGGATACTTGTCATTCTTCACTTCAATTTCTTCAACATCAAATTGTATCAGATCTCCAACGTCGGAATCCTCAGTACTCGACTCTTCTCCAATGTCAGTCAAGAGTACTTTCAGAATTTCACCAGTATTTTCCTCAACCACTTTTCTCAAGACCACTTCCGGATTATCTCGAGTCACTGTTTCTTCTTTTCCTTCTTCAGACAGTGTCACATAAGACCATTCCGGTGATCTGTACTTTTGGTTGGGTCTTTTAACTCTTCTTATTTCTACTGGTTCTTTTGATTTCTTTGATTCTCTTTCTTCAGCTCTCGAAGTTTGGCTTGATACTTCATTCACTTGTTCAGCTTTTGATGAATTTGCTCTTATTACTCTGTATCTCACCCTTTTCACTCGGTTGTTAGGCCAACGATCTCCTTTCACAACCTTTTTCGGCCTCAATTTTTTAACACTCTTCTCTCCAATCGAAGTTCTCTTTCTCAGAACTCGACCTTCTGTTTGTTCATCTTCATCATCTGTTTCAAGTGCCTCTTGTTTCCGTTTTCCAGTAGCTTTTCTTTTCTCCACAGATTTTTTCACCACTGTTTGAGACTTCCCTATTTCTGTCCCTCCTCGGGTCTCCGACACGCAATCTTCTTGCTGTCTACTTGTCCCTTCACCTAGCTCCTCATCAATGTTCCCTACACCTCCTCGGGGGTCTTCCGCAATCTGTCCCTCTCTATCTTCTTCTGACCCTGTTTCTTCAAGAATAATCTCAAGTGGTTCTTCAATCTCCTCCTCTTCTGATTCAGGAGTAATCTCTGTGTGATTTCTCTTTTCTTTTCTTTTTTCTCCACTGCTACTCGAAACTTCAGGCTCTGTAACAGAATTTGATTTTCCCTCTGATACTCGCAGTGAATCTCTTGAAGCTCTCTCTGCTTCTTTTCTCACTGATTCCGTATCTTCAGGATCTTCACCATCACTGGAATCTGACTCTTCATAATACTCTTCACCAGTTCCCTCTCTCGGGCTTGGAACTCTCAGAGTATGACTTGCATGTACCCAGTGCTTCACTCCAGCACACTTTACTGCAGTCGTTGTAGTCAGAATAACTTGTCTTGGCCTTCCCCACCTTGGAATCAAGCAATTTCTTCTTCTGTGCACCTTAATCCTCACCCAGTCACCTGGACTCAGATCATGGGCTTGCTTCTTCTCAAGTGTGGTAGCTTCTTCTCCAATCTGGTGAAACACAGAATGAACTGCGTCAGCCAGGCCTTTACAGTAATCCAAAATCATGTCATCAGTTATTGACACCAACTTATTCACAGGCACGAATGCATGGCGCATAGCACGTCCCATGATTATTTCATGCGGGCTCAAACCAGTAGTTCTATCTGGAGTAGACCTCATTGTCATCAGGACAAGAGGTAACACATCTGGCCATTTCATGCCAGTGGCTAAACACATCTTTCCAATTCTATTCTTGATTGTGCCATTGATCTGCTCAACCACACCAGAAGCCTCTGGTCGGTATGCACAATGTAACTTCTGCTGTATTTTTAATGCTTCACAAATCAAACCAATGAGTTCATTCTGAAAGTGTCTACCTCTGTCAGACTCAACTGTAACTGGAAACCCGTACCTAGGAATCAATTCTCTCAACAGTAATTTTGCCACCGTTAATCCATCATTTCTTCTAGTCGGGTAAGCTTCCACCCACCTTGAAAACAAACAGACTACCACTAGAACATACCTCAGTCTGTTCACTTGGGGCATTTCAATGAAATCAATCTGCTTTCTTGTAAAAGGACCTCCTTCTCTGCCTATTGTTCCCAAACTCACCACTGTCTTTTTCCCTGTGTTAAATTGCTGACAAATCAAACACCTTTGACAGATGCTCTCCGCAATTGTCCTAAACTTTGCATTGTACCAGGTTTGTTTAAAGGACCTTACCATCGCGTCCCTCCCCAGATGTCCCTGGCCATGATACATCCTTGCCATTGACGACAAAATTGAGTTTGGCATTACTGGTCTGCCATCTCTGTAGACCCAAACATGGTCTGTTTCTCTTGGAGCACATCCTGCCTTAACCCAATCTTGTTTCTCTTCCTCTCCTGCCTCATCCTGTAACTGCTTTACTTCATCCCACGTTTCTAGGACATTAGTAAACATCACAGAAAGGAAAGACATTTCTTCCATCCTATCCCTGTTAATTGATTGGTTTGTTTTGGCGCAATACTGCGCCACATCGTTGGCATACCTGTTACCAACAGTGATAAAATCGTCCCCTGAACCATGTGCGGCACATTTTACAACCGCTAACTCCTTAGGCAGCTGTATCGCCTCAAGCAATTTTCCAATCAACTCAGCATTCTTTATCGGAGTTCCACCCGATGTCAAGAAACCTCTTTGTAGCCACAGTTGGCCAAAGTCATGCACCACTCCAAATCCATACTGACTATCAGTCAACACAGTTGTTCTCAAGTCTTTCCCAATCTCACAAGCTTTTGTCAATGCCACTAGTTCAGCAACTTGCGCAGATTTCACTCCTTTCAATGGTGATGCTTCCATGACCTCTGAAACTTTGCACACTGCATATGCTGCACATAACACACCATTATCATTTCTCAAACATGATCCATCCACAAACAACACATGGTCATTCTCAGGTAAGGGAAGATCCCTTATGTCTGGTCTCGGTTTTGTACAGTACTCAAGCACATCCAAACAATCATGATCATCTTCCATCTTTATACCCACATTTTCAATATCCGGCAAGAGTGTCGCTGGATTCACATTCACACATCTCTCAAGAGTCACATTTGATGCTCCCAGAATCACTTTTTCATACTTAGTCAGCCGACTATGTGACATATGCTGAGTTCTGCTTCTTGTCAAAAGAATTGCCACATTGTGAGGTACGAATACCCTTACAGGATACCCCATTATGATCCCCTCACTCTGTTCCAGGCTTCTGCATGTTGCAGCTACAGCTTTCAAACAACCTGGTAACCCCACGGCTACAGTGTCAAGTGTCGATGAGAAGTATGCAATAGGCCTTCTCAATTGCCCATGTTTCTGGATTAACACTGAAAGTGCACATCCATTTCTCTCACTGCAGTACAATTCAAATTCTTTCTCATAGTCAGGCATACCCAAAGCTGGGGCCTCACACATTTTAGTTTTGAGCTCTTCAAATGCTGCCAATTGTTCTGCATCCAGATCTAACGGATCTGTCATTTCACTTTTTGTCAATTTAATTAATGGCTTTGCTATCAGGGAAAAATTAATTATCCACTGACGACAATATCCCACCATACCCAGGAACATTCTCACTTCTCTCTGGGTTTTCGGAGCTTTCATTTCTCTGATTATTCTGATCCTGTCAGTAGTCACTTTTCTCAGACCTTTTTCAATATTATGTCCAAGATAATGAACCTCTTTCTTGCAAAATTGCAATTTGGCTGGAGATACCTTTAACCCTCCATCTGCCAGATGATTCAGTAAAGCTATGGTATCCACTTCACAAGCTTCACGTGTCTTTGATGCCACAAGTAGGTCATCAATATATTGTACTAGCACTGAGCTCTCAGGCATGATCAGACTTTCCAACGATTTCTTCAATAACTGATTGAATATCGAAGGACTCTCCGTATACCCCTGTGGGATACGACACCATGCTAAAATACGCTGGCCAAACCTAAATGCAAAAATCGGCTGGCTATCATGATGCAATGGAATTGAGAAGAACGCATGACACAAATCAATCACTGTATACCACTCAGCATCATGTGGAATTTGATACAGAATCACTGATGGATTTGGCACAATAGGACAACATGCCACCACAATTTGATTAACTTTTCTCAGGTCTTGCACAATCCTGAACTTGCCATTGGGCTTTTTCAGTCCCATTATCGGTGAATTACACGGACTACTCAGTAGTTCTCTCAGCACTCCCTGCTGAATCATTTTCTCAATTATAGGAGTTATCCCTTCAATTATTTCTGGTGTCATTTTGTACTGAGGAATGTTAGGATATGTAATTCCCTCTTTCACTGCAATTTTCACTGGATCTACATTATTCATCAATCCCACATCCTCTCCTGTAAAATCCCAAACTGCTCTTTTCACTGTGTCTCTCAGCACTTGAGGCAAATCCTCCGGATTGAACACTGGAAATGCACCAATTAACTCATTTTCTCTATTTTCTAGAGTCATTCGGTAGAAAACATCATCATCTGGTGTCTCAAAAGCTATTCCATCTGGTGTACAAAAAATTGTACAATTCATTTTACACAATAGGTCCCTACCTAACAGGTTCACTGGACTCGTGTCACAGACAATAAATCTGTGCATGTCTGAAAATTTCCCTATCTGTACTCTTACTGGTTCAGTAAGACGTGTTCTGATTTGAGTATTGGCTACACCAACTACTTGGATTGCTTCATCCGAGAGAGGAAGATTTTTAACATCTGTTGACCTGACAGTTGATCTTGTCGCACCTGTGTCTACCAAAAAAGTAACACCCTCCTCATTTATTTTCCCATCCACAAATGGTCCTGCCTGGTCTATTTCTAGAGTTGCACCAAGTATGCACTCTTCTTCCTCTCCTCGGCACCGTCAATAATCACCTTCAGACTCACTCCCTTCACTCTTTAACAAGTACTGTTGTACTTTGTTAGTACGTCTCGGTTTGTTTACCTGCTCATCATTGAAGAATCCTGAGTCCTGATTGTACTTTTGTACCCCTCTATTCTGCGGTAAGGGCGGTTTTGGCTCTTGACTCTGCTGTCTCACAACTTTCTGCTGTTGTTGCTGCTGGTTATTCCCATCATTCTGCACCTGTTGATTTAAGGATTTACCCTCATTTAATGGTGGACTAGGACATTCCGATCTCCAATGTCCCAGTTGGCCACAGTTGTGACACGGGAACTTCTTTTTGGCTTCCTCAAGACTTCCCTTCCCTTTTCCTGCAAATCTCGGTCTATTTCCTCCATTATTTCCTGGATTATTTGCTTGTTCCACTAACTGTGCTTCCTGTCTTTCTGCAACTTTCACTTGTGCCCACATTGCTTTCTCTTTCAGCTTTCTTTGTTTTGCTTCAATTTCATCACTGAAGTATTTTGCATGTCTCAGAATCTCATCTACTTTTTTACTCTGCCAATCCACTGTGTGTTCATGAATTCTCTCACCAATTTCAGGTCTAAGACCATATACAAATCTGTATACAAAATGACTCAAATCTTTGTCACCCAGGTGTTCATCTCCACTGAATTGTTTAAAAGCCAGTATCAGCCTCTCGTAAAAAGCATGAACTGATTCTTTTGCTTCCTGTTGTGTTCGATCTATCTTAACCCAGTCTGTCTCTTTTGGAGGAACTTTACTCTTCAGGTATACCATCACCTGATCATACTTCCTCATTACTTCTGGATCTGGTGCCCCTGTTCTTGGATCTCTTGGATATTCCTCAGTAGGCCAACTCACAACTATTTTACACTCAGTCCACAAGTCTGCTGGAACAATTATATCAAACAGACTATTCAGGTCAACCCACAGCACTTTTGACAATTTCACAAACCTATCTACCTGCCTATACCACTCGACGGGCTTTTCTCTCAATCGAGGGAAATCATTCGTAAATGATAAAATATCCTGTCTGGTCCATGGAACATGTACATATCCTCCTCCAGGTATTTCTCTCATGGGATAATTCTCCACTGGTTTCTCCTTTTCTCTCACTGGAAATGCTGAATAAGTTGTTCTATCTTCAGATTCCTCTCTTTTCTTATACCACCTATCCTTCCACTTTTCTACATCACCCCATCTACGCAGTAATGCCACCATTTCTTTAATCTGTCCTGTTCTACCAGAAGTATTCAAATTCTCAATGTCTTTCTCAGTGAAATCCATCCTGTACGTTTTCTGTAAAGCTTTTACTCTATCAATGTCTATTCCTTGCTCATTTGCTATTGCTCTTAGTCTATCATGAGTATTTCTTGCTCTCCATGTTATGCTCTTGCACATAAACATTAATTCACCATCATGATGACTCTTCAGGATTTCTGTTGGAACTGTTCCTGTCACAAGCTCTTCTAATTCTATACGTAACTTAACCACATCAATAACTTGTGAATCCTTGTCCTTTTTCTGAAGAACCTTCATCCAATCATTCAAATCATCAACTGTTATTTCAGCAGTTTTTCTCACTGGAACCACTTTTTTCTGCGGTTCTAAAATTGGCATCCTTGAACAACTAGGTTCACTAACATCCAATAGTTCACTACATGTATCATGTCTGGTTTGTCTCAGGTCACTTCTCCCTGTTCTTTTATCTGAATCTCCTGAAGGACCAACTGAATTTGTCAAATCATTCCAAACATATGGAATCACCAGTCCATTTTCACCTGCTTTCTGTTTGTCAAACACGGGCATAACCGGACCTATAGTTACAGGCACTGTAACAGCTTCCAGATTCTTCGTTAACTCCCTAATTTTCTCAGTCAATTCTGTTGTTGTCTTTGCTAATTTTCTAGCATTTTCCTCACTACCTCGATTCTCTCTCTCCCTGAAAGAACTACTACCTCTTGATTCAGGTGTCATTTTTTCTTTCTCAACTGTATCTCTTATCGGAGAAACAACTGGTGTACTCTCATCTGGTTCTGGTCTATAGGGAGGTGGTCTCTTGTAAATCATGTCATTTAAGACCTCATCCTCATATTCTCCATACCTTCTCATATCTGACTCAGAAGCTCTTTCTGTCGAAGGAGCAGAAGCTTCAACTGTTCTCATTGGATATAATCCCTCTGTCATACTAGCATCTCGCCATCTTTTCATTCGATCATGATGTGTTTCACGATCATGTCTCCTCCCAAACATGTACCTATAATACCCTCCAGACCTTTGTTTTTCTCGGTCATGAACTTCCTCTTCCCATTCCACTAAAGCCTCGAACTGTGTAGGTCTCGGCTTCGGGTCTAAGCATAACATCTTTTCCCGTAAATTTCTCAACACGGCCAAATTAAATGAACCATGTTCTGGAAATGCTAGAACACCATCTTCTTTAGTATACCTAACCCAATTCTGCAACCATATACAGGTATGCAATCCATATTTCGCAGCCATGAAGGATGCAGGTGTTTTCGCTGGAGGTAGCAACTCACCCTCTCTTGTTTTAACCTCTTTATCCTTGGTAAACCACTTTTTAACTTTCCCAAAGAACGTTTTTTTCTTTTTCTCCTCTTGATAATACATTTTAGCAAGCGCTTATCAAACTCTCTACTCTCTCCGTATTATAAATATTCAATACGAGGTTCCCAACCAATAGCAGCGCGACTCACACTAACGCACCAATCCTGGAGCGTCTACGTCACTAAACAGCTCTTCCAATCCCTGCGCGACTCACACTAACGCACCAATCCTAGTGCGAACCCTATTCTGATTCACTATCCAATCAGTGCGCGGACCTTCTGATGTCAACAGTCGCTGCAGTCTCTGTCTCCTGTCTCTGTCACTCGTCTACCCCTCCTTTACAAAAAACTCTCAGTAGACTTCGTGTGTCAAAATTTCTACAAAATCTATTAGTTACAACATAAAAACATCTCCATTGTCTGCTTCGCTAACCACAGAATAGTAAAAGAGAGTCTATTTCTCAAGAATCAACAACTTTCATACATCGCATAACTGTTTCCTCTAGGACTTATCCAAAGAGTCTTACAGTCAATAAATGTATATGCATATGCATTCACGCACATTCACACGAGAAAAATATAGTACATGCACACAGAATCCTGCTTCTCGAGAACAGCACAACCTGTCTCTGTACAGAATTATAACTCAACAACTAAGCAGCTTACCTCTGCCCAGTTCCTCAAACAAGCTCAGAGAATACCTATTACTCCTCCCGCGATAAGCTTTAACGGCAATCCTTACGGATCCCTGGGACTTAAGACCAGAGTTTCATAGATAACCTTCACTATCATACACACTCCTTATATACCAGAAATATCTAATAGTAACATACGACGATGTCACTGATTCCGAACCCAGACAATGTGAACGCGCAACTTCAATTGTCACACGCAATTCCTTACAATCCCGTCTTTCCCGAGAGCAGCATATACACCTTCCTCTGCCCTACTACGGAACTGCTTCCAGCTTCCAAATTCCAGAAGCACTACATATAACTCAACATTACGACTCCAACATTTAATATTAGTACATATACCAACAACATCAAAATAAGTCAATAATCAATAAGCCAATATACAAGCAATCTTATCTTATCAGATCAAGACAACCATCTATAACCATCCTCTGCTACCAGAGAAATTGATAGAGATCAGGGTACCTAAAATAAACCCACTACCACGGATAGAGTAATTTCACAGTTACACGCACATACATTCATCATACGCTAGGGCCCATTTCACTAACATACGCTCAAATACTCTACCAGCATAAGACCTGTGGGAAGAAAACCCTGCATCTATATCTAGGACGATAGGACCTAATTATAGTGGTTATCCTTAATCATACTCTATACAATCTATACAACAATAATCAAAATGTACTCAATAATTGACAAGAAAGAATATTCAACACCATGTTTAAAAGTTATATTGTTTTATCTAAAATTAGTCAATGTAAAATCAATCAGAATAAATCATTTCTCATAGTTACCTATTCTAACTAAGTGTCAGAACGGGTCAGGACCAGTCTCTCGGTACAGTCTCTCGGGACAGAGTCCTCAGCATCGAACCTCAGCAACGCATGAAGGTGGCCAAAAGAGTGGGGAGAGCCCTCCCTAAACTAACAGTTTTTATAGTGAAAAATACAATAGAAACACACATAAAGTTGGCTGAATAAACTGTATCACTGAGCAGAACGAGAAGGAAGAAATGTAACTTTGCTACATCTGGAAATCTCCGCTCAGGAAAAGTCACAAGACGTAAACTACGGAACAGGAACCAAGGAAATAAAACATGTAACACTTTTAATCCGATTTCTCCTCGGCCATCGAGCCACAGTTCAGAGTTTCCCTCTAAGGCTCCTTTGTCCTTTGAGAAAGCCAAGGACACTTTCACTTTTCTTGGAGTACACCCAAAGCTGCTGCCGTCCTCATGGAAAATTTCATAGAAGGACCATGGTCAGTTGTCTTCGACCTTTTTCCAGCAGGGGTCTCTCTTGCCACATCACAGAAATATTCACTCGAGGCCAGGCTCTCAAAATCAGCCATCATGGATTAGGCCTCCATAGGCCACAATAGACCATCTCAATTTAAAAGAAATAAAAACAACGTTACTACAACATAATGATTAAACAGTGTTAACCCCACTAATACCCTTATGTGTATGCATTTATCCAGCTTTGCGACATAAAAAGCATTAATTCAGACAGCGTTTTGTGCTCAAAATAAATAGCACACAGCAACGTTTAAACATGAAAACTTGCACGTTATTGTAAATACAAGAACAGCACAAATAAGCTAACCCCATGTAACTTTCTCTTATGTTAGGACAAACGAGTTGATTAGTAAAACATACTTGCACAAGACAAATAATTAATTGTTAATTATTAATAAATTAATAAAACGCATAGACATGCCAGAGCTTCAAAAGCCCCAGAATTTTCTAAAAGAAAACTCTGCTCCAGCATTAGCTTCGCTTTTATTAGTGTTTTTCAAACTTTCCTGTACATAACATGCATATGTATGCATATATGTATATGTATGCATGCATACATTTGTATTTAAGAGAGGTAGAGAGTAGTAGAGAGAGATGGAGAGAGAGGTAGAGAGTTGAGAGTGAGTAGTATATAGTGAGCAGAAGAGAGTGAGTAGTAGAGTGAGTAGTAGAGAGTGAGTAGTAGAGAGTAGTAAAGAGTAGAGAGTAGTAGAGAGTGCGTGTAGAGTAGTAGAGAATGAGTAGTAGAGAGTGAGTAGTAGAGCATAGTAGAGTGAGTAGTAGAGAGTGAGTAGTCTAGAGTAATAGAGAGTGAGTAGCAGGGAGTGAGTAGTGGAGAGTAGGTAGTAGAGAGTGAGTAGTAGAGAGTAGGTAGTAGAGAGTGAGTGGTAGAGAGTGAGTAGTAGAGAGTGAGTAGTAGAGAGTAGTAGAGAGTGAGTAGTAGAGAGTGAGTAGAGTAATAGAGAGTGAGTAGTAGAGAGTAGTAGTGAGTAGGATAGAGTAGTAGAGAGTAGTAGAAAGTGATTAGTAGAGAGTAGTAGAGAGAGATTAGAGAGTGGTAGAGGTGAGTAGAGAGTAGTAGAGAATGAGTAGTAGAACCAAGCTTCTTCTGCCACTCAAAGTGCGTGCCATCAGAGCACATGACATGACGCATGACATTCCATGTGGCATCACAGGAAGTGACCTCACTGAAAATGATATCACAAAAGTGACATCAGATACTCAGATCTCACACATATGTTTATTAGGTACATCATGAGTACATTTAAGTTTTAACAAATGAGATTTGGAGTCGAGGTTGTGCCAAAAAAATGGCACAATCCTGATGCAAAATCTGGGCCTCAACGAATACATTTGTTTTAAGCCTGTCAAAGAAATTGGCAACAAGGAAAAGCATGGTAGTAGAAGTTCTGCCTAACTGGTTGCAAAGTCTGCGTTTTAAAATATTTTATGGGGTTAAGGCATCTGCTGCAGAGGTGCCCAGTAAATCTCTGGGAATAATAATAATGATGAGATAACTTTGGATCCTAACACATTTGTTGGAGAGTTCTGCGTTTTGTGTAGTCTCAAATTTGAATCAAAAAAGCATAGAAGATTATGTAGTCTCTTGCAAAACAATCACCCACTGTTCGAGATTTTTGCATCTCTATTTAGTTGCTACCTTCTTCAGGTTTGTTATTTATGATATCGCAACACACATGGTGTGCATTTTATACAATGTTATGGGCATTAATCTACCACTTAATTACACAATATTGCTCTGATATGTGTATGTTAACAGGTGCAAATGGAAAACGCTCTACAATATGTTTTTTTTTTAAAGTTGTCTCCTGCAAAGCATATCATGTAACATGCAGATAACAGATTTTTTAAATGTAGATAGGTAAGTGGGTTACTGCTTTTAACACACAGATGCTTTTGTTATTTGAAGTTAAATTGTAATCCTTCTATCTAGTGGACCACAATGAGCTATAAAGGGTATTTGACTCCTACACCTTGTAACCCTGACTCATGTAATGCACCTTGTTCATTGATTTACACACTTACATGATTTGATTGGAATGGATAATGTGTGTGTTATGTAAAGTGCTCGAACACACTGCATTTTGATAAGTAGCGCTATAAAAGAAATAAAATTGTGCTATTTATATTATTTGTCTAAATACTGGGATAGACCAACCCATCTAACATTCTTACAGTGCATGCATACACAACAAAGTAAAAAGCATGCATCTCTTAAGTACCTGTAAAAAGATAATCCATGTGCTTTTGTTTCCTTGCCAGTGCATTTGTGAGGTTCCAGGATGCCTCCAGTCCTATACTCAATCAAAAGGAGGCCTGATGGCCCTTTACTTCTGTCTTTATCTGTGCCCAGCTGGTGTTGAACCCTCTCCCTCCAGCCTCAACGTTGCTGCTGGGAATGGAAAGCAGACAAGGTGCAGATACTGCTAAACATGTCCCGGTATTTGAAAATTACTCTGGGACAAGTTCAACATATTTCTGTGGGGCCCAACTTCTTAGAAGAGTGGACGGCGCACACCCTGTGAAAATAGTGGGTGGACGCCGTGTACCCCCGACTCGTGCCATGACATAATCCCTAAGACAGGAGGTTCCACGCACCCCAGCCCTCTGAAGGCACTGCCAACCCCACTTTTCAATCAATGAGCACAACACTCGCACCCTCAAGCTCAGATTCACACTAGGGAAGCGTCACGAGGACACAGAGGATAAAGAGACCATTCACCTTCTGTTCAATTTCATTTCATGGTCACAACCGTTCCGACGCTTAAAATGTTAGCTCGACTCCCAGAACATTAGCGCGAAAAGAGACCTTCCTTTACTTCTCCAAGCATTTGTCTACTACCTACGACTTGCCATCTGACAATGCCACCATGCCCCTTTGTCAACTTAGACTACTGGACAACACCCAGTCGGACTGACCCCAGTTACAACTTGGCAAGCAGTAACAAGGGTAAAGGGGGGGTAAGGGGGGGGGATGAGTCACCTACAGCTGGGATTATAGTGGGGCATCGTGACAACCCTGCAGCCCGCTGCTGCTGTGTGGTCCCCAGATTTACGAGGAATACATCTTTCAACTACAACTGTCCTGTGTTTTACTGAGACAGACGCAAACCTGGGATATTCAGATCTCCATTAATGCACGCACTCTCACCTCTCGCACGTCTTGTAGGCACTCGAGCACGGCAAGGTTGTTGTTCCACGTCTTCCTTGGGCAGACACGGCTCACGTCTTGCCGGCAGGCCTCTTCATCAGACAGCTTCCATCCGCTGGGCCCACGCCTCACGGGGGACACGACGACTTGCGGCTGCTGTGGTTGTGGGGCCGCCGGCCCCCGGCTTTCCGGAAGTCTACTGCTATGCCATCCCCACGTACCCTCAAAGTCCACAACCCGCATAACAGCAGCAGCGCCCACAGCTCCATGTACTCTGCTGCACAACGACTTCGTGTTAGTGTAACTGGCGGCCATTCTGCAGTGTATTTGCCCCAGGATTTTTAAAGGGCGAAAAACAAAGAAACCATCAATACTCCCAAACCTTTGAGTTTAGATTTCAATATCTACTTGCAGCACGACTCTTAGATTTTCATAATGCCGTGGTTGAACCCACATTCCAATCTTAATGGTATGTGGTCACTATAATCGAAATAGAAAATTGTAGAAAATGCAACGGGCTCGCCATATTTGAACAAATCATATGTCTCCCAGGTGATATTTAAAATAATTATCTGTTACTGCCAGAGCGTAATGAAAGCAGTACAACTGAACAAGCGCTCGGCATTACATTTTTTTTTCCCTTTTTCTGCCGTCCCAGGCCTCGCCTGCTAAAAGGTTTCTTATCTTTATGGGGCCATGTGTTTGGCCCCATGAAGATAAGAAACCTTTTACGCCAGCAGTGAGTCGGGGCAGTCAGTCCAACTGGGAAGGCTCGAAAAGAGAAAAGTGTACGTCACTGGAAGCTCTTTTCCAATGGCTGGCCACCGTTTAGCATAAACGGTGATGCCAGCCAATGGAAAAGAGGGGTGGGGCTTAAACCCCACTAGTGAAACCTACCCTAACTCATTAAATCTCGCCAGCGAGACTGTGCATGTCTGCGCAGCCTACGCCAGGCGAGACCTAAAAACGACGTCCTTCTGACTCATCAGACAGGGCACGACAGACTGCTCCTTGGTCAGCAGCACCCAAAAAGGCGGCTCGATTCTTATCAGCTATTGAACTACCCAGCAAGTAACTACTACTGTTGTTTCCCTAAGGAATGTGTACATGTGTATGACGAGCTAACGCCTGCAATGTCTGCGGATTTATAAATCGTTTGTGAAACTCCGAACCCGTAAAGAGTATGCATGCTTCCAGGCACCTTCTGAATCCTCCACGGGTACCCTAGTGGGACTTTATACGAAAGAAAATTAAAAGGAATATATATGTACTGGAACATTTTAAGTCACGTCTTATCACCAGGAAAACGTTTTACCCTACGGAGAAGACCCTTCCTTTGTACCCTTTCCTACCTTATATATGAGAAAATGTGAGTGCCCCCCCGGAGCGCTCACATTTCCACTAGGGTGACCAACTGGCATGGGTGCAAATTCAGGACAGTGAGTGTAAAAATTCAGGACAAAGAGTCAAAATTCAGGACAAGAATTCATGACAAAGGGTCAAAATTCAGGACAAAATTTCAGGACAGACGGTCAAAATTCAGGAGAAAACTTCAGAACAAAAGGTATGTTTTACAGACTCATCAAAGCCATTGTGAGATGTAAAGCAACACTCATAGAATGTAGCTAATTGGGACCTGCAGTGCTGGACTAGAATGCAGTCCTCTGAGTGGCCAGCTTTATGTGTCAGATCCCTTCACGTATCCCATGTCGGTTCCGCTGGTGAGGACTGCTTTAGGGGCAAGTACATTACTGAGTGATGGATATGACCCATAGCAGACAGGTCTTGTGTGAGGGTAGGAGCATTAAGCAGGAAACAGGAGTTATTAACCAGCCTGCCTGAGCTATAATTGGCTGCAGATTGCTGAGCGTTATGGTATTGTGGGTCAGAGTGGTTAGATAGAAGGTGACATTAATATATAATGACCTGGCTAGTGTCTAGCCATGTATCAGCCATCCTTTTTTAACCTGTAATAGTATACTGCTTGTGCTGTTTCATTTCTGTGAGCTGTATAGTGCAGATTCTCACTGATGCACAGAGGTGTGCTACGAACTAGAAACTGTATACACTGTTAAGGCATAATTGAAGGGCTGTAGGAGACACTGTCTTTTACATACAGAACATTTTCTCTTGAATGGAAGCAAAATACCAACATGCTGTTTTACTGATAAGACTATATAGCACACAAATACTAATGTATGGAAATGTGGTTTCAGCAAATATGTATCATTTGAACATCACCAAGTAAAGTGTCTTGATTGTTTTGATCTTATTAAAACTGATTCCCACACACTTCTGAATTACAAACAAGTGGTCCATGTGTGGTTTTCTAACTGCTGATATGTTTGGAAACATTTGCACAGTTCATTTGCAGATATTTAAACGATGTGTGTTACAAACAAACTGACAGCTTACATCCTTGTTTTTGCACCCCCAAGATATTTTAGGAAAACATGGTGCATTCTACAACACATTTGTCATTATATATTAATTGTGTTAGCTTCTAAAGCTAAGTAAATGATGACTTTACTGTGCACCAGGATACAATTATTCCCTCACTATCAACCTCCAACAGTGCCTCTCATCTCTCCATAGCCACTCTCGCACATGTATTTTATTTGTTTTATAGTGCCTCTGATACCAGTGTAGGGTGCCAGAGCACTTTACAATCCACACACATACAGAGACAATGAATCATACGTGTGTAAATCAGTCTATAGAAAGTGTTACATAAGACAATGGGCACTACAAGGTGTAGGATGCATGTCACCTATACTGGTAGGCATTTTGTAAGAGTGTTTGGCTAGATGGCTAGATTACAATTGTAACTTATGAACTGCACAATAACCAAAGAATCTCAGTGACAAAAGCAGTAATCCACTGAGCTCTGCACATAAAATACTGTTCTTTGATATGCATGGTACACATTTTTTGCAGCAGGCATATTAATCCTCTGTGCTACTTTAGATGATTCAAAACTGCCACTAAACAAAACTCCCATCTCTCTCCAGCAGGTACATTAGTCACCAGAGTTATCATGACACTTTTATTGTTGCCTGAAAACGGCTGGATATACAAGGAACTTTGCAGTGCCAGCCACCAGTAACAACCCCCTCACCTTTCCAGCCTCCCAGGGAAACACCAGAAGCCATGTCCAGCCAGTCCAGCCATGCTGCCACCCTCCAATGGTGCCCCTCATCTTCACATAGACCCTCTCTCATGTGTATTTTTTTTTTAATAGTGCTACTCATCCGAAGTATGTATGGCATGGTGTCAGAGTGCGTTACATCACACGCAAATTTTATAGGGACAATGACTCATAAGGGAAGCAGCCTTTACAACGCCGCTGTTTCCCCACATACCATTACAGTGCAAGCATTACCACGCATGCGTTGTAACAACATGTAGTCATTACTACGCATTTTTTTACAACGCATGTGTTTTTACAATACATGCCTTTACAACAAATTTTATTGTAAAGGTATGAGTGGTAAAAGCACATAACTTGTAAAAAAATATAGTATCCACGATATTTCACTTGTATGAACGGCTCCCGGGGATGTTATATGGTGGCTCCCAACTTCGTAGAGCTTCCCTGACTTAATTGCCTGCCTCCTAAACTTTAGGACGAACAGGGCTGTAGGCACGCTTTGCTATAGCTCAAAAGAAATGTAAGACGGTATGTTGTGCAACATATTATTACCTAACAGACGAATCCTGTCCCAACTAAGCCGCAGTACCATGTCTGCTATTATCAGAGGAAACTGGTCATCAAACTGCGCCACGTGATACCTCTTATCCCAGAAAGCAAGTAATCATCTGCTTGTCGACCTCAAGTCATTCTTTAGCCAGAATCTCCTTGATGACGTCATGCTATGGTAAGTCATCCACCACTGAGGTACTATACTGGGAATAAAAGCCATCATGCACCAAAGACTTAGGATCAAATCCCAGGACCTCACGAATATGGGCCAACATGTCCAAAAAGACTTTACCCACGATATATTTCCCCTTTGGGAAACTGTCCAAATCCTCATCCTCATCATCCTTCAACCTCTTCGCAGAAGGCTCATTTAATGCAGCCTGAACTGCAGAATTAATTAAATCCTGCAGATCTGACCTAGAGATCTGTAATAGGCCATCTTCCTTCAGTTACTGCACGTTTCCTCTTGGAAACAGAATTAGCGGGCATTAGGACTGACTCCTCATCCCACATGGTAGCATAACAGGAGCAGAAAGCCATTGAGGAAGTGCCCAGGGATCACTTCCTATATATACCATCTCTTAGCAACCAAAACTCAAAACCCACAAGACATGGAATGCTAAAAGGCAGCCCTGCCTCCTCCCCCACAGCCACATACACAAATGAAGGGCCGCTGGAGCGAGGTGCTGCTGGAACCACCCGAGCCAAGCAAATGCGCGGGGAGTGCGTCGGGAGCTGAGCAGGCGCGACCTACTGATATACCAGTAAAGTCAGCACACGAGGAAACACAAAATTAAAAGTACACAAACACCCAGTGAAATTGAATTTAAAAACATTTACTGTATCACGAAGAAACAAACCTAGCGTTCCAACAGCATGCTCGTCAGACAGGGAAAAAAACAGGCATATCAATTATATTGTAGAAATGAAAAAAATAGTAGCGTTTTATTTGGCCTGTCGGAAGGCGGGATTGCCTCACTTATGTAAGGACTGGGACGAGGAGGACATATGAGAGGGTAAACCATTTTCAAACTGGCGAAGTACCAAGTCTGCTATTATCGGGGATGGCCACCACCATGTGCAATGCAATTTGAAATGTCCACTCCACACACTGCAAACCTCTCTATCGAGTGTAGGTGTGATGTGTTAAGATGGGGCATGTATCGCTGCTGCTCCAAGATAACCGGAGAGAGAACGCAGCAAAGAAAAGAATAGTCTTTGATTGTTGGTGCCAGAGGTCAGTGTGAGTGGGATGGGGGGGCAGGACGTGCCCATTCTTTTTTAGTTTATTAAACTCAGTTCCCCTACTTTTTGTGAAAAGAGAACCATCCCAGGATGGTTACTTCCGATACATTCAGATAGTTAAAAATACTTCATCCGAAGTGTCATTCAGGGAGTCTCCTGTGCTGTAAAGCCGAAGGCGGACAGACAGCTAATCAAGAAGCAGCTTTCTTCCTAAGGCGCCTGCTTGCCTAAAAGAAATGCAAATGTGCACAACTGGTGAATCTGCAAATGTAAAGGGTGCTTGGGAGAGGTACTGGCTTTAATTGATGCTTGGGACAGGAACTGGCTTTAATTTATGCAATCACTTGAAGCTTTGTGATGACAAAGATTTCTTCTTTTTGAGTGGTAGGGCAAGGGAGTTCCCAACTGAGCTGTGTAGTGCTTGCTTTTAAGGTACATTTATATAAAACAAAATTGCAATATGTGCAGTCTGGGCATCACTAAAATCTACATTTTGGAAGCACTATTTTTCCTTAAACGTTTTTGCAAATTTGGAACAGTCTATCTTCTACTGTGCGTAATGCAAGTTTAAAATAATGACTCACAGTGGGCCGACCAAACAGTCAGGGCCCACAGCATTGGGGTAGCCACTCCTCCCCTGCTTTCCAGCAGACCAGATCACCCGCCTGCCCCCAAACAGGCACTTCTGCTTTCTCGCAGTGCGAGAAGCAGAAACATAAAATTGTAGTTTTACCATTTTATGTTTCTGCTTCTCGCATTGTGAGAAAGCAGTGGAGCGAGTGACCTCTGCCCTAATGGAGGAGCTGGTCCTGAGTTTGTATGACCCTGGCTGACATCTCCACAAAGTCTCACCTTTTGCTCAATACCGATGCCACTTCTAATCTGTTGTTTTTGCACTTCTAATCCGACCACACTGACCACTGCCCAAACATTGACCACAGCTAGGCGCAGACCACAAAAGAGGCTCTGCCCTAATTGCTGACCCCTTATAATACCCCGTGGCCTTCACCCCATCTAATCCTGATGCTGCGCGACAATAAACAGAGGGAGGGACCCTCTCTACTCGTGGTAGGCCGACTGGGATACACTGCCCATCCGATTCTAGCAGGGGTGCAACACAAAGAACCTGTCTCCCCTGATGCTGCCCTGCAGGCGAAGTGGACAGCTGCAGCTGCTGGGACCTTCCAGCAACCCAAACCTTGGCCAGCTGGGCCTCATTCAGCTCCGGTTCACTCCCCACTGACAGCCTGAGATCCCGAGAAAGCCTCCTCCGGCTTCAAATGATGTGGGCTCCTCCCCAATGGTGGGACTGGTCTTCTCCCTAGTGACCCCTGCAGGAGGATAGGGACACTGCCCATTCCGCTTGGTGCTCTCCCGCCCCTCCGCCTCGTTACAGCCTGTGAGGTTGAATGCATTGGCTCCGGCTAGCATCACCCATCACAGTATCACACTGCCAGATGCAGTGTTGCCTCTGCCATGAGAGTGCAAAGCCACCCGCTATGAGCCATCTAGCCTCCCTGCCAGACCGTATGCAATGGGGTCCGCAGGCAGGCCGATGGTCTCCCTGGCTTCCTCCATTCCTTCCACTGAAAGATTAAACAACAGGGACTAGCTCCCTTTATAGGACACCCCCGGCACTGAAGGAATTCAACCACCGGACGAAAATGGGTGTTCTTCCCAGTAACGCCGGAATGACCCCTGTGAACGCCGCTTTAGACCCCGTATCAGGTTTGTGCAATACACTACTTGGAGGTTTGTGGGATATTACGTCATTTGGGAAACCTGTTAAACTTCATGAAATTCTTCCTACATTCCAAGCTTCGCAATAATAACTGATCCGACAAAACGCTAAGGCCCTGTGGGTGCTGAAAAGAGGGATGCAGGCAGACTGTATCCCGTCAGGAAAGGCGAGGAGCGCCGCCGCGAGGAATGCGCCCTCGCAAGGTTATCAGCAAGGGTCTTACTGGAGCGGAGCAGCTTTGAGTCCGGGCTGAGCGCTCCCCCGGTCTAGTGGGAGGGTCCTCGGCGGCACCCAGCGCCTTATCAACAAGATACAAACACAAGCATTGAAAATGCCATCGGTCTCGCCCTCGTTTAAGTTTAAGCAATTCTGTTTGTAATTAGGCGGCGTTTTAGCTTCGCTTTTATTAGTGTTTTTCAAACTTTCCTGTACATAACATGCATATGTATGCATATATGTATATGTATGCATGCATACATTTGTATTTAAGAGAGGTAGAGAGTAGTAGAGAGAGATGGAGAGAGAGGTAGAGAGTAGAGAGTGAGTAGTATATAGTGAGCAGAAGAGAGTGAGTAGTAGAGTGAGTAGTAGAGAGTGAGTAGTAGAGAGTAGTAAAGAGTAGAGAGTAGTAGAGAGTGCATGTAGAGTAGTAGAGAGTAGTAGAGAATGAGTAGTAGAGACTGAGTAGTAGAGTGAGTAGTAGAGAGTGAGTAGTCTAGAGTAATAGAGAGTGAGTAGCAGAGAGTGAGTAGTGGAGAGTAGGTAGTAGAGAGTGAGTAGTAGAGAGTAGGTAGTAGAGAGTGAGTGGTAGAGAGTGAGTAGTAGAGAGTGAGTAGTAGAGAGTAGTAGAGAGTGAGTAGTAGAGAGTGAGTAGAGTAATAGAGAGTGAGTAGTAGTGAGTAGGATAGAGTAGTAGAGAGTAGTAGAAAGTGATTAGTAGAGAGAGAGTAGAGAGTGGTAGAGGTGAGTAGAGAGTAGTAGAGAATGAGTAGTAGAACCAAGCCTCTTCTGCCACTCAAAGTGCGTGCCATCAGAGCACATGACATGACGCATGACATTCCAGGTGGCATCACAGGAAGTGACCTCACTGAAAATGATATCACAAAAGTGACATCAGATACTAAGATCTCACACATATGTTTATTAGGTACATCATGAGTACATTTAAGTTTTAACAAATGAGTACATTTAAGTTTTAACAAATGAGATTTGGAGTCGAGGTTGTGCCAAAAACATGGCACAATCCTGATGCAAAATCTGGGCCTCAACGAATACATTTGTTTTAAGCCTGTCAAAGAAATTGGCAACAAGGAAAAGCATGGTAGTAGAAGTTCTGCCTAACTGGTTGCAAAGTCTGCGTTTTAAAATATTTTATGGGGTTAAGGCATCTGCTGCAGAGGTGCCCAGTAAATCTCTGGGAATAATAATAATGATGAGATAACTTTGGATCCTAACACATTTGTTGGAGAGTTCTGCGTTTTGTGTAGTCTCAAATTTGAATCAAAAAAAGCATAGAAGATTAAGTAGTCTCTTGCAAAACAATCACCCACTGTTCGAGATTTTTACATCTCTATTTAGTTGCTACCTTCTTCAGGTTTGTTATTTATGATATCGCAACACACATGGTGTGCATTTTATACAATGTTATGGGCATTAATCTACCACTTAATTACACAATATTGCTCTGATATGTGTATGTTAACATGTGCAAATGGAAAATGCTCTACAATATGTTTTTTTTGTTAAAGTTGTCTCCTGCAAAGCATATCATGTAACATGCAGATAACAGATTTTTTAAATGTAGATAGGTAAGTGGGTTACTGCTTTTAACACACAGATGCTTTTGTTATTTGAAGTTAAATTGTAATCCTTCTATCTAGTGGACCACAATGAGCTATAAAGGGTATTTGACTCCTACACCTTGTAACCCTGACTCATGTAATGCACCTTGTTCATTGATTTACACACTTACATGATTTGATTGGAATGGATAATGTGTGTGTTATGTAAAGTGCTTGAACACACTGCATTTTGATAAGTAGCGCTATAAAAGAAATAAAATTGTGCTATTTATATTATTTGTCTAAATACTGGGATAGACCAACCCATGTAACATTCTTACAGTGCATGCATATACAACAAAGTAAAAAGCATGCATCTTTTAAGTACCTGTAAAAAGATAATCCATGTGCTTTTGTTTCCTTGCCAGTGCATTTGTGAGGTTCCAGGATGCCTCCAGTCCTATACTCAATCAAAAGGAGGCCTGATGGCCCTTTACTTCTGTCTTTATCTGTGCCCAGCTGGTGTTGAACCCTCTCCCTCCAGCCTCAACGTTGCTGCTGGGAATGGAAAGCAGACAAGGTGCAGATACTGCTAAACGTGTCCCGGTATTTGAAAATTACTCTGGGACAAGTTCAACATATTTCTGTGGGGCCCAACTTCTTAGAAGAGTGGACGGCGCACACCCTGTGAAAATAGAGGGTGGACGCCGTGTACCCCCGACTCGTGCCATGACATAATCCCTAAGACAGGAGGTTCCACGCACCCCAGCCCTCTGAAGGCACTGCCAACCCCACTTTTCAATCAATGAGCACAACACTCGCACCCTCAAGCTCAGATTCACACTAGGGAAGCGTAACGAGGACACAGAGGATAAAGAGACCATTCACCTTCTGTTCAATTTCATTTCATGGTCACAACCGTTCCGACGCTTAAAATGTTAGCTCGACTCCCAGAACATTAGCGCGAAAAGAGACCTTCCTTTACTTCTCCAAGCATTTGTCTACTACCTACGACTTGCCATCTGACAATGCCACCATGCCCCTTTGTCAACTTAGACTACTGGACAACACCCAGTCGGACTGACCCCAGTTACAACTTGGCAAGCAGTAACAAGGGTAAAGGGGGGGTAAGGGGGGGGATGAGTCACCTACAGCTGGGATTATAGTGGGGCATCGTGACAACCCTGCAGCCCGCTGCTGCTGTGTGGTCCCCAGATTTACGAGGAATACATCTTTCAACTACAACTGTCCTGTGTTTTACTGAGACAGACGCAAATCTGGGATATTCAGATCTCCATTAATGCACGCACTCTCACCTCTCGCACGTCTTGTAGGCACTCGAGCACGGCAAGGTTGTTGTTCCACGTCTTCCTTGGGCAGACACGGCTCACGTCTTGCCGGCAGGCCTCTTCATCAGACAGCTTCCATCCGCTGGGCCCACGCCTCACGGGGGACACGACGACTTGCGGCTGCTGTGGTTGTGGGGCCGCCGGCCCCCGGCTTTCCGGAAGTCTACTGCTATGCCATCCCCACGTACCCTCAAAGTCCACAACCCGCATAACAGCAGCAGCGCCCACAGCTCCATGTACTCTGCTGCACAACGACTTCGTGTTAGTGTAACTGGCGGCCATTCTGCAGTGTATTTGCCCCAGGATTTTTAAAGGGCGAAAAACAAAGAAACCATCAATACTCCCAAACCTTTGAGTTTAGATTTCAATATCTACTTGCAGCACGACTCTTAGATTTTCATAATGCCGTGGTTGAACCCACATTCCAATCTTAATGGTATGTGGTCACTATAATCGAAATAGAAAATTGTAGAAAATGCAACGGGCTCGCCATATTTCAACAAATCATATGTCTCCCAGGTGATATTTAAAATAATTATCTGTTACTGCCAGAGCGTAATGAAAGCAGTACAACTGAACAAGCGCTCGGCATTACATTTTTTTTTCCCTTTTCCTGCCGTCCCAGGCCTCGCCTGCTAAAAGGTTTCTTATCTTTATGGGGCCATGTGTTTGGCCCCATGAAGATAAGAAACCTTTTACGCCAGCAGTGAGTCGGGGCAGTCAGTCCAACTGGGACGGCTCGAAAAGAGAAAAGTGTACGTCACTGGAAGCTCTTTTCCAATGGCTGGCCACCGTTTAGCATAAACGGTGATGCCAGCCAATGGAAAAGAGGGGTGGGGCTTAAACCCCACTAGTGAAACCTACCCTAACTCATTAAATCTCGCCAGCGAGACTGTGCATGTCTGCGCAGCCTACGCCAGGCGAGACCTAAAAACGACGTCCTTCTGACTCATCAGACAGGGCACGACAGACTGCTCCTTGGTCAGCAGCACCCAAAAAGGCGGCTCGATTCTTATCAGCTATTGAACCCCCAGCAAGTAACTACTACTGTTGTATCCCTAAGGAATGTGTACATGTGTATGACGAGCTAACGCCTGCAATGTCTGCGGATTTATAAATCGTTTGTGAAACTCCGAACCCGTAAAGAGTATGCATGCTTCCAGGCACCTTCTGAATCCTCCACGGGTACCCTAGTGGGACTTTATACGAAAGAAAATTAAAAGGAATATATATGTACTGGAACATTTTAAGTCACGTCTTATCACCAGGAAAACGTTTTACCCTACGGAGAAGACCCTTCCTTTGTACCCTTTCCTACCTTATATATGAGAAAATGTGAGTGCCCCCCCGGAGCGCTCACATTTCCACTAGGGTGACCAACTGGCATGGGTGCAAATTCAGGACAGTGAGTGTAAAAATTCAGGACAAAGAGTCAAAATTCAGGACAAGAATTCATGACAAAGGGTCAAAATTCAGGACAAAATTTCAGGACAGACGGTCAAAATTCAGGAGAAAACTTCAGAACAAAAGGTATGTTTTACAGACTCATCAAAGCCATTGTGAGATGTAAAGCAACACTCATAGAATGTAGCTAATTGGGACCTGCAGTGCTGGACTAGAATGCAGTCCTCTGAGTGGCCAGCTTTATGTGTCAGATCCCTTCACGTATCCCATGTCGGTTCCGCTGGTGAGGACTGCTTTAGGGGCAAGTACATTACTGAGTGATGGATATGACCCATAGCAGACAGGTCTTGTGTGAGGGTAGGAGCATTAAGCAGGAAACAGGAGTTATTAACCAGCCTGCAGGAGCTATAATTGGCTGCAGACTGCTGAGCGTTATGGTATTGTGGGTCAGAGTGGTTAGATAGAAGGTGACATTAATATATAATGACCTGGCTAGTGTCTAGCCATGTATCAGCCATCCTTTTTTAACCTGTAATAGTATACTGCTTGTGCTGTTTCATTTCTGTGAGCTGTATAGTGCAGATTCTCACTGATGCACAGAGGTGTGCTACGAACTAGAAACTGTATACACTGTTAAGGCATAATTGAAGGGCTGTAGGAGACACTGTCTTTTACATACAGAACATTTTCTCTTGAATGGAAGCAAAATACCAACATGCTGTTTTACTGATAAGACTATATAGCACACAAATACTAATGTATGGAAATGTGGTTTCAGCAAATATGTATCATTTGAACATCACCAAGTAAAGTGTCTTGATTGTTTTGATCTTATTAAAACTGATTCCCACACACTTCTGAATTACAAACAAGTGGTCCATGTGTGGTTTTCTAACTGCTGATATGTTTGGAAACATTTGCACAGTTCATTTGCAGATATTTAAACGATGTGTGTTACAAACAAACTGACAGCTTACATCCTTGTTTTTGCACCCCCAAGATATTTTAGGAAAACATGGTGCATTCTACAACACATTTGTCATTATATATTAATTGTGTTAGCTTCTAAAGCTAAGTAAATTATGACTTTACTGTGCACCAGGATACAATTATTCCCTCACTATCAACCTCCAACAGTGCCTCTCATCTCTCCATAGCCACTCTCGCACATGTATTTTATTTGTTTTATAGTGCCTCTGATACCAGTGTAGGGTGCCAGAGCACTTTACAATCCACACACATACAGAGACAATGAATCATACGTGTGTAAATCAGTCTATAGAAAATGTTACATAAGACAATGGGCACTACAAGGTGTAGGATGCATGTCACCTATACTGGTAGGCATTTTGTAAGAGTGTTTGGCTAGATGGCTAGATTACAATTGTAACTTATGAACTGCACAATAACCAAAGAATCTCAGTGACAAAAGCAGTAATCCACTGAGCTCTGCACATAAAATACTGTTCTTTGATATGCATGGTACACATTTTTTGCAGCAGGCATATTAATCCTCTGTGCTACTTTAGATGATTCAAAACTGCCACTAAACAAAACTCCCATCTCTCTCCAGCAGGTACATTAGTCACCAGAGTTATCATGACACTTTTATTGTTGCCTGAAAACGGCTGGATATACAAGGAACTTTGCAGTGCCAGCCACCAGTAACAACCCCCTCACCTTTCCAGCCTCCCAGGAAAACACCAGAAGCCATGTCCAGCCAGTCCAGCCATGCTGCCACCCTCCAATGGTGCCCCTCATCTTCACATAGACCCTCTCTCATGTGTATTTTTTTTTTAATAGTGCTACTCATCCGAAGTATGTATGGCATGGTGTCAGAGTGCGTTACATCACACGCAAATTTTATAGGGACAATGACTCATAAGGGAAGCAGCCTTTACAACGCCGCTGTTTCCCCACATACCATTACAGTGCAAGCATTACCACGCATGCGTTGTAACAACATGTAGTCATTACTACGCATTTTTTTACAACGCATGTGCTTTTACAATACATGCCTTTACAACAAATTTTATTGTAAAGGTATGAGTGGTAAAAGCACATAACTTGTAAAAAAATATAGTATCCACGTCGTTGTGAGAAAACAGAGGCTCTTCCGTTTCCTCACAACACCGTGCACCGCCCCTCAGACGACCAAAGGTAACCAGGAACCACGAGGAGAGATAGGAACTACAAGGAGAGAGAGGTAAGGGGAATTGGGATTGGCATGGAGGTTACTTTTTTAGGGTAAAAGGTGGTCGGTTGGGGGTGTGTGTCATGCAGGGTACTGTTTTAGAGTTTAGGGTAGGGTCGGGGGGTCGTGCAGGGTAGTGTTTTAGGGTAGGGAGAGGACTGGGGGTCGGGGAGGAGGGTCATGTAGGGTAGTATTTTAGAGTAAGGAGAGGACTTGGGGTCTGGGGGTGTCGTGCTTGGTAGTGTTTTAGGGTTTATGGTAGGGTCGGCGGGTCGTGCAGGGTACTGTTTTAGGGTAGGGAGAGTACTGGGGTCGGAGGAGGGTCATGCAGAGGGAAGTGTTTTAGGGTTTAGGGTAGGGTCGGGGTGGTGCAGGATAGTGTTTCAGTGTAAGGAGTAGACTGGGGGTTGGGGGAGGGTCGTGCAAGGATAGTGTTGTAGGGTTTAGGGTAGGGTCGGGTGTCGTGCAGAGTAGTGTTTTAGGGTAGGGAGAGGACTGGGGGTTGGGGGGAGGGTCATGCAGGCTAGTGTTTTAGGGTTTAGGGTAGGGTTGTGGGGTCGTGCAGAGTAGTGTTTTAGTGTAAGAAGTGGACTGGGGGTCGGGGGAGGGTCGTGCAGGGAAGTGTTTTAGGGTAGGGAGAGGAATGGGGGTTGGGGGAGGGTCGTGCAGGGGTGGTGTTTTAGGGTAGGGATTGGAGGTTCGGGGGTCGTGCAGTGGTGCTAAATTAGGGTTTAGGGTAGGGCAGGATAGTGTAACTTACCTTAAATACTTTTACCAAGAGTATACCTTTACCACGCATGCCGTTGCATTGTAATGCAATGCATGGTAAAGGCATATTCGTGATAAAAGTATGCATTGTAATGGTAGGTCGTGGTGAATGACTAAGCGTAATAATACCCGCGTTGTGAAGACGCACGTGGGATTAGTACACGTTGTAACATGTCATATTCGACTCATAAATGTGAAAGGCAGTTTATAGGAAATGTTGCTTAAGACAATGAGGGCTACAAGGTGTAAGAGTCAGATGTCATCCATATTGGTAGGCAGTGGCATAGCGTGACTGGGGTCACAGGGGAAGTTGCCCTGGGTGCAATATTCTTAAGGGTGCAGCATTTTAAAAGAAAAAATAATTGTGGTGGAAGGGACTCGAGTCACATCGGTGCTGTTGTCTGCAAGTGCAGGTTATGTTGTCTTTCCCGCCTATGCCCGCAGAATGGCTGCCCAGAGCAGTGCCATCACTCATCTCTCATGGCCTCTGGGCAGGTGGAGGGCTGCTCGTGCTGCTTCCTGGTGGCATGGGAGCAGTGCCGCCCAGTGGCACAGCAGCAGAACATCTTTTGTGGTACCACGGTACAAGGATTTTGTTTCTGCTTATTTGGCAGGCAGAAGGAGAATTTCAAGCCTGTGTTCCGAGCTTGCTGCCGGACATTATATGTTGGTTTGAGATGGCGGGTTGAGACACCTGGGGGTGTGGCATTCATTAATTCTTTCATCCATCATTCAGTCTTTCGCCATTCATTCTGTCCTTCCATGTGTGCTCATCCATATCCAAACCTATCCAACCATTTCCAAACCTATCCATCATCTATTCTTCCATCCATCATTTCACTCATCCCTCCCTCCTTACACTCTTTCACTCATGCATCCATCATCCATCCTTTCACCCTTCTATCCTTTCCCTCATCCACTCACACTTCCACCCATTCAACCATTTACCCTTTTACCCATCCAGCAATCCTTTCACTTACTCATCCATCCATCCACTCAGTCACTCATCCGTCCATTTGTCCATCTGTTCACCATTTCGCTCATCCATCCTTTCTTGCAGGTCTTTACCCTCCCTTTCACTCATCTATGCATTCCTTCACTCATCCATCCTTACATCCTTCTTTTCACTCATCCATACACCCATTCGCCCATCCATCCTGTCACTCATCCGTCAATACTTTCACTCATCCAACCATCCTCCCTTTCTCTCTCCATTCCCCTTTCACTTAGCTATCCCTTCACCCATCCATCCACCCACCCATCCATCCGCTCTTCCACTCATGAATCCATCCATTGACCCTATCACTCATCCATCCTTTCACTCATCCATCCTTTCTCTGTCATCCATCCACCCTTTCACTCATCCATCTATCCATCCTTTTGCCCATATACCTTTCCTTTCCCTTTCACTCACTCATCCATCCTTACATGCACTATTTCACTCATTTGTCCATTCATTCACCCTTTCACTTATCAATTCATCAATCTATCCATCATTTCACTCATCCATCCATCCTTTCACTCATTCATCCATCCTTTCACTCTTCCATCCACCCTTTTACTAATCCATCCACCTTGTTACCCATACATTCACCATTCCACCCATGCATCCACCATTCCACCCATACATCTATTTAGTTACCCTTCTCTCATCCATCCTTACACTCACTCATCCATCCATTCTTTTTCTCACTATCCATCTATTCACCCTTTCACTCATCCATTCATCCTTTCACTAATCCATCCAGCCATTCACCCATTGCTTCACTTACTTACTCACCCACCTTTTCACATTAATTATGAGCGGAGCCTCTGTCTGCAGAGCTGCAGACAGAAAAGGCCCATCAAGAACTCCTCACCCCCACCTTCCACTGTAGTTTCTAATGCAAGGGGTGGGGTGGGGGAGGGTTCACTATGCCCCTGCACATAGACAATCTGACTACTTTGAAGTTATGAGTCTTGCATGATGCACAGTTGCACGATGTGAGGTGACTGTGACATGGTGTTGTTTTAAGTGGGTTGAAAAATATTGGGAGTCTCTCCAAAGGGCATGTCCGATGTAATTAAGGGTGTGGCTTAAAACACAGTAGCTACAAATCTTTACTTACCATAGTGTGCTACTCGACTGGTATTCTGCTACTTCTGTTATTGCATCCAGATATATAATACATTACACCTACAACAAGCCAGGACTAGTGTATTTGTCGATGGTTGTTAGTTGCATAAAATAAAAAAGCAGTAACTATGGCTTCCTTGTACATAATATTGAAACTGCTTCAGTTCTAAAATGATGAGACTGTGAAAGAATTATAACCCCTTCTTTTTAACTTCTTTTGCTGGCTTCTTTTCATAAACTGGATTCTGTACATTCCTTCCATCTGGTGAGATGCAACATTTTTCTTTATGTATGATTAAAACAGGATGCCCTGCCCAAGACAGAGGCAGGAGGAGGCCACCGCGTGCTTTAAGAGCCCAGACTGGTCCGTTGTCATTCTGTATGTGACAATCATCAGCCTCATACAGAATGACAATGGCCGGGGTGGGGCTGCTCTTGTGCTCAGAGGAAGAGTGCGAGGTGTCCCCATCGAGGACCTGAGGCTTCTCGTAGGGGAACACCGCTTCTCCCTGCTATGCCCAAAATTACGGACAATAGGCATCCGTAAAAGGAATCATCATGGACAATGGACATGAGATCCAAATCACGGACGGTCCGTGAAATTTACGGACTGGTGGTCACCCTAATTTCCACGTAGTTCCGTTTGCTCGCACTCATAGACCGACCTGTAAGCATGAATGTGCCATGTTTGTTTGATGTGACCCAGAATTAGAATTCAAACCCACAGATCATTTTTTTTACACGTGCATTCTACAAACAATCCTTTGTGAATTATACTCTAAATGTGCAAAAGAAAAAAAGAATGGGCATATGTATTTGATGTTGCACGTATGGAAGTAAACCACACTCTCTCTTTTTTTTCTGTTCACTTTGTGTTCCCCTGTCATCTTAAGTGAATATTTGCTTAGGCTGCCCCTACTCCAACCCCCCTCTCTTAGCTCCCTCCTTCACTTCTTTGCTGCTTCATTTTCTCTTCCCTCGTTGCAGGCCACTCTGCGTCCAGCTCTGAGTCCTTCTAGATACAATCACGACAGGCGCACAATCCTAGCCACAAGGGAGCAGAGCGCTTTACATGGTAGGAGCCATACTAGGCGAAGGTACTGGGTTCTTCTGGCCCTGGGGGACTATTTAATGCATCACGATCCAGTGTTTTTTTAAAGAGGTGTGCCTTCAACTGTTTCCTAAACTGAAGGAGGGCAAGGTTGGTCCTGATGGAGACAAGGACATCCTACTGTCTTTTCAGCGATAGCGCTACGAGTGCAAGACTAGGTCGAATGTGGGTTTGGCCCAGTAGGTTTTCCACTTTCAAGCAATGAACTGATGGAGGACTCAATACCAACATGAGGGTTTGTGAAATCCTGCACTTTATCATGCTATTCTATGTTTTGTAATGTTATACTGTGGACTGAAATAGTTTAAATATGGTGTCAGAACCCCTTTCAGAGGGCTGCGGGGCACACAGAGGCTACTGGGGACTTTTACTCCTGATGTCCCAGGGCCCGACCTACTATGGACCCTGAGCAACTCGGCGATGTACCCCGTCTGCACTTGACGCCCAGTGGGGGTAGGGCGGAGTGTAGATACAAGTGAGTGAACACAACCTATTACCCAAAGTGCACATAGTACCAAAATAAATCAAGGTCTAGTTAAATACTTAATTTAAAAAGAAAAATAAGTATTTTATTTCTACCGCTACACATTCAAAGGAATAACAACAGTCATGAGCAATAACACATCCCCTGAAAGTCGGGGCTCTAGTAGCTGTCATGCAAATCCCTGTCCAACCCTGTTACTTATAACGTGGTTGGGGTTTTTCACCATTCACTGGTGGCTGCATCCAGGGAAGGCTCACTAGTAGGCTGCACTTTAGAGTTCCCCTTTGGCTATGTAAGAATTACTCAAAAGTGTCTATGGAGCCGCAGCACCATATGCAGCGAGTTCCCCGGTGCCCCACAGGCCCAGTTTTATTCGCACCCTCTCTGACGGTATGGAAGCGTTCCACGTTGCAGCAAGTGCCCTCTCTGCGGGCTCTCACAAGTCCTGACCCCATTCGGCAAAGTCAGGCTGCTTGTGGTGCATGCGGCAGTTCCCACCCACTTGCTCACGGAGTCCTCTTGGTAGGGCTCCCTACTGGACCTCGCTCCCTCCAACGCTCTTCTTTTCCACACAAGGCGTACTTGTCTTGACAAGCAGGCAGGTGCTGGTGCTCCAGCACCCAAGGCAGGTGAGTGATGTCCCCACACCCAGCAGGGAGACCAGCAGGCCTTTGCCACCAGTCCTCGTCACCGGCAGGAGTCCTGCATAGCCTCTCCTTCTCACACCACCTCTCTGGCTGCTTGGCAGATGATACAGGTTGGGGTCTGTACATTTCTTTCTTATAGTTCATTTACAAACACCAAATATGAATTAGGGTCTGAGTCTTTGAAGTTTTATGTTGGGGTTCTTCCTCTTTCGCTTTTCTCTATTGTACCAGGGTGTGCTATTTGCAAACACACACTGCCAGCGCACACACTCACCATGTGGACACTGCACAACACTGCATCGTTCAGCATTCTGCTTCTATCCAGGGGCGTAACACAGGCCCCCGCAGCACGGGGGGCCCCAGCGCTCCAGGGGCCCCCTCTGCGGCCGTGCAGCCAGCAACCACCTCGAACTACACACATCCTTCTAGGATGGGAGTTTGTTACCTAACTTACCTAAAGCTCGACGTAGTTGCACGCGCAGCCTCATCATAAATGCACGATCTTCACCCACTTTGCGCAATTGAAAGTGCGCGTGAGGTGAGGAGGCAGCTGTGAGGGACCGACGGGGACTTGCACAGTGGGTGCAACAGTTTTAAAGTGAGTGCGAAAAATATTTCACAAGGTTTGTGAATAAAGCTGTAAATTTCCTCTGGGTGTTAGCATCCTGCAGACTGTCCCATCCTGGAAGGTCCCAGTAAGTAGCCTGTTTTAAAATCCGTGCATTAAATTAGTTATTAGATAAGCAACAGGAAAAAGGTGAGATAGCTCACGTGGTTAATAGCCCTACCGCTGAGATCGCTATCTGAGCCATACGTTACAATTCCAGCTGGGCTACAACAACGATGGTTGCTACCTCTATATTTTTTAGAAACTTTACGAGTTTCTTTTTGGAAAGCTGTTGATAATTCACAAATCCAGCTTTCGCTTTTTTTCGCACCTTAAGTCACGTATCTGAGTGATGTTCAAGAGTTGTCTTTGAAGACGTTTCCCTTTCACCACAAAAAGCCCTGACAGCGAGGGAAATAGTTTTCGTTCTTGCGTCGATAAGACGAGAGAGACACTGAAGTGAGTTATTATTATCACTTATTGAGGTGGTGTCAAAGCGAGTGATAGTGTCACCGACATGAAGGAAGGACTGGGTCTCTGTCACTTTCAGTGTGCACTGGGCTTCACTATGGCCCATACTAGTGGCAGAAAGGGACCCTACTCAGCTTGCCAGTACTATGTTTGTGAGTGCGGCGTCATGAACCCTCCCGCCCCCCTTTAGCAACTTCAGCGGCGGTGGGGCTCCTTGTGAATCTTTTGTGTCTGCAGCTCGGCAGACTAAAACTGATAAATACTATACTGCTATGAAGGAATACAGCGACCATAGCAGAGTAAGCAGGGGCAAGGAAGAACGATCGATGGGTAAATAGGAGATGGAAAGATGGAGGGAATATTAAATGGAAGAAGGAAGGGTGAAATGATGTATGGATGAGTGGGTGAACGAGTGGGCGGATGAATGAGTGGGTAGATGGATGAGTGAATGGATAGGTAGATGGACTGTTAAACGATAGGCAGAGTAAAGGGGTGGGTGAGTGGATAACAAGACGAGCAAATGGATGGCAGTGTGGATGGACTAATGGATGGTTTAAAAGATGGGTAGATGGCACAGTGGATGAATATATGACGAATGGATGGTTGAATGACTGAATGGAGGAATGACTGAGTGGATGGATGGATGAATGGATGGATTATGGGTGGATGGATGGCAAAGTGAATGAATGGATGGATGGCAGAGTGGATGGATGGATGAATGGCAAAGTAGATGGATGGATGGCAAAGTGGATAGATGGATAGCGGAGGGGATGGATGGATGGATAGATTGGAGAGTGGATGGATGAGTAGACAAATAAATGGATCGCAGAGTGAATGGATGGCAGAGTGCTTGGATGGATAGCAGAATGGAAGGATGGATGGACATGATCAATTGATGGCAGAGTGGGTGGATAGATGATAGATTTGAGGGATGGATGGAATAGGGAAAGACTGAATGATGGTTGAAAGAATTAATGGATGACAGAATGAAAAGGTGAAATAGTGGATATCAGTGGGTGGATAGAAGGGTGAAAGAATGAATGGATAGATACTTGTATGGAAGAGACAAAGGAACTCTTTTAGGGAGGGTTGGGTTCACTTGCTTTGCTTACTTGATACATCACATTTTTTGTACAAAGTGGGGGGGTATATTCGTTTTCTGGTGTAGGAAGCTGGCACTGTATATACCATTGCAAAAGTAGAGAGTTGAAGTGCACTCCTGTTCGTCAATGTTTCATCTGTATAATCATTTACTGCGTGCATCCCGGTAACGCGGTCCGCCCTACGGCCACGTGGGTAAAAATAGCATCTAATAATTTGGGAACGTGTTTTTGCTCCCATGCCGGAAGCACTGCTGTTGCATTGCAAAGATTATGCCACAATTAATTCCATTAAATCGTTTTATCCAAGGTGTTCCAAACTTTTCATTTGCCTTTTCAGTTTGTTTTGTCACATGTCATCCATTTTATGTATAAAAATCTGATGCAGTAGGTATGCCCATCCAGGCCTTTTCGCTAAAGCAGGACATATACATATTTCATCCTCAGTAGTGTATCTTTCCCAATGCATTTCGGGCTGCTTCATCGCCCTTCGTCAGGGGTTCACTACAAATATAAACAGCGAATTTAGACAGTATATTTAGAGTTTAAAAACATAATGCATTTTAAACTAGTGAATGCTCATTGTATATGCATTTTAAATGCCTCGAAGGGCGTTCTCCCTCTCATAACAACCAACATCAGACCAAGATGCAATATCAACCCGTCATTCTCAGTCCCATGTTTATACACCATATAGGAATGTCACCCCTCTGCCTCAATGTTCAAATTAACCCCTACTCATTAAACCAAACCTCGTGGAAGCACTCCCGTACCTATGATACATGTCCATTCCTGATCTCATTACTCCTTTTCCAAAAAAACGCCTATCAACTGTATATGTCCTGCTTTAGCGAAAAGGCTTGATTTAATGGAATTAATTGTGGCATAATCTTTGCAATGCAACAGCAGTGCTTCCGGCATGGGAGCGAAAACACGTTCCCAAATTATTAGACTGTATATACCATACCAAAGTACAATATAGTGTGCATAGAGTCCAGGGAGTCCCCAGAGGTATAGTAGAGGCTACATTAGGTAAGTACTAACAGTGTGGTAGTGTGGCTTATACAGAGGGTGTGTTAAGCATTTATTGTATCCACTCAATCAAGACTGATGGCATACACTCAGAGACAGATTCCAGACCAATTGGGTAAGTATAACAAATATATACTTATGTTTTATTTTTCGAACCAAGCAGGACTTGGCACAGGTAAGTAAAATATATTCTCAAATACAGGACTTCACAAGGAAATGCAGTTGTGGTTGAATTTGCAATAGTTACAGGTTGGTATTGATTCAAAAAGCAGTTTACATTACACAATAATTACTGTTAGATTACTTTGAGTACTGCGGCTGGTATGCCTAGATACCACACATAAGGATCTCACAATACAAGGTAAGTAAGAATTTTCTTGGTTTGAGTTAGAGTTACTATTTTTTCTCATACAAAACAACAGTTCAACACTTAGAACATTTTAGGCCCCAAATCTTATAACATGGGTTCCTATCGGAGAAAAATGGTTATCGGTTTCACAGGTAAGTAAGTGTCTTATGAGTGGGTGCTTTGGGGGTTGGCACACGAGTTGAACTACCAGCGGCACTGGGGCTGCCGGGTGCAGAGTCCCAATGTGAGCCAATGGGGCCTTCGGTTCGGGACTGCTTACAAGCAAGCCACTCAGATGTGGGAGCCAAGCTTCTGGGGATAAGGTCAGCACAGCAGGGGCCAACACTCAGTACAGAAGTTGCACCACCAGCGGCACTGGGGCGGCTGAGTGCAGGGTGACAAGGAGACGTTGGGGGTCCTGTGCTTTTCATTGGAGACCTTCGGTTCGGCAGAGATGCTGCATGCTCGGGCAGGGAGGCTTCCTGAAGGCGACCACCGGAAGGAGAGGTGAGTTGGATTCTTGAGGGATGCCTGGACACCATCGGTTGGGACACCCAAGGCAGTGGGGCATCTGGTGCAGGGGTGTCTTCTGGCATCGGGTTTTCTTACCAGCTTTGGTCGCTGTAATAGGGACCCTTCAGGTGTCGGCTGCAGGTGTCGGCTTGAGGCTTGAGGGAGGTCAGGGATCACCAGATCACTGGGGAGACCTCCTCAAGTGTGTTGGGCCACTCAAACTCAGGCCGTGGGCCTTGGGTGCAGAGTAGTGTAGACTCACGGAGTTGCTGGAATCTGGATTCTGGTCTTGGAGTCTTTGGTGAGCAAATCAGGTGCTCACAGAAGACCGAGTCTGTAATGCGAGTGCAGGGCAGGTCCTTCGGGCTCTGGTGGACTGCTGGACATGCCGGGTTCTTCGCTGTAGGCAGGTCAGAAGCAGACAGGCTGGTGGGGCTGGGGCCAAAGCAGTAGTTGTCCTCTTCTTCCTGGGTCAGCACGGCTCTTCTGTCCTTCGTTCTTCCTTGAATCTGAGGAGGCAAGGTTCAGGGTGAACCCTAAATACTAGCTTTAGGGGTGTTAAAAGGGGTGTGCAGGTCGGGACCAATGTGTTCCTTCCTTGGGGTGGGTCCACCTCCTAATGTGCCACCCTCTAGTGGGAGGGGGGCATGAGATTCTTCCTGATTGGTTGGGTCCCATCATCTGCAAGACCATCTGTGCTGGTACAGTCCTGAAGAGAAACCAAATTACTTTTTAGTTTCTCAAGCAGAGCCTGGGGGGGTATATTAGTTTTCTGGTGTAGGAAGCTGGCACTGTATATACCATTGCAAAAGTAGAGAGTTGAAGTGCACTCCTGTTCGTCAATGTTTCATCTGTATAATCATTTAGTGCGTGCATCCCGGTAACGCGGTCCGCCCTACGGCCACGTGGGTAAAAATAGCATCTAATAATTTGGGAACGTGTTTTTGCTCCTGTTAGACGGCGACCTCAGAGGAGCCCGGAAAGGGGGCCTGACTTCCCTGAGTCCCACCCGTGTTGTATTGGAGCCGGGCACTGGCGAGAGATTCCCCAGGGGGAGGAATCTCGCAACTAGGATCGTACTTCTGGCACCACACGACACAGAGAGACCACACTGGGTATTCTCAGAAACAAGCTTTATCAAATAGGTATCACTGCAAATATGTACAAGATGAGCACGGGCTCAAGAGTCTCGGAAAGGTAGGGGGTAGCGGGACTGTCTCTGGTAACGGTTCCAAGCAGGGACGTATCCGGCGCACAGCTCACAATCCTCGAGCTGGGGGATACGTGGTCGGAGTCGGGGTCCGGCGGGACCGTGAGAGTCTGGGGGAGCCGCGAGTCACTCAGCGGGCTCAGGTACAGGTTCGGAGGTCTTACGATCTTCAGGGAGCCGCGAGTCACTCAGCAGGGCTCAGGTCCAAGTTCGGAGGTCTTACGATCTTCAGGGAGCCGCGAGTCACTCAGCAGGGCTCAGGTACAAGTTCGGAGGTCTTACGATCTTCAGGGAGCCGCGAGTCACTCAGCAGGGCTCAGGTACAAGTTCAGAGGTCTTACGATCTTCAGGGAGCCACGAGTCACTCAGCAGGGCTCAGGTGGGGTCCAGTTCCAGGAGCCGCGACCACGTCAGCAGGCTCTCGTTGTTCCAGCGTCGAATCTGCCGGACAGTCTCAGAGCACCCCTTGTTATAGGTCGACCCCGCTTTGATGTCCGGAGTCTGCGCAGGCAGGGGTCTTGTCACCTGGGGGCCGCTTGTCGGGGTTTCCTGCTATTGTCTTTTGATCCTTTCAGGGCCGGGTCGGGAGGAGTCCCAGACACCCAGCAGGCACGGAGCCAGCCCGCAGGGAGGCCGGAGGGCCGATCGAAACCCATCGTCCCAGGGGAGTTCAGAGGTGCGATAGAAACTGCTCCTCCCTCTCTCATCCCCTGGAAGCGTGATGTCCTCCAGCCGGAGTGGCGCCTTGAGGCACGGGTCGCGCTGGAGCCGGGCGGCCATCTTGTTGCAGGGAGGGGGCACGCGGGCCCGGGGTGGCCGAAAGGAGAGAGGCCATGGACGGGGATGTCCGGGGTTGGTGCAGGTGTCCTGGTGGGAAAGGTCGGCTGGGCCGCGTGCTTGGGCTGCAGGAACCAGGTTTCGGTGGTGCGGGGGCACGGAGGGCCATTCTACGAGGCCGGGTCCAACACGCGTCCCCCCCAGCTGAAAGCCGGAGAGAACCGCCCATCACCTTGGGGGGTTCTCGTCGCTGAGGCGGAAGAACCGGGAGAGGCCGTCAGCGTTGGCGTGGTCCGTACCAGGGTGGTGTTCTACGGTGAAGTCCATTCCTTGGAGGGAGATTGACCACCGCAGTAGCTTGGGGTTTTCTCCTCGCATCTGCATGAGCCATCGCAAGGGCCGATGGTCAGTTTGGACCCTGAAATGAGTGCCGAACAGATAGGGTCGTAGTTTCTTGAGTGCCCAGACCACGGCAAAGGCTTCGCGCTCTATGGTGCTCCACTTCTGTTCTCGGGGTAGCAGCCGCCGACTGAGGAAGGCGACGGGCTGGTCTAGGCCTTGATCATTCACATGGGACAGGACGGCCCCAATGCCATGCTCGGAGGCATCGGTCTGGACTATGAACTCCTTGGTGTAGTCGGGAGCCTGGAGGACGGGGGCCGTGCACATGGCCTTTTTTAGAGCATCGAAAGCTTCCTGGCAGGCAGCCGTCCATTGCACCTTCTTTGGCTGTTTTTTAGACGTGAGTTCCGTGAGAGGGCCGACCAGGCTGCCATACCCCTGAATGAATCGGCGGTAGTAGCCCGTGAGTCCCAGAAAGGCTCGGACTTCCGTTTGGGTGATGGGTGGGTCCCAGGCCAGGATGGCGTCGATCTTTGGCTGTAGAGGAGCGACCTGGCCACTCCCGACTTGGTGCCCCAGGTAGACTACGGATCCTTGCCCGATCTGGCACTTGCTGGCTTTTATGGTGAGGCCTGCCTGGCGCAGGGCGGTTAGCACTCTCCGGAGGTGCTGGAGGTGCTCACTCCACTCTGAACTGAAGACAGCGATGTCGTCCAGATAGGCCGCGCTGAACTGTTCTAGCCCGGCCAGGACCCTATTTACCAGTCTCTGGAAAGTGGCCGGGGCATTTTTCATCCCGAAGGGCATCACGCGGAAGCGGTAGTGCCCATCGGGGGTGGAGAAAGCAGACCTCTCCTTGGCCCCTTCGGTGAGCGCAATCTGCCAGTAGCCGCAGGTGAGGTCGAAAGTGCTGAGGAACCGGGCGGCCCCTAGTCGGTCAATGAGCTCGTCGGCTCGTGGAATGGGGTGGGCATCGGCTCGGGTAACGTCATTGAGCCCCCGGTAATCCACGCAGAACCGGAGCTCGGGGGCGACACCGGGGGCTGCTGCCTTCGGAACCAGGACCACGGGGCTGGCCCAGGGACTGTCAGAGGGCTCGATCACCCCCAGGGTCAACATCTTCGAGACTTCGGCTTGAATACAGGACCGGACCCGGTCAGGAACCCGGTAGGCTCGGTGTCTCACCGGCGGGCTGTCCCCGGTGTCCACATCGTGAACACACCAGTTGGTGACCCGGGGAGTCAGGGAGAAGAGGTCAGAAAATTGTCTGAGGAGCTGGCGGCAGTCCGCTTGATGCTGGGCAGTGAGGGCTGGGGAGAGGTTCACTCCCTCCACGGAGCCATCCTGCTCCTTGACGCACAGGAGGTCCGGGAGGGGATCCGACTCATCTTCGGCCCCGTCATCGGTGGCCAGCAGGAGGCTCAGTTCTGTCCGCACGAAGTGAGGCTTGAGGCGGTTCACGTGCAGGACCCGGAGGGGATCCCGAGGCGACTGGACGTCCACCAAGTAGGTGACTTGGCTCTTCCTCTCAACCACTTTGTAGGGCCCAGTCCATCGGTCCTGGAGAGCGCCAGGCTTCACGGGGGCCATGACCCACACCTGCTGGCCCGGCTGGAACTCGACCAGAGTAGCATTCTGGTCGTACCAGCGCTTCATTTCTTCTTGACTTGCCTCCAGGTTGGCTTCGGCCAGTTCTCGGAACCTCCTGGTCTGGTTCCGGAGGGCCAGGACATATTGGAACACATCTCGGGGGGTGGTCTGGGGTGCTGCCTCCCACCCTTCCTTAACCAAACTGAGGGGACCTCGGACGGGGTGTCCATAGAGTAATTCAAACGGGCTGAACCCTAAGGACTTCTGGGGGACCTCCCGGTAAGCGAACAAGAGGCAGGGGAGCAGGACGTCCCACTTACGCCGGAGGGGCTCTTCTAGGCCAGCGATCATCCCTTTCAAAGTCCTATTAAACCTCTCTACTAGGCCGTTCCCTTAGGGATGGTACGGGGTGGTGAACTTATAGGACACCCCACATTGTTGCCACAGGGACGTCATATACCTTGATATAAAATTAGTGCCGCGATCGCTCACGACCTCGCGGGGGAAACCCACCCTGGAAAAGATCCCCATCAGGGCCCGGCCCACCACGGGGGCCGTAATGGTGCGCAGGGGAATAGCCTCTGGATAGCGGGTGGCGTGGTCTACTAGGACCAAGATGAAACGGTGACCTTGGGAGGTGGGGGGGTCCAGTGGCCCCACGATGTCGATTCCGACTCGTTCGAAGGGGGTATTGACGACCGGGAAGGGTTGGAGGGGAGCCTTGCGCTTCCCCCCACTCTTCCCACTGGCTTGGCATGTGGGGCAGGACTTGCAGCGTGCCTCTACCGCTGCTTTCATCTTAGGCCAATAAAAATGGGTCACGAGACGGCTGTAGGTCTTGTCCTGACCCAGGTGACCGGCGAGGGGGACATCGTGGGCTAAGCCCAGGAGGAAATCCCGGAAGCGGAGGGGTACCACCAGTACCCGTCCGGATCCCAGCTCCACTGATTTCTGCTCACTATACAGGATGTTATTTTCCCAATAGATTCGGTGCGTTCCGGTCTGGTCACCTGCGGCTTGGCCCTCGGCCTGGCGCCGCAGCCCGACCAGGGAAGGACAGGTGGCTTGCTCCCGGCAAAATTCTTCCCGGGTGGGCCCGCCCTCGTGGCGCCAATGGGCCAACTCGGGTAGATCCCCCAACTCGGGGACCGGGGCGGGGTCGGATGGTGCGGGTTCGTCGCTGGCGACGGACCCTTCCGATGGGGGAACGGGAGGACCCTCGGCGGGGACGGTACGGGCTTCTTTGACCGGGATGCTCTCGACTTCTATCCGGGGAGTGAGTCGGGCTGTCATAGATCGGGTGGTGGCACACACCCACTCGGGGAGTCCCATCATTCCTAGGTGGGCCTTGCGCTCTACGTGCTTCGAGGGAGAACTCTCCAGGTCGTTCCCTAAGAGGCAGTCGACCGGCTGGGAGGTTCTTACGGCCACCTTGAGTTTACCTATCACCCCTCCCCACTCAAATGGCACCAGGGCTACCTGACACATACTTTCCCTATTGTCTGCAGAGATTACGGGGCAAAAGACATTGGGGAGGATCTGCTCCTCGGGAACTAGGTGCCTGAGGACACCGGTGATACTGGCCCCGGTGTCCCGCAGGGCCTCTACCTGGTGGCCATTGATCTTGACGAGCTGCCCATATTTCTGTGTGTTAGACGGTAGGAGGCTACCAGGGATCATTTCCCTATCTCCCAGGGATACTAGGGCCATAGCGGCGGGTTCCCACTCCTCGGCTTCCTCAACCTCCTCCCCCAGGGCTACGTTGGCTATCTGTCTCGCAGGGGTGACTTGGGTGGCCATGGGGCACTCTGGGTCATTGGCGTAGTGCCCGGGTTTCTGGCAACGAAAACATGTGACGGTCACCCGGTGTCCTCGTCTCCCAGGGGGCCCTGTTACTGGCGGGGGGGCGCCGGGAAAGGCGGAGGTGGTGTCTTCGGGGGGCTAGGCTGGGACTCTCTCGGCCCTCCCTGGTTCCCTCCCCCTCTCTGGCGGGGTGGTCCCTGACTGGTTCGGGGGTACTCTCCTACCATGCCCCGGGAGACCCGGGTGTTGGTCCAGCGGTCGGCCTCCACAGCCAGCTTCCGGGGATCTGTGAGCTTGCTATCCAGCAGATGTTGACGTAGCTCTACGAAGCAGTTCGCAGCCAGATGTTCCCATAACATGAGGTCAGTGAGTTCGGCAAGGGTGGTGACCTTGCTGCCCTTGACCCATCCATCGAAGGCCCGACTAAAAAAGTTTACATACTCCACCCAGGTGGTGCCCGGGATCTTCCTGCAGTCCCGGAACCGTTGGCGGTACATTTCTGGGGTGAGGCCGTATCTTGTGAGGAGAGCCTCTTTCATGTGGCTGTAGGAGGTCCGCAGGGAGAGGGGTAGGTCGAGCAGGGTGTCCCTTCCTTCGCTCAGAAACCGCCCCCACAACCCCGCCCCCCAGTCCTTCTGTGGAATCCGATGGGAGGTCATGGCGACCTCGTAGGCCCGAAACCATTGCTGAATGTCATCGTTTTTATAATATTCTTTGACCACATCCTTGGGGATGTGGACCTTCTGTTCCGCTGGGGGGGCCGTCTCTCGGTTCCCCGAGGGCCTCCCGTCCTCATTTCGGGCCTTGAGCTCGAGTTCTTTTAAGCTGCGTTCGTGCTCTAGTTGGAGCTTTCTTCCTTCGTGCTCCCGTTGGAGCTTCTTTTCTTCCAGTTCGCCTTGTACGCGCATTTGCTCTACCGCTAGCTTCGTCGGGGCGCTCCCCCGTGCCTTCCGGGCGGGATGCCCCGGTCTCCACCCAAGTTTTCAGTGCTTTCTGCAAGTCTTCCTTAGTGTTGAGGCCAGTGGTAGCTATTTTAAGTTCTTTGCAAAATTGTTTTAGCTCTTTGTGTGTGTATTCTTCCAGATGCTCCACCTGGAACACTCTGTTGGCGTTGGTTTCTGCGGAGCTCATGGCGCTTCCTTCTGCCATCTTTGTCGGTCGTGCATCCGTTGTTCACTGTACGATCTCTAGGTGATGGGCCCGAATCCCGTCGCTTGCCACCAATGTTAGACGGCGATCTCAGAGGAGCCCGGAAAGGGGTCCTGACTTCCCTGAGTCCCACCCGTGTTGTATTGTAGCCGGGCACTGGCGAGAGATTCCCCAGGGGGAGGAATCTCGCAACTAGGATCGTACTTCTGGCACCACACAACACAGAGAGACCACACTGGGTATTCTCAGAAACAAGCTTTATCAAATAGGTATCACTGCAAATATGTACAAGATGAGCACGGGCTCAAGAGTCTCGGAAAGGTAGGGGGTAGCGGGACTGTCTCTGGTAACGGTTCCAAGCAGGGACGTATCCGGCGCACAGCTCACAATCCTCGAGCTGGGGGATACGTGGTCGGAGTCGGGGTCCGGCGGGACCGTGAGAGTCTGGGGGAGCCGCGAGTCACTCAGCGGGCTCAGGTACAGGTTCGGAGGTCTTACGATCTTCAGGGAGCCGCGAGTCACTCAGCAGGGCTCAGGTCCAAGTTCGGAGGTCTTACGATCTTCAGGGAGCCGCGAGTCACTCAGCAGGGCTCAGGTACAAGTTCGGAGGTCTTACGATCTTCAGGGAGCCGCGAGTCACTCAGCAGGGCTCAGGTACAAGTTCAGAGGTCTTACGATCTTCAGGGAGCCGCGAGTCACTCAGCAGGGCTCAGGTGGGGTCTAGTTCCAGGAGCCGCGACCACGTCAGCAGGCTCTCGTTGTTCCAGCGTCGAATCTGCCGGACAGTCTCAGAGCACCCCTTGTTATAGGTCGACCCCGCTTTGATGTCCGGAGTCTGCGCAGGCAGGGGTCTTGTCACCTGGGGGCCGCTTGTCGGGGTTTCCTGCTATTGTCTTTTGATCCTTTCAGGGCCGGGTCGGGAGGAGTCCCAGACACCCAGCAGGCACGGAGCCAGCCCGCAGGGAGGCCGGAGGGCCGATCGAAACCCATCGTCCCAGGGGAGTTCAGAGGTGCGATACAAACTGCTCCTCCCTCTCTCATCCCCTGGAAGCGTGATGTCCTCCAGCCGGAGTGGCGCCTTGAGGCCCGGGTCGCGCTGGAGCCGGGCGGCCATCTTGTTGCAGGGAGGGGGCACGCGGGCCCGGGGTGGCCGAAAGGAGAGAGGCCATGGACGGGGATGTCCGGGGTTGGTGCAGGTGTCCTGGTGGGAAAGGTCGGCTGGGCCGCGTGCTTGGGCTGCAGGCACCAGGTTTCGGTGGTGCGGGGGCACGGAGGGCCATTCTACGAGGCCGGGTCCAACAGCTCCCATGCCGGAAGCACTGCTGTTGCATTGCAAAAGATTATGCCACAATTAATTCCATTAAATCGTTTTATCCAAGGTGTTCTAAACTTTTCATTTGCCTTTTCAGTTTGTTTTGTCAAATGTCATCCATTTTATGTATAAAAATCTGATGCAGTAGGTATGCCCATCCAGGCCTTTTCGCTAAAGCAGGACATATACATATTTCATTCTCAGTAGTGTATCTTTCCCAATGCATTTCGGACTGCTTCATCGCCCTTCGTCAGGGGTTCACTACAAATATAAACAGCGAATTTAGACAGTATATTTAGAGTTTAAAAACATAATGCATTTTAAACTAGTGAATGCACATTGTATATGCATTTTAAATGCCTCGAAGGGCGTTCTCCCTCTCATAACAACCAACATCAGACCAAGATGCAATATCAACCCGTCATTATCAGTCCCATGTTTATACACCATATAGGAATGTCACCCCTCTGCCTCAATGTTCAAATTAACCCCTACTCATTAAACCAAACCTCGTGGAAGCACTCCCGTACCTATGATACATGTCCATTCTTGATCTCATTACTCCTTTTCCAAAAAAACGCCTATCAACTGTATATGTCCTGCTTTAGCGAAAAGGCTTGATTTAATGGAATTAATTGTGGCATAATCTTTGCAATGCAACAGCAGTGCTTCCGGCATGGGAGCGAAAACACGTTCCCAAATTATTAGACTGTATATACCATACCAAAGTACAATATAGTGTGCATAGAGTCCAGGGAGTCCCCAGAGGTATAGCAGAGGCTACATTAGGTAAGTACTAACAGTGTGGTAGTGTGGCTTATACAGAGGGTGTGTTAAGCATTTATTGTATCCACTCAATCAAGACTGATGGCATACACTCAGAGACAGATTCCAGACCAATTGGGTAAGTATAACAAATATATACTTATGTTTTATTTTTCGAACCAAGCAGGACTTGGCACAGGTAAGTAAAATATATTCTCAAATACAGGACTTCACAAGGAAATGCAGTTGTGGTTGAATTTGCAATAGTTACAGGTTGGTATTGATTCAAAAAGCAGTTTACATTACACAATAATTACTGTTAGATTACTTTGAGTACTGCGGCTGGTATGCCTAGATACCACACATAAGGATCTCACAATACAAGGTAAGTAAGAATTTTCATGGTTTGAGTTAGAGTTACTATTTTTTCTCATACAAAACAACAGTTCAACACTTAGAACATTTTAGGCCCCAAATCTTATAACATGGGTTCCTATCGGAGAAAAATGGTTATCGGTTTCACAGGTAAGTAAGTGTCTTATGAGTGGGTGCTTTGGGGGTTGGCACACGAGTTGAACTACCAGCGGCACTGGGGCTGCCGGGTGCAGAGTCCCAATGTGAGCCAATGGGGCCTTCGGTTCGGGACTGCTTACAAGCAAGCCACTCAGATGTGGGAGCCAAGCTTCTGGGGATAAGGTCAGCACAGCAGGGGCCAACACTCAGTACAGAAGTTGCACCACCAGCGGCACTGGGGCGGCTGAGTGCAGGGTGACAAGGAGACGTTGGGGGTCCTGTGCTTTTCATTGGAGACCTTCGGTTCGGCAGAGATGCTGCATGCTCGGGCAGGGAGGCTTCCTGAAGGCGACCACCGGAAGGAGAGGTGAGTTGGATTCTTGAGGGATGCCTGGACACCATCGGTTGGGACACCCAAGGCAGTGGGGCATCTGGTGCAGGGGTGTCTTCTGGCATCGGGTTTTCTTACCAGCTTTGGTCGCTGTAATAGGGACCCTTCAGGTGTCGGCTGCAGGTGTCGGCTTGAGGCTTGAGGGAGGTCAGGGATCACCAGATCACTGGGGAGACCTCCTCAAGTGTGTTGGGCCACTCAAACTCAGGCCGTGGGCCTTGGGTGCAGAGTAGTGTAGACTCACGGAGTTGCTGGAATCTGGATTCTGGTCTTGGAGTCTTTGGTGAGCAAATCAGGTGCTCACAGAAGACCGAGTCTGTAATGCGAGTGCAGGGCAGGTCCTTCGGGCTCTGGTGGACTGCTGGACATGCCGGGTTCTTCGCTGTAGGCAGGTCAGAAGCAGACAGGCTGGTGGGGCTGGGGCCAAAGCAGTAGTTGTCCTCTTCTTCCTGGGTCAGCACGGCTCTTCTGTCCTTCGTTCCTCCTTGAATCTGAGGAGGCAAGGTTCAGGGTGAACCCTAAATACTAGCTTTAGGGGTGTTAAAAGGGGTGTGCAGGTCGGGACCAATGTGTTCCTTCCTTGGGGTGGGTACACCTCCTAATGTGCCACCCTCTAGTGGGAGGGGGGCATGAGATTCTTCCTGATTGGTTGGGTCCCATCATCTGCAAGACCATCTGTGCTGGTACAGTCCTGAAGAGAAACCAAATTACTTTTTAGTTTCTCAAGCAGAGCCTGCAGTGCCACTTTGGAGAGTGGGTGGGGGCCCATTCAGAGACAGTTAACAGCTTCATTTGCAGAGAACTGCTCATCTAAGACAAGGGCATAACAGAGGCCTCTGCAGCCCTAGCGGTACGGGGATGGGCCCAACACTTCCGGCGCCCCCAAACCTTCATGGGGTTCCATTTAAGCCAAAGTCGATGAATATATGTGAGATATGGGAGACTCAGGAGCCCCTCATCACATTCTGCATGGGGTCACCATCATTTTGGGTAACACCATGGTATGTGTTGCTGTGTTGTGGGCAGGGGCGGGAACAGTGGTGTAACAATAGGCCCCGCAGCCCACGCGGTGCAAGGTGGCCCTGTACCTCAGGGTCCCCCTTAGGCACAAAATGTTCTTTTCTTTTCTAACTGTGCCTGTTTGATGTACTCTGCAGTGGAGTGCACATTGGCGCGAGGCAGCCTAAAGTGAATCAGTGCAGGGAGAGAGAAAAACAATGTCATCATGCTTTTCCCGTTCAGGTAGCACAGCATCTTTTGCAGAACCTACGCATGAGGAGCAGAAAAAAACAGTGCACACTTCTATCCACAAGGAGAGCTTCACAACAATGATCTCAGTAATCCCGCTGTTTTCGTTTCTAGTGTTGCAGGACGCCACAGCTATATTTCTGCAGTCAGAATTATCGATGCGAGGTGTTTCATAGTTCACAACTGCACCTTTCATATATACAATAACACATTTTCCCCCAAGGTATCTGGAAATACAGCAAAAATCAGAGTTTCTCCTTCATTTTTCACTTGGAATTGTAACCTTCTGGTCATTTTTCCATGCACACATTCGGCTGAAATATGTCAAAGAAAATCCTCAGTGGCACGGCACACCTGCATTTCACATAGTATCGATTAAGCTAGAAAATCCCATTTCCACCCAAATTGGTAATCCCTCGAAATTTGTAATAGAGTTCTCAGAAGTAAATAGCAGAGCTGTGTGTGCCATTCCCATACTATATTCCACATCCTCACTGCCCTCCAGCATTTCCATTTCATGTGTCTGTATGAAATTGATTTTATGAATGCCCTTCCAGAATTTGAATGACTTGTACAATGTCAACCTATTTTGGTTCTCTTAGTAAAGCAGATAGGTTTCAAATCTCTGACCACATTCATCAAACCTTTGCAGCAGCCGCGCTGCACTGCATTACATTCATTCTGTGTAGATTTGCTCCTCGTTTAGGAGTCTTCTGAACCTGGCTTCCCTAGCTCCCAGCGTGCATCCAACATGTATCTGTGACTGCTGGGCACCCGCTATCTGCTTCTTCATTCTCTTTCCCCAAGCATGTCCAGAGTAGGGCTTCTCGAGTATTGGCCAAACAGGCCCTTCTTTCACTTTCACCCCAATCCACAAGTGCCCCTTGTATCTTTTGGTCACGATGACCCTGCCATGGTTTATTTGCACGCCATGTGTACTAGTTATGGTCTGGCTGACAGCAGAGCTCAAATACGTGTTGATTGGGCAGAAGCTGTGCGCTTCCACAAACAAAGTGCTCGCCCTCCACACCACTGCGATCATTTGGTTTATTTATTCAGCTTCCCAGGGCACACACATGACACTGCAATGCTATTATAGTGTCTTAGATAACTGGAGACATTGTTTCCCCTCTGGCAGCAGTCCAGATGGGAGGAGGGCAGTCATTGACTTACATGGATGTTTAGGTCTGGCTTGACAGTGCAACTGTTTACACTTTTTAACCCACACCAAGATTAATCTTCAGTTCTTTGCTTCCACACAAATACATCTTCACTCGTGTTATTTACTTGCAATGCTTCACATTGCCATACAACATTCTTTTACAGCAAGACCTTTTGGCATTGCAAATGCTTGTTTTAAAATATATCGTGCAGTTTCAGCAATGCTCTTTCAGATCCAGGAGGGGTAGACTTTTGTGCATTGGCATTCACCGGCAGTGGAATATTAGAGCACACCAGGCGCCCTCACCAACCTCTTGATTCTAGTCTCCAGTTTCAAATGGCTCCTGTTCTCTCATCGTTGTCAATCTGTTGTCATAGTTTACAGAGTGTTGGAGAGGTGCGCGGATGTGCTGTCTGCATCTAGCTGAATGCTTTTACTCTTCGACGGCGGTGAGCACATGAAATGTGTTCCTCCATTCAGAGGCTAAACGCTGCCTTCGTGTTTATCTTTTTCAGGCATCTGGCAACAGACATGTCTGTTCCATGGGATAATGAGTTCCGTACAGTACATGGTCGGGTACATGGAACAAAGGCACATGCCATTCACTTGCCATTATGTCGGCAGTGATAAGGCTCAATATTTTTCAGCTAAATAACTTAACAGGCATGGCACTGTGTTGCCACCAAGTGTCTGCTGCTGGTAATACAGGCATGCAAAACAGACACCTGAACATTCTTCAGTGTTTTTGTTTTTTAACTTGGATGCGTGGAAGTATATTGCTCTACAGCTCTAGGCATATACCTGTGTTAATTTCTGTATAGCACTGTTATTACAAACAACATAAGATTTTAATGTAAATTATTGCTCATTGCGTTCAACATAAACTTTGCTGCCACCCACTTTTAAACAGTCTGCATTTTCACATGCAACATTTAGTTTTTGTCTTCCCCATCGAGTTTCGGGTATGGCTTTGCACTATTCGCCTCCCTGCCGGCCATACGTCTGGCCATGCGGATTCCACAGACAGGGAAACGCAATCATCGTCATCTGGCTCCATTTATTGACCGAGATTCTCTACAAATGCCAATAAAAGTCTAGTTCTGGTGCCAGACATCTAGTTCTGAGACGATGGCTCAGCTTGTCTGTCTCTTACACAACCAAAGGGCCTGGTGGTGCACCACAGCGCAGCAAGCAGAGTGTCTGTGCCGTGTTGTGTTCACCTGACGAGAGCAGACATGCATCAAATCATCGAAAAAATAGCACATCTCTGCACATCTCTGCTCTCTCATTGTGCTGGTGTGCCTAGAGCTGGCTAGCACCAAAACAGGCACCCTGGTGCCATAGTGCTAGATTGCATGTGTTGTGGTAAGGAAGTTTTTGTACATGAAGGGGTACGTACCTTCCTGTACAAAAACTGTCCTTTGAGGCTACTTCCTCTTTGCATGTGTGCCGCAGGATGCACCGTGGTGCAAAGGTGCCTGCCTTACGAGCCCTCTTTGTATGTGTGCCGCAGGATGCACCGTGGTGCAAAGGTGCCTGCTTACGAGCCCTCTTTGCATGTGTGCCGCAGGATGCACCGTGGTGCAAAGGTGCCTGCCTTACGAGCCCTCTTTGTATGTGTGCCGCAGGATGCACCGTGGTGCAAAGGTGCCTGCCTTACGAGCCCTCTTTGTATGTGTGCCGCAGGATGCACCGTGGTGCAAAGGTGCCTGCCTTACAAGCCCTCTTTGTATGTGTGCCGCAGGATGCACCGTGGTGCAAAGGTGCCTGCCTTACGAGCCCTCTTTGCATGTGTGCCACAGGATGCACCGTGGTGCAAATGTGCCTGCTTACGAGCCCTCTTTGCATGTGTGCCGCAGGATGCACCGTGGTGCAAAGGTGCCTGCCTTACGAGCCCTCTTTGCATGTGTGCCGCAGGATGCACCGTGGTGCAAAGGTGCCTGCCTTACGAGCCCTCTTTGCATGTGTGCCGCAGGATGCACCGTGGTGCAAAGGTGCCTGCCTTACGAGCCCTCTTTGTATGTGTGCCGCAGGATGCACCGTGGTGCAAAGGTGCCTGCCTTACGAGCCCTCTTTGTATGTGTGCCGCAGGATGCACCGTAGTGCAAAGGTGCCTGCCTTACGAGCAGGATTGTTTTTGTGCAGGTAGGAATACCTTTCTGCACAAAAACAATCCTGAAAGCCATTTCTTTTCCCCTTTTTTGTGGGTGCTGATGAATGCAGCAGCCATGCAAAGAGGAAATAACAAAGAGGTTTCTCCTTGTAACACTGAGGTAGGGGAGGTATACCATTTTGGTGCAATCCCAGGTTTACATACCCGAATAAATCTGGTATAGTGTCAGAAAACCGTGGGTAAATGCGTGGGAGTGCCCACACTCCACCCATGGAAAACCTCTCTGCTGCAAGGTAATGCAAGGCAGCAAAATGCACTGCCATGCGTTACTTTAGATTTACTAAACCACTCAGAGCTAAGCAAGGTGGTTTTGCGTGGCTTAGTAAATCCCAAGTATGGAATCGCGTTGCTTTGCGACGACTTGCATTACAAAATGAAAATGCAAGCCCATAGTAAATCTATGACCCTTGCTCTCACATTGACAGACCCTTTCTTGTCCGATCTCTGAGTGGTCATCTTACCTCCTGTTTCATCTATTGAACACTTTCCTCTCTCTGCACTGCTTTTTAATCACCATCTTCATCCTCTGGTTGTATCCCTCCATTGATGTCATTTTTTTATGTTCTCTGACGACAAACATAAAGCGCCTCAGCTTAAATAAGATTAGTAACACATTGCTGGCGCCCGTAGGATCAAGACTCACGTTCTTTGATCAATTTAAGGCAAATTTCAAACCATAAACCCTGCAGGCAGGGTCATCTTAAGAATTTTGGGGGCCCTGGGCCAGACTTTTTTTGGGGGGCCCTGTAGAGAACAAATTTGAATTTTATTATCAATTTCCTGCTAATATAAAACTGCATGATGCCAAACAATACTAAATTATATATTATATTTTCAAAGGATCATTAAAAACATCATATAATTCTTGCCCAGGACCCCAAAAATCCTTAGATGACACCAGGTAGAGAGACAAAAGTCAAATATAAAGACATTTCACTTTCTCAGGGGGCCCCTTGGAAGATGGGGGCCCTGGGCAATTGCCCACGCCTTCAAGAACAATGATTCTGCCACCAATTCTCAGTGTCTGTGCTTTGGGTTCTAGACCCTGACTATACGACCTGCCCCAAGGGGTCCTATTGGTGCTGCAGGGACCCCAGATACCCTTGGAGTTTTAGCAGATAAAGAGGACACCGAAGTGCTTCTCCCGGCAGCATTTGGTATGTTTTACAAAAACAATCAAATATCTTAGTATATTCTTACAAACTGCAGACATTATTTTAACAAGGAGATCTCTGTTTTAGTTTCTTTTCTTTCACTGCTAAGTGAGAGCATTTTGTAACTGATTTATAGACACTGTCACTGGGGTATTAAAGCGTGTAAAAAATAAAGAGAGGGCGACTACATCACGATAAGGAATTTCTACAAAAGATAAATAAATAAAACGTTTACTTTACAAACCTAACGTTACAGAGATTTTCAACTGTGCCCGCAATGTGCTCAGTATTGGCTCCTGATCCTTAAGCATGGCCAAGACACATTACTTTTAATTTATGTGACGCACAAACGTGAAAATCACCCTGATTTTTCTTAATTAGGCCTTTTTTCATTTACAATTAACACTTAAGCAAATACTAAACTTGGGGGCATATTATCAAGCCAGGCGATACAATTATCGCCGCTTTAGCGGCAGAAAACTGCCGCTAAAACGGAAGGGCTTGATAATATGCTCTATGGAATTCCCATTGAAGCCCATGTTAGGCGTCCTTCACATCTAACATGGGCTTCAATTGGAATTCCATAGAGCATATTATCAAGCCCATTATCGCCGTTTTCTACCGCTAAAGCGGCGATAATTGTATCGCCTGGCTTGATAATATGCCCCTACGAACTGTTTATGCTACTAGACAAGTGCAATGCGTTATTGGGATACAATGCTGTTTGCCTTTCAGCATACACCGATCCTTATGTAGCGCACCACTCAATGTGTGCAGAAGCGCTATATCTTCCCGCTTTACTGTTAGATTCAAAATGCATTCACAGTAACAAGGTACAGATGCATTAAACCGCCAGCAAATGATGCGCAAAAGGAAAGGGCACCGGAACAGCAGGACACGGTGCCGCTCACGTATTGTAATTTTGCAACCCTAGACAAGGGACATGAAATGGCTGCGATGAACGCGCTGTGCTCCTGACGCAATACTTTGTATGCGTAGCCTTGGGCCCAGATTCCGAGAATGCCACACCCATCACCCAGCGCTCGGGGTCATTGTCTTATTGCAGGGCTGCACCAGGGGCATTGTTTTTACTGAGTGTGAAGTGCTTCTGATGACTGTATTTAGCTGCCACATTAAGGTTTTTTAACATTAACAGCACAATGTTTAGGGCTGCTACTATTTCTGGCGCAGTATTTCGACCCTGGCACAGGATTTCCAAATTAGACAACTTCTGAAATGACATGAATCTTGGCAAAAAAGTTTCTAATGGAAAAATAAACGTGTTTGAAACTACAGAGAAGTGCATTCAGGCGGACAGTGAGGACTGAACTATTAGACCTTCACCAACACAATCGTGTAATTCATTTTCCCACAGTCCCTGTGGCAATAGCAAACCACGCTTCCCTCACTGTCCTCCCTGGCTTCCTTGCCTCAAACTGTTTCAGAGAGCGAGAGAGAATAAAAAATACAAACCTCCTTTGCCAGTCCTGGGATCTCAAATCACATCATACGCAGACAACACCTAACTCATCCTCTCCCTGTCCAACGAGCTAAACACCACCAAACTCAACTCTCAAGACGGAATGGCAGCCATCGCCGGATGAATGAACGGCAGCTGGCTGCAACTCAACACGACCAAAACAGAGATACTCATCATGGGCCCACACCCCAACGCCTGGAGCTACAGCTGGTGCCCCCCCCCCCTTCTCGGAGACCCTCCCGCCCCCATTGACCATGCACACAACCTCAGGATGATCCTGGACTCCGAACTCAAAATGGACCGCCAGGTAAACGCCATCACCTCCTCCTGCTACCACACCCTCCGCCTACTCCGCAAGACCTACAAGTGGATCCCCCTGGAACACAAGAAAATGGTCATGCACACCCTCATCAGCAGTAGATTGGACTACGGCAACGCACTCTACGCCGGGATCAACAAGAACCTCACCCGTAAACTCCAGAACGCCGCCGCCAGACTAGTCCTCAACCAACCACGCCACTGCCACATCAGCCAACACCTGCGAACCCTGCACAGGCTCCCCGTAGAGAAGAGAATCACCTGCTTCAAACTCCACACCCACGCACACAAGGCCTTACACAACACCGGAACCGCCAACCTGAAAAATGGCCTTGTGTTCCACGCACCCCAGCGCTCCCTCCGCTCGGCCAAACTCTCCCACGCTACAATACCTTGGAAGAAGAAAAACAGAACAGGGGGGCGTGCCTTCTCCCTCCTCGCGGCCAAGACATGGAACTCCCTCCCGCTCCACCTCTGACAGACCACACTGCTCCCCAAGTTCCTAAAAGACCTCAAGACCTGGCTCTTTGATGGTATGCAGTGAACCTACCGGCCTGGAGGAACCACCCCGTACCCCGCCTCTCCCTCAGCGCCTTGAGACCCGTTTCAGATGAGTAGCCTGTGCTTTACAAATATCTGATTGATTGATTGGGGCACCTGAGCCTCCTCCAAGGGATACTTAGGGGCATATGTACAAGCCCAGAATTGCCATCACAATGTCGCTTTTAGTGATAGGGGCTTTACCTTATTTACAAGGCGGTGTTAAGCCACTTAGAGTGAAAGGGGAGGGCAATGAGTGTTGCGGTGGGCGTTCCACCACAGCACCCATTGATTTTGACCATGACTCCTATTTACAAGGGCAGGTACATAGGAGGCAGCGCCAAAATTAAGACCAGGGAAAACCTGGTCTTAAACAGGCGAAACAAGGAGAAATGATTCATTCCTCCTCGTTTTTGCTGTTTCCATGTGTGCTGCCTTGTGCAACACACATAGGAACAGCAAATTATAATTGACTGCAAGAAAGTGTCCCTTCCTAAACATAAACAATCAAAAAAATAGAAATAGTATTTTGCAAGTTCTATGTGTGCTGCATTAAGCAGCACACATAAAAGTTACAAAACATAATTGAAAGATTGTTTATGTGAAGGAAGGGAGACCTTCCTGCACATAAACAAACTTCCCCTCAATGCAGACACCCTTGCACTATGGTGCAAGGGGGCCTGCTTTGGCGCTAGGCTGCTAAGTTTAGCGCCAGCACAGGGGGAAATGCAGGGCTGCACCATACTGTTGTAAATATTGTGCAGCCCTATGTTTCTGAAGTAGCGGAGTGCAGCCTTAAGCCAGGAAGGCTAAAGCCGCACTCCGTCACTTCATTGTAAATATTCCCCTAAGTTAATTTTCTGAGCATGTGCTATGTAGTAGACTCATTACCACATCACCCCATGTTTAGATATTTATCTGTGGAAATATTTTCCAAAATGCACCATTTGTCCCCACTCCCTCCGCCACACTCCCACACTGCTGAAGGTGTTTGGCCCCTTTGGGATGTTTGCTGTTTAAGTAGCAGTTGTGTTTTTTTACAACCCTATTGAAACTGGTAAATCGACATGGGCTCTTGCACTAATTCAGCCCCAGTCATCAGAAGCTGATGCCCTCGATAAATCGGTACCTCCTGCCCTTCCACTTCTAAATCCAGTGCCCACATTTTTTTTTTACACAGTAAAACATTTGAGATTTCTGCTTTATCACTTAGGCCGACCACCCCCTTCCTCCCTCTAGGACCACCACTGTTAGCATCTTTAATGCAAGTAAAGCGGACTGACGCAGCAGTATCTAGTCTGGCCTGCCGTTCTGCTGGCAAGACTTACCACCACCATTTGGTAGGTGGTCACCAGCCATTAAATATTTTCACGGACTGTCTTTCTATGAAAGAAATCCTTTAAAGACCCTTTCTATCGACAACCCACCATTCTAATGAATTGGCCATCCTTTCAGACTTCTGAATGCACGTGTTACCAAACTACACTACTCTCCCATCCACTTGCCAGAGTTGAAAGGGGGTCTTTACAGGCCCAGCTTGCAGAACTTTAGAATACTGCCGCCCCCAGGCACCACCAGGAAATGAAGGGCCTTATTTATGAGGTGTCGCATCGCTGCAATGCGACACTTCTCAGTGCGCCCTCCTTGCCACACCATGGATGTGCCATATTTACAGTACGGTGCATCATGTTGCAAGGAGTTACACATATGTCACTATTACTGACGTATCTGTAGGCGCAAAAGTATTGCATTGCTGGGGTGTGTCTGAAAACAGACGCAACTCCAGGAATGTGTCCGTTCCCATGGAGCAAGCCCCATGCAAAAGGGCCTGCATCACCCTTACGCCTGCCATGAGGCAGGCATAAGGTTTTGACGCAATAGCGTCCTGGAAGTGGCACACTGAAATCTTACAGATTTCAATGCACCACTTCTACGAGACTTTGATGCAGGGGGAACGCCCACCCTGCATACATCATACTTGATGCAGGTATAAAGTAGCGCAGGGGTTTACGAAGTGAGCATCTGCCTAGATGCGTCACTTCGTAAATATGGAGCAACGTGGAGCATTATTTATGCTGCCGCAGTGTCCGAAGAAATGGCGTAACAGCGGTGTAAATGTGGTGCAGGACTTTATAAATAAGGCCCAAAGTACTCATCTAAACTTTGGTAAAGCATTGATGGCCCACCTCTTTCCGCAGTATACACTGTGGGACAGTAGCTCCAATAGTCCTGTCATCAGGGCTTTGAGTGGGCTGGGTTCTGCTGGTTCTGAGCAGGACATCGAACTGGGTCCCTATCGGGCTATGTTTCAATGCCCTGGCCTTCTTCTGCCCGGTCCTGGCAAAGAAAACTGCAGGGTAAGCCTAACAAACATGGCTCATGCAACACTACGTGAGCCACACCTAGCATTTCATTTGGGGTTTTAAAGGCGTACCAGGCAGGCCTTTCTCCAGGGATGCATTGGCAAAGTGGGCAATCGGCCACCGGCCGGTGGTGCCGGAGTGCCTGCTGTGTGCCAGTTTCTTGCAGAACAACAGCCCACAATGTCCTACTGGCCACCCAGCACCCTCCATGTCAACCTGCAAGCCAGAGAGGTGAGGGGCTAGGATCGCCCGCCATAGATCTGGAGGGAGAGTGCAACGATTAACTTCTTCAAGAAACATGTTTAAGAGATGGGGCCCCAATAGGCCAGAAAACCGTTTATAGAATTCAGCAGGAATCCCGTTAGGTTCTGGGGTCTTATTAGCTTTGAGGTTTGTAATAGCGGATTGTACATCTGTCAGGGTGATCTCTGCGTCAAGTGCCTCTCTCGCATTGGCCTCCAGAATTGGCATGATTATCGACTTCAGGTATTGGTCTATGAAGTGCTGAAACTGGAGCAGCTGAGACTCATAAAAATCCTCATAATATTGCGCAAAGACTTCTGCAATTGTTTCCTCTGTTTTCATATAAGCACCCATGGGAGTCTAATTTGGTATACCCATTTGGCTTCCACTTCCGGTCTGCCCAACCAGGCAAGAAGTTTACCAGCTTTGTCTCCAATGTCATAGAGGCGGTGCAGGGAGGCCAACATCTGTGTCTTTGTTCCCCCTTGCGCTAAAGTTTTGCACCACTCCCGTAGAAGGGTTAACTGCCTAAGGGTGGAGTGGTCAGGGTCCAGGCCAAGATTATTCTCAACATCCAACAAGCTACATTCCACCTCTTCCAAGGCTCCCACTTGTTTTTTTTTCTCTTACGCGCTATGAGGTTTTGGGCGCTGTCATGAAAGACCGTTTTATATGCCTCCCATGGAAGTGACTGAGTGCTCGTTTTCTTGGAAATATAATTCAGAGTCCACCCAGGAACTGGCTGTTACCTCCTGATCCCTCAAATCCCATGTGCTCAGTTTCCAGCCCATACCCCCATCCCTTAGGGTTACGGCCTAACTTCACCAGCAGAGAGGAGTGATCCGACAGGCCCCTAGCTAGGTAATCAGTCCACTTCTCCTGCTGGAGCAAAAATGTAATCTATTCAAGAAAATGCTTCTTGTGATCCTGAGAAGTATTAATATTTGTATTCGGAAGGTTGGGCACGCCGCCATACGCCTGTGAGGTCCAGGGTTGCCACAAAATTATCCCTCCCTCCACATCATCACATTCTACCCATCCAGGAATTCCACCCTCCAGATCACTACACATCCAAGGCCAGACTGGCCGTAGCGGGCACCGGGCGTTTTCCCGGTGGGTTGCCAGGGTGGGGGCAGGTTTTGGGCCCCTAGGGGGCTGGTTTTGCAGCATAGCTTCAACATCAGCCCCTTGCAACAAAATATTCCACAACCGGCCATTGCAAGCAGCTCGGCCGCACCCCCCCCCCACTCCATACTCTGGGAGGGGTGGCCAAGCAGTTTGCTAGGGCCGGTTTTGGGTCCCAGTCCGGCCCTGCACACATCTCCTTCCTTATAATATTTGAATTATAGTCATATAACACGCTAACAGACATCAACATATCTCACTGTAGAATCAAAATAAATACTAAGCACCCATAAATAGCACAATGAACAAATACACTCCAGATAAATTATATTTCCCTCCATGTCCACAAGACTATTGCCTATGTCTTTGAACCGCATATACATCTCTCATGCTCCACATCGCTCCATCTTCCAAAATCACCACACTCCTTCTAATTTCTTTCACCTTGCATGGATCCGAATGTTTACTTTCTCCTTTGCATACAAAACTTTCTTTACCCACTGCAACCTAATCTCCCTTCTCAACATGACATTCCTTCACACACTTCCTCCTGTTGTAATGCTGTATATTCTTCCATGTGATTCCTCAACTCTCTTTCTTACCTCCTCAGGATCAATGCTCACATGCCTCCTTACCCTCATTTAAATGGGACATTCCTTTCTTTCCTGTTGCCTTCCTTTCAGAGATACAAAAGGTGACAGTCCTGTGACAGCATTAGGAGAAGTCCTATGTGCCCAAATCATCCTTCTCAACTCTCTTCTCCATGGAAGACAGCTAGCCATGGACAATTAAATATTCAACATTACCAACCTATTCACTCTTTCTACCAATCCATTAGCCTGTGGCCAGAAAAGAGCTACCCTTTAAAGGACACTTCCCATTCTAATTAAATAACTAGTCATTTTCCTCGAGACGAATTGCACTCCGTTTTTCGGTATTCCTTCCTCCATGAGCGTCTCCTCCATAAATTCAAGCACTTCCGCCATATTCACCTGTTCCATAGCTTTCCCTACAAACCACTTAGTATGATAATCCACTAACACAAGGGGCGGCTCCTCCACAATGGCAGAGGAGTGTCATCCCACAGGCTGAGAGCCAGCAAGCGAGAAATAAAACAATATCTTAGTATTATTTTTCATTTGCCGGCTCTGAGCCTGCTTGTGCATGGAGGGGCGGGGCCGGGGCATGGGAGGGGGGAGGGGAAATGCATACATGAACTTTTAAGTGCGCATGTATGCTTGGCCGGCTGTCTTAGGCCAGCCAAACACACATGCCCACTTAGGTTTCTCCAGCCCAGCTGCATTGAACATCTGGACTGGAGAAACCCCACAGACTGCCTGACCTGAGCAGAGAGTCTTCTCAGCCCGCACAGGCCAATCCCTGCACTGCTCTCACATGAGAGCAGTGTAGGGATTGGATGGCAGCCTGATGCTTCTGCAGCAGAGGAGCACGAGGCGGATGGTAGCACCAGGTAAAAGTAATTTTTTTTCTCATTAACCCCGTTTCCTTCTGCTGCGCGCACCCCCTGCATGCTTTGCGCTGGCCCTCTCGCCCCCTTGCTTCCCACTGGCCCCCTCTCCCCCTCCCATGCCCCCTCCACCTGCCCTCCTCCCCAGTATTTTAACGTGTCGGCCGCCACTGACTAACCCTAAAATATATCTATTTTTGAAACCCAGCTTCGCTACTGGTCCTAGAACATCAATGGCTAATTTTTCCCAAGGTTTTTTAGGAAAAAAACATGTTTTCTGATGGAGGTTGTCTTGTTCCCTTAGTTTTGTCACTATTTGCACAAGATACACAATCCTTTACTTTATTCTCCACCTCACCGTCCATTCCCACCCACCAGAACAACACTCTCACTCTCCTTTTCATCATTCCTCGTCCTAAATGCCCCTTGTGCAGTGTTGACAATATGTGCACGAGCTCCCTCATTAACTTTCCATTCACTATAATCAATTCCTCTTTAACCTTAAAGTACTCATTTATCACTCTAGTCAATTCCTTTCTGTCCCAACCTTGTACTACTCTGAGTTCCACTTCCTTCCTCACCAAATCACTCTCCCTGACAATGTTCCATTCTTCCACTTATTGCCCTCTGTCCTACTTTTCCACACTCATCCCCACCAAGTACTTCCTCAATACTGTCTTCCTCATTCACTGGCATTCTTCACAAATAACCTGCCACTACATTCTTGCTGGCTTTCACAAACTCCACTTCAAAATAAAAATTCATTCCCCTTCCAAACCTTAACTTTCTTTGAAAATATATGTAAACGGTTTGTGATCCATCCTTATTCTAAAAGGCAAACCCCATACATAAAACTTAAAATTATTAATCCCCCAACAAGCCAAAGCCTCTCTCTCAACCACAGAATATTTGGTTTCTGCTACTTGCAACCCCCTAGATGCAAAACCAACTAGATACTCACCCCCGTCCTTACGCTGTGATAATATTGCACCAATACCCACATTGCTTGCATCCGTGGTTGCATACGTCCTTGTTGCAACATCTAAGTGTCCTAATGTGGGGGCTCATGTAATGCCTTGCTTCACTGCCTGAAATGCATTCTCACACTCATCATCACACTAAAATACTGACCCCTTTTTCATCAATCTCCTCAGGGGCTCTACCATATCTGCAAATTTCTCCACAAACTTCGAACAATATTCCGCTAGCCCAAGAAATGATTTCAGTACATCTTTCCCAGCTGGTCTTGGTGCTTTTTCAATAGCTGTTATTATTCTCTTCTTTGGTTTAATCCCTTCACTACTGACAACGTGTCACAGGTATGTCACTTCCTTTCTTCTAATTTGATATTTTCCTTTCCGCATGGTCAACCCATGCTTTTCCCAGCAAAAACCTGAAAGACGTCTGTTCTTTGTAAACAAGCTAGACAGAGATGACAATTTAAAGTGCAGGAACAATGTCTTGACCAAAGTTCACTAACCTGGGTTCCTGGACTACTGCTGCACAGAGGATTTAGACTCCTCCAGTTTTGTTGTCACTCACGCACCAGCGGCAGTTCCTCCGCTGATGCGGAGGAGCACAGAGAGCAGTGGAAAAAGGAAAAATAAAATGATAATAATGTGTTATGTTCTCCAAACTAGGGCTAAGTAGTAAACGACCTTTCAACTACGTACGTCCTACCTGGCTCTGCATAACAATCTAGCACTGACCTTTTACCCAATTATGTGCTGAATAAATGTCATTCGGTTTCCTTGAAACTAGCTTTATTTATTATGCATGAGGATTCATTGAAAAGTCTCCTGCACATCACATGCATAACAGGATTAGCATACTCTGTATAAAAGTCATGGTCATCTTTATTCTAGGACGAAATAACTACTTTGCATAACTGCAGGTACTGATTTAGGCTTATTTACATAATCGTACTGACAACATATCGATTGTGTTAGGAACCCTGAGGCTATCTTTATGGTATAAAAGAACCATACCTTCCATAGATAGAGGAGAAGCTTCCACGCTGAAACAAGACACTGAGGTCCCGGCTTGCAGAAGGTCCAACATGCAGCGGTCTGACATGCCTTGCGGGGTGTCCAACTCGAGACCAAGACGGGGTCCTTAGTTCTCTCCCATCAGGTAATGGGGTTGGTTCTTTCCTAGGAGATTCTTGGCTTTACACCCACATACATGTTAGGTACACTTAGGTAGGGAGCTGTGCGCTAAAGTTTAAAATGTGCATGTCTCTTTGGCCGGCCATCATGCGACGGCCAGACATGCTCATTGTAAACTTCTCTAACCTAGCTGTCTTGGACAGCTGGGTTAGAGAAAGCGAGGGCCTCCAGTACTCTTGAGAGAGCTGAGTGAGGCAGCTCTCTCCAATCCTGGCACTGCTCTGGAGCAGTGCCAGGATTAGGTATTGTAGTTTCCTGGGTCCCGAGTTTCAAGAAGACACCCAAGGGAGGAGGACGTCACACTGCAAGCCAGGAAGGTAAGTCTATTTTATTTATTTATTCATTTTGTGCCCCTTGTCACACCCCCCTTGGTACATGCTAGTCGCCACTGTAGGCATGTGACCATTACCACAATTCTCAAGATTTTCAAACAGTACTAGTTAAACAGTTTCCTCAGAGTCTCTTGTTACCTGTTTCTTCTTACAGCTTATTCAAAATCTATTCCTACTGTCTTTACAGGAGACTGTTCCAATTTATATTCAGTTTGACTTCACAGATCAAGATTGTTCACATAATTTTCTTGTCACAAGATATCCTGTTTTTGACCAAGTCGCGGAATTCAAAGTTCACTTGTTTACCCTTGCCGATCCTACAATGAAGGGACCCGGGGTAAGCGAAGGAATCTTCGTGAGATGGAGCAGACCAGGGGGAAAACGATTGGGAAAGGGCCAGGGGAATAGAAAGGGGAGAGTGTAGAGAAAGGTATTCAGGGAACTGGATGACGGAAGTTCAACCTCTTTGCTGACTCCTACACCCAGGCTGATGGTGAGAGGAAAAGTGAGTCACCCTCCAACACTGCTGTATCAGGGGTCGAAGTGCGGGGTCCGAGCTATGCCACATTAGGACAGAGATGTTCAGAAAAGGATAAGGAAATAGTTGGGGGGATTGTGAGTCAGATGCAGGTGTAACCGGCAGGGGAGTGGAGGATCATGGGGGAATGGAGACAACGCTTGGGGCTTTGAAGCAGGACAATAAGTCTTCACTGGAGGGGTGATGACTAGAGAGTGAGAGAGAGAGACTTGGGGATGCGAGCGAGACAGTGAATGAAAGTTAAAGAATATGGTCAGTGTATGGGGACTTAGGTTTGGAATGCTTGGTATATCTTGAGAAGGCGTATGGTGGAAGGGGTTTGGTAATGAGTTGATGCATTGATGAAGTTTGGTAATATGTTCAATGTTCTGTTCAATGTAATTTGATTCAAATCTGTCCTATAAAAGCGGCCTTTTAGGCTTCAAGTTTGAGTGTGGGTGTGGTTATTTCACAATGAAAGCCAGGTATTTCTTTCCTGCATATAAACATTAGTTTCCATACCTTTCCTGACACAATGGAATGTATGTAGTGTCTGGGATTTCAGGTTCATGGCCAGGATTCTTGGATGCTCGTCACAGATCACAGGTGGAGCAGAGGTGTTCCCACACATCCACCCATGGATTGTGCCGCATTCCCAAATTTACCAACATTGGTGAACTTGCGAATGCATCAAAATGCTACGCCTTCTCAGGGGAGGTGCAACGGGGAGAAAGATCTTCATTTGTCATTGCTGTTTCCTCTAAGTGTGCTGTATTTTGCAGCACACTTAGAAAGAGAAAAAAACCTCAGAGGATTGTTTTTGTGCATGAAGGTGTCCCTTCCTGCACAAATACAATTCTGCCTGCAAAGCAAACACCCTTGCACCATGACGCAAGGATGCCTGCATTGGCACTAGGGAGCAGATTGTGTGCCAGTGCAGGCAGAGAGCAGGAATGAGCCCTATATATATATACAGGGCCCTCCCCCTTTCATACAGCAAGTTGTCTTACTGCATTACGTGAACTATTAATAAATCTGGCCCAAAGTGTTTATAGAATTCTCTCATGACTTTTCAGATGAATTGGGGTTATAAGCCAACTATCAACATTGCATTAAATTAAAGTCTAGCACCACTCCTACAGTACTCAAGTTCGATCCATTCCACATTTTGTGATTGCTCCTTTTTGAGATGACCTAGACAAGTTGTTGAGTCACAGCATTATAGAACCTGTCAGCAGTTTGAGGAGTTTGGCCCCAGTTGTTATAATCCCTGAACCTGGAAACAAACATATAAGATTATGCATTTAGTTACTGAACCTTAACAGCAATATTGGGGGGGGGGGAACAGGTGTCCTCTGCCGAGGATAAATGATATGCTGAGCCTAATCAAGGATGTTTTATCGCTTTAGTGGTATTGCTTTATCTTCAGCATATCATCAGAAAGAACTACATCCTGATCTGCATCTCCTCTACATCTATTATACCTTCCCTGGGGCATTCCAGTATATACGAATGCCATTTGGGTTTGCATCCACTACTTTTCAGTGACTCATTCAGCATGTAGTAGATAGGGTGCGCTATGTCCTTTGTTATCAGGGTGATATTTTAAATTATGGATTCACATCTCTTAGCCCTGTCAGCCTTAGGGTGATCTTCACCCCAACAATTTGCCTTCCTTCTCCACTTTTCCTAGTTTTGCTGGCATTAGGACTCCGACGAGCCCTTTACCACTGCTAACCAGTGCTAAATTGCATGTGCTCTTTCCTCTAAACATGATTATATCGGCTCGTACGCAATTGAGCAGTAGATGGATCAACATACTAGTTTTTGTTCTCCAAGTATATATACAATAACAGCATACGTTTCTACGCTGCTAGTTCATCACAGCCATGCATGCAGTATGTAGATCTTTCCATCACTCTTTTGAAAGGAAATGCCTTCTTTGGATGAATGAAGTAAACAAGGTGTGTAAAAATATATTTATTTAGTACTCTATTTTCTTATTCACAAATATTTACAATACAAACAAAAGTCTGAAATATGTGCTCAACAGAAACATAGGTTAAATGGTACAATATATCACATACAAGATCAAATCAACAGCAGTAGACAATGTGGCCGAATATCAAAACTAGAAATAGAAGGGCCGGAATTCTTTATTTTAGGAAATACTTGAGGTACATTGCCAAGTGTTGTTAGGCAAACCTTTTGCTGAAAATGAATTACTGCCTCCTATAAACAGTTTGTGGGCAATTTGAAGTGCCCCAAAATGGCATGTATTTATTTCAAATAAAAATATTAAGGCATTACAAGCAATAAGAGTGTTGAATTTGAAATTATACATAATCTAACATTAATCATTTAAAACTTTCATGACCACACCTGCACATATAGTTGTAACACTGTTCTTCATTTTATTATTGAAGTTCTTAAATTAATGTTGAATTTAAATACTTTTGCAATACTGTTGTTTTAAATATTTTACCATGGAAAAATGCAAAGTTACATGTGTAGAAACCGACTGCTGAACCATTCCTAAAACACATTTCCATATCAAATCCAACAGGATTAGTCTTTTTTCAATGGTATGCAAAATATCATGGCAAAGGACGGTCTTTGTCAACACCTGGTCACTCACATCTGTAAACTGAATGATGCTACTATAGTATCAGGGAGGCAGTCCACCATTGAACTGGTAAAGTGTCCAGTGGATAGCATTTTCTTCTCGAAAGTCATTTACAAAAAAAAGAGCAGAGCTGTGTAATACATGACCTAACAGGGGCCCTCGCTGAACATACTTTGGTTTCCGGAGAAATGTGTATAACTACATCATACGTATCTGCTAGGACCATTAGAAAAGACAGAGTCAAACGTGGTTCAAGTCTGAATAGCTTCTCCATGTTTCACAAGACTGCTCTACAGAAGAAAGTAGTATCTGCTAGTCCATCCATTAGTTTGGAGACACAGTGAGGTATGCTTGTGTAAAGGTAGCTTGTAAATATCGTGCAGTACCAAAAACAAAAAGTACATATATACAAATGAACAGTTACATTGGAAAGGACCTTTGGTAGCTGAGGCCTTTTAGTCAAGGCAGGAAGAAAGAGCACAACTCAGGTTTGATGCAGTTGGAAGGTGAGATAACTAGCCTAGAGAAGCAATATCTTGCTACGAGTGATACTGGGGTGCTTGAAGTCCATAAACCTCAAGTTTCAGTAGGTGTCAGCTGGTGCCACAAGAGCGGACCTGGTGACATCTCAGCACAGGATCTATGAGATGGGAGATAAGGCGATAAATTGGAATGTTGATTGGAAACAAAAGATTTGGTGCTCAGTATAATCTCCGTCATTAGTAATCCTACAGGTTAGTGTAGTGAGCTTCTCCACAATAGCAGGAACATTTGCTTGTTACTCCAAGGTACTGTAAATAGTGAGTGAGGCTCCAAATGGGGAGCTACAAACCCCTATAACTGTGACATATGTGTTATCTCATTGGTCACTTCAGACAGCGAGGCACTAGACCTTTCCCTTACTGAGGAAGAAACAATCCAGTCTGTCAATGGGGAAGGACCGAATGGACTCTCAGCTCAATTTTATAAGAAATTTGCTTCTTTGTTAGAACCTCCAATGCTGGCTAACGTCGACGAAACTGCCTCCCAGAGTTCCTTTCAGCTCGACCTGCAAGAAGCAGGGGCGGCTCCACCATTAGGGCGGAGGATCGTCGCCCGACTGCTTTCTCGCAGTGTGAGAAGCAGAGACATAAAATGGGCATTTTAAATACCATTTTATATTTCTGCTACTTACGCTGCGAGAAAGCAGAATGGTATGCCGGGTTGGGGGCGGGAGGGTATGCCTGGTTGCGGATGGGCGGGTTGGGGAGGAGTGGCTTTCCCACTGTTGTGGGCCCTGACTGCTGATAAAACCAGTCATACGCACTCTACATTTTCGCTGTGTAGGCTGCATGCAGCCTACATAGAGAAAATGGTCTCCATAATGGCGCCCGCCTGGGCGCCGTCCGCACCAATCACAATGCTGTCATTGCAGCGTCGTGATTGGCGAGGGAAGGATGCCTGCTTCCTGCTCTCCTGAAGCAGCAGGAAAACGTGGGACCCGGCCAGCAGCGGAGGCGGCGCGGAACCCGGTGAGGTAAGCTTTTATTATAGTTTTTTAATTTATCCGCCCCCTTTATGGGATGGGATGATTGCTAGAAGATTCTTCATTTACTACCAGATATTTTTAATAAATATTTAAATAAAGCTATTATTCAAAGTCTTGCGATACTAGGTTGAGCTGAGTAGTGTACACATTGGTACATAAAGACAAAAAGTGATTCATACCAGGACGTAGCACATGCCACTGCTTGTAATGCCTACACTACGTCATGGCCACAGCACACAGGCTCATAATGGTTGATTTTGAGTAGGCCTTCGACTCAGTTAGCTGCCCTTTCTTCCACGAAGTACTGAAAATTATTAACTTAATTCCCTACTTCTGCAGGTATGTGGAGGTGCTCTATGCAGCTCAAATGTCCCAGATTTGAATAAATAGCCCTTTCACCTCTGTTATTCCCATGGCAAGCGGTGCACGACAAGGCTGTTCTTTGTCCACCCTATTTACTCAGATCAACGAACCATTAGTGGAATAGATAAGGTAAGAGACCCAGGTATGGGATTTCTAGTGGAACAATATAGGACAGACTGCCCCATTATGTGAAAGATTTGCTTCCATTTTTAAAGAAACTAGAGGTTTACAAGCTCCTCTTAAAGCCATATACTCAAGACATCTCTGGTCTCCTGGGGAATTCGTATAAATCCCTCAAAGCCCCTCGGACTGAAGATGTGGGGATTATGGGATGGATGGGAGCCTCCTGCTGAGCAGTAGATGGTTTTAAGTACCTGAGCATATTTATTTCAAATGAATTACATAGGTGTTGAAATCTTAATTTAACACCACTGCTTGATCTGGTGTAAGCAGATATGCAAGTAATTGGCATTTACCCTCTTACGACAGCCGGTGGAGGGGTTTGTAGATGATCCTCCTCCCCAAATTAGTATATACTTTTCAAAACTACCCATGCCAACTCCCACAGGATCTTTTCAGGAAACTGAGAGCAAAAATTCTAGCCTTTCTATGGTCAGGGAAGAGTCAGAGGGTGTCACTCAACAAATTAGTCCAGTCGACTTTTGACAGAGGATTGGGGATTGCAGATATTTATTTATATTAGCTCGCATCTCAGACGCTGTCAACAAATGATTGGTTGTTCAATGATAGGCATGACCCAGATTGCAGGCTTAAACTCAACTTGCTGAATGGGCCAGAGATACTTGACAGGTTGCATGGCTTCGACATTCCCTCTCTTCTTCCCTCACCAACAAGGGAGGAGATCCCCAAGCCATTATGACAATGGTGAGCATGGGATACTGGTTGCAAAATGAGATATTGCCCGTCATTGAAGGTCTTGCACCCATGGCAGAATGGATGAGAGGAATGGATATCGGTTCCCAGGCTGAGGAAGTGGTATAGGCAAGGAGGTTGTGTATGCTTCTGTGGCAGAAGCATATGCACAAACATATCTGGGGGTCTCGGAAGGAATATTTTAAGGGATAAGCAGCTACCTGAAAAGGATGGGTCACTAGTACCAAGATGGAAAATGTGATATACGAATACAATGTGTTACTTTGTTACTTGACTGTATATGCAGAGGTCTGCATGTTTTGTTTGTCTTCTGACAAAAAAACAATAAAAAATATTGGTTAAAAAAAACCATACTGCATAATTTCCACAAGCTTTCTAAATGCAAAATGAATACACAGGGCATATCCACCAAAATGTAACTCCATATGCAGCTGGACTCGCGGAAAGAAAGATAGCTTCTACTTCAGGAAATATATTTGCCCCTTAAAATCATAGGATTCATGTGTGAAGAGTGGCTGGGAGGTAATTTCAAGATAAAGAACTCTCAATTCAATAAAAAATAAACTTTTGGGTCACCTGTTTCTTCTTAATAAGAGTAACAAAAGTAAACCAAGGAGATCATAAGGGCGCTCTTACTTTATACAGAGCAAATGTTCCTAATAAGAGTAACAAAAGTAAACCAAGGAGATCATAAGGGCACCTTTTCTTTATACAGAGCAACTGGGTATTTGGTGATTTGCCTGTAATGTCTCACACTTCAATGGGCAGGCACTCTGCTCATTCACTCGCCTGGTCACCTATACGGCCTAAATTCGTGTTCACTTTAAAGAACCCTTCTCAATAGCTGGTGCTCTTAATGAAAAACAAACAAGGGCAATAATGAATTCCAGCAGGCTTTTGACAGCTATCTTAATATGTAATTTCTAAGAAATTGCACATTTTACATGGCTTACGGTTAGGTTATCACATTAAAATTTGTACTAAAGAGTGTACCTCAAGTACCAAAATCACGCAGAACATTGATGTTTCCACTCTGCAAAACGGCACTACACAAAGCATTACAGTGTAAGTGTACAATATGAATATGGTGCAGTGTCATTTGTTTTACTGTTTGTGGAGCTCTGCAGTTTTTGAATCAGCAATACACAATTCCTAATAAATCTGGTCTATGGGACCTAGTACATCTTATTAAACTATTTTACCATTCATTTTGAAGAAAACTTCTCATGTTTATATAAATTACTATCATGTCAATGAAAAATATTGCATTTTAGCAGTGGTAAATGGATTTAGGTAATTGTAGGATCTGGATCTCACATTGTAGATTGATTTTTGTTTACCAAGTTTAGATTAAGCTAATACGGCCCCAATGGCTTTAGTTCCATCTCATTTGAAGATAATGTGTTAAAGCTACAGAAAAATCTTCCAAAGTAGGACTATACTTCCTAAGAGGAAACAAACCCTTTTCACAACATTCACATAGAAATCAAATAGGGTATGTAGCTTAAACATGAATGACAGCTTAATATTACTATTTTGTTATTAAGTTATTAAGTTATTTCATTCCGCATTGTATCATCACAAAATAAAATGTTGTCATATGTTGTTGTCCGCATTTAGAAGTATAATTTTTATAATAATTATTAATAAAACCTCATAGGTATGCCCTCGAGTGATGGAAGTTCCAAGCTGGTGTTGTGGGTCTTTTCTCTGGGAAAGGTCATGTTTTGTTAAGATCAATTTGTTGTTTTAATAATTGTTTCAATGTGGTTGTGTGTATCATTTGATCACAAATGGCTCCCTTTTTACTAAATTCTGGTATTTATAGATCTTATATTTGTAAGCGTTATGGTCATCTTTCCCTTTGAAGCAAAGGGAACTTTTCAAACATGTACCACGTAGGTCTTACACTTGAAAAGTTAATAAATCAATGTTATCAGTTTAGGTCCATCATTACATTTGTCACACATCCATACCTGACAGGTCCTTTCATAGGGGTTTCACATCTCTGAAGATGCTTGTTCATGGATCTTGCCCTCTACATTCTTTCCAACAACATTCACACTCAGTTTTGAAGCTTCTCTTTTTTTCAGATTTCTTCTTCAATACTGTTCAGATGCTTTATTGCAGCATCTCAGCATTCTACTCCATTATGAACAGAGCACACAGCTGATAGACTGCATAAAGGCATCAGAAGAGAATCCAAGACAATATATAAATGGGAAAAAAGATGTTTAGAAACGTACCATCACCCATCTGCAAAATGTCTCACCTAACTCATGAAATGACAGTTCCTATATGAAAATGCTAGTACATTATATGACAGGCACACATTGACAAAACAGATTCATTAAATAAGGTATAAAGCATGGGGTATTGTTCAGATTGTGTTTGAAAGTTTGAACAGAGCATCAAACGAAGAACACAAAAAGCAACAAAGATATATACCAGAATTTAGTAGGAAAAGGGGAGCCACTTACAACAAGGTGTTAAGTACTAGGTTTTGATGGTCATAAAAAAACAATTCTCTTATTTGAAAAGAAAGCTTATTAAGGACTAAAGTTCTGATTGGGGACATACATATTCAATTGTAGCAATAATCAAATGTTCTACAATACTGTATAGGAAAAATACTGCTAACACTCGATATCCTTTGCTGTTTTTTTAAAAATAGTACAGTTTCATAATAAGTGTTTTTAATCTCTTGTTTATGGTTTACCTTCGTCGGAGTGTCACAGAGATGAAGAGCATCAGCACAATATAATAACAGTTGCTCAAGTGCATGTGCATAACGGATTGACTCAAAGTTTAAGTTTAAACAATTGCTTTTAGTTTGTATATGGATTTCTTTTTAAATAATAAGAGAAACCTGTACTCAACGTAGACGGATCGATATATTATTTCTTCCTTTTGTAAAGTTCCTAAAAAAGTATCTTGTAAAACTCAAGCTTTTATTTAAGCCTCAGGATTCAGTGCAACGGGAGTAGAATGTTTGACTTAATATTCACTACAACTTTCCTTTCGAATCCTCACAAATGTGTCCAAGCTGAGATACAGCTCCAAATCTGGATATATTCTTTTTAAATCACGTGCAATAACCTTGCCAGGTAATGTTTTGGAAAGCCTATGCAGAGTCCGAGCGGATTAATATTTTATGCCACTGAGAAGCAAGACCCTTCAATCCTTAAACAGGATTTTTACAGTGAAATTCAGGCAATTACTCCTGAAGACTTATAGTACACATAGGTTGCCCAGGTCCTGAGTTATAACAATCCCATTTTGAATACAGGTACATTGGCATGAGGTGAGATATTTTTTTTTTAGCAAAAGTGTATCTTGATTATAGAAAAGGAGTGGCTTTGAAACAATGTTAGATTTCAATGCCATTTTCTAATTACGAAAATGTCTCATGTTAAAACCACAGGTAGCATTATAGCGTATATGTTTCTTTTCTCTTTAATATGTGTTTCAATAACAAAACCCCAACAAATTGTTTGATACAGAAGTCACTACTAAAAAGTATTTGCAGGAGTATGCAATTATGGCATTGATAAGGTGGTTGGACAGGAAAATGAGAGTTACTCTGATACCAAATGTCCTTATATTTAACTATGAGGTCAAACCATGAACTACTATTTGTCAAAAGTTTGCATTGTTGTTGGATAACAAGCACTTCTGAACAAAATCATGTTTGTTACATTCATATCACTGTCACAATTATCTGATCACGAGTTCCACGTTATTTAACCTGACTTAAAGTGTACTATGATAAAACCCTACTATCAAAGGTTCTTGTTTCCACATACTATCTGTTGAATTCTTACATTGCGGACAACAGCATCCCTCTGTTTTAACAAACTCAGCAGAACCACAATTTTGTAAAACCACATTTATCTGAAATTTCAACAACTATGACCTTAACGTAATTTCTTGTCAATAGTGACTTTCTGTAGAATTAGTGTCCTGTCCAGCACATGGTCAACACTAGGACTTCATGGTTTGTTCAGAGGAGCGACTACATGCTTTGGACACTTAGTCAATTATGAGCTGCTTAGCTTTGACATTTCTGGTATTGCCCAGATTAAAAGATAAAAGAAAATACATAAACAAGAGGTAAAGGTTCAGAGCATAGGCTATAGTTAGCCAGATTATCCATTAAATAGGGTGTAAAATGTTGGTCTAAAAATAGAAATAACTGGGGCTAAGTTTACTCTCTACTGAGGCACAATCATGTAACTGGGTCTACCCTATTCACAGTGGCATGGTTGCGTTTAGAAATAATAGCTACACTAAGATAGCTTGAGTATATACAAATATGTTTTTAAAACTAATTGGCACAATTTTGTGTGGGTATTATAACAACTGTAAATAGAAACAAGGTATTGAAATCACAGTTGTGGGCATGCTTTGTTTGTATTCAATTATCTTTCACTGTGCAAGTTATTTGGTGAATTACATTAAAATGCACAAGAAATACAATATAGTGAGAGAAGAAATGCTTGTGCAAATTACGATTAGAACAATATTGCAGAAAGATTGCTACTTTCATCACTGAATAACAATAGGCACAGAAGCTCCCCCAAACTTTCGACAAAACACCATACTTTTCCTGGCTGCATCTCTTCCTTAGTTATCATATTTTGGAGAAGGCTCTCTCTAAGTGGGCAGTAATGCTATTAGCACTAAAGAGCTCTGAATAGGCTTACATCACGTTAAGTATCACACCTAATTCATTGTGTGGGTATTTTGGTTTAACAGAGGTTGCTGACTTGGAATTCGCAAACTATTACACCTGGGAATCTGTGACTACTGCATCTTTCCGTAAGCAACTGGATGCATAAACATTCATCAGTGTACATTTCCACATACGTAAATGTAATGCACCCGTGGACAGGCACTGATCTTTTTTCTTTCTCTGGAAAAATATTTTTTCAGGGGAGAAACCACTTCCCACGAACCTCACAATTTTTGTGCTGTTACTTCCCTGTTTTCATGGAGGAAAAACTAATTGCAAAAGGTTCGCGCATACCCATAAACTTGCAAGTGTGTAGACTTTTACAACCTTTAGCCTGTGTCCCCTCCTTTGAATAAATCTGTGAGAAGATATACTCCAAACTAACATTATGTCATAATGGGCGGGGGGGAGGGAGTTGAAATGCAAATACATTGATTCATGGGTACAAATTTATGTAGTGTGAATCACTGATATGAATCTTAGGTCATACTTGAGGCATTTTGCACCTAAAGTCACCAACATGCACTAATGTGTTTGTGAATTGGTCCATTGAGCAAAATCATGATTGTCTTGATCATCAGGTGTGGTTGGCGTGTCAGCTACCTCATATAATATTGACAATAATTCTAAATAATACCAAGAAATTTAGTTTGCAAACATTCAGGCATTGCCCAAGAGCAGTAGTCAAGTATTGCCTTCTTCATTATGAACAAACAAGATCACTGGCTGGATTGCATAAACTTCCAGGGTGGTGCTAGTTCTACAATAAAAAATACACACATTTATTTTTGATGTTGAAAACAACAATGACGTCCACAACAATAAATGGAGCAAAATAGGCCACAGTGTACAAATATGTAAGATGGTGAGATATATGTATATATATATATATATATATATATATACATACACACACATACACATTTATATATATATCCTTGTGGCAAATTAACATAGCCTGGGCAATTTAGGCAATCAGGCCAGAATTTGTTTCTCAAAATAAAGTCCTAAAAGACGCATTTGTGAACACATTTTAAAACTTCAGAAGGATACAATTCTGTAGACATGGTTGTAAATGAAAAACAATCCTTAAAATAAATACAGTACGTGAGAATATTGTGCACTAAAGGCTTTCACATTCATCATGATCTCGAATATAAATTAATTAAAAAAGTAAAAATGAGTTAGAAGGTCCACTGCATATCACTGAGGTCCACCGGATCCCCTAGGCCACCTTCGGCTTCTAAGTAGTTCATGATGGCAGCCATTGCAGTCTCATCATTTTCACACATTGTGTCAAGGTCTAGCTGCGAAGTATCACCTAAAAAAGACAAACCGAAGTCACAAATTGGACCTCACCAAAGGTTCACAAAAAACAATGTTTTTAGATTTTTTTAAATTTTCCCTCTTCGAGTTTTCTGGAGGCCATGCCAGCTTGCTTGCACACCTTCAACCTAACATACTTAGAAAGATTGGATTCCATACACTGGTAAGTCTGGATGGGTGGCAGCAGTCCAATTTACATGTTACTGAAGGAGAATGCTGCCCACAGAAAGCATCACACTCCTGAATCCACTCCTGTATCTTTTGCCTCGGTCATGTTGAACTATCTAGACCACAAGTCGCCACTTGATGCCTGCTGAATGAATTGTTCATGAAACTAGCAAACCAGTGAATTGGCTGAATACGTTTTGCATCTCTCCTTTACTAGCTTTAATGCCTAAAAATGCAACGCTTTCAAAACCCCTATTCTAGGCCCAACTTTACTTTTGTGAGCTTCCTCAAATCCTCAGTTTTTCTGTGAGCCAGCGTACTGCATAGATTTCCCTAATAGACATAAAGCATCATATTGAGGCACTGGACCTAGAGAGCCGCTCCCGAAGAAAAGAAGGAATTAAAGAAATAGAAAAGCAGGAAAGAAGGAATCAAAGAAAGAAGGATGTAAAAAAGAATGAATGAAAGGAAAAAAGAAAGAAAGAAGGAATCAATGAAAGAATGGAAGGAAGAAAAGAGGAGAGGAGAGAGAAGGAAAGCGGAATGAAAGAATAAAAGAAAGAAAGAAAGAAGGAAAGAGAAACAAAGAAAGAAGGTAAGAAAGAAAAAAGACACAGGGAAACAAAAACAAGTGTTGCACATGCTGCAAATTAAATACAATAAGACTGGTTTTCTTCTTGGGCAAAGTTCATTAAAGAACTATTGGTGAAATTGTCTTCTAGAAACTCCTCATTAATTTGGGCTTTTGCCTGGCTAAACGGGAATTAACATTTGCTACGAATTAGAAAAGATGATATACAAAGGTAGAGCTTGGCTCAAAAAAGTCGATAAAATATGGAGCAGTTGGGCGGGAGAGAACTAACTAAAGACTGAAGGTCGCAGGGGAACCATAGAGGGTGCATGTGAATGGCCCTGGCTACACACAGACAACCAAAATGAGAATAAGGACAAGTGGCGTTTGAAATTAGACCTGTGAATAACCCTGGGCGTAGTTCGCGAAGTAGGACTACGTGTAGCTACGCAAAGTGCACTTCGCACTACGCGAGCTACGCGTAGCACTTCCGGAACTGTGTAGTACCCTGTTCGCACTGTGCAAGATGCCGTTTTCAATGATTGCACAGTGCGGACAAGCATCCGGCACTGTGCAATCATTGAAAACGGCATCTTGACCAGTGCGAGCTGTAGTTTTCTGCCGCTCGAGTAGATTTTTATTCGAGCTGCAGCTTTCTCAACGCGGACTGGTAGTTTCTCATCGCGAGCGGTCGCGAGCATACACGACCACTCGCAATGAGAAACCTGACCTCCCCGCGTTGAGAATCTCGCCGGGAGGTTTATTTTCCACGCTCGCGATCGCCAACTTGATGTTGCTGATCGCGAACGGGGAAAAAGTCTCGCCGGGATGTCATTTTGCTTGCTCGCGGTCGCCAACTTGACGTTGAGGACCGCGAGCAAGCAAAAAATGACCGCTGCACTATGCAATGCTACGCTACGCGTGTTTGCACTGTGCTACGTGCAATTCGCATAGTGCGAAGTAGCGCAAACTTCGCAAACTACATGAGCGTAGCGTAGTGCTTTTCTCAGGCTTACCTGTGAAGTAGCTACCACCACCATAAGAAACATCACTAAGGAAAGAGGTGGCCCTAGAGGGAGGGGGAAGGAAGGGACGGGGATAAGCGAGAACTGTAGTAATGGGTTGCCAGTTAAAGCATGATGTTAAGATAAACTCAATAAAATACTATACAAAAAAAATGAATAACCGTGTTATTAAGAATTGTTCGCTTGTAAAATATTGAAACTTTCAATAACATAATACAAACCAGTTTCAAATGGGGACAATCTGTGATGCTGTGAAATACCAGCAGTCAAACAGTAAATAAAGGACACTCCAAAAGGAATCACTGTCAGGAGACAGGAACTTGTGGCCTGTGCTCACATCTGGTCCTACTGTCACACGAGACTCTAAACAACAAGGCAACATCAATGTAATACATTTTAAAAATCCTTTGCACAGAGGGGCACTAGCTTGTGTGTGGATGTGCTCCTGGTGAAAGAGCAAAATGCTTCAACTCAAAGTGAAGTTATCCAGTGGATGAAGCTGTAACCATGTCCCATGTTGTATGTTATAGTGGGTGGAAACAAAATGATAACACACCACAAAATGGTAAAATTAAGACATCTAGCTGAAAGCCCATTTAAACAACTATATTGTACATATATGTGTTTTAAAATCAAAAGGTCTCGGCTAACGCCAGACCTAAAAAGGAGAATGCTACCCTTAACAGTGGTATCGCTGGTGGAGGAGCCTAGCGCGCAACCAAGATGGCCGCGTAGGTGCGAGGCTCCCGAGGACCTCCGCAACCTCCTACGTTTATCCTGTCTTCATCCTGAATTGGTTGAGGGGACTGTGTCGGTGAGCCTGAGCCGAGGTGGTACCCGTTTTCCGTTTTCGAATTGGACCCCGGGTGCCGGAGTGAGCACCGACTGAAGTTTGCGGCCTACTTCTCTCCTGACCCCGAGTTTGGGGGCGACCCTGTGGCGAAGTGAACAACAACGGCGGGCTGGGCCAGGCGAGTCGCGTACCCCACGCTTTCACTTTCGCTTTTGAGTCCCCTTGCCATTATCGCGGGTGGGTTCACAGCGCTTTTTTGTGTTGGGGTGGCCTCGCTGGGAGACCCTGCCTGCCTGCCTGCGGTGGCCCGCTCTGCCGTCCTGGGGTGGCCCCCGAGGCTCTCGGCCTTGATTGCCTGCTCTCCACTGCGTGGCTGGTGCGGGTGCGAGATACACGACGATGGCCACGAAGCAGGATGGGGATCGGTTGAAGGCCATGTCGACCCGGCGTGGCACCGCACATCAGGCCAACGTCATGGACCGCTACACCCTCCCGAAGGGGTCTCCCGGCGGATCGCACAAGTCCTCCGAGTGCCCCCCGGATGCCCCGGATTTGCCTACTGATCTGACTTTGCAAGACGTCATGGGCGCCATTGCTGAGATGAAGACCTCGGTGGGCCAGCAATTCGACACTTTGGCGCACAAACTCGACGCGGTCCTCATTGATGTCAACCTTGTGAGAGCTGATCTCTCCAAGACGAATGACCGGGTCGACTCCTTGGCCCACACCGCGTCGGGCCTCACGATTGGGGTAGCGGCCCTTCAAACGGAGGTGCACCGGCTCCGTCAGGCAAGTGCGCTCATGGATCGGCGCCTGGAGGACTCCGAGAGCCGGGCCCGGAGGAATAATATCCGTATCATCGGAGTACCCGAGGGACGGGAGGAGTCGGCGGCGGATCTCTTTGTGGTGGACCTGATCTCTACCCATCTCCAGCCTCGAGGACTGAGTAAATTCTTTGCTGTGGAGAGGGCCCATAGAGTTCCCGGAGGCAGACCGAAGGTCGGAGCCCCTCCGCGGCCTCTTATTGCCCGTATTTTCAACTTTCGGGACAGGGATGCGATTTTGCAAGCTTCCAGACTGCAAGGGCCGATTAAGCTGGAGAACATGGAAGTGAACTTTTATCCTGATTTCACGCAGGCGGTCCAGAAGCAGAGACTGAGTTTCCTGGGCGTCAAGCGGCGGCTTCGAGGCATGAACTTAAAATACGCCATGCTCTTCCCGGCCAGGCTGCGGGTGGAGGCGGATGGTCGCACTCACTTTTTTGATCGTCCTGAAACGGCCGGGGACTGGCTGAACACTTTGTCTGGGGGTCATGGTCGGGATGGGGGGGGGGGACGGGAGGAGAGTGCCCACCGGACCGGGTCTGAGGTACTGACACGGGGGCTCACTCCGGATGATGCCACTTTCGGCCAAGCTTAGGGTCTTTTGTCTGTTGTGTCTTGTCTCCCCTCCATTGGAGGAGGTGCTGGGTCTCGAGGGGGTTCTCCTTCCTCCTCTAGGGGGTCTTAGTAGTTTAAATCACATAGGGGCGACAGGCACACTGCAAGTTGGGGGGGCTGTTTGGGCTCATGCAGGGGTGCAGGGAGGGGGGAGTTTTGTTGGGGCTGTTGGGTTGGGTATTGTTTATTTGTACCACAAGGCAGAAGTATTGTTGTGCTATTTCTAACGTGCTCTCTGGGGGGCGACTGATCGACTTCGGTTATGATGGGGGGTAGGGGACTGAGTCTTTTGTCCTGGAATGTTAATGGACTGGGGGACAGGATAAAACGGGGGGTGGTCCTGCAGTTCCTAAAACGAATTTCACCAGATATAGTCTTTCTGCAGGAAACACACCTCATTGGAAACTCCTTTCGTGCCATGAACAGACGGGGCTATCGCCTTATGGCCCACTCGGGCTTCACGTCTGGTTCGAGGGGTGTGGGCATTATGGCTAAGACCTCGCTCCCGTTGGAAGTTGATGAGGTGCTCCATGATGACAGGGGACGATACACGGTTCTGGTGGGTAGATAGGAGGGTAGAGTGATTGTTTTCGTTTCTGTTTATGTCCCGCCAGGGTTGCAAACGACTACTTTTGCGGATCTGGGGCGCCTCCTCCTTGGCCTTCCGGAGGGGATTCTAGTGGTTGGGGGGGATTTTAACGCTGTGGTTTCCGGGACTGAGGATCGTCACCCTCCTAGGGATCTCCCCCGTGCCCAAGCGTGGTTGTCCGGCCTCTTGGATACCTTGGGGCTGGTGGATTGTTGGCGGTTGAAACATCCTACGCAGATACAGTACACCTTTCATTCCGGGGCTCATGGCAGTCTTTCGAGACTTGATTATGTCCTGATGCCAGCGGTACAGGCGGGGCGGGTTGGGGAGGTACGACATTTGGCGCGGGGTATTTCAGACCACTCCCCGCTCCTGTTGCACTTCGACATTGTCCCGAGGGGGGAGGGGAGGGTGGCCCCGATTAATCCCTGGTACCTGCGTGACCCCACAATTCGCGCAGATTTGGTTAAATCTCTTAAGCGATATTTTGAAGACAATGTGGGGTCTGTGTCGTCGGCGGTTTCTCTGTGGGAGGCGTTTAAGACGGTACTCCGGGGGGAGGCCCTGTCCCTTATTTCCCATTTACGGAGGCGCGAGCGGGAGGAGGTGACCCGTATTGAAACTGAGATAACCGAGTTGGAGGGTGATTTGGAGTGTGGGGTGACGGACGACAAATTGCATGCTCTCCGACTCAAGCAGGCGGACTACAAGGCCCTCGTCACGGAGGCAGCCAGGGGCCTCAGTAGAGAGCAACAGGGGAGACTGTATGATGTGGGTGATAAGGCTGGTAAATTGATTGCGTGGCTGGATAAAAAGGAGAGAGCGAGTCGAGTTGTCCCGTCGATTGAGAAATTGGATGGTGTGTGTGTCACTGAACCAGGAGAAATTGTTGATTGCTTTGCAGAATATTTCCGTGGGGTGTATTCCCCGGTATCTTCCCGCTCGGAAGAGGACTCCCATGCCCTGCTTAAAGACATTGCGCTGCCTTCCCTTTCGGAGGAGGATAAAGTGTTGTTGGACGCGACCCCAACATCTGAGGAGATTGCCCTCGCCATACGCTCGGTCGCCTCCGGCAGGGCCATGGGTCCCAACGGCCTTCCCATCGAATTGTACAAACTACGACCGGATACGCTGGCGCCGCATCTCCGTGCTATGTTCCTTGCGGCCCGCTCGGCGGGTTCCCTCCCGCTGGACCAGCGTCTGGCCACTATCGTGGTTATTCATAAGGAGGGGAGGCCGCGGGATCGGGTCACGTCTTACAGGCCCATTTCGCTGTTGAATGCGGAACCTAAAATTCTTGCCAAGGTGCTGGCTAATCGGCTGGTTGGCGTGGTGTGCGATCTGATTCACCAGGACCAGTCCGGCTTTATCCCTCATCGCAACACCACGCTCAACCTGCGGCGTTTGCATGGGGTGCTCGCGCGGGTCCCGTTCATACGAGAGCCGGCCATTTTGGCGTCCCTGGACGCCACTATGGCGTTCGACACGCTTGAGTGGCCATATATTTGGGCGACGCTGGCTAAGTTTGGTTTTGGCCCGGGATTTATTGGTTGGGTGAAGCTGTTATACTCCGGACCGCTGGCGCAGGTGGCGGTAAACGGTAGAGTGTCGGCTCCGTTTGAGCTGGGCAGGGGCACGCGGTAGGGCTGCCCGCTATCGCCGCTCCTCTTCGCGCTTGCCTTGGAGCCCCTGGCGGAGTGGCTGCGGTGGCACCCTTCTATCCGTGGTCTCCGATGGACCCCCGAGTATGAGGATCGCGTATCCCTTTACGCTGATGATATTCTCTTATACCTTGCTTCCCCTCGTAAATCGCTGATTGTACTTGTGGATGTTTTGCATTCATTTGGCCGCAACTCCGGCTTAGTCATCAACTGGGCTAAATCCTGTGTGTATGTCCTTTCCGGGGAGGCTCCTATCCTTCCGCGGGGTTGTCCTATCCAGATCGCTCCGCAGGGATTTAAGTACCTGGGTATCTTCATTACCCTGGACGCTGAGGCCCGATATAAACGGAACTTGCTCCCCCCCCTCCAGCGCCTAAAGGAGGACGTGGCGCGTTGGAGGCGCTTGCCGCTCTCACCGCTCGGCCGTGCGGCATTGTTTAAGATGATGTCGCTGCCACGTTTCCTATACGCTTTACAGAACACGATGGACGTTGTCCCGGCGCGCTACTTTCGCGAGGTGGAGAGTCTGCAGCGACGCTTGTTCTGGGAGGGTAGGCCGCTGACGCTCCCGTGGTACGACGGGGGGGGTCGCCCTCCCAGACATCAAACGATATTACTGGGCCTCCCAGCTGGCTCCTATAAACCACGGCCTTTATGGGCCCGCTCTTAACCCGGCCTTTGAAATGGATAAACTATTACTGCCGGGTGGCGACTATAATCGGGCGCTTTATTCTAGATCGCTCGACGCACGTCTGACGGGCCCTACGCGGGTCGCGGTACGGGTATGGCACGCGGCAAACTCGGCGATGGGGTGGAAGGATCGGTTGACCCGGGCGACGCCGCTGTATGCATCTGAGCGGCTGGGCTCTCTGTGGACCTCGAAGGGCTTTGAGAAGTGGGACATGATAGGCATCAGCAAGGTGGGCGATCTCTGGACGAGGGGGGGATTCAAAACGTTCGATGTGCTGCAGACTGAATTCCAGTTGCAGGACTGGGAGTACTTTCGATATATTCAGGTCCGTCACGCGCTGTGCTCCGTATTCCCGGATGTTGCCTCCATCCCGGAGTATTCCCCTCTGGAAGATAGAGTGCTAGATGGGCATGTACCGGACGGCACGATTTCATTGATTTACAAAAAGCTCATCAACGATCGCTCGGGACTGCTGACTAGCCTTCGTGAGGTGTGGGTGGCCGATGGATTGGAGCTGGATGACGAGGATTGGGTGTCTGCGGTGGCCTCCCCGAAAGAGGTGGCCATACCGGCTCGCCTTCGCTTCGTCCAGCTCAAGATACTCCATAGGGTCTATGTTACGGGGCCGGGTCTGATGCGTATGGGATATGCCGTGGATGGGTTGTGTAAGCGTGGGTGTGGTTCTTTAGGGACCTTCCTCCATATTTTGTGGGAATGCCCGGAGGTGGCGCGATTCTGGCGTGATGTGCACGCGGTGTTGCAGGCGGTCACGCATGTGACGCTGCTTCCCGAGGCGAGGAGATGTCTGCTAAATGTGTGGGAGCCGACTGACTACTCAGTGCCACAGACGTGGTGGGTGACTCTGGGATATATGGTGGCCAAGCGTGACATTGCGCAATTGTGGGGTTCCCAGAGGTTGCCAACGGTCTCGGCGTGGAAGGACAACATGGATTGGTGTATGTTTCGGGAAAAGGTAGTGTATGTTGCGAGAGGTAAGCCTGGGAAATGGGTGAAAGTGTGGGGCCCCTGGAACACCTACCGTGGCGGAATTTGTACCCCGCCGCTGACGCCTGATCTGGCACTGGCCCCGTCTCCTTAGTCTGCTTGTCGCCTTGGTTCTGGGCTTTGAGTCCACTTTGTCTCCTATCCCCCCCCGCTATTCCTGTGGATCGGTAGGGTCCTCCCCAGGGGAGCTCATACTGTTGCTTTGACTTTTGGCTGCCTTGTGGATTTGTTTGTCGTTTCTTATATAAAAATGGAACCGCCATGTGGAGGGTCCGGACGGTGTGGCCGCCAACGCTTCTTTCAACTCCTGTGACCTCTCTCACGCTGCAGCGACTGTTTACTGACTGTATTCTATGCTCATACTGTTTGCTAGCAGCCGGCCCGAAGGTTGTAGGCCCATCTTTGTATATCTTTTGAATTCTGTAATAAAGGTTTCAAAAAAAAAAAAAAAACAGTGGTATCGCTATTCATAAAAAGGAACTAAACTGTCTGTTGAATAAGCCATTGATGAAACTTACGGAGAGACATTAGTAATTCTGAAAGAGGTCAAATCTCGCCAGGAAATTTCCCCGTGTGTGAGACCATCGCAGGATTAGCAAGAGACACAATTTGGAACACTCCTCATAAAAGCGAGCAATAATACACCACTGAAATATTCTGAGCCAACAGATATCCTTAGAAGTAAATCTAAATTTTCCGGAGGTATTTTTCCTCTTCCTCACGGATCAAAAACTAAGAACGAAAACATATTCACAACAAATTTCCTGTGTAGAAACCTATTGCTGTGTGCACAATTCTTCAACTGAGATGCTTGAGAATCTCAAAGTTTACCAAAGGTCTAAATCCTCACAATATCACATTGATGCTTGAGCTAAGACTTTCATCAAACTCTTACAAACATGTAAGACAATCTTACATTTGTCTCTGTTAATGCAATGCTCTTAACAAGGACATATCTACAGTGGTACAATGGAGATGTTTTCTTGCAAAGGGAATAAACACGTTACAAGGAAACAGCAATCAGCTAACATTCCACATTGATGGTATATTATTTGGTCTGAACTGGTAAGGAGATCATCATTTACACCAGGGCTTTCTTTCTAACAATAAACTGGTATTGGATGTGTGCTCATTAGCTTTAATTTGGGTAATAATGATAATTGCTACACTTTATGTAGTACACTTGACAAATATAAAGGTTTCCAGACTTCCATAAAGGGTGCTATTATTAACTAATCATTTAATCAATCTGGAATGGATGAGAGGCTGAGTGGCACAAGCTGGATCCAAACCTCTGAACATCAGGTTACACACAGATCTCTGCAATAGATGGGTTACTTCACTAAGCTATTTTACCAAATTACACAAAATTAACTAAATGCTGGGTTTGTTGTCATTACATCAAAACAAGAGGGACGCAGTTGGAGGAATAAACTGTACGTGCATTTGAAAAAACAAACAACAATAAAAACAAGCATTGGCATAGCCAATAGTTCTCGCCTTTGGGACCTTATAAGTGGTTAATCATGCAGCACATTATCTTGGGTGGGCTCAGACAATTCCAGCATGGAAAGTTGTATTGCAAATAAAGCCGAGGCAGGCTGGAGGTGTCACACTGGCACAACGCCACATGCAGTTACAACCTGCATGGGAGAGGGAAAGTTGGGAGGGGCAAGGAAGTTGGGTAGAGACAGGAAATGACTAAACTATGAGGGTGAGAGACAGCAGGAGGTGTTACTGGTGGACAAGACGAGAATGAAAGAGATAAGGGACAGGAAGTGGGGCAGATATCAGTGCAGATGTAGGGTTGTTTGGAGCAGTAAGACAGAAGTTTAGTACATAGTTGACACATTGTCCCTGATTGCATGTGTGTTTTTATCATTGCATTCAGGATCGTATGTTTTATTCTTCCTAGATATTTATTGCTGACCACAAGTACCAGGATTTAAAGAGGCAACAGACACCGGAAATGTTACTCACACTCACTTTACACAAGAGAATATGAAAACCGTAGGGAAGGTCGGCAACATGATAAGGCCCACAAGGGAAATACAATTGTGCGTCTGCTGCATTTTCCACATGAATATGAATTTGCTGCACTTGCCACATAATCCTTCATTTACCGAATATAGTGCACATTTTAAAAGAAAAAATGTGTCAAGCTAAAAATGCCGTGCGCTGAGCACTTCATGGAAACTAACCAGTCGCCTTCGGCAACAGATTTATTAAGATTTAAAAATTTAAAAAAGGTGACAAGTTGCACAGCTAATGTAAACACCCCAGTCGATGGACCAGAGCGGGAAATGAATATTTATTTCAGCATTAACGCATATTCATGTTCAAATCAAAGACACCTTTCTCAGAATTTCAGATATTTTAACGGAAGGCTAACAAATACAAGGTCTCTTTTTAGATCACATGTCTGGAATCCTAAAGTGCCTCCTAGCGAGACACTTACATGCTAAATAAGAAACATACTGTAATCTTTGTTCTGCTAGCTGATTTAAATGGAATAATGCATTGCTAAATATTTTCCTTTCCTTGCCGCATACTTTATTCAATAGTGCTGAATTATTTGCCCCCTCACTTCCGCATAATTCCTGATGCCATGTACATGGGGAAGGTAGGCGATCATGTCAAAGAAACAGGCGGGTGAGGGGGGACACACGGTAAAAAGAGAACAGAAGAAGTGAAGCAGGTCAGGTTACCCTAACACTAAATTACAGAGTAGGGGACATGTGAAGCAGAGCTGCCATGTGTGGCCCCATGGCTGCAAGCAGGTGTCACACATGACGTGGCAGCTTTAATAACTGCAGTGAAGGATCACTCGCACTAAGGTATGGGAAGGTGCATGAGGGACTGCTGTACAGAGAGAGAAAGAACGAATGGAGGTGCTCCGCTCATTGAGGTTATCGAGGGTGGCAGGTGAGGCGCCCGTCATTGTGAGGCACAGAGAAGGGGGGGTGCGTGAGTATATCTTCAATCAATCAAGCAATCAATCAGGGAATTCTAAGCGCGTTACTCACCTGTGAGGGTCTCAAGGCGCTGGAGGAATGGCGGGGGGTACGCAGCTACGTTCAGCCGAAGAGCCAGGTCTTGAAGGCGTTCAAGAAGGGGGTGAGTCTGATGTCTACCAGTAGCTCCTTCCAGGTCTTGGCTGCAATGTGGGAGAACGATCTCCCGCCTTCTCTGGCTCTGTGGATCCGCGGGGTTTCGGCCAGAGCGAGGTTGGACGATCATAGGTTTCTTTTGGGTGTGTGGATATTTATTCTGTCGTTGAGGTACTTGGGTCCGTTGTTGTGTAGGCATTTGTAGGCGTTAGTGAGGATTTTGAAGGTGAAGCACTTCTCCACGGGGAACCAGTGGAGTCTCCACAGGTGTCGGCTGATGTGTTTGTGTCGGGGGATGCCAGGGACGAGTCTGGCAGCGGTGTTCTGTATGGTCTGGAGTTTGCGGAGTAGGGTCATGTTAATGCCGGCGTAGAGTGTGTTACTATAGTCCAGTCTGCTGGTGATGAGTGCGTGGGTGACTGTCTTCCTTGACTCGGTGGGGATCCATTTGAAAATCTTGCGCAGGATGCGGCAGGTGTTGAAGCAGCTGGAGGTGACTGCGTTGACCTGTCGGTTCATGGTGAGTGATGACTCTAGTACGATGCCGAGGTTTTTCGTGTGGTCTGAGGGGCTGAGGGTGTTTCCGAGCGTAGTGAGCCACCAAGTGCTGACCCATGCTGAAGGGGTGGTATAGAGGATGAGGACTTCTGTCTTCTCGGCATTGAGTTTTAGGCAGCTGTTGCTCATCATCTCACGTTAAGGTGACAAAACCAGACTCATTTATGTGCGGGGGGGTAATGTTACCAAATGATGTCATGCCACTAGGGACATGGGCTTTTATTTGGAACAAAGTGCATTTTGGGAGTTGTAGTCCTTGTTCATCTCAATTGAACCAACTGTAATGTGACTCTAGCTCACAACCATGTTGAAAGGTTGGCCAAGAATATGATGGCCCATATGACATGAAGTGGTCTGGTGACTTTATAGGAGGGTTCCCTGAATCTAATAGGGAAAGGAAGCCTGGTGATGCCCCCACCCACTGAGATAAGAGAGGGAGGGAGGCAGTCAAAGGACTCCTCACACTGAGGTGATGCAGGTGGGGCCACCATAAAGAGAAAATAGGTAGGCCCGTGAAGAGCACCTTTGAATGTGGGGATTCAAGTGGGGCCTCTAAACTGGGGTGTGAGAGAGGGAGGGGGAAGGGCTCTTTCGACCAACATACAGAGGATGAAGGTGGGTTTGACCCTGAGGGAGATGAGAGAGGGGCCAGTGCGTACTCTAGACTCAGAGCACCTGGTGGTGGTACTCACCCCGGCACTCACCTCCTTCTCGGATGTGGTCCTCAGAGCTGCACCTGGGGCCCTCCAGGGCCCATGCTGTTAAAGGACCGGGGCGTGCCTCGTTCCGAGGAGGGCCGGCTGAGGTTAGGTAGGGCTCATTGGTACTGGTACCCCAGGTCGGGCCGAGGAGATGTCTGTGGGCCCTCTGCTCGCTGTCTGAGGGCTGGTCGTGCTGGGGTCCTGGGTCTGGCCGTGGAGATGGGCAGGCATGGCGGATTTTGAGAGGGAGCACAGTCAGAGATTGGGGGCGGGGGCGCTTTGGATGGAATGCAGCTGCCTCCCCACGCAGCTCTGTAGAGCATGCAAACAACAAGGAGAAGGCAGGCATGGAGGATTCTGTGAAGGAGCACATTCAGAGATTGGGGGCGGGAGCGCTGTGGGAGGAATGCAGCTGCCACCCTGCGCACGGGCCCTAAAGTGAAACCAGACCACGCTAGAAAGAACAAAGAAGAGTGGGAGGGGGTGCAAACATGGAGCACAGGCTGCTAATTAAAAACAGCAGCTCAAGAGAAGTGGTGGGGGCAGGCACAGGAATGCAGCTGCCGCCCTGCGCGCCACTGCTCGATCCCAAGAGCAAAACGACGTTGGAGTGACACATTGGAAAGGAGGTGGGACATGCACCCTCGTTTGGCCATTTGCGTGCTTTCATTATTGAAAGACACACACAAAGACCAATCCAATGTGGAGTCAGACCCACACGGAGAAGTTTGGAGTGCTCACAAGAAGCCTCCCATAGAGCAGCGCATTCGCACTGCACTAGGCTCGACATAAAAAATTAAGAAGTTATGCCGTGGAAAAGTATTCTGTTCTACAGGAGCAAATGCAGAACATAGCTTGATTATGGAGTTATGATAGGGCTTTTGGTCTATTTTGTTGGGTGACTCAGTTGAAAAAGGCATTTCTACTGCTCCAGGTCCCTTAAATTCAAAAGTAATCACTCAAGTGAGGAAAACTCAAGAAAATTAGTAGGCATGCTCTTTCTCGAGTTCTTTTTTTTGCAGGTGAGGCCAATTCATAAACACTGTTTTTACTACATTCAATTACATTTGTCAGATATATGCTCTTAATTTTGTCATGTATTCCTTCCAATGTATTAGAGAGAATTGAGACTGGGGAAGTCCGAGTACTTGCAGAGGGATGCTCTTCAGGGAACAAATGAAGCTACACATGGTGCTCTCCGTCTCAGAGGTTTTTTCAAAACTAGATTTCGGGGCTGGACTGTTCCTATTGGAGCAGGACCAAGACTGATTTCCATATGACTGGGTGTAATCTGAGGTGGTATGGTGGGCAAAAGAACAATGGGCTGGGGGATTGCTAGTGGTTGAGCCTGATGCAAGCATTCCTCCCATCGCCCTTTGTATGCAAACAAATATAAGATATAACGGTGCACATTTGTTGTGCACAGTTGTCTCAAAACTCTTTGTGAATGATAAAGTGTAGTCCTTTCTCTGTTTTTTCATTCACAAAGAGTTTTGCCTGCATATGCAGGAAATGTCGGTCATAAGAAGCATCATTTAGGCTGACCCTTCCCATCCCATTTCTGTGCAAATACACAAACTTCCTTTGCTTGCCTGTGTCTTTGTAGGCCCATTTAGAAGTGTGTAGTCAACTTCCTGGGTGACCCTCATCAGGAAAATCCGATTTTCAACACATGGTTGCACTTTCACAACCGTTTAGTAAATCCAGGCTCTAAGACATGTCTCTATTTAAGTAAGTGGAAAGTGTACAGAAGGAAAATGGCTTCTTGGTTTAATGAAAGTGATTTTGCTACTCTGGCATTTGCTGTGCATGGGCAAAGGCAAACCATTTCATTTAGCCAATACAATTGGAGGCTGTCTCTCAAATCAGGTTTGATTATGCGCCTTTTAAGAAAGAAAAACATCTGCAGAAAGATGTTCCTGCATTCATTAGGTTTAGATTCTGCACTATGTTCACCTCTTGTAGCCTTTATTTTGTAGGAGTTTTATAAGACTGCCATCATGAGAAGCAACATTTTTACTAATGCACAATTTAAAGGCATCTTACTGAGGAGGTTTTGATGATTTGTGAATGAAGATGAGCACTGTCCTTGGCTCGAGGACTCAAACTCTTCAATTTCGGATGGGTACAATTCAATCATCTCCTTCTTCGGTACCTATAAGAATTTTAAAAAAAATAAAATGATCTGTTAATTCGCTGTTTGCCTCCAAAATGGAGCCCTGACTCAAAGCAGTAGTACTAACCAAGTTATTTTTGTTGTAAACATGCAATGAAACAAAAAAGAAAATAGTAAAACTAAGATTCTTTTTAGGTCTTAAGACTGCACAGCTGTCTGGTTGCAAAATAGATAATATTAGGGGGCTTTCAGCCTGCCCATTGCCTATCATTGGTTGGCTTTACTGTCACTTTCCTTTGCCTGCTACGTATTCAATTGCTTGCCTTGTCCATCTTATGTCTGTACCTCCTCCTCTGGGGCATTGACAATTTACGTGGGTTCTTCCAATGCCCAATTTTAGCGAACTACGTTTTTTCTTTTGTCTTCAGCACTCCACAAGAGTGCATGTGCTTTCTAGCTGTCTCCCTCCTGTGCTTCTCTTCGCCCTTCCACTCCGTGTTGGTCTCTCTTGCCGGTTTGCTTTTGTCTTCATCACGCTCTATGTTGCAACCTCTATCTCTCGCCCACTTGCTTTTCTCCAACCCCCACCCACACCATCCATGGCGCTTCTCTGGTCCCAGCCTACCGAAACTGCTTCCCACCACCAGCACTCTGTTGCTTTCACCCCCAAATTTGGTTCCTCCCACCAAATGTTATAAAGAAATAATGCTTCTGCACATTTTTTATTTACAGATTCAACTCAGATCGGTATCAAAACGCAAAAAAGTGCCTGTGTCATTTGGTATACATGCGCATGCATGGCGTGCACGGTTCCAAAATGACATAGGCGGCCACGTCATAGTCTTATTTTATTCATCTTTCGCCATGCTGCAGAGCAGGTGAACACACCTTTTGAAGATACCTTCTCTTCCTACTGAAGTCTGTTTTGTATGCCTGTAAGTATTATAGATATAAATATATTTTCATTTGTAAAACTAGGTAAACCAGGAAATCTGTGTTAGATCTTAAGAATTGAGCCTATATTTACACACTTCCACTTAAGACATAATAGGGAGACATTGAACAATAAATGATTGTGAAAGACTGGAGTGAAATGCACATCAAGTTGGCTTACACTTACAACTGTGGGGGCGTTCTTCAGCAAATCACTCGAATTTAACTCATTCTTGCTTGGAGACTGTAACCTGAAAAAGAACAAAAAAGGTAATTGTGAGATACTCAGAATATGTGCAGGCACAACTGGCATAAATTAATATATTTAGGTTATTTTTGCGATTTTTATATATTGCGGAGTTGGCCCAAAGGCATTAGAGTGCTTTACAAAAGAACAGGAAGTAAGTTCTTGTTAACAAACATCATAAAACAACCTATTAATATCAGGAAACTATGCACAAACAGTTCATACTGGCAGGGACACTCAGGATAAGAAGTAGCTAGCTAGCCATCATAGTAATTCAGCAGCAAGTAACCAAGAGCAGAGAGAACAAACATTTAGTAGCAGAAAAGACAGGTCAAGTCAACATAGACGATGCGAGCAACGATCTCCACCCTAACCAAAGTGTCTCTCAAAAAAGATTTTGAGTTCCCTTTTGAACGTGACATTACCTTGACAATAGCTGGTAATAGAGTTTCCAATTACACACTGGATAAATGTTATGTTTATTTATTAAAAGTAGGGACATTACAACAACTACCATAGAGAAAATAGTGCATGTATGTTGGTATATGTGTTCTTCTTTATCTGTAGAACTGGAACTGAATTCCTGTATTTTTAAAGAGGCTTTATTTCCAACGATTACATACTATTGCCACCTTTTGTTTTTTTATGTCAGAAATAGATATTTTTTAACAAATCATTGTTCTAATACTTGGAACAATTACTACTGGAGTAAAAAGAGATTGTAGTAATGTCAGTGCCTAAACAAGCCCACTGTCCCAATCACTAGTAAATCCTTTTCAAGATATAATATATTTTGTATGGCCTGGGGAAGACTATATTTTCTCCCTTCCAAGAGCCAACTATACCACATTTTGATAACCAATGTTCTTTAAACTTTTACACTCACTGTTTGACTGTCTAAAAATCACTGCTTTTACCTAGCGCCATACAAAACTCCTTAAGTACACAAATAACTTAAGATACATTACATGTTCATAGAAATCCTAACTCATTAAAGAGGAAGACCTAAACAACAGGGTGAGGCTTGTTGCCCATGGATGATTAATCTAGCTACAAGAAAACACAATCAAAACGTGCAACACAATGCATAACCCTCTTGTAGCTTGGCACAAAAGTAGTCAGGCTTTGTCTACCACCACTATTCTAGACTCCCGCAATGTAGTATGCCTCCAGTTACCATGACACTGAAAGCATCATAGCTAGGATGTCATATCTTCTCCCTTTACATTGAACCAAAAGAATACAAGACAGTATTATTAATTAACTACATTGTGGTAACAAGGAGAAAAAGATGCAAGGTTAAACACAAAGAAATAGTAACATATTGTATAATTACATGATTGCGGAATGCACACATAAGATACCAATGTCACCATTACTCCCTTTTGTACATTATTTATATCACATGACGTAACTTCTGTATTTTACTGGTAAGTTCACTGATCTCCCAGTGCGCGTCACTCTAATGCCACTGCAAGAAGGTTGTTCAACAGATTGGGCTGTACTTACAATAGTACTTCCACTGCAGGTATTAGAATATTGAAAAAGAGAATGATCCTTCCCTATCTCAGTAACATCATCCCACATCCAACTCATGGGTGAAGATTTCTTCTTTATGTTACAATCTGTGTCTATACAATCTTCCCTACATTTAGCCATCCGGCTGTGGTCCCAAATCTTGCCACTTAACTTTGCAGATTTTGAGTAAGTGTCTAAAACGTGCAAAGGTGCGGAGAATTTGCTCTCCCCTTTTCTTATCTTTGTACCAAGTTTTATTTTGACCCGATCTCCAACTTGTAGGTAAGCTTCCTTAATGCAATGTTTCCTGTCAAAGTTGTCTATATAGGATTCATGTATTTTACGTAAATTAGAGCGGACAACAGCAGGTGACCATTTCCCACACACCTTCTTACAGTTCCATGCCACATTGTCCTTCGTGAACGGCTCTCTACCTCTTAAAATCCTAAAAGGGCTGTAGCTGGTACAAGTGGGAGTGATTTTATATGCCCATATTGTAATAAACAATTCTTTCTCCCACTTTTTTTACAGCACTAAGAGAGGCTTGTATGCTACCCATAACCACTCTGTTGAAGCGCTCAACTATACCGTTCCCAGCTGGGTGGTAAACAGGAGGTATTTTTTCACTAATATCATTTCTTTTTAGAAACTGTAAAAAAATAAACTGTGGACCATTATCACTAAGGATACTTTTAGGTATGCCTTCCCTTATGAATAGTTTCCCCCAAAATTTTATGACTGGCATCATATTTCTCAGTAATCTCAATTTCAGGCCACTTTGAGTAGTTGTCAATGACGACAAGGATATGCTTCATATTACCTTTATCGTCCTCGATAGGACCCAGCCAATCAATACTTAGGTCCTCCCAGGGATGATTCGGAATATGTCTGGTGCCAAGGGAAGGTTTAAATACTCATTGGACTCTGTCAGAGTTTTTGCAAAAAGAACACTGCTTCACAATATTTTCAGTGCCTTTATCAATCCCAGGCCACCAGTACGATATCTTTATTTTGTTTTTTAAGTTTTACAATGCCTAGATGGCCTTCATGGTTGATTTCTAAGATTTTGGAGTGTCATTTCGAAGGCGCAACAACTCTTTCACCCCTGCATAAGTAGTTACTATTGTCAATGGATAATTCGTCTTTGATTTCCCACATAGCTCTTAGGTCACCCTGTAAATCAATTTTGTTGGGCCAGCCTTTAACAATATATTTAGCAGCATCACTCAAGGTTTTATAATGCTCATATTCAGTGTCCCATTCCTTTTTTGAAACAGCATTTGCAAAATCTTTAACAGAATCATGAACAATAGCTACATTAAAATCATCCAAGTCAGCACATACATTATCTTGTAGCGGTAATGGGGATCTGCTAAGATAATCAGTTACTCGGTTCCTTTTTCCAGGTAAATATTCAACATCGTAAGTGAACTCTAACAGCTTTAAACTCATCCTAACCAGTCTGGGTGTAGCTTTAAGTATGACTTCAGATGTCAATATTTTGAGTAAGGGTTTGTGATCGGTGCGCAGTGTAAATCTTGTGCCCCAAACAAACTGCCTGAATTTCTCCATGGCCCAAACAGTGGCCAACATCTCTTTCTCTATTACAGAGAATTTCTCCTCAGCAGGAGATAGAGCACGAGATGCAAAAGCAATCGTTACTTCTACGCCTTACTCAATGACCTGAGACAGAACTGCGCCGAGTCCCTTGTCACTAGCATCAGTAGTGATGATGCTGTGGGCAAGGCTGTCGAACGCTTTTAATGGAAAAGCAGAGACTAAATTGTGTCTTATTTTATCAAAATCTTTCTGAAGTTCTGTGTCCCAGTAACATTCTTGTCTTATTTTGAGAAGTTGTCTAAGGTTATATGTTTTAGTGGCAAAATTCTGTACATTCTTGGAATAAAACTCGGCTAGGCCAAGGAAGGATCTTACATCATCCTTTGATTTTGGCACAGGGGCATTGCTGATTGCTGTGATTAATTTCTTTTTGGGTGAAATACCATCGCCACCTACCTCATGCCCTAGGTAGGTCACTGATTTCATTCCAAATTTACATTTTTCAACTCTGCAGTAAGTCCTCTTTTTGTTAGTGTGCTTAATACCACAGTGAGACGTTTGTCATGTTCTTTTTTGTCATGTCCCATGATCAAAATATCGTCTTGGAAATAAATCACCCCCTTTTGATTCTTAAACAGCTTATGCATTAACCTTTGGAAAACCGCTGCTGCCGAAGCTAGGCCAAACGGCATTCTCACAAAGCGGTAGCATCAAAAAGGTGTTATGAATGCTTTCAGGTTTTTGCTGCTATCATGTAGTTGGATCTGGTGGTATGCAGAAGTTAGATCTATGGTTGAGACCATTTGATACCTTTTGATTTGGCCAATAGTTTGTCTATTCTTGGTAAGGGAAATTTGTCAATTAAAATATTCTTATTTAGGTCTCTTAAATCAATACATAGATGCAAACGACCATCCGGTTTGCGTGCTACGACCAATGGGGCCAACCATTCCGCACACTCTACGGGTTCAATTATGCCCTTCTTCTCTAGTGCATCTAGATCTGACATGACTCCTTCCCTCGCGCTAATGGGGATGTTCCTGGGCTTGAAACATACAGGAATTGCATAGTCTTTTAACACTATTTTATGTGTGAAACCAAGTAATTTTCCAACTTCTCCAGAGAATATTGTAGGGAATTGCTTGTCAACAAAATGTGAGTCACCATCCTCTAAGAGCATTACCTGATTTTCAGTTTTAGGATTGAGAATGATACCCAGTGCTCCCTGGTCTACCCAACCCAAGACTGAAGGTCCTTTTTCAGCTACATATAGCTTACCAATTGAGCTTCTGTCCTTGAATTGGAAGGTTTCTTCAATGAATCCTACCATGGGATTTCTTTCTGCTGTAAAGGTCACAGGCTGTATGTCAGGGGGTTGTAATTTCTTATTTAATGTTTTTGCAAATAAGTCTTCCCATACATTATGTTGAATAATAGTATAGGGAGAGCCCGAATCGGGTACAATCTGTAGTTGTATACCACCTATTTATGTCACACACAGGTTTTTCTTTTGACTTAAGACTCATGTTTAAAACAACATTTTCTGAGTCATACGCATCTTCCATGCACAATATTTCATCATCACTGGATGAATCAGTGTTATTTCCACATTCTGTGCTTTTATCCTGAATGCATCCAACAACTTTTTTATTGTTTCTACTTAACCTTCTTCTGCAAACCTTGGTAAAATGGCCTACTTTGCCACAATATGTGCGTCTTGATTTTGAAGAAGGAGACTTTTTATCATTTGCTATTTGGCCATTATATCCACATCTATAACAAACAGAACTTTTGTACTCTACCTCACTTTTGTTATATGATCTATATTGTTGTACTCATGTCTGTAAGAGGACGATTTTTATTTCTTTTTGCATCATTTTTGCTGTGAGAAACTTTACTGACAACCAGTCCTTCTTCATTGATTTTCAATGCTACTTTGGCACACCTTTTGAACATTTCTGCCTTTTTTACTATGGCAATGATTTCATTTAAAGGTGCATCACCGCATACCCATAACTTTTCCTGGATAGAGGAGTTTTTTGAATGCATGACAAGTTGATCTCTAACAAAGCTATCATGTAAAGTGCCAAATTCACAGTTTATAACTCATTTTTTTAAGGCGGAAACATAGTCTTCAACAGACTCAGATTTGCTTTGTTTCCTTTGAAAGAATTCATACCCATTGATACCAACACACATAGTAGGGTGATAGTGAGAATCTAAATCTTCAAGGGCTTTTCGAAAAACGTTGGAATTTTCAGAAGATCTTGCTTTTTTCTCCATCTGATTAAATACTCTATTACCCTCTGGTCCTAAACTATGTAATAGCATCTTTTTCTTTCTTGATGGTGTAAATTCCTCATCGTTCTCCTCTTCTAGTGCAGATATATAATTTAAAAAATAATCTTTCCAGGCTGACCATTTTATTAACGGTTCCACTGGACGAGGTAAAAATGGTACAAGTGGAACTAACCCACAACCTTGTGATGCCATGCTGTACAAGGTAAATATAAAAATCTACAGTATAATATGATGTGACCAGCAAGTAAAATGTGAGCAGTAAATGTATACCTAAATACTAAATACAGCTTGAAGTTAATAGGTGTGCACATCACCGTGTGCAACAACAGTTTACATTTGAAGTTGTGAGTAGTAATTAAGATATGCGGTGTGCATATCACCGAAGAAATCTGTAAAAATAAATACTGTGTTGTCTGAAGGAAGCAGAAGCTTTCTCTAGGTTACCGGTGAAGTTTCATAGTGTAATAGTCTTGTTTGAAGAAAACACGAGCTTCTGAAAGTTCCCGGTGAAGGTCCGACGGCTGGTTATTAGAAAGCAAATAAAGAAAAAAAAACAAAGATGGCTGCTACACAAGGTCAAGCTGCGTGACCTTACGTGATGATGTGGTCTCTCCATCCCTGCACATTCTGGACAGCTTTTCCGATAAACGTCACTAAGCGGGAGACGTTCGGTGGAAGTAGACGTCATAGGAATCCTTGGACGACTCGAAAGAAGCAGCAGAAGCTTTAAGCGGCTCGCGAATGATGGAATCCCACTGCCACTCGAATAATGCGGCCAAGAGAGGATTCCATCAACGGTACGAACAAGGTACGAGTCACAATTTTTAAGTTAAAGACCCCAGAAAAGTGCTCAAACAACAAAGTTCAGTCAGGATAGCTGTAAACGTACCAGGTTCATCTCAAAGATGATAAGTGCCCAGGATGTGTAAGAATCAGTTACATCAGTCCAGCATTAGAAGTATCAATCTTGAAGCTTGAAGAATAAGGAAGTAATTTTGTAGCTAGGGTAACTGGTGCAAAGTTCAATGCTTGTAGAAGGCAGTAAAGTATTTAGTTACATCCTTTAATAGAAACCGTTTCCTTTAAATCAATGAAAATCAGTAAAACTCCATGGGTTCGATGAGTGCTTTCCTCTGCTTGCTCCGTGTTCTCATCATCAATCGTCGCCAATTTGTAAAGATGATATAAGGCCAGGAAGTTGAGCAGTAATATCTTTATTCAGGAGCAAGCAGGTACATGTCACTGCAACAGCAGCTCCACTCCAACTGGTCTACCACTACTATTCTAGAATCCCCCTATGTAGTATGCTTCCAGTTACCATGACACTGGAAGCATCATAGCTAGGATGTCACAGGCTTAACTTGGAGACAATGTGTAAAGTATTTACACAGCACTCAATAATATAGTGAAAATACAACACAAGAAAAATCCCAAAACCATTTAGAAAAATAGAGTACATTTTATTTTTTTTAAATGACATAAAAATGACAAAAATCCAATCAGTAGAACTAGAGTTATGATTTTTTACATTTAAAGGTTAATGATAGTGCCAACTGTGGGTAACTGGTCACACCAGAATGCCACAAAGTCACAAATTCAGGTAGACCGTGGCGGAGCATTGGTCAGACACAGGTCCAGGTTCATCCCACTGGAAGTTTTAACTTCTGAATTTGATTCAAGGATAGTGTGATCTGACTCTGCGGGCCTCTGCATCGTTGTGTTTTGGATCCGATGAGGTTATCAGTTGGGTGCCCTCACAGCTCTACGTTGCTCAGTGATGGATCTGGTGAAGCCTTTGGTGAGAAGCAGTGTGGTGCTCCTCCCCAAACTGCTCTACATACAGCCGGGAGGTGAATGAATGGGGCTGCATGTGCCTGCTGTGTCTCGTGTGGACTGAAATGCAATCTGTTAAGTTGCCTGCGCCAACTTACACATTGAACCAACTGAAAGATCTTGGTGCTTGTGGGATTAGAGCATGTAACCTGCAACCCTCGATTCCTCGGCCCCCTCGACATTCATGGATGTTTTATCGTCCACCTTCTGCTTTAAAACTGTCAAATCCATTGTGTATCGTGGTAACCTCACCATGTTTTGACCCATTAATTCAACTAATTTGTGGGGTAATATATATGTAAATAAACATTGCGTTAGTACTGGACTCTACAATATAATTAGACTAAAGCTTGGTTGATTTAGGTTATGAAATCCTGTTTAATTTGCAACAAACAATTTGAAAAACCATACAGTCCAACACATTTATATCACAGTTTATTTACAAGGATTTTCTCTGAAGTAGAAATTGCACAGAAGCAAGTAATTGGAAGGTAATAGGACCTTCTATGCCTTTAATATTTGCAACAGTATATATTGATACGTGGGTCGTTATCTTAATTGCCAGAAAATAAATGGCATCTCACACTAAAGCATCTGAGAACCTAATAAATGAGGGGAAAGGCAACTCATGGGGTGTCGACTGAAAACACTACAATTATTTAAACCTACGTACAGTGGATGAAATGCTCGAGCAAGGTAAGTGAAAGAAACTATTTTTCGCAGTTTGTCCGAGAGGGAACCTGACACAGTGCAGGCATGACCCAATGTGGATACCAAATGCTCCGTACTTAAACATATACTGGTGAGTGTAAAAAAACAACATCCAAAGCTTCCACCTTAATTAGAGTTCAAGCGCCCCTTCAGAAAAACACTCCGGTCTCTGCAAGGCTAATAGGGTATCTGTGCTTAGCAAAACATCTCTCGTGAGTGAGGGGAAAGGTAACCCACCCTTGCTTTTAAAGAACCATCAAAGGATCGGTCTGTAAAAACAGGAAAAAATATGTGTCAGATTACAGCCAACATTACGGCAGTAAAGTCTCAGCCGGAATCTCTCTACTCACTAGAATGGCTGCGGTGTTTTGAAATGCTTGTAGTTTGGCCTTTGGCTTCCCATTTACTGCAGCCAGTAGAGCGTGCCCGTAGTCTCGTCCGCTCACTACCAGGGCTTGAACTAACGTCCTTCTGGTGGAAATCGGAAGGTAGGGAAATATTCGGCGTAGTAGACACATATTATGATAGAATGATCCAGTGGTAACCAAAATATAATCTTTCATGGAGAGGGCTTGGTCAATTTTTATGCCAAGGTTCTTCACAGACTGTCTGGGAGACGGACTAAGCCCAATAGAGGGGGCCACCACTCATCTGACCACAAAGTGGTCGCTTTGCCAAACAGCATAATCTCGGTGATGTCTGTGTTTAGTTGTAGATAGTTGTCAGTCATCCAAATAGAGATGCCTAACATTCCCTTAGCAAAGCAATCTTTGGTTATGGCCAGATCATTATCAAAACAAAGGTCAGCTGAGTATTGTCAGCATAAGACATTATTCCAAAGCCCAGAGGCTCAATAATCTTAGCAAGGGGTGCCATATAAATGTTGACTAGGGTAAGGCTCAAACATGAACCCTGTGGAACACCCTTGTCCAACCGCATCTTGCGAGAGGTATAGGGGGTCAAGAGTGGTCATTTGGAATCGGTCTTCCAAACAATTATGTAACCATTTGAGAGCTATCCCATGAATGCCTATCTCGAGCAGCCTCTTCAACAGCCTCGAGTGAGAGACCATATCAAAGGCTGCGGAAAGATCCAACATCACAAGCATAGAAGGAGTTCCTGCTTCCAGTGAGAGTCTCAAAGGGTCAGTGACAGCCAGAAGGGCCGTTTCTGTGCTATGGCCAGGTCTAAATACGGACTGCGGAGGATCCAGAATTTGATTCTTTTCAAGAGAGGCTGTCAATTGTTTGTTGATTAAGGCTTCTAACAATTTTCCCAAAAGGGGAAACAAGGATATGGGGTGGTAATTAGATAAGGTGTTTGGGTCCAAATTACCTTTTTTTAGGATAGGTAGGACTTGCGCGGCTTTCCATTCAGAGGGACCCCTTTCGACCGTTAGATTAAACATAATTGAATAGCCGGAGCAAGATGTCTAGAGAGTGAAGCCATGGCTCTGGGAGGACAAATATCTATGGGGGTGCATGATTTCGTCAAGTCCAGAGATCCAGCGCTATACAAAACTCAAATAAAAATTTAAAAAAATCTCTGGACCTCCTCCAGAGAGAAGGGTTTGAATAAGTTTAGTGTAGGTGTCCCTTCTACTCCCATATCAGCAGCACTGCTGATGTCGAAAGTGTCTGTAATGGTTGGAGTGTTGAAGTTTAAGCAGATCAGAGTGACTCTCTAGCCACTTTTTTTCAGGAGAAAATCTCACAGTTTCTGCGACACTAAATTGAACTGAGAACACGCCTCAGGGCTGGTAAAATCACAAATGATTTTGAAAAGCACTTTAGGTGAATGGCCTGCCTTTTCAAATTGGTTAGTGATAAAGCGCTTCCGCGTAGATTTGATGTTTAAATGATATCTAGACACAGCTAATTTATAAAAGTGCTTTTAATGTTGCTTTTTAGTAGTTAAATGCCATGTGATTATTTCTCCCAATGGAAGGGATTACAGCATCTTTCAGGCTCCTCTCCCACAAATCAACTAATTTTATAAATAAAGCGCTGCATGAACAGTGCTGGTTTTGAAGGAGAGCAGCAGCCATCCCAAAATATTTGACAGATAAGTCTCAGTAGTCGAGGGGACATGGCAGTCGCGACTTGAAGGAGCTCCGCAGTGCACCCTGACACCGCGGCATTTATCTGGACGACATAAGCTACCCAGCACTTCACGAGCAGCGCTTCGGAAACCGGAGGACCTGGTGACCATTGTGGCCCATTTTCTGGCGGATCGGAGACAGCCTCAGCATTTGTAGTGGAGGCGGCGTCTGTGACCGGGCCGACGCCGATGTGATAACCATGACGTGCTACGGCTAAGGAGGTGAGGCCTGGTGGACTACGGAGAGGCAGACACTGGGAAATACGGAGTGCGCGACTGTAATCGTACCCCCCCCCCCGTTTTAATGGGACAGTTGCCATGGAGGAAGAGAAGCAGTGATTGATGTGGAGGGTAATAGCGGATATGCGCCAGACCGGTACGGGACCCCAAAATGGCAGCGATGTGAGAGGATCCAGTTCCCTCTAGCTGCGGTCGGTGGAAGGGGTAGGGACATACATGAGATCTGGTGGTCCCCTGCCTTGATTGAGTGATTGCTCGAAGTGTGGGCAGCCAGGATACCATCGTGATAGACTGGTCTCATGGATACCAAAGGGTGGTCTGCCCAGGGAGCGTGATATGTTGTAAGCACAGGGTATACCCAGAAAGGTGCATCGCTGTGCAGAAGCCACCGTGCCTGCTGAGGGTGGGACACTCGAGAGATTTGCGGAGTAGGTTGAATCCGGGTCACCAACAGATAGAGGAGGCTGGAGACATATTGGGAGTGTCTGCAATAAAGGGCAGTGTATCCTGTTCTGAATTAACCGGCGTATAGAAGACTTACAGAGGTGGTTGGAAGACCACGAGGGCGGACTGCTGGGGTTTGCACCCTCGGGAACGCATCAGTGACTGCCGGGGTATTGTAGTCCAAAGCTATTCGCCCGCTTCTGTTTGAGGGACAGTGGTGCAGTATAGAGACGATCTGGGAGATGCTGTGATTAGGGCCCTGACTACGAGTGGTGCACCTGGACCAGTTCTTGTAGGGGGTGAAAGAGGACTATATCTATGGGAGAAGTGGCCGGTTGCCAGCGATAGTGGGCCGCATTGCAGTGACTACAGTGCGGTAGGCCTAGTATAGTAACGCCGATTAATACACGATATTACCCGGTATCATTGCTGTGGGTCTGACGCCACTATATTACAGGTGGTGCTGGAAGATAATGGAACAGCCGTACACTGCTCCTAACTCCTTGGAGGATATGGGACGCCCGAGGACTAAACAGTCGGAACCCCAGCCCCAAGACGGCCCTTCGGGAACAGTACCGGACAAACAAACGGGTGGCCCGGACACGGATGTAGTTCCACCCACAGTGCCCACTAGCACTGAAGGCAAGCTTGATTTAATATTGCGTGAAATATGTGACTCCAGGGCAGTTATGGAAACGCAAATAAACACGCTGACAACCAGCTTTACTCTGCTGAAAGCCGACCACACAAAATTAGCAGATAAAGTGAGAAACAACAGGCTGGCACTGGACGACATCATACCTCAACAAACAACACACTCATCCCAAATAGAACAACTACAGCGCCAACTGAAAGGACTGCAGGAAAGAGTGGACGATGCAGAAGGACGCTCTAGATGCAACAATGTGCATATTTTGGGAATGCCAGAGAAAAGCGAGGGGGCCCACCCAACCCAATTTATCGAACAGTGGCTTCCGGAGCAGGTGGCTACGATGGGACTCGCACACCATTTCAGTCTTGAACGCGCTCACAGAGTTCCACCCAGGCCTCCCCTCCCGGGAGCGCCTCCTAGCGATAATAGTGCGGATTCTGGATTACAAAGACAGAGACACGATTTTGCGTCTAGCGAGGGAGAAGGCTCCCATTAAGTTTGAGAACAAGACAATTTCTCTTTATCCGAATTTTACCTTGGCAGTACAAAGAGCGAGGGCTACTTTCCAAGACGTCAAGAAAAGACTTCGAATGCACCAATGAAAGTATGCCCTGCTGTTCCCAGCTCGCCTTAAGGTTCTCTATGATCAAAAGGCCTGTTCTTCGATAGCCCGGAAGAAGCTGCAGACTGACTGGAAATTACTCTGTCACCGCCGGGTTCCCAGCATTCCACACAGTCTCACCACTGACAGCAACCGAAATCACAGCGGATGAGAAGAGAAAGGCACGACAAAGGAAGACAGAGGGACACTGTTAAAGGAGGACAACCATCGCAAGATTGGACAGCCAATCCGATGCGATCCTGACTGCGGCAGCACTGGCGGCACATGATGCACGATCAGTGGCGGAAACTGTGAACTCTTCGGAAGATGTGGATGCCCACTCTGACTCTGTGTCTAGCATGGCACTGTTCCCCCTGGTCACACCGCAGACTGCTAATGACTATTTGGGATGATAAACATGATTACCTCCTGCTGTTGAAGTGCAATGTCAGATGAGTATATAGACTTGTATACGAAATATATTATATATGCTAACTGTGGGATTGTGTATGTAATGGGACGGTGCTGGTTAGTTTACAATGTCTGTCATACTGCTTAACAATTGCGAAATAGGGTGTTAACAGGGGCTTTGAGGTCCCTGATCTTATGTGCCACGTAAAAGGTGCTATGCTTCAGGTAGTGGTTGCCCCCCCTAGGGCAACTGCACTAAGTTATGGAAACTATGTCGCTTTTATTGAGTTTGTTCTGTTGGTTTGGTTCTCTCTTGTTGTTTTGGAGGAACCTATTATTGAGGAGTTTAATAGGGTCTACTGGCTCGGCTACGTGGAATGCAAGGAATACACAATGTATGGGGAACTGTGTGATGTTCAGTTTACATGTCTGGAAACCTGATGGCGCAACCTAATAGATATAGGTTTACATCCTGGAATGTACGAGGTATGGGGTCCATACATAAGCGACATAGAATTCTGGCTCAATTAAATCGTAGGAAGGCACAGATTGTCTTTTTACAGGAAACACATCTCATACCGGCGGAAGTCACTAAGCTCATTAAGAAATGGAGGGGACAGTTGTTTACTACTTCTTATTCTGCATTTGCCAGGGGGGCGGCAGTATGGCTCAGGAATGGCACTCCCTTTAAGATGTTAGAACAACGGATAGATGTGAACGGACGTTATGTGCTATTACATGGCTGGTTGGATGGAGAGCAAATAGTAATAGGAAGTATATATGCTCCGAACACGGACCAAGATAAATTTTTAGCAATCCTCAGTACGGCACTGGTGGTATGGGAGGGGTACCCATGGATACTGGGAGGTGACTTTAAAGCAGTTCTGGATTTAGTGCTGGACAGATCGCACCCTCCATTGCAAGGGGCGGATGTAGAAAACAAACAGATGCACTTCGGGCATGGGCGAAGGGAGGGGGAATGGGAGATATATGGAGGGAAAAACATCCCACAGAAAGAGAATTCTCCTTCTTCTCAGCACCACATAGCTTACATACTCGTATAGACAGGATATTCTGCTCACGACGACTATTGGGTGCTGTTATGGAAACTACACACCTGGCCAAAACATATTCAGACCAATACCTGGTAGAGGCCACACTACACTGGGGAAAGATCCAGACGCCAATCCCGTCATAGAGACTAAATCCAGCACTACTGGAGGACTCCGTGTTCCGTGATGCCCTTTCTACGGCCATAACTCACTATTTTACTGAGAACGTGAACACAGCAAGCACTCATCAGATTAAATGGGACGCATTTAAAACGGTAATTCAGGGGTTGGCGATCAGTACAAAAGTGGGGGTACAGGCGACACTTATTGACAAACTCACGGAAGTTGAGAAGAGGTTGGGAAGGCTGGAACAGGACGCGGTTACAAATAACACGAGCAAGTCAGAATTGCAGGAACTATATATAACCCATGCAGAACTACTAGAAGACCTTAGAGTCCTGGACTATAGACTATATACACAGAAACAACATGTGAATGTGGATAGGGCAGGCCCCCTACTTGCTAGGAGTATTAAAGATACACCAAAGATGTCACCAATTCTTGAAATAGATACCCCGGGCGGTGTGGTGAAGAGCACTCAAATGGAAATTAACGCCGCTTTTCGACAATACTATGAGCAATTGTATGCGTCCCCAGACAGGATAGCAGATAGGGAGTATAAGGAGTTTTTTGAGGGATTGCAGGTCCCCACGCTAAGTGATGACCAGGCGGCAGACTTTAAGGGGCCAATCACACATATGGAGATTAAAACAGCGATAAATGCCCTCCCCCGTAATAAGTCGCCAGGCAATGACGGATTACCTATTGAACTTTATGCAATGTACTCAGAGTTGTTGATTCCCCGCTTGCTAGAGCTTTATCGGGTAGCACTAGAGGATGGCTCCCTCCACCACACCACGGTGCAAGCGACGGTGATCTCCTTGTTGAAACCGCGTAGAGACAGCAGAGACATAGCAAGTTATAGGCACCTATCGCTCCTTAATACGAATTACAAGATTTTAAGTAAGATATTAGCAAATAGATTACTGCAATATTCTCCCAGTTTGATATACACTGATCAGTGTGGATTTGTACCACACAGGAATACGGCGCTCAACATCCGGAGACTTCACATGGTGATGTCACAGGTGCCTACGGATGCTGATCCGCGAGGCTGCATTTCATTGGACTTGCGGCAAGTGTTTGATTCACTGCACTGGGAATATATGCTGAATGTGTTACCTCAATTTGGGATTCCGACAGAATACATAAAATGGGTGAGATTGTTATACACAAATCCAACGGAAAGGGCCCGCACGGGACCCCACATTTCAAGTCAATATGTGGTAGAGAGAGGAACCTCTACTGCAAAAATTACGTACAACGGCTGGACATAGAGAGATAGGTAATAATTGGGGAGGTGCATCTGCTTTCAGCGTACGCAGATGATATTATTTTATTTCTGAATAATCTAGACAAAATATGTCATCCTCTGCCAGAGCTTTTTTCAAAATTTCATTTCCGGACTTACAAAAAATGAGACCAAATCGTACGCCTTCTTTTTTGATGATGTAACCAGGACAGAACCAATTCAATTTGGTCATTGGCAGTTCCAGACTGCACCAGTTACCTTTATATATTAGGCATCCAAATATATAGAGAGGTGGAGGATATATTAGATGGTAATTTAGCTTGCACTATTACATCACTCCGGAAACAGATAAAGTTCTGGACTTCCTTACCGCTATCGGCGGCTGGGAGACTAGCCATAGCTAAAATGGTAATGCTACCAAGACTGTTATATTATTTTGTTAATCTGCCCATTCTGATACCACTGCATACATTTAAATTGTTGGACACCCTACTAGTTGAATTAATATGGGGGTCGGGACGTAGGCGTATAGGGCTTGCTAAACTCCAAATAGCCACAAAGCAAATGGGAATGGGAGTCCCTGAAATGAGAGCTTATTGCTATGCAGGCCAGTTGCAGTGGTTAGCTTATTGGATAAAAGGCCGTAACCTGAGAGAAATATCCATGACCACACAAGCATGGGAACAAGGGGAATTGCGTGTATTACTGTTGCCAGGCAGTAAAATTTCGTCCACAGCGTCCCCACTACTACGCATCGCCATAAATTATTGGAAAAGGGCTACGCGCTATACCAAAATCTCTGCGCCGTACGCCCCGAACATACCCTTGTTAGGCCTTCCGCTTCCATCGGGACGGGTGACACTCAGACATGTAGGGATATGGTCAGAGTCTGGAGTTTCCACGGTAGGCGACCTCTTTACTGACGGCACGCTAGTGAGCCATGATACTTTTGTGAGGGAGAAGGATGTGACAGATAGATTGTTCCTGCTGCATGCACACATTTCCTGCTATATCAAAACAATGTGTGCCCCTGAGGGGGGTGAGCCACAGACACATGCACTGACACATATGCAATACCTGATGGGTAATGGGGGTCACTTGATTAAATGGTTGTATCCGCACACACACGTCTATGTCACTACAACTGACTCGAAATAGATGGGACATGGAGATTGGCCGCACACTCACGGACCAAGAATGGGGGTTAATATTAGAACACCCATGTAAGATATCTAGAAACCGGAAGTTTACATTTATTCAGCTCATGATAGTGCACCAAGCGTATTTAACCCCACACAAACTAAGCAAAATGTTCCCAGGGTCATCAGGTGATTGTCCCCGCTGCTGTTTTCCAAATGCGGGATTATTACACATGCTGTGGGACTGCCCTAGACTACTGAACTACTGGTTGAAGGTGCAGGAACTGATTAATAGTGTGGCACCGACAGGGAACATCAAATCACTGGACCGTTGCATATTAGGTCTCGGCCCAAAAGGGAAGAAGGGAACCCCTGCGCGCAGGTTTGTGAACCTTGCGATGATATTGGCCAAAGGAAATATAACCATGAGGTGGAAAGCAAACAGACCACCCATATTGTTAGACTGGTATAATGAAGTTGTGAGGTGGGGGAGGGCAGAAAGAGTGGAGCTACATAGAGAGGAACAGAAGGGGATGAGAAGGGTACCAATATCGCTTGACTGGAATGCAATACTGGAGGAATTTGTAGCCAAAGACCTACAGGAATGAAGAGAAGGTACAGATCGGGATTGTAAATAATGTCAGTTGGGGTATCCACTATACGAGATGCAATGCTGAAAATTGTATATATGATGCTAATGCTATGTACTGGATTTATATAATACTTAACACTGAATTTGCACGGATGATACATTTTTATCATGCATACAAATGTTAATTTGAGCCAGGAATGGGGAGGTGGAAGGGTGGGTGGGGTAATTGGATTGTCTTGTCCGTATATGACGAAAATGATTAAGATAACAATGGAAGAATAAGATGATTGTGTTATTGGGACAAATCAATAAAAATATGTTTAAAAAAAAAAAAGGCTCAGTAGTCAAACGTTACCGGAGAAATTTACAATGCGTGAAATACACTTTCACATTCAAAGTTGTGTTAAAACAAAAAACAAAGAGAATTAAAACTAATCAGTAACTTAACCTGCCCTTTAAATTTGACTGATCTACACTTGCCACTTGACCCTACTGATAAAGCCTTGGGGTATATGCTTCTCACACATTACTATCATGCCCAGGCATACTCTGTGCTGACTGGAAATGGGCACCTCGCTTCAAGAAAATGTGTCCACCGTATTCATGCTTTACGCTCGTGAACTTTATTTCGATACCCAATTGCTAACAAAAATCTGGTACATGGAAGCTAGAGGTTTAATAATAAACCAAGTCCACTGTGTGAGCGCCTAAGAGGATCCTGCTCTTCCCCACCCACTACCATGAGACTGGCGCTATCCAAGGGGGAGGAGCCCATCGTGACGCCATGCTGTGATGCTGTGAACAGATCTCCTTCTTCCCGGGTGATGGATGGGGGGGGGGGTTGCTTCTTATTGGGAAGAACTCTGGGCCACGATGAACAAGCTCAAGACCATCTCTATAGGAATGGCAAATCAAAACGCAGAGAAAGGACAAGTGATGCCATGAAAATAGAATTAAAATAATGCATGATGGCAACAAAGAATATAGTTTCTGTAAAAAACAAAAAACGTAATGTATCTAACTGCAGAAAGTAAATATACATTAAAACAAATAAAGGAAGACCAGAGTCAAGTATTTCAACATTTGGAGTGAAATTACCTTTCTAAGTCTAGGATTGCATTTGCGATGTCTGTTCCTATACTTCCAGCGCCGAGTATTGTTCCGCTCAACATTCCTGGTACATTAAGAAAGGATTGTTTGGAAGTACCTGAAACAAAGACAAGTAAATATTAAGTTATGCAGCTTTGTGGTGGGCAATATGAGATGATTTTGTGGCACTATGGTGTGGCTTCGCACTCCCCCCTTACAATCATGGTTTCATCCAGTGACCCTTTCACACAAGTACCAATCGAACATGCTAGCCATCAGTTTCAAGGTTAGGGTAGGAAGGCTTGAGTTCTGCATGTCACCCGGCCTCAGTGCTTAATGCCCCAATGCCCGAGTGTCCAGGTTACAGAACACCAGATCTGCACACACAAGAACCATTTATCCAAGAGGGAAAGGAATGCACTGCTCTGTTAATTAGACACTAGGGGCCTTATTTACGAGAAAGTAACGCAGCGCGATGCCTCAAGCCATTTGGCTGCGCCACGCTGCATTACTTTCAAAACAAACTGATGCGTCATATTTACAACAATAGGACGTATCCCTGAGCTCTCCCCCGCGTTGGCACAGATTTGGCTGCCATGCGCGAACACAGGGACCCTTGCACCATGGTGCAAGGGTTCCTGCGTTGCGGGATGGGGATGATTGTTTTTGTGCAAGAGGGACAACTTCCTGCACAAAAACACGAGAGGTGTTTTCCTCTTTCGATGTGTGCTGCAGAATGCAAATGCATGGAAAGAGGGAAAAACTAAAAGAAATAAAAGTATATCTCCTCCATGCGCCTCCTTACACCTTCCCTGGGTAGCGTAGGATTCGGACGCATTCCCACATTTACGAAATGTTGTAAATCTGGGAATGCGGCAGAATTCATGGGTGTTGCGTGGGAACACCCACTGCAACACCGATGGAACACCCCTTTCACTCAAAGTGTTCAGTGAAATGGGCTTTATTTACAAGGCCATGAAAAGAAGTTGTCAACACCTTGGGAAAGACACAAGAAGTTATGAACAATTCACTTTCACAAAAAACACACCTTAAAATCCTCTCCATTCGCAAAGACTAAGAGGGTTTCATGATAATGAAAGTGTAAAATTAACGCCAAAACATAACATCAGTTTTTAAAATACAGCCACATTTATTATGTCCATTATCCACTGATCTATGTTGAGGACATAAATTAAGACAAAAAATGAAGAGGTGCCCAGCAAGTATGAACTCATGCTTACAGCTCTCTCAAAATTTGCCTTCTACTGAGGAAATATGAATTTTGTGATCAGTTATGTCCCCTATCGTAGACCCCAACGGCTCCATGTGCATGCTATAAGTACATGTATGTTCCCTCCTGCTCCAGCTTTGAAGACGCAAATATATGTGCGTCCACCGTCAACATGTCCTCTTTCAGATCCGCCATGAATGGGTCAGATATTCCTTTCCTAAGTATGAAAGGCCACCGACTTTATGTGGTTCACTTTCCACATTTTACAGATTCAGGCGAGTAGGCCCGAAATCTGTCATCAAGCCTTTTCCTGCCTTCTGCCTTCTGCCTCTGCAAGCTCCAGTCTGAGCCTGCATCTGTATCCATGAACTTTGTCCTACTCCCTGCGCGGCTAACGGTGCCTGATCCAGCCCGTCGCCTGCCAAAAACTGTATTTCACCTTCAAGATTATCTCCTCCGCTCCTCATCCGATGCATTCCTGTCTAGCAGCTTAGGTAAACATTCCTCCAGCTACCGTGCAAAGGGCCAGGCCTCGCTGTCCTCATGCAAGTAATTCATAGCCCTGTTACCATGGAATATTCCTACCCCCTCGCATCTAGTGTAGACACTTAGACGCTTGTACACGCACTAACAGTCAGTATAGTCAGTATAGAATAGATTCCATCCTAAGAGACCTCTCTTTTTGGATAACACAGTTCTCTAAACATAGGATATTAGATATGATTTGGGATTAGGTTGACATAACCCCAGACTTCTGTCTCCACATGTAGAGCTAAATGTCAAGTCCCCTTCACCCTCTAGTTGCACGTCAATCACACGTCATGCGGCTGCGCGCGCATCTCTGCCAAATATTTCTGCTGACATTGCAGGATTCTCTTATGGATCCACCCACTTGTGACATCATGTATGATGACGTTTATTAAATTACGCCCATGTATACGCCTCTATTAGCTACGTATGCACAGTTTATCTGTATTATCAGCTGTTACGCCTCTTACATCTGTTTCACTGTAATGTATTTTCTATAAAACTGCCTATCTGTCAATAATATATGCCCTTCCTTCCTGAACTTTCGTGGTGATGGAATAGAATGCCTACAATTCGAATTGTATTCCTTTGTATAGGAATAAAGCCTTTTAAAACCTCTAATACCACGGATTCTGCCTCTTATATTTACTGAGTTATTCTTAATAGACTTTACCGCATAAAAAATAGTACCGGTAACGAAATATTTACCACATAAATTGGCGCCCGAACAGGGACACTTTCTCATCTCACGCGCCGGCGGTGCGTTGCAGGCCCGGTCTCCTGCCACAGCTGAACGGACAAAAACGCGTACCTGCAGGATTTCCTGTATCTCCCTCCGGCCAAGCGGGGACGACTGAGGCTGCGATCAACACCCAGACGAGGCGGTGAGAAGTGCGAAGTATCCCGACCAGAGCCTAGCTGAGAGAGCAAGATCCGAGGTATACAGAGACCCGCCAGGTTCCGAAGTTCCGAGTCCAGTCGAGTCGAGTCCAGTCCGGTCCAGTTTCAGTTCCGTTCCGAGGCCTTCCGTTCCGAGCTACCCGGTGAGTACCATTACCGGGGAGGCATTTAACGTGCACATAGTCTGTGCCGGTCAAGACGGGTTTGGGTACACAAATCCGGTCTGCACTGTTTTAGCAGTGTATCTGTACTGTTTAGCAGTATATATAGTATGTTTTGCATATCAATAAGTATAAATAAGTATTATCTAGTGTCAGTATAATGTCAGTAACTAGTTTTCTATTAATTATCATTGTTCGTAAAACTATTAAGTGTTAAATGTTTTAAATACGTTCTATATATTGTGGTGTGAATGACTGTTCATTATTGTGTTTTCTTGTATAAAGTGTGTTCTAGTAATAAGGTCTAAAAATGCCGCTCTTTTCGAAACTAAGACAGATCAAAACTAGAAAAGGTGTACTCGAAGAAGCTGTTCCCATCCCACCTAGGGACACTCCAGGGTACTTTATGTATCATAAGCATGGCCTAGATGCCGTATTATTTCTTGATTTATGGGTGGACTACACCAAAGAATTACCAGAGAGTCAGAGATGGCCCGCAGCGGGGACCTGGGATGCAGATTGCATCATGAGAGTAGAAGAAGAATTATGGAAAAAGAAAGCCAGACAGTCACAGAAAGATGCCATTGAATTATGGCGTAAAGAATCATATAGACGTACAGAAAAAGCACTCAGACAGGAAGAGAAAGGTAGAGAGAATTCAAATAAAACCCGAGAAAATCTATTACTTGAGGAAGGTACCCGAGTAAAATCAGAACAAGTAGATAGACAAAGAAACGCTCTTATGAATGGTATGTATCCACTTCTGGCCGAAGGGTTACCTAAGGCTACCCCGGAAATACCAAAAAACTTAACTCCTCCATTGCTCCCGATAAAAACACATCCCAAAACAGCAAAGGACGTTTTCCTTTCCTCCTATTTAGATGACGCAGCTCCCGAGTATGCTAATGTCATACCACCCACACCGCTTGCCGATGGTGTTCAACACCAAGAGCATTCGTCTGTATCCCCGCAACTACAAACTCCTACACAAGTTCCCACAGGTCCGTCGGTTTCTACAGTTTTTCCCGCATCTACAATCTCTATCCTACGCCCAACGAATCCTTTCGTGCCTAGCACCTCAGAAGGTGCTACAGGAGGTACGACAGACATGTTTGCCACACCGCCGCGAAATAAACAGACCCTTAGAGATTTAGCACTCCAACGTACACCCCAACTAGCAACATCCGACATGTTTAAAGAACAGCTTGTGGATTGTAGATACGACCCAGTACCAGGTAGACAGGATAAATTGCTCATATCATCACTACGTATAAGACGAGCTACATTATATTTAATGACAATACCAGGAATGGGTGAACACCTAGACGAAATATATCGCTTTGTCCAAACAGGGCAAGGTCCAGAAAGTATTAACGAAGCTATGGAATACCAGAAAGTGGATGTCCAAAGACAACTACTACGTTTTTTCATAAATTGTGTAATTAGGAATCAAGACAGACCTGGGGCAGATCACGATACCATGCAAAGACTTGCCAAATGGGGTCAGAATATATCAGAAGAGAAACATGATAGACAGGCGTGTATAATCGCCATGTGTCGAAAGATCCGCAAGGATGTAGAACGAATACATAAAGAGAGACGAGAAACAGACAGAGTAGAGTCAGAAGAGGAGGAGGAGCAAGAATCAGAGCAATTAGAAACGATAGCTTATGTAGGTAGAGGAAGATCCCATAATAATACCAGAGGTTTTAATGACCCAATACGTCCGATACGTCCAGAATATAATAGACATTTTCCAAACCCTATGTTAAATACAAAATCCCCTGAACACCTATTCCAAGCCGCTGATAAATTACTCCGAGATCGAAGGGGGTACCACATGCTCGATTCCATGGACGAACAAGAATTAGCCAGGTCAGCAGTACAATGGGCTGACAGTCCCAGCGAATACAATGATGATGTACTTGCACACACGTTTCTGAATCTTGACCCATATGAACAGCGTTTAGCTAGTATATACATGATTCAACACCTCCTTATATTATATAAAAGCCAACACTCCGATCCAGGACCCTTACCTGACATATTGACAGAACTACTCACGAATATATGGAGAGGGTCAGGTACTGATTTGATTAAGGAAATTCTAGAATCCCGAAACCAATATTTAAATTTCGTATGCCCAGAACACGTTCCAGTTCCCATTATGGGAAGAAAAATGTATCACATAGATAGACAGAACCCGTTACGCGAAGTGCACCCAATCAGAGGTGCCGGCGATAATTTTACACGCGTATTTGTGTACACGCCTATAACTAAACTGGAATTATTAGAAATGAAGAAAGTAGTACCCAGCCATGACAAGGACCCAGCAGGTTTCCACCGTGAGATAAAAGACATGTTACTCATGGGAGAGTATACCTACCCCGACATTATGAAAATATTAAAAGTCCTATTACCCGCCGGTGTTTATGAGAAACTCAAAGAAAAGGAATGGGAGGTGGGAGACCAAAAGATAGATTGGACAGCATTAGAAAACGAAGAAAAGGCCCGAGCTGCAGGAGCAGGGCTTGGGGAAAAGACTACAGCACTAGCAGGATTACTAATACAGGTACTGCCACGTTTATTAACTACGAAAAAGGAAGACTGGGGTGCAATCTCAGCCTGTAAACAAAAGCCAGATGAAGACACTAGTGATTTCTATTCCCGATTTGAAAAATGTTTTAGTATAAATAGTGGCATAAAAGCCAGTAGTGAGTCATATCCACATAGTCATATCCACATCTGTTTGTGACAAAATTAGTTGAAAATTCTCTGCTACAAGTCAAGAATAGAGTATTGAAATTCGAAAGTACCTGGCAAGGTAATACCCCATCACAGATGTTACAGATGTTACAATATCACCACAATAGAATTAGAGAAGAACAAGAACATGAACAAAGACGTATGAAAGATACTAAAATGAAAATGCTTGTTGCACAGTCAGTTCCAGCCGATGGTCATCAAAAGGGTGATTCCGCAGGTCCTGCGAAAGGGACATGCAACTATTGTAAACAACAAGGTCATTATATACACGATTGTCCAGTCCTGAAACATAATATTGCCACAGGTAGAACCCATGAAAGACCACGTCCACCTAGACAGGATCAGAATCAACAACAAATCCCTCAGCATGCACAACCTAGGTTAGCTCCGCAACAATTAGCTCCGCAACAGGCAGCTCCACAACAGATCGTAGCACCACCACAAGCGCAGCCTATTGCTGCAACACAAGCAACGACACAACAAATGTATCAGTATGCACAAACAGATTATCCCGATTATCAGCGATACTCATGAGATAGCCTAGAGAGGGAAGTTGGCTTACCCCTTATTGAGGTTCCTGTAGACCAAGAGGGACCTTATGTACATAGTGAACTATTAGGGGAAGACAGAAAGTTTTTACTTGATACAGGGGCAAGCAGAACAACTATAAGACGCAGTGAAGTTCCAGGGGCACCCCTCTCAGGCTCACAAAATATTTCCCTTGGATTCTCAGGAAAACCTATAATAAATGACGTAACACAACCTCTTCCACTTACAGTCGGTCCATTGACACGTACTACAGATTTATTGCTTACTAAATCATGTCCAGAAAACTTGTTAGGTATAAAAACATTGAAAGCTCTAGGAGCCATAATATGTTGTTCTCCGGAAGGAGTACGACTATTTTTACGTGACTTTAAAGGTCACTACGTATCCAGAGACATGGATCACCGACTGCAGAATTTACCTACACATTTATGGGCACAAGGCCCCACTGATGTTGGTTGCATGAACATTACACCATATCGAGTCACACTGAAAACAGGAATAGTACTACCACGAATGCGACAATACAAGTTACCACCAGATGCTGTAGTGGCTTTACTGCAAATCATTGACGAGCTCATTGCACAAGGAGTGGTTGTCGAAACAGACTCCAATGTATGTAATTCCCCGATAATTCCGATTCTTAAAAGAACGGATCCAAAAGCACCACCAGTATATCGATTAGTTATTGATCTGCGCGAATTAAATAAATGTATTGTACCACAATACCCTGTGGTTCCAGATATCTCTTCATTACTCACAGCTATTGACTCAGAAGCAACGTTCTTCACTGTAATTGATCTCAAGAATGCTTTCTTTAGTGTCCCAATCGATCCGGAAAGTCAATATCTGTTCGGTTTTAGTTTAAATGGACGAAGTTTTAAATTCACACGCGCACCTCAAGGATTTACAGAGAGCCCCAGCATCTATAGCCAAGCACTGAAACGAGAACTTGACAGTATCCACATGCCAGTTAACACTGCCTTGCTTCAATATGTCGATGATCTGCTGATCACCGCCCGAAGCGAACCTGAATGTGAAAAAGCGTCATTGATGGTTTTAAAATTTTTGGCTGACAAGGGGCACAAGGTGTCCCCTTCTAAGCTGCAATTCTGTGTCCAGCGAGTTGTTTACCTTGGGCACTCGCTGTCCAAGGAGGGAAGGCAGCTTACACCCGACCGCATCCAGTTAATTGCTAACATGCCACCACCCAAGACACAAAAGGAGGTGCGGGCTTTTATAGGCCTCACTTCATACTGTAGGCAGTGGATCCCTCAATATGCATTTCTAGCAAAACCACTCATCCAGTTGACAACACAGGAGGCAGCCACATCGACTGTCCTCCCTTGGACTCAAGAACATACACATGCCTTTGAAAGCTTAAAGAAAGCTTTATGCCAAGCACCTGTCCTAGCAACACCATGCTACAGTAAACAGTTTACACTCTTTGTTACAGAACGCGAAGGTACTGCCTTGTCAGTACTCACTCAGGAACAAGCAGGATCACACAAACCATGTGCTTATTTCTCTAGTACATTAGATCCAGTAGCTCAGGCTCTTCCAGCGTGCCTGAAATCAGTGGCAGCAACAGCTTTAGCAATCAGACAAAGCGATGCCATAGTGTTAGGACACCAATTGACAGTACAAGTACCACACGCAGTAGAGGTTCTTTTGAACCGCACACAAACACAACACTTGACTATAGCGAGACTCACCGGTTACGAATTAACATTGTTTCAGCCACATATAGAAATCAGACGTTGTAATACGTTAAATCCTGCCACACTGTTACCAGTAGGCGGAACAGATCCATTGGCACATGATTGTGTCGAAGTCATTACTATCACGACGAAACCCAGACAAGACTTGACAGATATCCCTTTGTCAGATCCAGACTTGACATTATATGTAGATGGGTCATGTATGAGAACAAGTACAGGAGAGTTAGTGGCCGCTTACGCAGTCACAACAGACACTGAAGTCATTGAAACAAATTGTATTAACACTTTGTCAGCTCAAGCAGCAGAGCTCACCGCTCTGACACAAGCCTGTATTCAAGCCACAAATAAAAAAGTCAACATATACACAGATTCACGTTATGCATTCGGAGTCGTCCATGACTTCGGCGTACTGTGGCGAGAGAGAGGTTATTTAACTTCTCACGGTGCCCACATCCAACACGGACCCCTCATTCAAACCCTATTAGACGCGATTCATCTACCTACTGCAATATCGATTATGAAATGCAAAGCCCACACAAAAGTTACCGATATTATTTCTCAGGGTAATGACCTAGCTGACAGAACAGCTAAACAGACTGCTCAGAATCAGACTCACACAACTGACATGACAAAGACAATAGTCCTGACACCAACACATTGCATGACAGTTAAGGATCCCGCCCTTGATGTAATTGACATACAGACACATGCTACACCAGAAGAAATAAAGAAATGGACTGAATTAGGAGGGATCCAAACGGATCAAGGATGGATGACGAAGGAAAAATCTATATGGTTTCTTCCCGACTCAATGGTCCAAGTCATCATTAACACAATACATAGTCCAGCGCACCTAGGAGAAAAAGCTGTGCTAGACAGCATTCAACACATTTGGTTCAACAAACACTTGCGAGCCGCAGCTAAACAAAAAGTTCGTACCTGTATGATATGTTGTCAGTTTAATCCAGGTAAAAGCATCCCCGTAGAGCAGGGTGGATTTCAAACTCCCGATCATGCTTTTGAAGTCCTCCAGATGGATTATATCCAGATGGAACGATGTCGAGGATTCAAATATGTTCTCGTAGTTGTCTGTGCTCTGTCCCGTTGGACAGAAGCATATCCGGTTTCAGATTACACTGCCCCGACTACTGCCAAACAGTTAGTTCGAGAATTCTTCCCACGGTACGGTTTACCACGTGTTGTCTACTCAGATAATGGCCAGCCGTTCTCATCCGAACTAATGAAACACGTTTCCCTTTTATTAGGCTACCAATGGAAATTCCACTGTGTCCGACATCCCGAGGCGGCAGGTCTCGTGGAACGTCATAATCAAACTCTGAAAATTAGATTGTCCAAAAAATGTAGAGAAAAAGGAGTCGATTGGATAGTAGCCTTACCAGTTGCGCTCTTTTACATGAGAATGGTAGCACATTCTCGAACAGGGCTATCCCCGTACGAGGTGATCTTCGGTAGACCACCAAATATGTGGGGGACGCCTATACCTCGCAAAATCACTGATGTTGACTGTAATATGCTGACAGATTACCTGGCTTCCTTGATGTCTGCACTACGATCTTGTCGTTCACAGGTATCCGCAGCTTTTCCCGACAATACTGAAGTGAAGCCCCATGACGTGGTTCCTGGGGACCTGGTTTTGGTCAGGAATTTTGACAGGAAGACCCAACTGGATCCTAGGTGGAAGTCACCGAAGTTAGTTCTACTCACTACAAGGACAGCCGTGAAGATCGAGGGACGGAAAGGGTGGTTGCACTCGAGTCATATCAAGAAATTTTATGGACTACCATCCAGTGTGAATATTCAACCCTGTATTCCCTCACAGACAGACTCAAAGCTCCCCTTGGCTGAATTAACAAAACCAGAACTTTACAAACTAAAATTGAGGTCTAGTAAGTCAGACAATTTGATTGTTTAAGTCCTCTCCAAGGTGAATCGGTTGAATTTGTCTCTGACATGTATCCTCTAGACCGGAATAGAGAAAGAAATCATCAAATGCAGCTCAAGAAGCATGCGTATTGTAAATCATTTCGTAGTCACTGCACAGTAACATTATTAATTTTGTTTTTTCTAAGTCTTCTGATCATCATTGTCAGCATCCTATTGCACATGTATTACCCTATTCTTAAACGTGCTTACAATGTAACTGCAGAACATTCTTTTAGCGAATTACCTCCGCATGAGTTGTCCTATAGATTTGCACTGCGCAACAACACATTCATTAGTATGCTACATCATTCCCATCAAACCAGCAATGCCACAAATTGTTGGATATGTGGCCGACTCCCTCCCTATCAGAACTATAAGGGAGTTTTGCCCCTCTTTCCCTATCCGTTCACACACAATGGCTCCTGTGGAGCATGGTTTAGTTTGATTAATTCCCTAGATTCGAATTCCGCAGTTTATCAAGACAACTGGGTATGGGGAAACCTGAACTTAGTTTTGCTTAAAGTCTGCTACCCTAACAAGGAGGGACTTCCCAAAAGAACAGGAACTGATCTAGAAAATGAAGTATATGGATTAGGTAATTTTACACTTAACCTCATGATCCTGAACGTTGAATCTGAAGCTACACCAATCTTGCCCGCCATGTCAGTATTCCCAGTAAAAGGGGAATTATGTGTAAGAAAGAATGGTTCCATACACATGGGCCATAGTAAATGCACCACTGTAATAAAATTCAGTGATCAAGGCAAGTCTACATTTAGAGCTTCTCGCCATTCCTACTTTATATGTGGCCAGACCGCATATATACGTCTACCTTTGGATTGGGATGGTACCTGTTACATAGCATTCCTTCTACCACCTGTTTTCCTAGCCCCTCCTGATTATCATAGAAATACTCATTTAGTACACAATAGACAGCAGAGAGATCTCCCAATTGTCGATTACACTGAAACAGCATGGGAAAAATACACAGATTTCAATAAAGGTTTCTTTCCCTATATAGGTACAGTCACTAATAGTAAGCTAATACGTAGATTAACCAGAACCCTTGAAGCAGTAGTGAACGAAACTATTTCCGCCTTAGGCAATTTAACAGAAGAGCAGTCTGCTATGCGGATTGTTGTGCTTCAAAATCGTCTTGTCCTTGACGTCATCCTGGCCGATAGGGGCGGAGCTTGTAGAGTCATCGGATCAAGTTGCTGCATTTTCATACCAGAAAATTCGCCGTCAGTATATAAAGCCATAACCCGCCTTCATAAGATTGTAAGCCAGATACACCAGAGTCCAGGCACCTGGACTTGGTCCGGTTGGTTCTGGGGCGTGTTGTCAGCCTGGGGATGGAGAATCCTATCCTTCCTAGGTATTGGCTTTCTCATACTATTCAGTTGCTGCTTATGTCTACAATGTGGGCCAGCGATTTGTGGTCTGTGTGCCACCTCGTGTATCCCACATCCAAGTTTTCGTTCAAGATCCCGGAAGAAGAAAGAAGAACAAATGATGTTATATGAACAGATCGATGGATTGATGAAGATCGATATCTCCTGAGGGTCCGTAGGGGACAAGGAGGGAATGAGGAAATATGAATTTTGTGATCAGTTATGTCCCCTATCATAGACCCCAACGGCTCCATGTGCATGCTATAAGTACATGTATGTTCCCTCCTGCTCCAGCTTTGAAGACGCAAATATATGTGCGTCCACCGTCAACATGTCCTCTTTCAGATCCGCCATGAATGGGTCAGATATTCCTTTCCTAAGTATGAAAGGCCACCGACTTTATGTGGTTCACTTTCCACATTTTACAGATTCAGGCGAGTAGGCCCGAAATCTGTCATCAAGCCTTTTCCTGCCTTCTGCCTTCTGCCTCTGAAAGCTCCAGTCTGAGCCTGCATCTGTATCCATGAACTTTGTCCTACTCCCTGCGCGGCTAACGGTGCCTGATCCAGCCCGTCGCCTGCCAAAAACTGTATTTCACCTTCAAGATTATCTCCTCCGCTCCTCATCCGATGCATTCCTGTCTAGCAGTTTAGGTAAACATTCCTCCAGCTACCGTGCAAAGGGCCAGGCCTCGCTGTCCTCATGCAAGTAATTCATAGCCCTGTTACCATGGAATATTCCTACCCCCTCGCATCTAGTGTAGACACTTAGACGCTTGTACACGCACTAACAGTCAGTATAGTCAGTATAGAATAGATTCCATCCTAAGAGACCTCTCTTTTTGGATAACACAGTTCTCTAAACATAGGATATTAGATATGATTTGGGATTAGGTTGACATAACCCCAGACTTCTGTCTCCACATGTAGAGCTAAATGTCAAGTCCCCTTCACCCTCTAGTTGCACGTCAATCACACGTCATGCGGCTGCGCGCGCATCTCTGCCAAATATTTCTGCTGACATTGCAGGATTCTCTTATGGATCCACCCACTTGTGACATCATGTATGATGACGTTTATTAAATTACGCCCATGTATACGCCTCTATTAGCTACGTATGCACAGTTTATCTGTATTTTCAGCTGTTACGCCTCTTGCATCTGTTTCACTGTAATGTATTTTCTATAAAACTGCCTATCTGTCAATAATATATGCCCTTCCTTCCTGAACTTTCGTGGTGATGGAATAGAATGCCTACAATTCGAATTGTATTCCTTTGTATAGGAATAAAGCCTTTTAAAACCTCTAATACCACGGATTCTGCCTCTTATATTTACTGAGTTATTCCTAATAGACTTTACCGCATAAAAAATAGTACCGGTAACGAAATATTTACCACACTACAACACCAACCTGACAGCCCATAACAAGAGCAGAGTAAAAGCACACAGCATGCACTGTCACTGCCACAACTGCAGGTCTGAGGGTGGCACCAGCACCCGGACCTCAGAAGGGATCACTCCCTGCTGGGTCCATTTAACGGTCAATAATGCAAGCTTGCTGTGTAGCACACAAAGCGGGTATATCTCACAACTTGCTACCAGAGTATCAGTGTACTCTGAAACAAAATCCTAAATGTACCCCAAGTCAATATATAGCACTGCCAACCACACCAGGTTAGGACAAGCAGAAATGATAAAGCTGTGTGCTGTATAATTCTTTGGTTAACTTTGATCCTATACAAACATTAAAGGGCAGATGGGCTTGTGTGTCCAGAGACGGTGTCAGTCATAGCAGGAATGAATCCCCAGGCAATGTCTGGAAAGGGACTATCAATGTTGACGATCACAGCTCCCTAAAGCGACCATCTAGGGCACCGGTAGCTATCTCTAAAGATTGCTTCCACTTTACAAGTAATCAACACAAATGAAGGCAATACCCATTTGCTTTAGGAAGTCCACCCATTTAACATAGCAGCAGTTTGAGGTATGCAAGCGGCTTATCATACATAGAAACCTGCCATCCCAGACTAAATGTCTGTGACTTATTTCCGTATTAGAGTCAGTTCTGACACCCTAGTCAGCTGTAACAAATAAGTAATGCAGCTACTCAACTGTAATAAGTTATTACCGTTGAGTTCTGCTGTCATAATGTCTGCTGCCAGACTCAGCAGCCAATGTAAAAGCCAGGTCACAGGCATAATTACAGCTGCAGTTTAAACAAGAAAAACTAGCTTGTCCTTCGGATAGGTTTTTTCTAAAAAGGAACAGCGATCAGCACAAAGGGGATATGTATGGCAACATGTTAGTTTTTTACATGTTATAGGCCATTACAGAAAAGACAGAATTCAAGCATATTTATACACATTCTTGACCACAGCATTTTTTTAAACCTTACTTACATTAAAATGTATTCGAATATGTTTTTGAAGAAAAGACGGCCTGCGTTTTTAGTGTGTTTCAGTTTCACAGTAAAGATTCTGCTTGTATTATTCAGAGCTACAATGAACATGAAAAAACCAAGGCACAAACGATTTAAAGGGACTGTGTGTAAGGGGGATGGTATGACCATGCATTATGAGGAATGCCCTCTGTCCTACATTATAAAGATATTGCAAGTCACCTCGGAGCTTCGTGACCTTATAAAGGAACTTGGGCCTCTGCCTCACTGCTCTATATGGACATTGAACTCCTCGGTGACTTGCAATACCGCTATAATGTACGGTGGATGTACTATATAAATGCCAGAGTGACCCCCCAGTGCACGGCTTCTGTGCCTTTACAGCGGATTCAACTTCTGTCGGGTAAACAACAAATCTTTTGCCACCACTGTCCAAAAAGTTTACTTTTTATTATATATTTAATGTAATGCTCATTAGAAACAATGATTCTTACATAATTTCCCACATACGTATTTGCAGGTGGTAATAGTTCTGGCCCAGTGCATTTCAGGATGGATAGTCCTTTCCTCAGTGGCCTAACGTTAACCATAGAATAAAAATCCATATCTACAAATTCTAGATGAAAAACTGTGAGCTCACGAAAATGTACAAAAATCTGAAACGCAAGAAAATATTCGGTATAGAGGCGACAAAACGCAATTAACTCTGAATTTGGAAGATGTAGATATTCATTATGTGTGTAACATTAGGCCCCTGAAGAAGGTACATTTCGTTCTGAAATGCACTGGGGCCAGCTTATAAGCACCTGCACAAGATCACGTGGTAAAATAAGGTAGAGTCCTTGTTTTTATTTATCCGGAGTTTATAACAAAAAAAAGGAGACATTTGTGACAATGGTGGCTTACAGATTTGTTTTAAATGAGACAGAAGTTGAAGAAGCTTCAAATGCACAAAAGGTGTTTACTGGGTGACCCGCCAGTATTTATTTTGTTGGGTCCAGGCCAGGGCTGGTGGATTCGCCAAGTATCACGGAGAAATGCAGATTTTCGGCATACAGAATTTTTCTTCAGTGGTGCGCTATGCCGATGGAGTCTGATTTCTCTTCAGTTGTTAGCAAGTTGCTTCCCACAAATGCATTCTCCCGATCTGTCACAAGAGGGCAACACAAGAGCGGTGTTCCATGGCAGAATACTGCTCCTGCCGCTCAGCCAAGTGAGTGGAAGGCCCATTTACACACAATGACTACTTAGATAGCGGGAGTCCATTTGTTTACTATGTGCAAGCAAATAACGACAGTTCAGAGCACAGAACGATTAAGGGAAGAATTTAAGACAGGCTGTAGTGCTCTGAAAACACCTCTAGGATCTTCTTTACGATTGGAAGTCGAGAGGTTGAGTAAAAAACTAGGTGACCACAAATGGTATAAAGGTAGACAGACTAGAAGGCAGCCTGTAGGTTAGCTAAACATACTTCATTCAATATAGTCCCTATTTGCTGCTGAACATTGTGTTTCTTAGGACAACCACGCTCCGAGGACAGCTATTAGTCCACAATTTCTTTGCATTAGCGCACAGATTTGTGGTCTTCCAACGTCAATCCTGCCACCTTGACATGCGTTTAATAACACGGACATAGGAGGAAGACTGCAAAGTCATTCTTTTACGTCCATGTCAGACCTACAGCGCACATTCAATATTTGTTAATGATAACTGTAGCATCATGGGCTTAGAAGGAGGCCTTATAAGGTCCTGGTAGTTCCATTTCAAGCAACAACAGGCCTGAAACGAAAAGCAGAAGGCCACGAAGCATCCAGAAAATGAGAAGTCAGGTGCCTGACTGGCTGGCATCTCCAGCGTTGCTGGCCATGGTCAGGCAGGCAGCGGTAAGCACAAGGCTTGATGAAACTGGAGCATACCTGCCAACTCACACCGTGGCACCTCGTCTCACACAATATCGGCTCACTTCACACGGTCTCCCGGTGAAGAGCTGATATCACACGGTAAATCCATGCCTGGATTTAGTGTAGCCAGACTGGGCAATTTCCCACACAAAAAGACGACATTTTTCTCATTTGTACGAGGAAAAAGCACCACTGGCGGCCACTGACTGTGCTGGGTAATTATTTTGGTCCAGTGCGTAAATAACTTCTCATTCGGCGCCTGTCGCCGGCCTTATAATAAGGCACGTTGCAGCAGAAACTAACCGGGTCCTGCTTCAGCGTAAGGACCATCAATCAAATAGCGCTGCCTATGACAGTGTAAGTGCCAAGAGCGTAACACAGGCCTGTAATGTCGTGACTGTGACGCGATACGCCTAGCGCGTACGCGTCAAGTCACGTGGTTATAATTAATAAAAGGTGGTCGCGCATGTACGTACGCCACTAGGGCTACGACGGCGGACCTGACAACACCGTAACTAGTCTCCGGGGTCTTTATTGGGTCCACCCCTAGGCCGCTAGTCGCGACTCCCCGGCGGTCGCTTTCCCGCATCGTGACTGCGGGAGCCGGAGGACACAACATAAACTGGCAACGAGGGTGGGTGTGCCCTCGCCGAAGTGATCAGGTGCGCTGGTGTGGCGGCCGCGAGCGTTTCTCCTGGCTCGCGGCGTTTGTTTCCCAGCGCGCGGAGCGCTGTTCGTTGCGCACATCGTGGGGCGCCTGGCGTGAGGTGCTGTCACACGTCCCTGTTGCAGCGCTGCTGAACGTCGCGCACGAGGCGCGTGAGGCGTCGGCCGGCCAGCCACGTGGGTGAGGCCTAGGAGAGTGCCAGCTTGACGCGCCAACAATGCGCTGTGCCCCGCGAGTGACTGCTGCTCAGGCTGTTGAAGGAAAGCTGTTCCTGGAAGGCCCTGTGAGTACTGGTTGCTATACTTGCTGGACAGACTGAGGGACGCAGCCCACCACCCAGTGCAGAGGCCCGGTAATCCTTAATTTTACACAGGAGGGAGGCTTTAGAAGTCAGGGGCAGGCCAAGCGCAAGGAGGAGCACCCCAAGCACACGCACATAAGGAGAAGGGGAGGGACCGTCCACACGCCCCTGCAACTCCTGCATACCGTAGTGCATCGGGACGCTGGGAGCAGGGAGTGCCCCAGGAAAAGGAAGGCCCACGAGACCGGGAAGCAAGTCAGGCAGCCTACATAAACGCAGAGGTCTGAGAGGACCACGCACAGCGCTGAACATAAATAATGGCCACGATACCACCAATAGAACCCTTCATTGTAGAGGGATCACCCTCTTCTTCAATTGCGGCCAAATGGAAGGACTGGGAAGATCGGTTGCGCATATGCTTCGAGGCCACCAAGGTCCATAGGGACCAGAAAAGGGCAATGATTATACACCTGGGTGGAAAAGACATCCACAACATTGTCAAAACGCTAGCGGAGGCCACTCCCAGAACACACCTGACACTGATAGCCGCCCTCAATGAACACTTCGAACCTATGGCCAACCAAGACTATGAGATGTTCATCCTCCGACAAGCGCGCCAGCTTCCGGAAGAATCGCTAGATACGTACCACGCCCGCCTGAAAAACCTTGCAGCCACGTGTGGCTTCCGAGATGAGACAGAAGAAATCAGGGGGCAGATCATCCAGGGCTGTGCATCGGCCAAGCTGCGAGAGCGCATACTAGAAGAGTCGGGGAAACTGTTGGCGGAAATCCTGACCATGGGTCGGACCAAAGAGCTGTCGAAAGCGCGGGCGGCGCACATGGAAGCCGCCCTTCAAGTGCCGGTGAAAACTGAACCAGTGAACGCGGTGTCGACCAGACCCGCTCAGCGGTGGGGCAAGAAAGGAACGGGCACGCCCTCCCAAGGACAGCCTAAGTCGTGCGGGTACTGCGGAGGGTCGCCGCACGCAGCAGCAGAATGTCCCGCGAAAGGTAAAAGGTGCTCGGGATGCTGGAGGCTCAACCACTTCGAAAAAGTATGCCGGTCAAAAAAGTACCGCAAGCCCCGACAAGTGGCGAACACTCTCAAGGAGGAAGACCCAGCACCCAGTGACATGGATGATGATGAGGAGGAAGAGAGAGTGGTGCACAAGATCCACATGATTGGCACCACCACTCGCAAGGCAAGACGCCTACCACAATGCAGTATCCGAGTAGCGTCTCAGGAAGTCACCGCAGTCGTGGACACCGGCGCCACCACTAACATCATGGCCGCAGCCCTACACAGCACCATGAACCCGAAGCCAGCACTACACCCCTCAACGATAACGGTGTTTGCGTATGGCCAGGAAGCTCCTTTGAAAATACGCAGACGGTTCCGGACAGTAAACTCCCACGGCACGCAGTCGGTCACCACCAACGTCTACGTCACGGAGGACGGCCAAGGGATGCTGCTAGGGTGCCGAGCGGCCGAGGACCTAGGAGTCGTAACTTTTGCCTTTGGCGTGCACCAGGAGTCCCTGCAACACATCCTGGCAGAGTTCGAGGAAGTCTTCCAGGGGATCAGGAAGTTCCGAGGAAAAGAGATTCACCTCCACATTGACCCAACGGTCCAGCCCGTCGCCTTACGACGTCGGCGAATAGCGTTCCACCTGAGGCCACTGGTGGAGGAGGAGCTCAAGAAGCTAGAGGCAGCAGGCATAATCGAAAAAGTGTCTGGTCCCACACCATGGGTGTCCCCCATCGTCGTCGCCCGGAAACCTAAACAGCCGGGCGCGGTGAGAATCTGCGTCGACATGAGACTTCCTTACGTCGCGATCAAGCGGGAACGCCACATCACCCCCACAATAGATGATCTCATCGGAGAAATGGCAGGAGCCTGTTGGTTTTCAAAACTGGACCTGAGATCCGGATATCATCAACTCGTGCTGGACGAAGCCTCCCGCAACACCACATTCTCCACACATGTGGGACTCCGGAGGTACACCAGGTTAAGCTTTGGAGTATCCAGTGCCGCAGAGGTATTCCAAAATGTAATACAGGAGTTAATCGCAGGAATCCCGGGGGTTATCAATGTCAGCGATGACATAATGATACACGCGAAAACCATCCAAGAGCACAATGAGCGACTTCTCCAAGTGCTATGCCGGGTGCGGGATGCAGGCCTCACCCTTCACCGGGAGAAATGCGAGTTCCTATGCCGAAAGCTGCAATTCTTTGGCTACACCTTCTCTACGGAAGGGGTTAACCCGGACCCTGAGAAAGTTCGGGACATTAAAGAAGCTGCCGCTTCCACCAACGTCACGGAAGTCCGCAGCTTCCTTGGGATGGCCAACTACTGCGGGAGATTCATCCAAGACCTAGCTAAACTGACGTCACCGCTGAGGGAACTGACCAAAGAATCCACCACCTGGAAGTGAGGCTGTGAACAAGCCCTGGCCTTTGAGAGAATCAAGGAGGCGCTCTCCGAAGCCACCACCCTGGCGTTCTTTGACCCCGCGAAATTGACACTAGTCGCCGTGGATGCTGGCCCGGTCGGACTAGGAGCTGTCCTCCTACAAAGAAGGAACCCTCAAGAAGAGTGGGCCCCCCTGGCCTTCGCCAGCAGATCCCTTACCGCCACGGAACAGAGATATTCACAAATAGAAAAGGAAGCTATCGCTATCCACTGGGGGTGCCACCACTTCCACTTGTACTTGTATGGAAAACCGTTCGTATTCGCAACAGATCACAAACCGCTGGTGGCACTCTTTTCAGGAACATCGACCAAGCCGCCGCCACGGATTGAGAAGTGGATGCTCCAACTTCAGAACTATATCTGTAAAGTAGAGTATCAACCAGGGTCCAAAAACCCGGCCGACTACCTGTCCCGCCATCCTCGGAGAGCCACGGCCCAGGAAATGGAGGATGCAGCTGACACTGAAGAATACGTCAGGTGTGTCACCGCTCGATCATGCCCGATACCCATCTCCATGATAAGCCTACGGGAGGCCACGGACCAAGATGACTGTCTGCAGCGCGCCAAGGGAGCCATCCGGAACAACGGCTGGCACAGAGCTAAGGAGGAGTGGACGAGTTTGACAGCCACGGCACAAAGAATAATGGACAGTTTGCACCATGTCCGGGATGAACTCACCGAGGATGATACTGGGTGCCTGTTAAGAGGGCATAGGTTCGTAATCCCTACATCTTTAACCCAGAGGGTTGTAGACCATGCCCATGTAGGACACCAGGGCATGGTCAAAACGAAGTTGCGGCTTCGCACCAAAGTCTGGTTCCCCCTAATGGACGACCTTGTAGAGGCCACAGTCCGGGCTTGTCCAGCGTGCCAGGTCACTGGTGAGGTGCCCCGACCTGCCCCTGTCATCGTAGAACCTCAGCCGAGAGTCCCTTGGTCCCGAGTGAGCATAGACTTCGGCAGTCTTCCAGATGGGCGCCATACCTTGGTAGCTATCGATGACCACTCTAAATATCCCGAAGTGGAAATACTGTCAGCACTCAGCGCCACTGAAGTCATACCCAAGCTTGAGAAGATCATGGCTGCCCATGGACTAATGCAAGAAATAAGAACTGACAATGGATCCCCTTTCCAAAGTCAAGAATTCGCCTCATACATGCAAGCGCTAGGTATCCATCATCGCCGGATCACCCCTCGCTGGCCGCAGGCGAATGGAGAAGCTGAAAGATTTATGCGGACACTTAACAAAGTAATACGCATTGCACATGACAAGTCTCAATCCTTAGAGTTGGCTATATTCACATTTCTCCGGAGTTATCGCCAGACACCCCACACGACCACTGGTGTGGCTCATGGGACGAATAGTCACTGACACCATCCCTCATCACCCTGAGTGGCAACCGGAAACGCCCGAGGACAGCATCATTGATGCCTGGCGCAGGAAAACACATGCTCATGTTAGTCTCCGCCGGAGGGCCGCTGTGCCAAACGTCCACCGAGGGGATGTTGTACTGCTCAAAAACCGGGTTCAGGGAAGCAAGTTTCGCCTGAATTTTGAAAAAAAACCTTGGACAGTGGTGTCCGTCAGGGGAACCTGCGTCACTGCCACTCGCGGGAGAGAGAGAATAACCCAAAACGTGTCGCATTTTAGGAAGTACTACCCACAGCAGGCCGAAATGCTCCCCAACCAGGGGAAATACACTTTCAACACAAGGCGGGTGGAAGACGTTAGAACTGGTAGCGAAGAGATGGAACCAGTTATGGAAGACCCGAGAGAACCTGAGACTCCCTGGTCATCCCCGCGGAGAGCGTCACCCAGTACAGCGATGAGTCCAGGGCTACCGTCTCAAGAGAGTTCGACTCCTGTTGAGGTGCAAAGTGAAGATAGCGGAGACTCACAACGCCGGGGTATGTCCCAGTACAGCCTGAGGAACAATCCTGAGCCCTCCTGTCGTTTAAAGGACTACCTCACGTAAGAATGTTCTATTTTATGTTTGTTAAAGATGTGGCATCTTTTCTGCGAATGGTGAACGCTGGGCGGAGAGCCTGACGTGATGAACGCTGCAATTTTTGTTTAGTTTATTTCTTCATGTTGATGGGGAGGAATGTAATGTCGTGACTGTGACGCGATACGCCTAGCGCGTACGCGTCAAGTCACGTGGTTATAATTAATAAAAGGTGGTCGCGCACATACGTACGCCACTAGAGCTACGACGGCGGACCTGACAACACCGTAACTAGTCTCCGGGGTCTTTATTGGGTCCACCCCAAGGCCGCTAGTCGCGACTCCCCGGCAGTCGCTTTCCCGCATCGTGACTGCGGGAGCCGGAGGACACAACACAGGCCCCCCGCTTCCCCCGTAGTGCGGGTGGGCCCCGAGCTGCAGGGGGCCCACTCCGCCCAGATTAAATCCAGAATGCGTGCCCCTCCGTGTACCTTGCAGGGGGCCCCCCCCAGCTTTCGTTACGCCAGTGGTAAGTGCTTGGAAATAGATTATAACCCACTCCCCGGCTGCGTTGAATCGTCACGTGTACCGAGTCAGACAAATAGATTAGCGTGCCGTCCCGCACGCTCGCACGCAGCTAATCAGAGTTTTTACAGAAGAAGCAAGCAGCGCGATGTGCGCTGCAGCGGCACTGCAGCCCTCAGGTAAAACACGGACATAGTAAGTAATGATTTCAGAAGCAATTAAGTATGATACTACTGGAACGTCAAATGTAATGGTGAGGACTCGGTTTATAAATAAGCAAACCTGCACTGGAGTATAGAAGTTACCATGATTTCTCTCGGTTCACAGCCTCGCTTCTGTGGCTTCAGTCTACACACCTTTTCTACGGCCCTAGGGTCATTTCCATATGCCATGCTTCCATCTGTGTTCCTAATCTCTGCTGTGTTTCCCATACTCCTCTTTCCTCTGTGCTCCCAGGCTCATTCCTTTGTACTCAGCCTCTTCTAAGTGCCCCGGTTTGGCTCCATGCCACAGTGTTGTTCCTTCAATCCTCTTTTCTTACCTCTACAACCAAGTGTAGCGCTCTCTTCATACCCAATGCATTCTTACAGCTAACCCCCACGCTTCCTTGTAAATGCACCTTAATTTCAATCACTCTTTTTGTTCACAAAACTTTGTATTTCCCACATCGACTGTGTTTATAAGCTTGTTACAGTGCCAAGAATGACTTTGGAAAAGCGTCATGGTGTTAGAACTAAGGTTGATCTCTAGGAGAGCCGAAGGGGAAACAACATCTGTTAAAATCTGCTACAGGATAGTCAGCCATAGTCCAACCCCTGCCCCCACCCAACCATAACCATCAAAGAGTCTACAGGGGGTCATTTCAGTTTTCATCGAGGAAGGACGTGTCCTACCATTGAACTAAAACAAAACACCAGTAGGACAATATCCCAAATTTACATCTCATTTGCAGCGATAACATGCATATGTTAAGTTCAACCCCACTGTGCCCTGTGAAGGCAATTCTATTAATAGTTTTTAAGCAGTTAATTTATGTAGTCGTTATATAAGCGCTTCCAATTTCAGAAAATGACGGCGGGCCCCAATAAATAAAACATTTGCCCACGATCACAGAGTGAACATGTGGGGTGTAAAAGTTAGAGGCCCTCATTTGACAGCTGCTGAAAAGGAGAATAGACCTTTTTGCTTGCAATTACCTAATAGCAAATTTTTGCAATTTGCTATTAGGTAATTACAAACAGCAATGTACTAAGGAAAACAGGATGCGTTTCAAAAAGGAAAATTAAAAGTTTTCTTTTCATATTTAAGAGTAGGCAGTGGTCCTTGAGACGACTGCCTGCTCTGAAAAAATGTTTTTCATACATTCATAAAGGGGAAGGGGTCCCTTGGGGACTGCTTGTGAATGGGTTACCACCTACTTGAAGTAGGCGGTAAAATGCGAATGGTTTGCGACTGCTTTTCGGTCACAAAACATTCACACATACCACTGCGAGTCGCTACGAGGAAGAGATGCCATTAACACGTCCCTTCCTAATACTAAATCATTAACCCATTTTTTGAGTTTGTAATTGGTTACCGAATTGCAAAATAGAGTTTTGTACATTCAAAAAAACATGTTTGCGTCGTAAACAGCCCGCATCTGCAAATCGGGCAATGACCTCAAAAAACTATGTACATCTGGCCCCAAATCTCTGTAACGGCTTTGTGCATTGTGTGCCAACATCAGGAACACATTTGGAAAGGTTATTCCCTGAGATCAGTACAGGAGCGTCACTATCACTAGTGCAGCAGGTGAAGTGGCACCAGGACCCGAGGGTCTGAGGGGTTTAATTCACCTCAGTTATGTCGGTTTCTTATTACCAAGGGATAATGGGGCCAGACTTCAAACAGAATCAGAATATGGGCCTTTTTCCCTTAGGAGGCAGGGTGGACTTTCTTAGAAGAAGGGAAGAGTGCCCTTATGCAGCGCGCTTTACATAAACCGCTGTCTCTGAGGAAAGAGTTATTAGCTCTAGCCGCTGCCCAGCCTAAAACCCGACGACCACCAGTATTGGCTAGCAAAGTAACACTGCAAAGCTTCTAATGTATATAAAGTACTTAAATGTTTACAATAATGTTATTATTTAAAGCAGCAGATAATAAACTACCTGGTAATTCTCTTAATAAGCATGTCATGTTTTGCGTTTTAACTCTCATAACACAGCCCCGCGTGCCTCTAGGCCCACTCCTGTGATTCAGCTGAACTATCGCACTGTGGAAAGTTTTCCACGGTTGGCAGCTCTGGTGCAAAGATAGTGGCTATTAAAGCGACTCTGCTGTGTGCCCAAAAGCTTAAATCTCCCTGTGCTTCTGCTGCTCAGACCTTGCCTAGTTTAAGAGAATGGGCTGCACTGTGCGCTGTGGCTCGCACGCACCCGAGCTCTATTTTAAACAACACACAGCTAACAGTGGTCGAGTGCTTATGCTCCCACTCACAGAAACTCCCCCTTCAACTTGCAGCAGTCTCCTTCCAACATCAGTTCATCACCTGCAAGCTTACTCCTTTACTGGTCAGTCACCAAGATACAAGCAACCACAACGCCTACAACAGCCAACACCCAATGAACGTCGTGAACGGCGGTCCAAAATGTGACCGACTCTCAAGGGTGACCAGATATTCCGAATGAAAAACCAGGGCCCCCTATAGACACAGAAATCGGACTGGCCGCATTCAAAATGTGTGATGTGACGCAAGTGCAGGCTAGGCTGCGCGTGATCCCAGTCTTAGGTGATAGGACGCCGTTCACCCCTCATTAAATCCTGCTGTGCTGCATGAGTGAGGCGAGGCATCACAGAAGGCAACTCTTTAAACAACTCAACCTCTGTCCCTGGTGTGAAGAGAGTGTCGGAGGAAACGTGAGACTGCACCAGACTGGTATAAATGTGCAAGCTTATCCGACCCTCTCACCAAAACTGGGACATATCTTTGTCGCAGGAAAAAGTGTCAAGATCCCTGGAGAATCGGTGAAAAACCTGGACTCTCCGGGCAAATCCAGGACGTCTGACCACCCTACGACTCTGGCAACAAAGTCAATTGATAAAGTCGGCTGAGCCAATGCCCACTCCATGCATGCTGCCCTATAGGCTAATACAACATCACAATGACACCTCAACAGACCGATGGTCTGAAGGAGGCTAACCGAAAGTGCCTCCGGTTATTGTTAATATTTTCTGACACATGGATTACTTTTAATTCAATGAGGCTTCAAAACAACTAAAGCCAAGTGTATGGCAGACCTGAAAATAAGCAATAAAAAAAAAATGTTTTTACCTTCAGATGACTGGGAACCACCGTGAAGTGATACATCATCGCCTGGAACAATATGTCCCCTGAAAGGAAGAAATAATGTATTAAATAGAGAGTCATTCACTAACAGTTTAATATTATCAAGAAAACCAGCTGCCCTGCTTTGACTCTGCTGCTGTCCTCACTTGTGGTCTTCCTCAGTGTTCATTGTAACCCAAGTGCATCATTCATTGGGATTTTAGACGTGCACACTTTGGGCTGAAAAGTGAAAATGTTGTGCTAATGTGCCCTGCCTATCATTCTTCTGTGTATGCGCACTCTGTCAGAGAGCCCCTCTTCTGTCACCTAGCTACTAAGGCTGGTTCTAGTGACAATCTTTCAAACATGAAACTAGTGTATGAATCACAGTGAGAGCTAAAAGTTTGTTTCAGAATACAGAAAAGACCATTCGGTTTGTACGTCAGCCGGTGTGCTTGGATTTCAGGTCTTCTAAACTCATGTACATTAACTAAGTAAGCATTTAGAAGCACCAGTTAAAGGCATTAACATGTGTTACTGACTCTTTAAACAAGCATTTTCCATTCAATCGGTCTCGCTTTAGGGACCTTATATGTATTTAGCTATGCAGAACATATGCCTGGGTGCTGAAACATCTATTGTTCTTTAACATGGAGGGAAAGTAAGCACCAAACTGTGTGACATGGCAGGTAAAGGAACACATGGAGAGAAATATTGTCTGTTATTGATAATAAAAAAAAGGGCCTTCTGTGGTCATATCACTGAAAATACAAGATTTGAAAAAAATATTATTGTCTACGGGTGCTCGTAGAAGACAATTTCTATGGACTGGAATCTAGAGAATGCTTAAGTGATTCTGGTATTTTACTGACCTCTGCTGGTCGTTTTATATCAAGAAAGTTAAATAGAGGCAGTTGCCAGAAAAAGACAAAAAAAGAAAGTCCCTCAGCAGAAAGCAATTCTTGTATTTTACTGACCTCTAGTGGTCCTTTTCTATTAAGACAGTTAAATAGAGGCAGTTGAACTGAAGAAAAAAAAATCGCTAAGAGGAAGCAGACAAGTTCTAGGGCTCCAGAGCCCACAAAGTACATACACATATAAGTATATACTAATATATAAGTATATACTAAAGTATATAAAGATGTCTTGAATGCTCGACCTAAAAACACAGACGGCAAGAAGGGGGTCGCTATCAATAGTGCAGAAGTTGCAGTGGCATCGTGAGGGGTCCTTTGCACTACAACTACAGCTAAAGATTACTACCAATAAGGGGGGATGGGGACAGTTTAACTTGCTACCACTAGGCCCATGTGCTGCTCCTTTCTATGCTACAACAGGAAGTTGTCACACATGGTCGGATATGACCTTAAAGAGGCTATCCTGTGTACAGAAAAATAACTGTCCTTTTTATCGTATCATGCATCACTAAATATCACCAAGTGGCATTGTGTGATGTCATCTACTGGGATTTTGAGACTTGTGCCGACATTCACCCAATGGTCCTCTTAAGGAAACAACCAAGTGCAGGATAAAATGCTGCTGCGACTTTAAACAAAAAAAACCATGAGTGAAAAAACACACTACATTTCTATGTCTACACAGTGTTAGAAACTTTGTAACGTAAAGATATTTTTGCAGAGTGTCTACATTAAAACGAGAATAGTTCCAAGAAGTGAATATTAAAGAGGTACACATAGGAACATAGACAACACTTGTGGGTTAATCTACAAAGGATATATATATGAATAGTGTAGTTGTAGTTAGGTCAGAGTTTCCATAGTAAGAGTGTTTAAATAAATAAATAAAATTCCTCCACCTTAGTTCCTTCCTGGAAAGTTTCGGGATGATTCATTAAGCAGGGGCCAAGAAAAAGGGAGGTCCCAAAACATTGATTTTCTATGTGACTTCCCATAAGAAACATTGCTCTATGATACAGAAAAAAATGGACGAACAGAACTACACCAAATTTGGCAGAAAGTTAGAAATGTACTCAAAGTGTGCTTTACGTTTTTTGATGTAAATCCATTCAGTCGCTTAAAGAAATGTGCATTTAAAGACATACTTTGGGTGGTCTTGAAGGGGTTAAAAATAGTAAGGACTCTCTGGGCAGCTGGTCCCGCGGCAGTCCAACAGTGCCCAAAGTTAAAACAATAGTTCCCTCTGATCGGCCCAGGGACCTTTCTCTCCCATTATCTATTTTGATAATGTGGATTCGGTACATGTCCCACGCGACTGAACAATCTGGCTGGCTGGCAGCAACTTAAAGAAACGTTTTGCAGAGGCTGCCATTACAAGACTCTGGGACTCGATCTCCATGTTCTGAAGTGAGTAAAAACACATAAGGGGGCAGGTAACAGACACCCTGACCCCGGGCACTTGTGTGGGCAGAGGAGACCCAGAAGGACTGCCCCAGGAGCCAACAATTATTTTAACTATTTTTAGCAAGCCCTGGGTACTGCTGCTCTCCTGTGGGACCCAACGCAGCCCATCTGTGAGGTACAGAATTACTCTTGTGGGAGCCATCACACCAACTTCAACCCCACGGTGTGCTGAAGTACTGTGCAAACTACACCAGTTCAGCAGTGCCTGGCAGGGGCACAAGTTATAGTTAGCACAGCTGACTCAAACTGGTGACTTTCAATTGCTTTTTTCGTTTTTAAACGTTTGTTTTATCTTATTTCAACAGCTAAATAAAGCATTACATTAACCTAACTTAAGATATAGCTATATACATACATACATACAAAGTCCGATGTAGAAGGTGGGCACAGGACAACAGAGTTGGGGCACGAGCCCCATCTGCATGCCTATAAAGATGCCAACGGGATCTAATTTGTGCATTTCTAGTAGCCTGTGCTATAGGATGTTTAGCCTCTTCACATTGCGGCAGTAAATGCCACAGTGCTTTAGAGGTAATCGTTTTTGTACCCTAACTGTTGAGGGCACTAGTGCACTTTTTTTTAACACTGCTCCTCCAATATTTCAGTGCTAAGCAGCATGGACACAGAAACCTTTATTAGAACTGCTGGTTATTCGATTGCAGACAAATTCCAACATATTGCCAGTTATGTACATCAAGTTAGAAAGGACAGAGCATTTTGTCACAAGCAGATACTGGTATCATAGATAAAAATGTATGGAGATGACCTCTGTGACAAATCCGAACCACTACCCAATGTATATGCTTAGCCGGTGGCCAACCTTGAAGGCCAACAGGCGAACCCTGCAAGTAGATCATCGCTGGGCTGGAAGGCGTTTATAGTTTTATAAAAGGTGCAAAGGGAAGGATGAATGAAAACTCCAGCACCTACGCCCTTTCATTCATTCAAAGGAATGACTAGTAATCCCCCAACCACCCCTCCAGGATTTACCACCAGCCAACAGGAGATAGTGACTATATGTACTAAAGACCCCAGAATCAGGAAAAGCCTGGTCAAAAGGATATAATGCAGGTCGCACCCCTTTCCGGAGACTTTAACTTGTAATCCTCATTATCACATGGGGAGATAAGAGCCAGAATCATTCATGTCGGCCCCGGCATCTCCCCGGCGGGTCATTGGTATTGTAGGTTTGCTTTGTGAGAAACAGCATCCTTCAACTACCTACAATGTCCTAATGTATATGTATATGCTTCAGGAACATGCGGGGTCTTAGTTAAGGATTTGGTGTCAGACACACCAATCATCAGCAGAGTTAGGTCTGCTATATTTAAGAAGCAAAATCATCTGCAGGTGTTTGTCCACCACGGCTGGACCAGCCATTGCCACCATGCCCAGGCAGCATCGTCCCTTCATGTGTCACTGACATGTTGGATGGTATTTAAAGACACATCAGGAACACATGGAAGTCCATCTCGAAAAAGAACGCCATGCAATGCCCAGGCAGCATCGTCCCTTCATGTGTCACTGACATGTTGGATGGTATTTAAGGACACATCAGGAACACATGGAAGTCCATCTCGAAAAAGAACGCCATGCAATGCTAGATGGAATTTCTATGATAAAGCCAAAAAAAAGTGGCCTAAATTGAGCAGATCAACACTGACGCATGCTTGACCTCATGGCCAATGGAGGTATTGCCATTAGGTTCATCAGATTTCACCAATCTCGTTGCAGACTGGGAGAAAGTCCTTTTTAGCTGGTAACCACCCTCTTCTAACTGAGGCCCTTTAATAAGCTCGTAGACAGGCTGAAGTTTCCATGCGTTTGTAACAATGGTTCTGCCTAGTACAGAATCATACATGTTGAATCATAAGAAACAGCCTGTCTTCAAGACACACACTCGTGAAAGGGCAAAATACGGAATCAAAACAACCGTACATTATGTGTACACCTTTTCCCATAAACCTAAACATGTAGTTTATGTTTTAGACCTTCCCCAGTGCAGATAATCACATATATTCAGACCTAAAAGGGCCTCAAAGTGGCCAATTTAATATTTAACCGATATGGTCTTAGCCATGCTTAATAACTAATGATAAATAACTGTAGGGCTTAATTTGGGGAACACAGTTCAAAAGAAAATGGAAGAAAACTTACGAAACTAATGTGTTAATTGACACAATGTACTCCAGCTCTTTAGTCCATGGATTTATAAAACTAAACCATTGACTTTTCAGAGTGATGAACGATCCAATTTTCGTTCTAAATTTGTAGTTATCCGTCAGAATTTTCTCCTTACTCTGCAGCACTAAATAAAGAAGAGGAACCATGTTAATACCGCTCAGCACATATCTGAAAAAAGCATTGGTAATGTCATGCTTTTCAGTCACTGGTTGGGTTAGGCACTGAACTCTTCATACACGCACTTTGTCACAAATCCTTGAATCCATTCATCCGTTCACCGACTCACTCTTGCATTCATCCACTCATCCATCAATAATAAAACATTTAACAGAAATTCAGCAGGCATGTGCACGTAAATTATTAGAATAAAAACTGAAAAAAATAAAACGCCTAAGCATAGTGGGTGTACGCTAACAATAGCAAAATCATTAATAAAAAAATCCAAAAAAAAATCCGCGGATAGCCATCTTGAAATGCTGCTGTGCATTATGTATCATTTCCTTAAAGTTCCAAAATGGCTACCACAATTGGGAGCAATTGGTCAGATGATCACTCTATAAATCTCCCACTGGGCATCCACAAGTCACCCGTAGCCTGCCTTAAGCCAGATTTTACTCGTCTTCGTAAGATGCAATTAATAGGGACATGCCTGCATTCACAAGACTTCGCTGTTTAAAAAGTCGTCGTCCTTCGCCCTGGAAACAAAGTTCAGGAAATTCCAGAAAGGCCTTAATAGTTTCCTTTCCCAACAAGCGTTCAGTGTAGACCTGTTTTTATGCTCACTCCTCAAAGCATCAAGCGGCAACTCCAGCCCCTCGGAATACTGATAAGTCAACATGTAATATGGAAGGGGGGGCGTGGCTTGCGCGCCGCTGCGAGATGGCGGATCGCGCTTGAGCTCCGTAAAGAGAGAGGGCCGACGGAGGCATTGCTGACGCTCAATATTGCCCCGCTCTGCGCAGAAGATGTTATCTTTCATGGGAAACTGCCGTGCACGCTACGAGGGAGGTCTCTGGTGGTGAAGAGCGGCCAGAGTTCATTTATCGGCATTTTTAAGTGACGCTTCAGGCTTTCACGAGCGGCCGCCATTTTGTTTCTTCTGTGAGGGAGATTTTCTCTTGCTTCTACAAGACGACGCTACTGGTCTATCCTGTCAGGAATGGTGGCATTCAGGAGCTGGTGACGTTTTTTCACTTTTCTTGAGCTTATTTTGTTCTTTTTTTTCTATCGCCTATTGCTGAGAGACCCACTGTGTGAACTTTTTGAGGTTTCTGGTTTTTTTTCTCGTCGTCAAACGCACTGCCACTTCCTTATGTGAGGCTTTTTTGTTCTTGGCTTGATCCTGGTGGTTTTCGTAGTCGGTGCTTGACTACTGGCGCCTGTAGCACATGCTTCTTTTCGTGAGGTGTTTTTTCTGACTGGGATCGTCTGGGATATTTTCTGCCCGGCTCTTTCTGATGCAAGTGCATGATTCCTTCCTGCTCATTTTTCCTCTCACACATTGAGGGTTTTACAACCCCTGGCATTCCTTGTTCTCACTCTATCTGAGGAGGTGTATCTTGTTTCTGCTGAGGTGGTCTGCCCTATGGCTGAAAATATGGCCCCCTCACCGAATGTCAAAGACGTTAAGGAATCAAAAACATCTCTTAAGAGGTCCAAACAGGTATCCCCATCACCTGAGTCTGCTCCTAAAGACACTAATTCGACTCTTGAGTCCATTCTGACGCGCCTTAATGAGGTTTATGAGATTGCGCAGTCTACTAAGACTAATACAGATTTACTGCAAGTGGAGGTGTTAGCCATCAGGAATGATTTCAAGGCCCTTTCCCTTCGTGTCTCAGGTACAGAAGCACGGATTAGTGGCGCAGAGGATACCATGCAAAAGCACTCTAGATCTCTCACGCAGATAGAACGTTCTCTGGCAGCATTGAGGAAAGACCTCACTGAACAAGAGGATCGTAATCGTAGATCCAATCTGCGTATTTTTGGTCTTCCTGAAGATGTTGAGAAAGATGCATCTTCCATGATTGAGTTTCTTTATCAATGGATTCCGTCAACACTACAAATTTCTTTCCACAAAGAGTTTGAACTGGAACGGGCACACCGTGTTCCCTCCTTTCGCCCCAAGTCTGCTACGCAACCAAGAGCGATAATCTTTAAGCCGCTGCGTCACCAACATACAGAGCAGATTTTGGCGCATATGCGGAAGGTTAGAGCTGTCTCTTGGAATGGCCATCGTATTTCAATTTCTCAAGACTTTGCCAGAGACACGGTGATGAGGAGGAAAGGCTTTCTTAATCTCCGGAAGCGTTTGTCTGAAATGAATATCCCCTTCTCCTTTGCTGGTCCCTCAAAATTCCGCATTACTTTCAAGGGTCGTGTCAGAATTTTTGACGAACCTGCGGATTTGGCCTCGTTTCTGGATAATCAAATGGAGCTACAGATGGATCTTCAAACGGGGGCTTCACATGCTCCTGGTTCTTCTGGCACCTGAGGCGGTTATACATAATGCATTGTCTTTAGTCTCTGCCAGATCTATTAGGTCTAGCTGCTTTTAGATCTGCGAAGTGGTCTTTATGTCCATTGGTCTTGACGTATTTTTGTCGTCTCTTGGTGCTCCCTTAGTATCGTTATGGCGTTTTGGTCTTTAGTGTTGTTAGTTTTAGTGTATAAACTTTTCAATTTTTTGTGGTAACTTCTCTTGTTGGCGTGACTTCACTTTTGTCCGCGTAGCGTCCTGTTATTCATTGCCTCCCCAGCTTGTCCTTCGACGTATTAGGTCACGGTCCTTTTCCTTCCAGGGGTGTGTCTTCGGTATGTGCGTCGATTTTTGTGGTGAAATTTTGTTTATCGTATTTTGTTGTGGTCGTTCCTTTTGCTTCATGTTTGTTTTTTGTTATTTCGTACTTTATGGAGTAGGTCATTGCTTGTTCCTTTGCTTTCTCATCGTGTTGTTGCTTGGTTTGTCCAGGTGTTTTATTCATATATGTTTATTAAGTGTTTATTTATGGCTATACTTAGAGTCAATATAGGTCGTTCATATAGTTGCTAGTTATACCTACTTTATTGTTTTTTTCATTGAGTGATTTGTTTACATTGTGTTACTATTTGTTTTTCTTTCGAGTAGGTTAGTTTTTTATAGATGCTTTGTACTTGGCAGTCATATGCCCCTCTTACCTACATGTTCATTTTCTTAGGCATGCATATTTATCTTGCCAGTTGTGTGTATATGGCTTTATTTATTCATGGCCAGTTATCTTTAAGTTTGTATATAGATTTTACATATTTATATATAGTATTAGGTCTCTTATCTAGCTGCCATAAGGGTTTCTCTGACTGTTATATGATAAGATGTTACCTACCGTTTTGTATTATGTTTCACTTATTTTTCCCATATTGTTTCATATAGATACCTCCTTTATTGACTTTCTCATTGCGTGATTTGTTTACAATGTGTCATTAACTGTTTTTTTCGAGTAGGTTAGTTTGTTTTAGAGATGCTTTGTTCTTGATAGATTTATGCCTCTCTTATCTACATGTTTACTTACTTAGCCAAGCATTTTTATTCTACCAGTTTGCGTGTATATGGCCTTATTTATTCATGCCAAGTCATCTATGAGTTTGTATATAGACTTTACATATTTATATATAGTATTATGCCTCTTATTTAATTGCCAGAGGGATTCACTGATTGCTATATTGATAAGATGCTATTTACCGTTTTTTATTATATTTCACGTATTTTTCCCATATTATATCATACAGTATGCTTTAGAGTGTATTTCTTCTTTTCTCTTCATTATGGTCCTTTTTCTTTTGTTGGAGTCCGCTTTGGTCTGGTTCTACCTAATATTATTGTTCTCTCTTAGTTCTCTTTCCACCAGCTCTTAATGCCTGATCGTGCTTTCTTTTTCTCTCTTTTCTGCTCCTACCGTTCTCTATGATTTATTTTAGTTGTTATATATACATTAATTTGGTCGAATGTGTTGCCTTTACAGTTTCTCATTTCGCTTTGTCTTCTAATATGTGATAATTATCTCCGGTTCTTAGCTTTTAGATAGTGCTCTCCTTTTAAATGTATAACCGGTTATGCACTGCTCTGGGGCTTTTTATGCTGTTGTTGTTATTTCTCCTGTTGGTCCCTCTCTCTTTCTTCCATGTCCCCCCTTGTATGAATTTGGTCTTTTTCAGACCTGCCGGATTGGCTCTTCTCGCTCTCTTTCTCTGTACTCTCTTGCTTTCTTTTTCCTCTTCTTTCCTTTCTTCTCTTCGGATTTCCTCTTTGGTCTCACCCTGTGTTGTGCTGGCTGTTGATGTCTGCTGGTTAGCCCTCCTGGTTGTTGCGCTTCATTTGCCACATATGGAATATCTTTTTTTCCTGATAATGGTTCTATGTCTGGACTAAATATACTTTCCCTTAATGTTAAGGGGTTAAATCATCCAGTCAAAAGGTCAAAGATTTTGGATTACTGTAAATCTCTTTCTTCGGATCTCGTCCTTTTTCAGGAGACAAAGCTCTCTGCCAAGGAGGCGTTGTTTCTGAAGAAGGAGTGGGTCTTTGATGTTGCTTGTTCAGATGCTTGTGGTAAAAGGAATGGAGTAATTACCTTAGTTTCTAGACACTCTGGCTTATCTATCGTTTCCTCTGATCAGGATACGGAGGGGCGTTGGTTACTATCTAAGTTGTCCGATGGTAATGCTGACTTATTTGTCATGAATATTTATGCCCCCAATAAGGATGACCCGACCTTTTGGAATGCGATTACCAAAAAGCTCGAGGATACTCCTCACTCTGGTAATCTTATTGTAGGTGGTGACTTTAACTTGCCAATGGATCCTATCTTGGATAGGAATTCTGCCTTTAACTTTCGTCCCCCTAAAGCACACAAACAAATGATTAATATGTGCTCTCTTACCCATCTTCAGGATGTATGGCGTCTTCATAATCCCACTGGTAGTGACTTTTCCTTTTTTTCTTCCCCTCATTCGTCCTTTTCACGCATTGACTATCTTTTGGTTCATTCTTCTCTGGTTCAATTTTCTTCTTCTCCGCTTATTCACCCTATTTTAGTTTCTGACCACGCCGCAGTCACATTCACTCTTACCTCCTTTGTCCCTAGGGCACGAGCTCGCTCGTGGAGACTCAACACAGAAATTTTACATGATGAGTCCTTGGTGCGAGAGTTTTCCAATGACATTGAGACTTTTTTTATTGAGAATGTTGGGTCAGTCAGCTCCCCTGTTGTTCTCTGGGACTCTTTTAAATGTACTTTTCGTGGTCAGGTCATTAAATGTATGTCAAAGAGAAACGCAGCCATTAAAAAGGAACTCACGGACTTAGCAGATGAGATCAAACGTCAGGAATCCCTTTTCCGCCACTCTCAGAACAAGTCCTGCCTCCAATCTATTAAAAATCTAAAATATTCATACAATACTATAGTCACTAAGAGAGCTCATATTGGCCTGCAGGCTCAGAAATCTAAGAGACTGCTGTTAAAAAATCGTGCGGGCAAGATTCTTGCTGCCACTTTAAAGTTCCAGGAATCTTCTTGTAACACTTTCCAAATTCCTTCTATTACTGACCAGCTTGGTAGGAAAAAATTTCAAACTACAGAAATCCTTGAGGTGTTCCGCGATTTTTATAACAATTTATATACCCCGTCGGCTCAAGCTTCTTTTGAACAATGTCAGGAGTTCTTGAAGTCGGTTCCTTTGAAAGTTGTTTCGGAGGAAGATAATCAATCATTAAATTGCCCGATTACTGCTGATGAAATCATTTCCGCGATTAAAGCTACTCGGTCTGGTAAAGCTCCTGGTCCTGATGGATATCCTATTGCGTTTTATAAAACCTTTATTCCCGTGATTGTCCCGAAACTCCAAGCCGTTTTTGATGCGTTTATTAAGGATGGCTCTGTGTCTGGTTCTGCGGCGGATGCTACTATTGTAGTTATCCCCAAAGAAGGGAAGGATCACGCAGATCCCAAAAATTTTCGTCCCATATCCCTCCTTAACATGGAAGCCAAGATCTTTGCTAAAATTTTAGCTAAACGATTAGAGTCCTTTATTCCTCACTTGGTTCATCCCTCCCAAACAGGTTTCGTAAAGGGACGTCTTGCACGGGATAATATACGTACTTTTTGTCATATTCTTGGCGCCGCTAAACGATCTAATCTTCCGGCGGCAGCCTTGGCCCTTGATGCTGAAAAGGCCTTTGATAAGGTCTCTTGGCCTTTTCTAGGAGCGGTTCTATGTGCACATAATCTTGGTGATTCCTTTATTCGTATGGTTATGTCTCTTTACTCCCGACCTAGAGCTAATATACGGGTGAACGGTGCTACGTCTTCCTTTTTTAACCTGTGTCAGGGCACTAGACAAGGTTGTCCTTTGTCCCCTCTCCTATTTTTGTTGTCCATTGATCATCTCCTCAGAATGATTGACTCGCATCCAGATATTAAAGGGTTCTCTTTTGGGTCTCATCAGATAAAAACTGCGGCATATGCAGATGATGTTCTCATTTTTTCTGATGATATTGTTCTGGCCATCCCTGCTATTTCGGACACGATTGCTCTTTTTTCAAAAGTTTCAGGATACACTCTGAACAAAGATAAGACAGAGATGTTTCCTTTAAATGCTTACTGCTTTTCCTCTCATATGGGCTCGGCGGGCTTTAAATGGCAATCCCAACACTTAAAGTATCTGGGTATCTATTTTTGTTCTACCCTATATGCTACGGCTTCTTATAATGAATCCCAAACTATTCTTAAGGTGAGACGTCTTTTAGACAATTGGTCTCCGAAGCATATTTCTTGGTGGGGCCGTATGCAGACTCTAAAAATGATGATCACTCCTATTATTAATTTTGTTTCCTCTATGCTTCCAGTAAGGCTTTCTGATTCCTTCTTCCATGAACTTGATCTGCTCACTTCTAAATTTTTATGGAATGATAGAAGGGCTAGGATTGCTTATAAATTTTTACGGAAATCTTATGATATGGGGGGCTGTAATTTTCCTGATTGGGGGAAATATCAAACTGCTTTTCTGGCGTCCCAGGGTGCCCTTTGGTTTTCTTCCCCATCTATTCATGCTCCAGCTTGGTTGACAATAGAACAGGAACTGGCCTCCCCTCTTCCGACTGCATCTTTTTTGACCACAAACACCCTTTCTATTCCATTCTCTCGCTCTATTATTTTAGACACTATTGCTGCGGTTCGTAAGGTTGATAAGAGGGTAGCAGTTCCAATACATAAAACTAGATGGTCGTCTATTTGGCGCAATTCTAAAATCAAAATTAATATTGACCCTGAGTTGATGTCTTACTGGGCTGGGAAAGGTGTCTCACTTGTTAAACATCTCTATGATTCCAACAATGATCCTTCCCCTTTCTCATCCCTTGCTCAACATTTTTCTTTATCTAATTTAGATTTTTATACTTTTCTTAAGATTAAGGTTGCACTTGCTAAAGTACACCTTCATCCTTCTTCCCCGCTGATTACGCTCTTTCAGCTTTGGATCAGGACTGGTCATGTTGCGTCACGGATTTATAAATTTTTATCGTCCTCTACACTCCCTTCCCATACTGTCACACAGCAAAAATGGTTACATCATTTTGATCATACTGTTACTGCCCATATCTCTTCTGATACCTGGCAAGATATTGGTAAATTTTCTCTTCGTAACAAAATTGCCCCTTCTCTAACGCAGTCTAAGTATTTCTCTATTAATCTTCTTCATTGGACTCCCAGTCGTCTGTATTCACTTAATCTCAAAGATGACAATTTATGCTGGAGTTGTGGGCTTCTACCAGGCGATTTTCAACATATGTTCCTTGATTGTTCCCTTCTCCAACCCTTTTGGGATTTAGTTCACAAACATCTTATGCTCATCTTTAACATCAAATTCCAACTGTCTCTTCCATTAATTCTCTTAGGTCCGTTGGCGGCCCCAGTCCCTCCGCCTTTAGATCCCATGGAGCTCCAGTTGCTGGACCTCTTGTTAACTATTGCAGTCAAGATAATTCTCATGGAGTGGAAATCCTTTTCGTCTGTCTCTTACCATACTTGGTGGGCCTGGGTTTCCTTTCTACGAAGTGCTCATACGTCAGTGGATCATGCTCATCTTTCTCCTTCTATTTCCTCTGGTGTATGGGAAGCCTTAGATTCATACATGAAGTTGGCCTCTGAAGGGGTGGTGGATCAATATCCCTTTGATTTGTCTGGTTAGTGTTGCCTTGTGTGTTGGGTGATTCCTCTGGAAATCCTCTCTTCTTCCTTTCCTTCTTTCTGTCTCTCCTTTTCTTTCCTCTTCTCTTTCCTATTCTTTCCGTCTTTTCTTTCTTCCTTTCTTCTCTTTTCTCTTCTCCCTAATTTGCCATCTGTAGGTGATACTTTTGATATATATCTTTGCCAGACATCATTTTGGGTCTTCCCTTCTTAACTATTTATTTATCTGATGTCTGCAGATTAATGAATGACAATGAATTGCTCTCCTACCAATTAATTTTATATTAATGTATTTATTATCTTATTGTCTGATATCAATTGTATCACTTTGGTTTATATCTTATGTGTCATATTTGCGCTTTTAAAATAATAAAATTCTTTTGAAATGAAAAAACATGTAATATGGAAGTTTGGTAGTCAAATCGGGTGAAATAACAGCAATGTAAATGAAAGGACTCTACCTTTCCTGAAGGGGGATGGGAGCACATTGCCTCACATAACAGCACAGTTCGCCCCTTAGCATTACGGTAAACGCAGTACAATGTTTGTTTAGAAAGGCTCCCTTGAGCTAGCGAGCTGACCTGACCTGTGCATGCGCCAGTTAGAGGCACTGAGACCTAAGAGGGCTGTGGCAGCATTCTCAGTATCCCCTGATGTAATCTGTTTTTCTGATCTCTACTGATAAAGGATAAATTCCAGAAACACGTGTCTATCTACAACAACTCTGGTGAAAAACTACAGCTAAAATTCAAGTAAACACAAACATTGTACTGCATTTACCATAATGCTAAGGGGTGAACTGTGCTGTGATATGAAGCTATGAAGCAGTGTGCTCCATCCCCTTTCTGAATCTACATTTCCAGGCTATCATTTTTTCATAGGCAGTACATCAATTCCTTTTTTTTTTTTTTAAATATATTGCCTTTTGACATCCAATATTTCCAAGAATAATTTTTAATTGCTGTATTTCGTTTAATAAAGAGTAATACAGAGGGATTATTTCATAGCACTGTTACCTCCAATTAAATCCAAGGTGGATGACAAAATAAACTTTCTGCCCAATAACTATTTCACATTAATGACTAGGCTCTATTCAGAGGGAAGTTGTTGCAATCACAAAATCATATGAAAACCTGGCTGGAGCTTTTATGAGATTTTATAACGTTCCCAGTGAACACAAACCTGACAAATAATTTGCTAGATTGACAAGTGACTTGATTGAACAGCACCCTTCAAAGTGAATAAAATATGAATGTAGATCCCTAGGATTACAAGAACCAAGACTGTGGAATGTCCTCCTTGACATCTGACCCAAATCACACCTGTTTCAAAAACACCCGAAAACTATTCAGACTTGCTTTGGGGGACACAATTCAATGATTCACAGTTCAATGGGCCCACCTAAGACTCCTGGGGCCACACCAATAGAACGTCAGCTAGAGATTTCCACCCAACCTGTACAGACAACAATTTCTAAACAGAGACAAGCTAAGATGGAGATCTTATCTTGTCTCTGTTTAGAAACTATTTTATTCCTTGCCTTGTGCCCAAAAATTACACAAAACACACTATAAATTTCACATGTAAATACATAAATTGGTTGCCCTAGACTCGAACATCTAGCATATAAAACTGACATATTTTAGCTAGACGCACTCTCAAATTGACACAGATTGCACCAGAATTAGCTTTCCCACAACAGCAGACATGGAATTAATTCATTAGTACTAATCTGGACCAAATAAGTTATTCCAGCTGTGATAAGGACCCGATTACACTCTTAACAATCTTTCACATCAACCGCAAATATAAAAAGCACAGGAAACATACATCAAGGTACAGAAACCTTTCTCCTCCCTAGACCCCAAGCTTCACTAGAAATTTAAACCCAACCCTATACTGTCCTCCTGGCCATCAGAAGAAGCTAAGAAACACCCATTTTCATTCAGATCTTTCCAGCTAGACATACACCACAGAAACCAGGGAGTGGCCAGAACTCAAGGAACAAGCATTGGCAAAGCCAATAGGTTTCACCTATGGAAGATATATTGACTTTGTCAATGTTTTTAGGCAGATTAAATTGCTCAAAGTCAAGAAAAAAAGCGCTATGACATGTCCAGCGTTGATCGCATCATAGCACTATTTTTTAGGCCAAGTTGCACAGCAGACCGCGCTGCTATACAATATGTTATAAAAAAAGGGCAAGGAGGGGCAAGCCACACATGGAATTTGTGGGTGAGGAGGGAGGGAACAGCAACAATAGACAGCAGGAAGGGAAAAGCTAAACAAGGGAGGTACAGGGGAGGGAGCAGCAATAATGGACTGCAAGAGAGGGGGGAAATGGGGAAAGCAAAGCAAGGGAGGTGCGGAGGAGGAGGGAGAGAGAACCAGGCGAAGGGGTAGGTGGGAGTTGAAAGAAGTACCATTCACAAGGGGGAGCAGGAGGGTGGAAGAAGAAATAGTACCTCATCACAGCATGAGCAGTTGACTGGCACTAATCAAGTTAGAGGAAGTTGTACTTGGTCCATGCTCCACAGAAAGGAAAGAAAGTGACGCTTAGCATTCGCTGGCCAATTAGGAGGCAGCAAAGAAGAGTGACAATAGAGCCAATGAATTGTAAGCAATGGGTGGGCTCCAAGTCCTTTATTGTAAACAATACATTTTGCAAGCGAGCGCGCATGCCCAGTCCAGAGTCAACCTAACAAAAGACAATGTTATTGCTGCTTCCGCTAAAGAGTTTAAGAGAAAAGTAGGGTATCTGCCCACTTCCGCTGCATGAGCACTTACATTTGCCATACTTAGTGCTTTGTAGCGGCTGTCAAGTGACCAGTGGGTACTCTTTAAAACTATAAAATTAATAAATACAAATTAACTCAAGGTAAACTTCTCCAAGCTTGGTAAATGTTCCCGTGATTTTGTGAAGACAAGACTGAACCTTATTTCTAGCTACAAGTCTACACCCTGTACATATTAATTTCATTCATTCCTCTTTACTAAAAAATAATATCATGAGCAGCTACCAGTGCAGCATTCTGCACTGGTAAAGTGAACATTTCTGCTATTAAATTCTACAAAGTGCCCTCACTGTCCTGTCTTGGCAGAGATGTCATCTGAAATAAGCAATAAAGTGCAAGACACATAATTACTAAAGTAAAATGGTAATCCTTACCAGCTTTGTGCTGCTCGGTTAGATGGCTGAGGTCATCCTGGTGGAAGTACTCATAGCAAGACGTCCCTAAAAGTTCCTGAGGCAGATACCCCAAAATAGCTGTTGCCCTGATTAAAAGAAGAATATTGTATGTCAGTGGAGTAATTAATTATTCACACTGAAAATCAGGCTTCAGTTACTTAATGTACAAAAAACAAGCAGAGCCAATGCATGCAGGTCTCCAGAGCAGCAAGAACCACATCCTAGTCTGAAGCTTGAGTAATGGGAAGCTTTGTTTGGTGTGCGTTTGCCAAAATAATGAAGGCTTCTAGCGTATGGATTGTGTCTAATGAAAAGGTAGACGGAAATTCACGTAAATTTATGCCCAGACCCAGGAGCCTTGAGTTTATTCTTAGTTTGAATTTGTCTAAAACATGCTTCTCCAACGAGTAGCTCGTGAGCTACTGGTAACACTGCTGCTTCCTCTAAGTAGATCTCCTATGTGCAGCCAAGTCTATTAAATGAAAAGGTTTTGCTTGGTGAATTAATACACATATAACAAAACTGAAAAGTGTGTATTCAGGACAAAAATGCATTTTAGAACTCAGACTAATGCTTTGAAATTTTTTTTTTCAATTTCCGAAATGTATTTAAAGTTGACATTTGAGTGATATATTGTGAAGACTTGAGGAGACTTGTTACTAATAATACTACATTGGTGCCAGGGGCATTGCAGATATTGTTGTTATGCATTACTCGCACACATTCATTCTACATTAACAAAGCCTTATTACGTTACTGCTGACAACCCTGCCTGATGCACTGAGGTGATCACTGCTGGTAATCTTCCATATGTTGGCTACTAACGTAATATTATCTATTACTATCACAACACTAACATTAGTAGCTCTGATGATTTCACTGAACTTAAGTAGCTTGTCTTACAGAAAAGTTGGGAGACCACTGGTCTAAAATATACAGTTCTAGTCCAATAAAGACTCTGTGAGGAGGAGGCAAGAAGTTTACTGTTGGATATTATTTATGGCTGGACCACGGAAGGCTGGTCAGCTGCAGGAAGGAATTTAGGTGATAGCTTGTCAATGACTGAAGCGGAAGGCCTTTCTATGCTGAACCTGCAGTATTCACGAGGGCTCCTTGATTCTTCGGTCAGATGTTCAATATATTGATTGATGATCAGGATTAAATTGCTCGACGTCATATTAACCTTGACTAACCCTGGAACAACACTCCCAAAGCCCCAACTCCACCTAGAACGATTCTACCAGGATTTAAAGTTACCACAGACAAATCTGAAATACTGAATTTAACTCTCTCTTGAGGAGGTTATTCTCCTCCAGGAAAGCTCATCATTTAGATTGACGTTAGCCTGAATGACCTATTTGGGGGTTAAAATATCCTCATCCCTTTCAGATTTATATAAGATAAATTTTGTACCCCTAATGTCCGAGATCAAAGATAATATAAGGAAATGGGATACCCTCCCGTGTCCTAGATAAGCCATATTAACACCCTCAAAATGAACAGAATGCCAAGACTGTTATACTTATAATTTTACCCATCTCCTTCCATACCCTGAAGAGCGTCTTTTCAAAATACGTTTTAAGGGCAGGGGGAGAAACCGCAAATGGCATATGCCACCTTATGTAGACCTAAGCAGAGAGGAGTAGTGACAATGCACACATATTACATAGCATCCCAACTATGGGTGCTGACATACTAGAGAGCAAAAGAATCAGAAAAGGCGTCGGTCCATATGGACAGGGCTGTTGCTGGCTCGTACCTGTGGGATTTGATTTGGAAGCCCAGCCAGGTCACCCAATCTCTGTCTCAGCACCACGACAAAAACCCTGCTGACACAGTCTTCATCAACCCAGAATTCACGCCTGCCCTCACTCCATTGCTATTTGATGCATGGCAACAAGGTGATTGTCTTATGATCCGCTATGTATAATTATGATGTCATTAAGTTGTTTACTGACTGCAACCAATAATTGCATCTCAATGAGACAGAAAGACTGGGATATTCCCAGCTACGACATTGGGTTCCACATCCTACTATAAGATAGGCTGCTACACGGGACATTAACCTCGATTGATCAGTTCATTAAGCACACACATGAGACTAGAGGGGGTATACTCTTACTAGACACACACATACTAAGCAACTATGGACACACATGGAGGGATCTGAGCACATATTCCCATAATGTTCTAGGCAAGGAGGGCCACTACTAGCTTCTCTATGACTGGCATATGCACCCTATGAAACTACATAAATACTAACCACTGTTTCCAGCTCCACTCTGCTGGAGAGAATGTGGAGCAAGAGGTGATTTACTACATATTTGGTGGACCTGTCCTAAGATACTGTGATTTTGGAGGTAGGTGTCTGCGAAAATCCATAAAATGCTTGGTTACCAACTACTTGAGATGTTTTACTATGTACTTCTGCAATACTAAACCAAACATGATGAATTCTTAATATGGAGCTCCCTAGCCACAGCAAGGGTCACTGTAGCTGCTGTGTGGAAAAGCAATTAAGCTGCAGATCTTACCCAGTAGCATTCTCGCCTCTGGAGTATTGTGGCGATAGAGAGACTAACAAGTGGCACCATGGACCAACTAGTAACAAGGCCTTAGCCATTGGCCAGGCTACTTATTGGGTTCCCCTACTGAACTATCTGGCGGAGGGACAGCCACGAAAGGCATTACCTTCTCAGTTTAAAGTCCTGAATTTCGAAGACTTTCTTCAGCTGAGATAACATGATTACAGAAATGATAAAATTAGGATTTACTTCTGAAATGATGTTTCCCTCTATATCAGCGTGAATATGCCAAGTGGATTGCATTTTGAAATGATTATAGGCGCATGGGGAGTGAGCATTGACCCTGCTAAGGTGAGGTGTAGAGAGAAGGGGAACTTATATTTTTCTTTGCTGATAACCCATTCTACGTTTGACCTACAAAGTGCGACTGGCATCTATTTCACTACCTGTTATATACTGTGTTGGTAACAGGTTTGATATCGGAAAAATCAATTAAAAAAATTGATATTAAAAAAACAGAAGTGCATTTCCCCCAAACCTCTAATGTCAATGGTAAAAGGTGTTTTTTTAGAGACCAACCTTAGGCATCAGATCAGGTGATGTGTGAGCAGCGTTGTGGATGGGCACCCTGGAATGTTGCTAGGTAGGGCATTCTAAACAAGATTAAGAGTTTTGAATTCATTTCTCTGCTGGACCTAAAGGCAGCCGAATTACATCAGTGTAGGGAGTGATGTGCTCTATTACGTTGAGCAAGAAAAGGACAGCAAAGTGTTGTGCTCTTTGTACCGTTGCACATGGTTTTCATGAGATAACCATATACACACCATTGCAGTAGAAATGAAATGCAGTGTCACTATAAGGAAAAGGGCAAAATGTGGTGCCATCTGTTGCAAGAAATTCCTTCAGGAGCACCTAAAGTCTATAGCATGTTCCTGGTCACACTGTTAATTTGCAGGATGAAGGACACATCTGCGTGAAAGGTGGACCTCAGATTCCTAACGAAGCTTGAGGAGTTGGGGGTCACCCATGAGGGTGGGCCAAGGTCGATTTGGCCCTGGTCGCAAAGGTGGACAAGAATCAATTGAGTTGGATGTCACTGGGCCAGTTCTCCAATCCAGTGATCTAAGGATTCAGTGTACCTCCTTTGAGAAGAATGTACTCTGTTTTTGGTGGGATTCAAGCAAACTGTTGCCATCTAAGGCTCTATGGTATTGAGGCAGTTTTTAAGCATTGTATTGTGGAGGGGATAATACTTCTTCTGAAAAGTCATGAATTGCAATGTTGTTTGGCTCTTGTAGTTATTTGACATATTTTCGCCTAGCGTGTCACTTGTCAGTGGCCTCCAGTTCCAAATTGTTCTAGCCTGATAGAGTTGCTGCCATTTGACAAAGTGGCACCACCGCTGCTGGGGTTTTTCTGCTCACCATTCTTCCCTCCAACAGAAGCCGCTCCAAACCCAGGACCTACTTAATGCAGGCCGCAGAACGATCACATCAGTTCGCACCTGGGGACCTAGCTTGGCACTTGCCAGTGGCATGCGTTTCCTGCTTGCTCCAGGCTGATCCAGTTGTGGCCTTTTGACCAAGTGACACGGCCGCTACTGGGTTTTCCAGCATAGGTTTTTCACCGCTCCTCACACCAACAGAAGCCCTGCCCACCCCAGGACCAACTTAATTCAGGCCTCTGCACGACAGCGGCGCTGGCGCGCCAAAGGCAAACCAGTCTTCACTCGTCCACATCTGAACCGCACTCAGCGCCAGAAAGCCTGGCCCCACGATTATCCAACGTAACACCACAGCTACCATCGGAGCCAACTAACACTGCCACTACTCTTCCGTCATCTTCTGAGACCTCAAAAACACACCGGCAAACACCCTGCTGAAGCTCATCCAGCAGCACCACAGTAGGATCTTTCTCCTGCACCCTTTGCAATTTTACCTGTGACACTTAAAATGCCGACACCACCGCCTCCAAACAACCGACGCACGCCATCACCACCCTGCACCAATTGTCTGCCATGCTCCTCAACGTCCAATCCCTCAGGAAACACTACATCGAAATCTGGGACCTCCTCAACAGTAACACACCCAACCTTCTCTTCCTGACCAAAACATGGCTCAACCCAGCTTCCAACCCAGACATCGCGGCAGCTATCAAGTCAGCCTACAAAATCATACACAAGGACCAAACTTACCAAACAGGTAGAGGATTCGCCATCATCTACAAAAACAAGATTGACTGCACCACCTCCATGGACTCGGACACCAACCTAATGGTTCACCTTCACTTCAAAATATAAACTGACTACAACGCCACTCTTAGGGAAACCCTCGCCTACCATACCCTGGGCCCCTGAGTGGAATTCTGCAATTATATCTCAGACTTCACTGCTCACCTCTCCATCAGATCAACCAACTTTATCATCTTCAGGGACCTCAATCTGCACCTGGAAGACACCACAGACTCTCACTCCAGAGCCGTCCTCCACAGCCTTAGCAACCTCAGACTCACCCAGCTCGTCTAAGCACCAACCCACACAGCAGGCCACACCCTCATCCTAAGTTTCTCCTTCAACAGGATACCATCACCCACACAACCCTGCTCACATGGTCCAACCACTACATCATATATTTCAAGATACCCGTCCACCAAACCACCCCACAAGAAAAACCCAGAGTCCCATCAAGACACTAGGGCAAAATATCAGATCACCACTGGATTAAGACCCTACAGAAACGTATACCCAACCACACCGGGAACCTCTCTGTCAACACCAAGCTCTTCAATAAATGGCTCGTCGACTGCGCCAACCGCACCGCTCCCACTAAAAACAAGACCTATAAAAAAATAACGAACGGCCCAGCTAGTTCACAAATGACGTCGGGGAAACCAAAGCGCCACTAAAATAAATTAAGAGTCGACAAAAACACCACCGCAAGATCCACATACCAAGCCGCCCTCAACCTCTACCACCAACTACGAGATGCAAAGAAAAAGGCACTAACTCTCAGACTCGAAGGCAGCTCCAACAACCACAAACAAATCTTTACCATTGTCATGGAGTTCTACAATCCCGCAGCTGCCAACATCATCATCATCATCATCCCCCCATCCCAAGCACTCAGCAACAACCTCTCAAACTGTGCTTCAAACAGAAGATTGCGATGATCTACAATACATTCAATCCACAGCATATCGATACAAAATCCCCAAACCAGCCAGACACCTCCTTTATTGTCAAAACAACAGTTAAGCAACTGGAAGCCCCTCTTGAATAAAGAAACCACCACCCTGATGAATACAATCCACTCAGGAGCCCCCTCTTACCCATTCCCCCATTTCAGATACAATCTTGAAGGAACCATCATCTTCCCGCTATCATCAACATCTACATAACCACTCCCACCACTAACATCCTCAGCAGATACAGACCCATCTCGCTCATGCATTTTCCAGCTAAAGTCATTGAGAAAGCCATCAATACCCAACTCACAGACCACCTAGAACTCATCAACTCCTAGACAGCTCTCAATCAGGCTTTCACACCAACCACAGCACAGAGACAGCCCTCAATGCGGTCACCGATGACATCAGAAACATCCTCGAACCGTGACCTCTTCGCAGCTTTCAATACGGTCTCCCACAAGTTACTCATTAGAAAGCTACAGCACTTGGGTATCTGAGGACCGGCCGTCAAGTGGATATACTTCATCCCCATGGACAGAACTCAATGAGCTATAGTCCCCCCCACCCCCGCTACACCTCAGAACTCAAGAAACATATCTGTGGCTTTCTTAAAGGATCATCACACAGCCAAATACTTTTCAACTGCTACATGACGCCCCTCGTGGATTTTGTTAGAGCCCGGGGCATCAACATAGTATACTATGCCGATGACATACAGCTCATCCTCTCCCTTACCAACTCCACCAGCACCGTGAAAGCAAACTTCGCCAACTGCATCAGCAACGTCACTGCTTGGATGAAAAACAACTGCCTCCAGCTCAATACAGGCAAAACCGAAGTCCTAATCTTTGTCAAGAACCACTCCCTCTGGGAAGCCTCTTGGTGGCCTCCAAACCTGGCTCCCCCATCAACCCCCGCAAAGCAAGCCAAGAATGTCGAGATCATCTTGGACACCAACCTCTCCATGAGCAGTCACTCAACATCGTCTCATCACACTTCCTCAAGCTGCAAATGCTACACAAGATTTTCAAGTGGATCCAACTGAACACCAGGCAAACGGTCACCCAGGCTCTTAAAACAAGTAGACATGATTACGGAAACACACTCTACATCGGAATCTCAGCCCATGTCCTGCACCGACTCCAAAACGCCCAGAACACCACTGCTTGAATGTCCCACATCTCTCCACACCTAAACAATTTCCACTGGCTTCCAGTCCAGGAAAGATGTAAGTTCAAGCTACTCGCCAACGTCTACAAAGTTCTCCACAACACAGGTCCAGCTTACTTCAACCACAGCCTCAAGTTCTACCAAACCACCAGACACCTTAAATTTGTGCCCTAGGCAAGAGCACACATCCCTCGCATCAAGAAGACCAGAAGCGGAGGACGCCCCTTCTCATACCTCACAGCCAAGAACTAGAAAGACCTCCTGAAACACCTCAGAGCCTCCTCCTCCCTCATGGACTTCCGTAGGAACCTCAAGACATGGCTCTTCCAGACGAAAGAGGCATGAGCTCCTCTTCTCCCCACAGACCTGCTATACTCAGCGTCTGGATACCCTCTGGGGTGATTAGCTGCGCTCCTCAAATTCACATACCATAATGTAACATTCTTCTTTTGGAAATCTTCACAACGTTGTATGTATAGTCAAAAGGCAAAACGCTGTTTGTAAGTTCAAGGTTTATGCACAATCCTTAATGAAACATGTAGATTAGATCTGTTCATAGAGGGAAAGTGTAAGAGGATGTTTGGCATGTTTTTCAGTGCAGCCTTAGCTTGCCCGAGGACACGGGGGACAGAGGTCTTGCTGGTTCCTAGGATGTTCCCTATAGCTAACATGAATTTTAGAACAAAACCACCACTTCTCAGTTTTAACAGGTCTAGTACTTGCTGTACAGAATGGGTTAGTCCTGAAAAATGTTTCCAAATATAATCACTCATTGATCTGATTTTGGATAGGGTGCGGTCATGGCATGCCTTCCCATACCTTCTTCCACACTACTGTTGGTACTTCATGCACTATTGTTCTTGTACCAGAGCGGTGGCTTTGGGGACAGATTTCAGTTCTAAAAATCATTGTGAAATCAGGCGTCTTCTTACATTTTTCTAAAGTGTTTAACCTTTGATACTGTACTATTCGATTTTGAATGTGTACCCCTGATTTTATTCTTCTTGAGATGCTGTAGCTTACGCCAATAGCATTAGATTTTGCCTTTATTGATATGCCCCAACCATTTCATAAGGATTACTTTATGCTCAATTTTATGACAGTTAACTTGATTTCTCTAAATTATTAATATGTACAATTCCTTCAACTTGTCACCAAGATTCATTAAGATATAGCCTTAAGCAAAAGAATCACAAGTTCAAATTTGTGGATTCAGCTTGGCCTGGTCTTATGGACAATGCACTCCAACCAGAGTTTTAATTTCATTTTAAGAGATTTTTAAGTGTGCTACAGAATAAGTTATTGATCACCGATAGGCGCTTTCACTATCATATATCAGTAAGATTGCATCATAGTTGATTTCCCTATGCACTCAGGTTCTGTCTTTTTGTCTACTGTAAGCCTGCAAATGTGAACAAGAGTTGAATTACTTGATAATTTCTGTTATTCAATCAGGGGTGTGGTACTATATTGCATTTAAATTAATCTATATACAGTTGTAAAAAGACTTTCAAGGTGTAATGCGAGGTATGATAAAAATGAGTCTTTTCACAATTACAAAGCATCCTGTCACTGCTTCATCAAACTAGAAGCACATCCAAACAATTAAGTCAGCAGGTCTTACCAATGACACTCTCATTAATCAGGGATTCCCTCATTCAGTCATTCAATCATTAATTAATTCTGGTAAAGTGTTCTTTTATTGAGCATAGCAAAGGACGCCCCTACGTATCACCATATGAATTAGCATGTACCTATGCATGGTCATTGTGACACACTGCAGACGAATGATAAAACAGAGCCATCTGTCTGTGTCACCCTTTAGAATAGACTTTAGAACCTGGCTTACCGCTGATCCACGTAGACAAATTTTCCATCCATGGTATAGCGAGTAACAAACTCAGTGGGTTTCACAGTAATCTCGCTGCTGTTTTGGGGCGAGATATATGGATGTAGTCTACCAATAGCAACGAGACAGTCAAAGTTATGGCTTTCCTTTTCAGCATCCCTTTCTTGGTCCATTCCCACCACGCTATGAGGCCAGCTCCGCATGTAGCCAGTGCAATGGATAGTACAAAACCTTTTGTGATCTAGTAAAATAAAAAGCAGTACATTGTTAAGATGTGAACTAATATTTTTATTCCATTGTATTCACTCTCTGATACAGGTCACATAACAGCAGCATGCAGGGACCAATATAAATTATAAGCTATGAAGAAGAAAGGGTCTAGAGGTTAAAGAGTATCCATGGAGCCAAGAATACTATGTCTAATATGACTTCCGACTTGGACAAAGAGAGTAGTGCCGGGAGCTCATGTCCTCTCTGGGCTTAGTTCTCTTATAGAAAACCTGGTAGAATTGACACAGACTAACCCACACATTACTTATCACTATATAAATAATGGGACATTTCACATACAATCTAGAGCCATGGCATCACAATTGGTGTGTTAATAACTGACCACTACTGAATGAAAAATGTTTGATACTTCTCATGGTTAAATCCCATTTACAATAATCTAATCACACAGAGCTCTGTGGTGACCCATCTTAGCGAGATGTCTGTTTAGGTGCTTTACAATCAAATAAACTTCAACTCCAATGTTTGATGACCATCAAATAGAATTCAGTTCAAGGAGTTAACATGGAATAATTCCGAAGTGACCAAAGGGCGTGGCTATTCTGTGAATTAAGCCTGTTAATTATGAGCCCTTATGGACACAATATGAAATCTGAACTCTTGGTATCAATTTATAAAGCTCTCAAAAATTTCAACTAGACTAACCTATCAAGATGTTGAGGTCACATTCCCAGAAGATAAAATGACAAATTAAAAGAAGAGGGTGGTGTAGAACTTGGCCCATAATCCCTACGAAATGGGCACAGAGATTGCTGTTATAAAGACAGAATTGAGCGGGTATCATTCAAATTGAAATGCAGCAGACATGATACAGAAAGAGACACAAAATATTTTTATTAAAAAAGGAACATTATTTATGCCATAGATGGTCCTGAGATAATATATTATCACTGACTACAAATATAAGAGACAGACCCAATACGATTTAAGCCAGTAAGGGCAAAGCACCAGACCAGAAAAAGTTCTGCACCTGTAAATCAGACAGGAAATATGCAATGTGGATGGGAACTGGAGTTCCTCTAATAGTTCAAGTGATTCCCTTCTTTAAGAAAAAAGTTACAGTAACCAACTGCAGTAATTAGCATGCCGAGAATAAAGAAAAGTGAATGAGATACTTGAATGAGATTTCAACTTATTAAAAGGATCTACCGACAATGCTAATGGGTGATTCACCTCAGAATGGCATTTGTAAACAAATACAAACCTTTCTACTCATGGTAAAGATTGAACCTAAATCAATGAAGAATGTTGCATAGCAACAGATGTTTTTCCCCGACCTACTCAGGTAACACTAACACTCTTGGGAGACATATGAAGATCCAGAGGGGAGAAGAACTCTTAAGCTTGAATTAACCTTTTTGTATTGGAGAGAACATTCTGTTCTTATATAGGATTTTTGACACCCCTGTGTAAATGGCAAAGCAGCAGGAAGTACAACATGCTCTCTTAAGCCAGTTGTTGGTAGGACCGTTGGTAGGAGGTGTCATTTGGCTGAACAAGAACTGTCAGCGCATTGTCCAGGATGTAGTTCCGTCTAATTGTGTAAATGGGATTGTTGATGAGGGCGCAACCCACAGTGAATTGGTTGAGAGTTTCGATCAGTTCGTCAATGTTTCAAAAGTATCACCATTTGTGATTAAGCTAAAACAAATTTACTAGCCCAGTTCATATGTTTTCAAAAAAAAGTGGACCGATGAACGTAACATTTGCCAGTGGAAAGAATGGGCAGTCTTTCAGAATTAAAGGTCCTATTCCTGTAGGAAACATCTTTATAGAAGATGAATGATTGATACATTACAAAAATTTAAGAACTCGACTAATATGCATGAGTGATGATTGAAGAAAATCACCTTTTTACATGGTATCCCGGGATGTTTCTCAGTTTGCAGGCTGTATTTCCTACCATTTTGACTGGGGGGACTGCAAGCCTTCTAGTGCATGCGCTCCGACTTTAATACATGGCGGCTAACCCTAAATGGCTTATTCAACTTTTAGGTAAGCCAACAGTGATTTTAGTGCAGGAAATGCACCAGTAGCATAAAGATTAAATGGCACATGTGGGTCGCTCAGTGCATTTACACCACACAAATGTGCGACTCTAAAAGGTTGGAATTAGGGCCAGGCCTACCTCTGTAGTCTGAAAGTCTGCAAAATTAAATACTGAAGCAGCACACGGCAAAATAAACATGTACAAAAACTTGCTTTAAATATTAGCTAGTTATCCCCAAGTGTGCTTCATAGCCCACAAGGCTGGGTGCTTATTGCAAACAAGTGGAATATATTAAATATTAAGATATGTATGTATGTATGTATGTATGTAAAAGATCATTAAAATTATACTTTTTATAATTAAGTCAGTGATGGGTGCTGAGGTGGGTAACACCTTTCTTTCTAGAGACTATAGAGCTAGCGCTGCAGGCAGGTAGACTGGAAGAGTGATCATTGGCCACTTATCATGAAACGTGGGAGAGAGGAGTGATCAGGAACACAGATATGATCACAAAAGACCAGAAGAGGCCAAGCCATATTCAAAACTCATACTGCACAGGGCCTAGTGTGGGGAAGACATTTGATTTACATACTCTGCCAGGCATCCTGTGTTTGCTCCCAGTTGGGAGAGGACCTATTTCTAGTACCAATCAGGGGAGTTTTGGTAGGGTTGAATCCCGCGGGTGGAGTTTAGGAGCTCTACATAGGACAGGGGTCTGCCGTTCTGAAAAACCCCACAGGAGGATGCTGCTAGATAGTCTGTACGAAAGCAAACAGGAAATGCTCAAAAGGTATGTAGGCTGGCCCCCCATCCAGCCCCGCAAAGCAAGGGGATTATTTTGGGAGGTTACAGATTATTACCAATCACTGGATAGTTTACATTACTAAACTGGCTTCCTACCACCAGTCTCTCAGAACATAACAGAGCCTAGTGAAGAAACAAGAAGGAATTTATGTCTCTGAACAGAGGCCGAAGGGGGACCTGCTCTCTACTTGTGTTTGGTGCTCTCGCAGCTTCAGTTCGTTGGCTGCCTGTTAGCCTCGAGGACAGAAACAGGAGAATTGGTGATTCCCATGTGTGAAATTTCCAGCTGAACAGATGGGAGTGTGCGGCAACGGACTCTTCTGAGACCATTGACGAGGTGAGAAATGGTCCCTAGGAGCTTCTAAAGAAAGCCTGGAAGCTGTAGATGTGACCAGGTGGGAATTTTCTAGCACATGCAGGATGGCGGGACACTTTTGGATCTCCGGAGGTCTGGTACAAGGCGCCAAGGCACCCAGAAGAGTGAAAGCTTGGCAGGCCAGATTTCCAGATTTTGTCAACTTTGATATTTTGTTGTGAAGAAATAGGTTTCAGGGAGATACTGAGGTGAAGGTATCCAGCTTTGTGCAGACCTGCTCAGCTACAGCGTTCTGCTCTGCCATGCTGGAAGATTTTGAGCTCCAAAGAAATGACTAAACACATAACTTGGAACCAGGGCAAGGTGGAAAGTTACTCCAGTGGGATAAAAACCTGAGTGGCTACAGAACTCAGCTTTGGCCTCCTCAGCACTTCTGGTGTCAAAACTGAAGACTCTGGCAGGAAACCAGGTTTGACATACCTGACTCACCAGATACAACATCCTGTGTGGCCCTGCTAGAGACGTTTTGCTTTCAGAAAAAAAGGCGCAAGATACATTTTTGACCACTGTGACTCACTAGACTTACCTGCCCCTAGCTCCACTGCTACCGGCCTGAAATCATGAATAGATCTGGTCAACCGCAACCCATGACTTGTGTTGATGCTTTTTGCTCTATAATTTAAAAGGTCACATCTCGGGTTCCATTTAGCTTTAATGCCTGCTTATTAAATCTTACTCCTTTTTAATTTATTGTGCAGTTTCTTTATTTTAATACTTTTTCAGTGCTGCTTAAATATCTAATATACACTTCAAGAAAAACCTTCTGCTTTTTGCATATCTACCATGAGTTAAGTATAGGTTTTTTCAGTCAACTCTGTTTTGACCTAGTAATATATTGTATTATTAAACTAGTGGGATCCCTCCTCCCAAATCAATAATCCAAAGTCCCACAATGATCTAGAAGCACTTTCAATCTATTCATTCCTGAAGTATATTAACAACTATGATGCTATGCCTTTGAGACACGGCTTGCAACCAGCCCAGGGATTCCCAGTTTTCAGAGTTGTGAAGCAAGAAGTTCAACAGACAAACACAGTGTCAAAAGGTGGGATTTGTACCACTAATAGCAATCCTAATGAGTGTTGTACTTTGGCTGTTTCTATTTCTAATAAGGGTCAGCAGTTTTTATTTAATCAAGATGACATACAAATGAAAGATCTGTGTCAACTTTTATATGAAACCGGTAGAGGGAGGCAGGAGGGCACAGGCTGGAGCAATATAGGAAAGTATTAAAGTGGGATTAGGGAAAATATCATCGTTCCCCAGGACTGTTAAAGGCAATTTTAATACCATGAAGATGTTTTGAGTAGACAACTCAAGTATGTAGCAGAATGCGCTGTGGGACACCCCGGACTTGTTGTTCTTAGCAGAACATAATGTAAGCTCTTATGGAAGTACTACAATTGAGATGAGTTCTGGGTCACCTTAATAGAGAATGTCCAACAAACATGGATTTTGAGATATGAGTGACCGTTACACCCATAATAAGTGCTTTTGTTAGCAAAGAGAAACCTTATTACAAACATAGTTACTCATTTTATAGTAACTGAAGTAGTGGAAGTTATCAGCTCCCGCTACGCTTTCCACTTTCCTGGGTCTCTATATTGAAGCTAAACACTGTGGAGGACAAAGAATATTACAATAAGGATGAGAAGAAATAAGGGGCTCTGGGTCAGGTACCATATTACTATAAAAACATTTCTTCATAGAATGGGTATGCAAATGTTAAAGATGAACTAGTTGCTCTTTGAGAAAAGTTCTAATGCAACTTTGCAAGCGGCTTCTGGCAGAATGGGTAAGGATAGACCTGGGGCTCCATGGTTTCATGAACAATGTTGTAGAGTAAAAGAAAAGAGAGAGAGAGAACGATGATGGTTTCCATATAGAATGCCCAGTCTTCAGGGCTGAAATGGAAAAGGGCCTTAATAGGGGTTTCTAGTGTGTAGTGGGCTGGCCCCACATGTGCAGGATGAACAAGTAGACGCTGTAGACGTGGCCAGGTAGGAGTAGATGAAGTTTATTGAGATCTTAGGTGTAGAAGTAGTAAACCCAGAACAGGCCCCAGATCAGGCTCCACAATAGGCCCCAACATAGGCCCCAGCATTAGCCCCACCAGGAGCAGCCTCCTAGCTGCTCAGCCCATCTTCCCAACTGTCTCAGTCCCACACAGTATCCAAGCATTACACCCACACTAACATTCTACGCGGAACACTGACACTGGCTGAGCAGCTAGGTACAGAATGAAGGGAACATAATAACATGACCTGAGGATACTACACATCCTCTTCCTTTACACTGAAAATTAATAAAACCTAAAATAAACCCAAACTACTAATAAGCAAACAAATAAATACAGAAATGTACACAAGATATGAATAGTCCATAAACCCATGAATGCATGTAGAAATACATCACGAGAGGGAAAACAGACACACTAAAGAAAAGGAAAGATGCAAGCATAGATCAACACACTAACACCATCCCCTTCCCTTAATACTGAACAAAGAAATTTTTTAGAAGTGAAATAAGAGCTCACATACGACAAATGAATATGATACCCAGAGTAGAATCCTACGGGTATAAATGTCTATGGGTAGAACAATACCCAAGGAAGTACTTCTCACGTGAGAAAACTGTGACGACAACTCAAAACGCCACCTCTCATGTAAGGGACACTATGGGACTAAAACCCACGTGTTTGGGACTAACACCCAAATGTAAATAATACGTCACATGGGACTGAAACCCACTGACACGTGAAGCATGTAAAACCGACACGCAGCACAGTGTGGCATCAAAAGATGGCTACACACACAGAAGACAGCGAAAACGTAAATGAAAGGACTGATACCCAACATACACGTAAAGGTGGGACTAAAACCCCCTTTAAACTTAGTAAATAGGACTGGTACCCATTACTAATGACATAGGTGGGACTCTAACCCCCTATAAATAGGTAGGACTCTAACCCCCTATAACGGAGTAAATGGGACTGACACCCAAACTCAAAATAACAAAGGTGGGACTAAAACCCCCTTTTAAAAATGGGGATAAACCCCATTCCTATATAAATTACTGTGAACGTGGGGTGATGGGACTAAAAACCCACTCCCATCCCTAAGCAGGGATAAAACATTTTATATAAGGGTCATGGGACTAAAAACCCACCCCTATCCCTTAAACAGGGATACGTAAATAAGAGACATGGGACTAGTACCCATTCCCATGCCAACAAACAATAACTTGTACATAGCGATAAAACGACGTTGGCATACAGCAAATCATAAGACATTGTAGAAAGAAATAACCATAATTCAAAAGTCAATGGTGTGCCTGTCACCGCGACAGGCGTTCCAACAAAAACAATTTGAGCACTTCAAATTCATGTAGTCGCACACGCAGTTTTGAAATTTCAATACACCGCTTCGTCGCTTCATGAATTAACGGTGAGTGCTTACTGGTGACCCTTTGATCGCTGCTACCATCAAAACACAGTACCTTTAAATACGAAAATACCACTTGTCTGCTTCTTCTTATTTAGTTGTTCTTTTACTTTTTTTTCTCCGTTTGCTGTTAGTTACGCCGATGCGCAAATTCCCCTCAGGCTCTCACTGCACAGATAGTGCAGCACCTGTGCCCAATCATCACCGACTTTTTTTTCAAATACCTTTATTTTTGCGCACAAAACGTGGTTGGCAATACTCCTCAAATTCCCTACGCTGGCACTGTCATTGTAAAAATATACTGCTTGCATACAACGTGGTTGGCAATGAACTAACATGACAGTCCCACGATGATTACACGTAGAGTCACGCTAGTGCTGGATGGCTCACGTAGCTTCGTTGTATACATCTTGGCAGCAAGACGGCGGGACGCACAGGAGACGCATGCCGAGAGGCTCACGGCGCGCTCCTGCTTCAAAACGTCCAAATTCAGCTTTCAAGTCGGATATCACGAAGGGCTCTGATCAGCAGGGAACGAAGACGTCATGAATAGGCTCTCCCTCTGCTCCGCGCGACAACTTGGAACAGGTAAAATGCGCAAGCCATATTTGAAATTTCAAACAACAGCGTTTCAGTTTCACGAGAGACCACATTGTATGGAATTAAATTGAAACTGAATTTCTCACCCAGTCGGCTCCCAAGTGGCAGGCAGAATCTCCAGACAATTTTAAGTCAAAAATAGCAGACTGATGTTTTTTTTTTTTAAAGTCACAAATTACTCGCTTCTTGAGGCACTGTTGGTTGCGACAATAAACTGGCAGAATGAAGTTGAAGGCTTCTTTTCCAATGTCTTTGAAAACATCTTTGTGTACGGCATATTAAAAATCCATAAACATTTTCCTTGTGATGCGTAGCTGTAGAGAGTGGCAGACAATGCCTGACAGTGAGGCACACTGAGTAGGAAGCACACTTCAGCTCCCACTTTTAATAAAATATTGTCTTCTTTAAATGCCATGTCTTTCACAACATAAGAACTTCCTCGCACTAGAAACAGCAACATAGACAGTAATAGGTTACCTTGTTCATGAGAGACTGTAAATTCTTGTTGCTGCGTAGACTATTATTGTGGCTAGTAGACCTTTGTAGAGGTAAAGACATAAGCAGCTTTGATGACTTAATTTCCTTGTGCTGAGATTCAGCTTTGATGACTAGTTTCCAGGTGTTGAGATGACAACACAGCATGCCTGGGCTGGGCTGTCCGGTGTGATGGACACTGGTGGGGCAGACATGCGTGCTTGACAGCTTCTTTGCCTTTAAACGCGTCGCTAAACAGGTTTCTTTTCTTTTCTTTAAATTTCTTGATGCTTGTTTCTTTTTTTTTTCATTTTACTTGACATAGGTTCTTTTCTCCACGTAATCTTGCTCCACTCCTCCTTCTTAGTTGTCATCAGGCTACCTTTTGCGTGAGATTTGCTCCAGATCGACGCCATAAATGTAGTGGGCTGGCCCCACGTGTGCAGCATGAACAAGTAGACGCTGTAGACGTGGCCAGGTAGGAGTAGATGAAGTTTATTGAGATCTTAGGTGTAGAAGTAGTAAACCCAGAACAGGCCCCAGATCAGGCTCCACAATAGGCCCCAACATAGGCCCCAGCATTAGCCCCACCAGGAGCAGCCTCCTAGCTGCTCAGCCCATCTTCCCAACTGTCTCAGTCCCACACAGTATCCAAGCATTCCACCCACACTAACATTCTACGCGGAACACTGACACTGGCTGAGCAGCTAGGTACAGAATGAAGGGATTATAATAACATGACCTGAGGATACTACATAGTGTTTGGTGGCTGAGACAGTGGAGTAGCAAGGTGGGGCGGTCCGCTTTGGGCGGCACGAGTTTTGGGGGGCGACAAGCCCTGCCTCTTACCTGCGGCTGTCACGAGGCAGCAAAGGCAAGAATCGCCAGCACCCAAACCCCCTCCACACCCCCACCCCCAGCTCTTACATTCTGCCGCCACAGGCGGCAAACGCAGGGACCGCCATGAGGAATACAAAATAACAACAGATTAATTTGTTATTGAAACTATTTGGTAGGACTTGCTTAGTGCGCTTTTATGGATGATAAACAGAGAATAACTAACTACTTAATTATAGGTGGACAGTGTTTCTTTGTGCAATATGGATATGGCTTTTGAATCTTTAAGAGTAGGGTAGGGCACCTCCGTTTATGTACCAGTGACTTGCCTTTAGCTGCACTTTACCATGAGTAATCTTGTTACTGAATAATGAGGTCAAAGCTTGGAACAGTTATGGGGGCATTCTATTATGCTGTTGTCGTCAGATTACCAGCAGATGATTATGCCTTTGATTGACTATTACATACTATCTAATGCTGAAAACAATTCTCTTGTAGGATAAGATTATCAGGATGTTTACATCAGGGGTCAGCTGCAATTAAACACGCTAGCTCCTCAAGGTACTGGTCCATTGTATACCGAAAAAGGGGGGATAACAGCAAGGGTCTAGAGGCAGGACTTGGAATGAGCTGGTAAACCTTAGAATAGGAGTAGCTTGTACTTTGTGAGCCATAAATGCATGTAGGCACCTAAATAAGGATAACGCAAGCCTTTCCTGGTCCCTTTTCTAAAGCCTACATTTCCTGCACCAAGCCACAATAATACTAGATTTCCCAAAAGTAAAAAGATTTTAAAATGTGAAATTGGGTCGAATGCTGAAAGGTTTTTTATTTTTGTATTTAATGCTGCAAATGTGTACCTTTTAGCGTACTACCATCACAAAGGTGTAAAACAACAGTAAATATCATAAATGCCTGGTTGCCTAAGTTGTGGTGGTGGGTGGGGTGTGGTATCCTCACACAGGTGATAAAATAAGTTGGTGCAATAGTGTTTTTTGTTATAGGCACTGCTTTAGTCGTAGTACATGAAAAGAGGGAGGGATTGGCATGGTGGGTTTGTTGTATAGGGATGTGGTGTCAGAGTCAGGGTAATGATATAAAGTGACATGGGCAGGCTTAGAATTTTAACTATCAATATATGTGGCCTTAATGACATTAAGAAAAGGCAGAGGGTAGCTGTCAGATTACAATCATTTGGGGCAAATATCATCTGCCTCCAAGAGACTCACATCGAAGTATCACAACTGCATGTGCTTAAAACATTATGGTGCAGGGTAATTAGTGCAACTACACAGGGGGCCAGGGTTCGGGGTGTTGCTATATTGGCTAAAAGCGGCGGGATGCAATTTACACGGTCATGCTCTGATAAATTTGGCCGATGGGCAATTACTGAATGCCAATGCAGCATGGGTCAGAATCTCATACTATGCACACTATATGGATGCACCTGTGACGACGACCCTGGCGTATTCAATACCATCTCTAATGAACTCGCTCACTGGCCTCTTCCACTGATTCTATGTGGGGATTATAATATTAATTTACCCAGTGACTGGTCTTTGGAGGCTGGATACAGATATACGGGGAAGAAATCGAAAGTGTTTCAGGCTTTAAGAAATCTATGTCAGACCCATGGTTTGATTGACTGTTGGCACATGATGAAACCAAGCGATCCAGGGTATACTTTTTATTCTAACCCACATATTACTCATGCCAGACTGGACTATATGTTTGTCTCCAACACTCTTGAGTTCGAAATGTAGTATAGAAAAGCTGCCGCAGGTATTATCAGATCATAACCCGTTCATAATACAGAAGTGGAATTATCCAGTCCAAATCTGAGAACTTGGATTTTTGAGAGATCAATGTTGTCAAACTAGGGATACTGCGGGCATATGAGACAATGGATCCCAATGTTCGTGGAGGATGATATGGGGAGTACATCAATTCAGGTGGTATGGGATGCTTTGAAAGCAGGGATTGGGGAGGGGGAGGGGGGGGAACTGCGGTATTCCTTAAATCTCAACAAAGATGCCAAACAAATAATGAAGGTTTTGCAGGATAATCTGGGGGTAGCTGAGGAGGGGTTGGTAAGGGCTGTACACGAGCGACGGGAGGTGGAGGAGGAACAACGAAGTGTGGCAATTGCTTAAGTCGCCATTACGGATATTTTGATAGCTAAAGCAATGAGTAAGGCAACAACCCAAAAGGAAGCAGTGTACCAATTAAGCGAACAGATTGGTCACCATTTGGCAGTTCGTACTAGGCAACTAATCACATCTAAAACAATTTGAGAAATTAATTACCCTGAACTTGGCCGGACTACCGATCCAGATGCAATTAGGGCGGATTTCAGAGGTACTATCAAACACTATATATGGCTAATATTGGGGAGGATCAGAGTAAGATCAAGGAATATCTAGACTTAAACCCACTCTCAAGATTTGAGGAAGAAGACCAGGATAGCCTAGATAGTCCGCCACATTGGGATGAGATCCTACTTTCAATGAACTGTTTAGCTAAAGGGAAAGCGGCCGGTAAGGATGGTATCCCGACCGAAGTTTACACCACATTTTCCCAGCAGCTAAAAGGAATTATCCATGACCTATGCATCCACATTTTTAATGGTTAGCGGCCTCCGGGATCATGGTCTCTGGCGAAGATCATGGTCTTCTTAAAAAAGAACAAATCGCCCCTACAATTGGGGTCTTACCTCTCTATTACTCTGATAAATGACGACTCCAAAATCTATTCAAAGATATTGGCCAGCAAACTCACGCCAATAATTCACTAAGTTATCTTGGAGCGCCAACATGGGTTTGTTCCCGGTAGATCTACAATTGACCATATCCAGAGAGTAATTACATTATTCGATATCACCAATGTTGCAAGAGACCTTATGGCTCTCATCCTGTTGGACGCAGAGAAAGCTTTTGATAGGGTCTTCTGGCAATATCTATGGATGGCCATGTCTAGAATTGGCATGAGGGATCGTTTTATCAAGGCAGCCTAAACATTATACGCCGAACCATCGGCGGCAGTTAGGGTGAACGGTACACTCTCCCGGGGGACCAGGCAAGGCTGCCCTTGCTCCCCTCTTTTATTTGCTGTGTTTTTTGACCCCTTCATCCATAGGGTAGAGAATAATGTGTTAATATAGGCATTCTGGTCACAGGACTGGGCAACCAAGACCGTGGCCTATGCAGATGATATCGCTCTGGTTACATCTGATCCAAATGCTGCCATAAAGGTAATCAAAGACTAGGCTGAGCGTTTCGGGCATATCTCCGGTTACGCTCTGAATCAGGATAAGACACAGATTGTTCTCAATGATAAAATCATGATGGCAGATAACCGGGTAGTCGAAAGAGCCACTTATCTTAGTATATTAGTTAGTATAACCTCCAAGCTGGATAATTTGATCAAGAACAATATAGAACCTTTAATGAAGCATACTAAAAAAGATCTTGCAAGGCTAAACCACTTATATTTATCCATAGGGGGTAGGTGTAACGTAATAAAAATGCTGTTTCTCCCAAAAATTTTATATTTTGTTAGGGCCATATGTTTGGAATTTACTCCTCAATGGTTTAAAGCAATAGAGAATATGTTCTCCATGTTTATATGGGCATATGCGCGACCTCGCCGAGCACTTAGGTTTTTTACTATACCGAGGGATGGGGGGGCTTGGCCCTTCCAAATCTGAAATTTATATTACTGGGCCGCCATACTGATCTATAGTCGTGAGCTGCTTAGGACAAATGTGGATAATGGACTAACTACTAAGCTTCCCTCACCATTCAAACTTATGTTGGGGGGAGAGACGGAAGGATGTTTGTGGCATCAATTACACAACAGTTATTACAAAAAGGTTTGTTTTAAAACTCTTTACAAAGTATGGAGTACCAATACGTAAAATCTTGGGAATTGGCAGAATATCTTTTTATACACCTATATCCAATAATTATAATCTTCCCGAGATTTTTGGAGATCTATACATGGATAAATGGGTTAGGGCTGGGATAGATCAGATTGGCTGCTTTTTCTCCCCCTCAGGGCTCCGGTCTTTTGACGAAATGAAAAAGGAATATACTCTCGATCGAAGGGATTTTTTAAAATTCCTCCAGGTTAGGGATTTTTTCTTGCGAAAGGGAGGGGGACGGGACAAGTTTCAGAGAGAGAAAATCATTGAAAGCTTAGTTATAAAAAAAGCAGGCTCTATTGGGGAAATCTATGGATTTATAAATGCTCCTATGCCCGATGATCTGGACAAATGGGCTAAAAAATGGCAGGCTAAATTGGGGCTCTCAGCCGAAACCTTTTGGTATGTGTATGAAATGTCACAATCTTTTTTAATGTCCACTAGGTTACAAGCACAATTTTATAAGACCTGTTTTTCGTTGTATTATACGCCTGATAAGATAGCCAAATGGGGAGCTGGAAAAAGGAACAGTATGTCCACGCTGTGTACTTCATAAGGCTGACAGCATCCACATGTTCGCATCCTGTAACGTATTGCAAAAGCCAATTAAGCATATATTGGATTTTCTATCAGAAGTGTTGAAAGCCGAAATAGTATTGTCAGAAGATGTAATAGTGTTTGGTACCTCAGAAGTAAACCGACTGGGGAAGGGACATGGATTGATTTTTATATCTATGGCAGTCCTAAAGATATGCATTGCCTCTGGATGGTTGGACCCTGGGCCACTGGCTTTCCAACAATGGCTTGCTAGATTGTTTGCAACTTGTAGCCTGGAGATAGCCATTTATAAAACGGAAAGGGCGCCATTTACGTAAAAAAGGTAGGAAAATTTTGGATCCCCCGATTATATGGATGCAAGAGCATAGCGGGACTTGCTAAAGTTTATGTATGTTTTATTATCTTTTGTGTAGATCTTTTTAGAATAAAAGAGAATACGCACGTCACTTTTGGAACTTTCATGCACTTTCATGGACGCTACTTGAACGGAGATCCAATAGGTCTGTACTTGGTTGATAGATTCTCTTTGTGAGCCTATATGTATTTTAAGGATCAAATGATGTTACGGATTGCACCTGATTAATCATGTTTTGATGTTTTACCTGTCTGAGGGCGGGGGAGGCGGGGGGTGTCAGATACGAATGTAAATTAAAATGAATAAAGATTATTTAAAAAAAAAAGTAAATATCATAAATGCATTATTTATAGAAATGTTCTTTTTTTTAAACATTGTAAACAATGTTCTTATATACGTTATATTTTACGCATTCTATTATAGTCGGTTGGTCAGAATTCACCGCATAAATAGGCTAATGCTTTATCTTCATAAGGGATATCATAATGCACCTATTAATTTATTGTATAATAAAGAATGGATTGGGACATGAACCAGACCCACAGCATCAAATAACAAGCTTTGATTGAAAAAGCAGAAGGGCAGTATACAGCAACAGAGCTGATACCAAGTCTCAATATAAAGGGACAAAGGATAGTTCTGTAGTGTCGACCAGGCCTCGGTGGCCATCGAGGCACTAAATAAGGAGACGTGGGTAACATTGTACAGATCTGCTAGCAAGCCAGCATCACATATCATCATTATGAAATCACAAAATTAAATCAACACTGGAATGAGTAAATCGTTATGGCCTGAACTGCTGAAAAGGACTGCTACAGCTTTAGAATTATAAGGCCAAATGATGTTTAACAATTTAGGAAAAATCAATGTATAAACATTTTATTATGGTCTATAAAGTGCCATATTGTGGTACATTTCATCAATATCTCTCCCTTGTGTGTTTCTAGATTACATTACAGTTGGCTCTGTGATTAAATCTAGAAATGGAATAGGACATTGCAAAAGCCTGTGATGAAGAAACACAGACAGATCACAATAATAAGAGCTCATCATAACATTCAAATTTACAATATCGGTGGAGGTTTTTGTCGGGAAGGGAAGTCGCGTCCTCTTAATACATTTTACATATTTTGCAGCATCACCAAAATGAATGTTGAGAAATGACCAAAGTGCTTTAATTGTAAAGGATACCTTTCATCTTGGAGCTGGATATATATTCATACTCTTCCTTTACTGTCACTCTTCTGCGTTTCATACGGCAGAAGAAGGCTCGCCTGGCACCACAGTGAAGTCGAGATGTGCCCGCCTGGCAGTCCGTATGCACTTGCATACCCGCTTTGAAAATAACATAACATCAAGTCATTTCAGAATACATTACCCACAGCTCATAAGAACATTTGCATTTCAGCACAACTTAATATTGGTGGTCCCTCCGGCCCATGGCTGAGTTTTCTGATCCTCTCCATCTTTTCAGCGCCTTTGACTGGCGTCTTTTCAAAGCACAGTGGAGCTGGAGCAGACAGGGTGCTTGTGACAATACAATCGTGGTTACCATCTTGTGGATAGCTACCAAAGGCACGAGTGATCATTTGTGGCTGAGCAGCTCCAGTGGACTTCAGAGAAGGGAGCGGCGGGTGGTCCACCAAGACAAATGCTTTTGTTGCTACATATCCTGGTTCACATGGCCCAGTAATTCTGGGTAAAGAAACTTCCCGTATAAAGTAGGAGTCCAAATTAGTGGTTAAGTCTTCCTCAGTGTATTAATGTTTTAGAAGGAGAGGGAAGTATCCATTGGTTGCGCTGCCTTGAAAAGCGATGGAGGGAAAGAGGACATGAAAAGATCCCATTGCATGTAAGTGTCTCCAGTATGCTAGCCGGTAGGAAAATGCAGCGTTTGCTTCCTATGCCGGAGACACCAAGTCTTCTTAGGGATCAGAAGTTTTGCACTGTGATCTAAGATTCACCACAATGTGAATTCAGGAGGACTTCAATAACTCACTTTGTGCAGCCCATTACAGAATATAGTAACTTATGTCTATTAAGACAGTCAGCCAGAAGTTTGTGAGCCCGCAATTCCTGGGACAGATGACAGCAAAACCAAGGAAGCCTTAGGGGCTTATTTAGAGTTGGCCGGTAAGGGGTCAAGCGTCAGAAATTGACCGATGCTTCGTCCAACCTTTAGTTCCTCCGGCTCCTTGAGAGGCGGGGGGTGTTCTGTTTCTGACAGCGGAGTCACCAAAGGCTCAGCCACAAACACTATCCTCACCACTGCCAAACTGGGTTTACTTGTGGCTGCACCAAGTCACTCTAGATTTGGCAAGCGGACGGCCCTCAAAAACTGAGACCTTAATACAATCTGGAAGAAGCATTTGTCTCCTTGCATTATTACTAAGTCTGCCTTCCCATATTTCCCACCCCCTTTGCAATTCTCTAGAGACCACTTCCACAACTGCGAATAACTGGTCCTTGACTCTAGCCCTTATTTACTGGCACTAAGGGGAGACTGCATGGAAATGACTAAGGGATTAAATTGATGGCCTGCGGCTAGTACTGTTTTGGGAGAGCTTGTCTTACGCATTCATAGTCATCACGTACTTGTGAAAACAATACATTTTTTTTTTAAATGAGACGTTTCAATTCACAAAGCACCATCATCTTGACAATAAAAAGTGTTTGCGTGCTTACTTTTCGCGTCGATAAGCTTCTCTCTTGGTGAAACGTCGGACAACGAGAGCTGCTCCTTCATCTTGGCCACATCCTTGGGATGCAGGAAATCAAACAGACTCTGCCCCATCAGCTCCGCCTGAAAGATAGTCGTTCAGAGTGAGATGCCAGTGTGCGCTTCCTCTCATAAGCCCATTGTACATTCTGTAGCCAAACATGCTCTTATGCAAAAGTAATCATGGAAAAGGTGACTTAGGAAACAGAGGGAAATAGAGCAATACTGAACTAGGAGTGCGCCTAAGATGTTTTTTTTTGTAATCAAACATAACTGCCTGCATTTGATATTTCTTTATCTGTTAAACTGATACAATCTTTGAACTGGGTAAGATGACACTGTGAGGGATCAGAAAAGACAGCAGCCAGCAGGCGTAGGAGACGCAGAGAAAGTGCTGCAGTGCGCAATATAAAGTGGGGTGGAGTGGGGTCAGGAGGTAGGCATAGTGAGCGCCAGAGAGACTGCATTCGGTGCAGACTGTTAGTTACACACTCACAGGTAGAAGAGAGACAAATGAGAGGGAAACACACGAAACAGAGAGAAAGACACTGCTGGACAGATAGGCTGTAATCAAGGCAGACAGGCGCCTCAGCATAAGGGAATAAAGTCAAAAAGCCCACAAAAATAAAGTACGAAGCAAGGACCGTCCAGAAACATCAACCCCAATCGAATTAAATTTAGTGACATTTATTCAGAACTTAATTCTCCCCGCCAATAACATATTAAAGTTACTTTGGTGAAATCTGGCAAAAAATATTCAGTCCTCAGCACAAACAGATGCAGACTAGCATAGCCATGTCTAATTAGAATTGTACATGAGGTTACCAAGCTATCAGTCAGTAGCCTAAATCTCTATGATATCTGATCATCAGTGCTGGCCCTTCTTGGCTTTCTCCCAGCCGTTACTCATTCAGGGACCTACTTCTCTTCCGATGGACTGAGACCATGCGCTAAAGCCTCTGACCAGAGGCCCTCCTAAAGTATGGGTGCTAGAGGCCGGCACTCACATGGACTGCAACAACTATTTGTAGCTGGATGTTTTTAGGATCTCTGAAAGTGTCCTGCTCCAACACCCTCTGAAAGACCACGTTTCAATGACGCAGCCCAAGGAATCTTCTTTTACAGGCATTTAATCAACTGTAACTGACCAGAGCTCAGGATTCTAATGATGTATGATAATTCTATAAGATTTTCCTTAGCAAGGCAAATAAACTCTTCATGAGCAAAACAAAAGGAGAGAAAACATGGGGGGCCTAACAGCTAGGGTGGTCGACCTCAAATCTGGGGAACTGGGTTCGAGTCTCAGCAAGGACGCGCAACATCCTGTGATTCTGGGCAAATAACTTAATCTCCCCGTACCTAACAAAAATGAATTTGTCCTCATGTAACGCAACCAGTGCTCATGTAAAGCGCTCTGGTACCCGATACCTTCAGGTCAAGTTTGTGCTATATAAAACACCGTAAAAAAAAGAAAAAACTTTTTGCAAACAGACAGAAAGGGCCATAGTAAACCTCCAAGACATAAAAAAAAAAATCTAAAGGAGCCCATGTATTATTATCATAACAATCATGGCCGGATTGGCCAGCCGTGGAAGCGGGTAAATCCTTGGGAGGCTGGAGCCCCAGGAGGCCATCTTTGACACTTGGAGGCCGGTTTCAGCCCCCAGGAGAGTTGGTGCACGTGACGCGATTCCAACTGCAACTTGAAAGAGTTGCCCTGTTTCTAGGCATTAATTAGCACATCTGCACACAGGGCCGGAATTTATCATTTTTGCCAGTACTGTTGCAAGTTCCTAGTCCAGCCCTGCTAAGAATCAATCATGTCTGCACTGGTTTCGGAATTATGGAGAATGTATGATGGATTTAAAACCACAAAATGCTTCATGACTACTGAATTGTTCTACAAAACAATCATATATACTGAGAAAAATATGGATCTTATATTGTTTTAAAAAATGCTGAAATGCTGATCTTTGGAAATGTACTCATATACCCACCTATGTTAGAATTATATTATATCCTATGCAGTGTTTGGGAAAAACCCATATGCGTTGATTATGATGTCGGTAGGACCGAAACCGATGGCACAACGGTCTCGGTCCCACCGACATCAGTCTCTGCGGTCCACCCACCTGTAGCGAATGAGCCACTTTTGTGGTCTGACATTCTATGATGACCCTCAACCACCACCATGTTAACTGATTTTAGTGTGTTATGTTAGCCTAGCCTTAATGTAGGATGGTTTTGCATATGCCTGCCTCTCTTTTGTCCTGTAATCTTGCTGTCTTTTAGTAGAATAGTCTTGCCAAGAATATAAGGTGTGGGATGTCGAGGTGCAGTGTTGTGGGTGATGGTGCACACATGTGCTCAATGTTGGATACTGAGGGATTAAGTGTATAATGTTATTTGGGTTAGATGAATTATGACTTTGACCTATTGGCTTTGACGTGGTCTAAAGTCATTCTGTTTTCTGACTTTACCTTGCTTTATGGCAGTGCTGACTTTTGCCTTTGACATGTTCTCATGTCATCTTGCTTTTCAATTGCATCTTGCTTTGGGCCTTTCTGTGTGCATGGCTTAACTAACTCCATTTTCATGACTGAAGCCATTTTCTGTGCCTGCACGAAGCTGCAGAGGTGGGGAGGGCATGTTTTGCTCTTCTCCTGTTTTTCGCACTTTACTGACTAGAGAGAACTGGTTCTTATCTGAGGAATGTACATGGTCTGTCTCGGAGCCATAGCAAAGGCCTGATCAACCGATGCAGTGGCCTTGGAGCAGGCTGGTACGGGCTCTCATGAGAACGAGGGGGCGAGGCTTGCTAGACGCTTCGTTGTGTTTGAATTTGTATTAAAAAGGGGAGCCTACACTGGCCTGGTGGAAGTTCACGCCGTGGAGCAGACGTGTTGTCACGGAAGAGTGGGGGCTTGTGTCACCTCTGAGCTTTGACCCGGTTCAAGCAATGGACTTCCCTTGAGCGAAATGGGGTGAAATGAGGACGCAGTAGGCGAGGTGTCTCTGCCACTAACTGTCTCTTGCTTCTTTACTGATTCTCTCCTTTCCTTCTTATTTTCTGATTCTTATATCCATACATATATATATTTCTACATATATGTTTGCCTTGATTGGGTTTCAATCATACTATTGATATGTTAGAGTCTGCTATGATAGGTACATTTGGCTTACCCTGTGGTGCTATTTACTAATAAATATATTCCAGATATACCAATTCGTCTTTTCCTTGTAGCAGGAGGTGTGGACTCTTCTTGGCCAAGTATTCTGTTGTAGAAGGATGGGTGAATTCCCTTCTAGCAGGTAATTGTGTTATAGGAAGTTGTTCTACTCCTGGCAAGTGATGTGCAAAGTATATCTCGCTCTAGAGAAGTGTTGTGTGTGTTACCTTGGTCTAGAGGAGACTCATATGGTATCGTTTTCTTGCCTTGCCATTGGGGGAGCGTTGAGAGTTTGCCCACCTTAGGAAGTGCTGTGTATATGTTATATTCCATAAATTTGGATATTCTCTCCCTGGGAAAGTGACGGTACATACCTTGGTCCAGGGAAGATCTGAAACCTTTCATTACATTTTGGCGTAGTCGGTTGCAGGATGTGAACATTGATTTAAAAGGGGAAGAAATATGTTTTCTAGAAATTAAAAGCAAACTCTTAGATATCAAATGATTTATTTGAAAGGGGGTAGCCCATATGATGTGCTGGCTCGTGAAGTGAGCTAATTGTGCTGGGTTGAGTGAGAATTGGTGTTTGTGTGTTTAAGTGTGTTTTGTAAAAAGTGCTTATAAATAGCTTGCTATGTTAGGCAGAAAGGGCTGGATCCCTTTCAAGTGTTTGTTTACGAATGCATATAAAAAAATTTCAGTTGCAAAGTAAATGTAAAATATCAGAGCATAACCCTGAAACGTGGCACTCCTCCGAGGTTACAGACTCCGGAGTTGCGATGAAGGGTGTTAATCAGCAGGAGATTAATGACATTTTAGACAGAGAAAGCGGTGTTATTTTAAATGTGTTGGTTAATATGCATCAAAAATGTGAGCATTTGCAAAAAGAACGTAGTGAGTTGAAAACAGAGCTAGTTGATGCCCAGTTTGAAAATATATCTTTGAAGACAGAATTAAACGTGTCTGATAACCAGGATGATTCAAATGTGAAAACTGTGACAGAGAACCCAGTCAGGCTACAAGCTACACAGGCGGTCCTAATTAATTCTTTTGAGCAGCCAGAAAGAAATGTACAGGGAGATAAACAGACCAGTGTTTTAGACTTAACCATCACCAGTTGCGGACATAAATTAGACATGACAAAGAATGATACATTTTGCTTCAAAAGAGAAATGCAACAATATGATTTTGAATGTGAACAACAGCAGATTGTGTACAATAATTCTGATATGTGTTTAATTCAGAAATATGAAAATGTATTTTGTGAGTTAATTCAAGAGCAATGTGCCCTTTTTAGTTACAGGGGAGTGCAGGGAAAGAAGAGGTCACTTTTAAATTCAGATGCTGGACAAATGTAGATGATTCTGTGCTTTTGCGCACCAAAAGATACTGAACAGAACAGAGTTAGAGAAAATGTGATTTGCCTATGGGAGATTGCAATGGTTATTAAATGGCCTATATAGACAGAAAAGCAGTTTGCGCAGGACTTGATAGAGGTAGGTTTGGTGACCCCAATCACTAATGCTTAAAATGATTTTCTGTAGCTGGTGCGCAAATGTGATAATTCTTGGCGCATAACAGTTGATTATTGCGAATTGGACAAACATATACCTTCTTTGACTGATGCTGTCCCATATTTTGTTACAGAAGTAGCATGGGACTAGGTATGTGACTTTTGATATTGCCAATGCTTTTTTCTTTTTGATACCAATAGCCCCTGAATGTCAAGAGCAGTTTAGTTTAGGGTTTTTTTTCATGAGGTGGTAGACTAATGACAGTTAAGAATTTTCTTGAATTAGTTAGACAGAATGGTGGAGCATTTTCAGATTAAACAATGTGAAGTCTTGCTGGAGGTAAGGAGAGGTTAAAGCTGTTTTTCCTCTCAGCCATGTAAAGAGTTGTTTAGAGAGTGGGTGGCACGTAAAAATCTGGTGCAGGAGGAGAAATGAAATATACAATCTGTATTTTAGTGATGGTGAAGTGCTTGCGTCTTTCAGATAGATGTTTGGGAGGCTTGCAGTGAGATCATCCAGCAACGCTGAGAAGAGTTCAGGCTTTCTGCGAAGTCTGAGGAGGAATTCCTACGGGAGGGGTCATCCCAGCTCCTCGCCCCAGTAGACAGAGACAGCTTCTTGGAGATAGATGTTTGGGAGGCATGCAAAGGCGCAGGTTTCCTTCCCCAGCATGAGGAGAGTCGCAGAGCAGATGGGAGCAGACGAAAGTTGGCAGGAGTGCATGGCATTCGGCCTTGGAGGAGATAAGGTGGGAGCTAGAGGCAGCAGAGGGAGAAGGCTCTGCTTGTTATTTTTGGCAAGGGGTCAGTTAGTGTCCGCAGAGATTTTGTGAAGGGGGCAGCACCTGTGAGGGGTGCAGTGAGTGAAGGAGACTGCCCCAGCCCTTCTTGCTGTGTAAAAAAAAGAGAGAATTTACCAAGAATTCAGAGGCTAAAGCGTTGGTAGAATTCTTAGATAATTCCCCAGAGCTAGAGGAGAGCTATGTAGACAGAAATGAAAATATTGTACTTTCAGAAATGCAAGACGGAAAAAGTGTGCTTTTGAAAAATGATTTTTGCAAGAAGAGTGATGCTTGTTTCTTTTTCAGATTTGCCCAGTCCCCCCGTGTGAGTGAGACTCCCTTCCCCCGTGTGAGTGGGACTCCCTTCCCCCGTGTGAGTGGGGCCCTCCCTCCCCCTCCCCCCCAAGCCTGGATTGATCGCCAGACCAGACGATGGCGGCTGATGTCATGTGGCTGATGGAGGCTGATGTTCTGTGGCTGACCGGACCGGATGGGGTCCTCCTGTGGCTGACCGGACTGGATGGGGTCCTCCTTTGTCAAGGAGATACAGATGAAGATAGATGCCGGAGAGCTGTGTCCTACACAGATGGACTGCTTCTTTCCAAGCGAAGAGGGATCTGCGATTGGAACTGATTCCTTCACTTGAGGCCGACTTTACATGCATGAAGGCTGTGTGTCTTTCACACAGGGGAACTGCTTGTGTAGAAGTGAAGAAGAGGGAACTACAGGATGTGCTTTGCCAGAACTGTGAACTGTTTTATCAACGTGAAGTTCAGATGTGATGGGAGAAGGCTGTGTGTTTTTAGGGATGGAGACCAATAAAGACGCTTTGCTGCAATTAGAGTAGATATTTTCTGAGTTAAAGACTGAAGAGAAACACCTGTTGTACAATATATGAGTTTGGCAGTAGAGTTTTCAGTTTAACCATTAGAGGCATTAGGAGCATTCAAAAGCTTGATTCATTTATTTTGTGTATCCATTCAACATATATCCAGATATCGGTGTGCTATTTCTAGATGCACCTGAGTTATTGCTTTTACATGTATTTAGGTAATGCAGTCTTTGCTTGCTCTATAGTGATTATCATATCTTTTGCTATGTTTTTCAGTTATGATGTGCAGTCTCTGTTTGCTTTGCAATAATTCGATTTTGCAGTTAAGAGATGCAGTGCTTCATTCATAGTTGTGCCTTTAGTTAAGAGATTTTGTTTTTCACATATGTGAATGGTGATGATCGAGGGTCATGGGGTGCAATGTAGTGAATGAGCCACTTTTGTGGTCTGACATTCTATGATGACCCTCAACCACCACCATGTTAACTGATTTTAGTGTGTTATGTTAGCCTAGCCTTAATGTAGGATGGTTTTGCATATGCCTGCCTCTCTTTTGTCCTGTAATCTTGCTGTATTTTAGTAGAATAGTCTTGCCAAGAATAGAAGGTGTGGGATGTCGAGGTGCAGTGATGTGGGTGATGGTGCACACATGTGCTCAATGTTGGATACTGAGGGATTAAGTGTATAATGTTATTTGGGTTAGGTGAATTAGGACTTTGACCTATTGGCTCTGACGTGGTCTAATGTCATTCTGTTTTCTGACTTTACCTTGCTTTATGGCAGTGCTGACTTTTGCCTTTGACATGTTCTCATGTCATCTTGATTTTCAATTGCATCTTGCTTTGGGCCTTTCTGTGTGCATGGTTTAACTAACTCCATTTTCATGACTGAAGCCATTTTCTGTGCCTGCACGAAGCTGCAGAGGTGGGGAGGGCACGTATTGCTCTTCTCCTGTTTTTCGCACTTTACTGACTAGAGAGAACTGGGTCTTATCAGAGGAATGTACATGGTCTGTCTCGGAGCCATAGCAAAGGCCTGATCAACCGATGCAGTGGCCTTGGAGCAGGCTGGTACGGGCTCTCATGAGAACGAGGGGGCAAGGCTTGCTAGAAGCTTCGTTGTGTTTGAATTTGTATTAAAAAGGGGAGCCTACACTGGCCTGGTGGAAGTTCACGCCGTTGAGCAGACGTGTTGTCACAGAAGAGTGGGGGCTGGTGTCACCTCTGAGCTTTCACCCGGTTCAAGCAATGGACTCCCCTTGAGCGAAGTGGGGTGAAATGATGAAGCAGTAGGTGAGGTGTCTCTGCTACTAACTGTCTCTTGATTCTTTACTGATTCTCTCCTTTCCTTCTTATTTTCAGTTTCTTATATTCATACATATATATATTTCTACATATATGTTTGCCTTGATTGGGTTTCAATCATACTATTGATATGTTAGAGTCTGCTATGATCGGTACATTTGGCTTACCCTGTGGTGCTATTTACTAATAAATATATCCCAGATATACCAATTCGTCTTTTCCTTGTAGCAGGAGGTGTGGACTCTTCTTGGCCAAGTATTCTGTTGTAGAAGGATGGGTGAATTCCCTTCTAGCAGGTAATTGTGTTATAGGAAGTTGTTCTATTCCTGGCAAGTGATGTGCAAAGTATATCTCGCTCTAGAGAAGTGTTGTGTGTGTGTTACCTTGGTCTAGAGGAGACTCATGTGGTATCGTTTTCTTGCCTTGCCTTTGGGGGAGTGTTGAGAGTTTGCCCACCTTAGGAAGTGCTGTGTATATGTTATATTCCATAAGTTTGGAACTGATATTCTCTCCCTGGGAAAGTGACGGTACATACCTTGGTCCAGGGAAGATCTGAGACCTTTCATTACACCACCTCATTACAACGCGGCGGGTTGAGGCATCGGGTGGAGGGACTGACCGCGGTGCTTCCGACAGGCTCAAGGAGCCCGGTGGTACGTCGGAAGGCACCATAATCTCCTAATGACGGCAGAGCTAGGCTTGGCTCCGCCATCGGGATTATGATAATACTTTCCACCTACCCTTTCATTTTTGGTCCACCCACCATGAAAAGGCAGGCATAAAGTGACTTTGGGAGCCCCCAGCAGGGCACCAATGGTGCCCCTTCAAACATCCCTGCACCGTGGGTGCCTGCCACACATAGCAGTGATGTTTCAAAACCTCCATTTTACAATGAAAGCTTGTGCTGCAGGCCTTTTCGGCCCGCCGCACAAGTTACCATTGTAAAATACATGTTTGCGACCCCCCTATGGGTGGTTGCATCATAATCCTGCGGTCGGAACCGCCAACCTAAGGTCGGGCGGCTCCAGACCGACTGCGTCCCCCGATATCACAACCAACCTCTTAGTGTTGATATGTGAAAGATGCAAAGAGATTCAATAACTCAAAATAGAACATATTGGCAAACAAACAGAATGTATTGATCCTAAGTATCAAATCTGTGTGATAGAACAATGAGGCTTAGACTAGTATACTCCTTTTATTTTAAGAGGCCTGGTGGTCTTTCATTTGTTGGTGAGTACAGTGGAGCATATATATGTCCTACAGATTGACCACAACTCTTCTTAATAAATTAATAAATGTGTACATTTTCATTTTATTTACTACTAGTGATCGGATCTGGATCACTCAGCAATGGGGCTTCAATTAACCGGCAAGCCTTTCTGCATGGCAGTGTTACATTTAAATAAGAACAAAACTGCTGAATTGATCGCCACACACAGAATTAAAACAGAAATAGTACATGGTGCCTTTATTACACTGATAAAGTAGCCAAACAAAGGGATAGTTAGGAATAGTAACCGTAGTATGTCGACCTTGCAATTTAACAAATGTATGTGAATAGTTTTCTACCTAAGTCATTGTACTTAGACAAAATAAGTAAAGTTCTCCTACCTGACTATAATTTAGAATTTTGGAGATTGATTCAGAGACAAAGAGAATTTTCCCTCGATCACATCCAACGACAAAGAGGAACCCATCTGCAGCCTAGGAGACAAAATGCACACTTAATGAACTAACATAACTTTGGAAAATGAAAACAAACAAATCAACACAGAATTGTGCAGGTCAACTACTTGGTGCTAATGAAGAAGTCCGCATCGAAGTGAACAAGTAGTGAACAAAGTGGGTGCATGGTCGATCACTTGCAATAAAAGAGAAATCATTATTAACCATAACTATAAACGTATAAAGCAAGCAACCCCTCCCAGATGTTTGCTTCTGTGACTGTACTAACTGTACACACAAAAGGGATCAACAAATTGTTAATAATGTTATGCTGTTATGATATGTTACATGGTTTTATGGGGCACAAGCATAACAGTTGGTTTCTTTGTGCTAGGTAAAAGCAGAACCCTCCTCAAAACAATTAGTCATTGGCTTGTTTAAGTAGCCAAGTCTTCAAGAGTTGCCTGAATATCAGGTAGTAAGGGGTGGATCTGATCTCCTGAGGAAAGGAGTACCAAATGTTGGGGGCAAGGACAGAAAAACAGGAGCCTCCCAGTCTCTTCTTTTTAAATGATGAAGTAGAGAGGAGATTCCCGAGTGGACCTTAAGTTGCGGCTGGGGATATATTTTTTTAAGTTCTAGATGACATGAAGGTGGGGCGCCTACCGTAGATGGATTTGAAATTAATACAGCCGGTCTTAAAGATGGTACATTGTTCAACCGGTAACCAATGAATCTTCCTCACCAGAAACTGTTGAAATGTTAGTCTGGGTGCCTGGTTTTGTGCTAGTTGGAGTCTGCAGGATGGTCAAGATAAAAAGAGTTTGCATAGTCAATTGGTGAGATGAACAAGGCAGGAATAACTTGTACCAGGGTTTTAAATGTGAGGAACTTGCCAATTTGCTGATTTTTCGCAGCTGTAGAAAGCAGGAGGATGTAACTGCTCCTAATTGCGGTTCATCAATAGATCTTTGTCGATGAGGACTCCTAGTCTTTTAACAGAGTGCTTGGGTTGGGGAGGGGCACCCATCGGGGGCAGAAGGAAGGGTTCCACATCATTGTTTTGATTTGAGTTATGACAATTTCTGTTTTATTAGAATTTAGTTTTAGTTAGTCACTGTTCATCCAGTCTCTGATAAACTACACAGTGTTTTCAAATATTTCCTTTGCTTCAAAGGCGTATCAATAGTGAAGAGTAGCTTCATATCATCAGCATAGTTATATATTCTGACATTCATCTTCTCAAGAGAATGCACTAGGGGATGAATCAACAGGTTGAAGAGGTGAGGGGACATGGAAGACCCCTAAGGAACTCCACAAGATAGCCGGCGAAAGATCTAAATGGACCAACACCTGGGTGGTGCCTCTGTCGGCTTCCTCCTGCAGGTAATCTACAACTGAGAGAATGGCAGCTTCAGATGAGAGAAAATGGCTGGAAATCTGACTAATGGGATGCAAGCAACTTAGATTCCTCTAAGAACTAGCAGAGGTGTCTGGCAACATGTGCTTCGAGCACCTTTGCTAAATATGAACACAAGGAGATTGGCCAATAATTTTTCAAGGTAAGTGGCTCTTCACCGGATTTCTTTTACAGTGGGACCACAATCGCCTCCTTGAAAGTGTCTAATTGATTGATTGATTGATTTAGGGACTGACTGAGGAGAGGAATGGCTACGTCAGGAAAGTGTAAAAAGACTGTTTTCAGGATTTTTGGTAGACAGACGAAATTTGGGGATCCCGACTTGACTTTTAACAGCAAGTCCACGAGGCAATCCTTGCTGAAGGCAGGAAAATTAGAAAGAGTAAGCTGGTTCCTTATATCAGGGGGTACATGGTTCAGGAGAAAGCTAACAAGTACTGTACTCTATTGTTTTAATCTTTGCAATGAAGAAAGAGTTAAGAGTGTCAAATAAATTCTGCGTAGGAAGAAAAGGTATAGGCAGTGTGTCGGGATTTGATAATTCAGAGACTATGTTAAAGATTTTTTTTTACTTATTCACTGAGTTTAATATTCTATTGGAAAAGAACACAGCTTTAGCTTGTTTGATTAAACTTTTATATCCTTTGAGACAGAGAATGTAGGCTTCCTTATTATCGGATGAATGGTTAGTCCGCCATTAGCGTTCTGAGCGACGAAATGAAGATTTGGCTGTTTTTAGGTCATCAGAAAACTATTTGGATGTCTCATGGCATCTGACCTGTTTGAATTTCCGAAGGGGGGGTGTGGATATTGCTGGCAGTATTTAGCCAGTTAGTAAATTCTTCTGTGTGGTGACTAATGCTATTGTATGGTTTGGGTGAAGTGGGCGAAAGGGATTCGCAGAAGGAATTGATGTCCACCCAGGACCAGTTTCTGGAAAGATTAAGATTGCTGAGCAAGTCAGAGGAGCACCCTCCAGCTTCCTCATTTGCCCAGTAATTAAGATCACCTATTAACAAGATTTGGCAAGGATTTATGCGTTAACCAGGTTTTGTTTCTTTTAAAAATAATTGATCTGGAGATTCAAAGTTGAGTAGATGGAAGATTTCAGTCTGGTGCTTGACCATAGATCTGGTATTGAGATAAACGACCAAAATCTGGTCTGTTTTGTGGGTACCAGAGTTCTTAAGTGTTTCGAAGGCATGGTGCATGGTTGTTTGAGACAATTTAATGCCAGAGGTAAAACTTTTTAAGATGTTCAAGTTTGTAACTTAACTATGGTGAATGGAGCTAATTGATAGCTGGGTGATTAAAGATGCCTGAGTTCCTCTGAGGAGTAATATAGTGTTTGGGCATAGTGGCTGGCCCCTGGCCCCAAACGGGTGCAGAAAGGCACAGACAGGCTTGCCTTTGGCACGTCTTTGGAGCGACGCTGCACTTCTGTTTAGTTGCCCACGTTATATAGGCTATGAGCTCTAACAGGCTCCGGGCCTATTCTCCTGATTGGTTCCACCTAAGTCCAATCAGATGACAGCATTGGAAAAGCTGTAATGCAGTTCACAAATTCCCAGAGTTGAATCTCCATTATAAAGAGTTTTCCCTCAGCAAGTTACGGCGATTGCCAACAAAATGAATAGCAAGCTCAAATTAAGACAAGTGCAGAATGCGATTCAGATGAGTGAGCATGACGCTACTGTTACTTGCGCGTCTGCTTCCTTGTCTGAGTTTTATGGGCTGCGAGCTCTAACAAGCTCCGTCCTTATTCTTCTGATTGGTCCTACCTAAGTCCAATCAGATGGCAGTATTGGCAAAGGTGTAATTCAGTTGATGATTTCTCCAGGGTAAATCATGCTTATTAACCGTTTTCCCAAGCAAGTTACAGCTAACACAAATGAAAAGCGAGCTCAAATTAAAACAAGTACAGGACGTGATTCGGATGAGTGAGAGTGACGCTACGGTTACCGTACTGTAATAATTAAACAACAATTTGCAAAGAGTTTGGTCTAAAATAATAAGTTAAAAAACATCTGACTAGTGGAAGTGTAACCATTTCCTGTGTTTATTTAATAAATCATTCTGATAAAATACAATAAGTGATAACGAGTAAAGCCTTTTTTAAAGGTATTTCTCCATTCAAAAGTACTGACCGCCCCATGCATTCTGTATCAAAATATCATCCTGTATATTTACTAACATAATGTTTATGCTGCTAATCAAACACTACCTGCATTTTTCTAATGTTTTTAAATAGCATGCATGTTAAAACAGAATATGTATTCTGTGTAAAAAGTAGTAGGCTGGGTTGTTCATACAGAAAATACCAAATTTTCACTTATATTTTCCTAAGAAACTCCACTTATGAATAGAATTGACAAGAATACGACATTGGAATTATAAATATCTTAATAGGCCTTTAAATTCAAAGTATTACATACACCTATTAATACCGAAACAACATTAGTGAGTAGGCATTTAAGCAAGGACTGACCCACAACCACCGAGGTATTAAAAAATATGCAATAATGTAAACACTATCAGTCTCTCTTTACTAACCCTGAGGATGAGTTGTCTCAGCTCATCGTCCTGTAAAAATGAAGGTTTGTAACTGTCTTCTGCATAATACCTTCTGGTACCTGTAAATGAAATAAACAGACGAACTAGATCAAACCTATTCTGAAGGTTTTAAAGCAAGAGAGATAAAAATCATGTAAATGACCAAATTTCCAGTTTAAATTCCCATGCCCATTTTATAACACATTGGGGTCACCTGGGACAAACTTTAAATCTTTATTTAGCATGATGTTAATCTTGTCCACCCTTCTTCTCTCCTAAACAGTCTTCCCCTCTCTCTCTCCAGTGCTGCACCCACTTCCCTTCACATGTTGCTTCTTTGCATTTGTCCTTTTTTTTGCTAATCTTACTCCTACTTGTATTACCCTAACCTGGCTCCCCTTTCCACTACACCCGATATTTAATTTTCCATGCCTTGTATGCATCTTAATTTACAGTTTAACCCATGTTTATTGCTCTTCTCAAGGATGCTCCTATCCAGAGCTATTGGTATATAGGTCTTGCCTAATTTTTTCCTGAAACAGTACTAAAATGAAGTTTATCAATCTCAGCTCTTCCTTCAAAGTTTTGGGTTGAGGGTTAAAATGCAAAGTCCACAAGAAAATTGAATAGCAATACAGCAAACATGGCTGAACATAACTACACCAAATTTGGCAGCAAGCTAGGTCTTAGTCCAGAAAGTGTGCTTTTTCTGATTTGGTGTATATACATTCAATTGTTTTAAAGAAATTAAGGTTCAAATAGTTTGTATATCTGGACAGTTGGGTTCAAGGGACTCTCGCGAGAGTCCTGCAATCAAAAAAAAAAAAACATTGAGCAATCCAATTAGCGGATGGGGCTTTTTTCCCCGTCAGCCACCTTGCTCCCACAGGATTGAGGGCTTCTTTGTAAGCTCACACTTGAATTGGCTGGCCACAACATGAAAAGAAATGTGGCGCTCTTGCCATACACTGCTAATTACCTCCCATATTACAACATGACAAAGTTCTATGACATCATTGATAACAGGACTGCAAAATCAGGAATTACATAATTGATGAAAACGCTGCATGGCGGGGGCGTAAGTTATAGTTACTATACAGCACAAGTTATAGTTACTTGAGATAACTATAACTTGTGAATTTCAGTGGCTGTGTTTGTTTACAACAGTATGTTTTAACATCTCTGGAATATGATTTATCACTCCTGGAATTATCTAGATTTCTAACTCTCCTTAAAAAAAGTAAACCACCGGAGCCAGATGGGTTTACGGTAGGATTTTATTTTTCAAACGTATTACTTCCTAAACTCTAACAACTTTTTCAATATTTCTATGCCACTGGCAAAGCGTGTGGCACTTTCCAAGAAGCCACAATATGCCTAATCCATAAAGAGGGTCAGAATCCTATGCAGTGTAAGAATTATCACTCTTAATCTCTTGTAATGTAGATTACAAAATTTGGACTAAAGTGCTTGCTTTGTGACTTGAGCCTTTATTGCCAGATTTAATCAGTTAAGAGCAATGTGGCTTTGTTAAGAGCAGGTAACTTCAGATAATTCCCTGTTATTTTTTAGGTTGTTAAACAAGGCTTCCACTCATTCTTATTCCTTTGCTGCAGTTTGTATTGACACAGAGGAGGCGTTTGATAGAGTGGACTTGTCTTTTTTAATTCAAGCTCATGAATGGCATTGTCTTGGACCTAAATATATTTGCCTTATCTCTTTGCTGTATACAGCGTCAAGTTCTTCTGTATTAGTTAATGGACTTATCTCTCAATAATTCCCATTACAACAAGGTGTGCATCAAGGTTGTCCCCATCCCCTCTTTTATTCATTTTAGCTCTTGAACCATTTTTTGTCCCATATTCGTCAGAATGACTATCTCTGGTTTTCTTTATGGTGAACACAATTTGAAGCTGTACGCCCATGTGGATAATATTTAGCTCTTTGCATGAAACCCTGAGACTTCTATTCTCTCCCTATTGCAAGAAATCTCAGATTGTTCCCTTGTTTCAGGATATAAAATCAATACTGATGAGACAGAAATTCTCATCATCACCAAATTTTGCCTCAAGCCTACTTTTGATTTGACTGGATTCCTCTGAAATAGTTCTAAAATGAAATACTTTGGCATTTGGTTTATTAGCTCCATATCAGATTTAGTAAAACTGAATATGAAGACAGGGCTTGATCACATTTCTAAACTCCTCTCTTCCTGGAGCCCTTTTTTTCTTTCATGGTGAGGACGTCTTGATTCTATTAAAATGATGATCACTCCTATTTTGTTGTATATTTTTTCAATATTAACAACTCATTCCATCCATTTACTTTACAAAAACTGATTCTCTTCTTTCCAAATTTCTATGGAACAATAGAAATCCAGAAGATCTTTAGCACATCTTAGAAAACCAAAAACTGCCGGAGAAGTTAACTTTCCTGATTTTCGCCTTTACCATAAAGCCTTTGTCTCAAGTAAGCATCTAAATGGCTTCTTGCAGTACCCTCCCTCTTCACTCCATTATGGGTTACCATTTAACGTTCCTTACTGGCATCTTTTCCTTTAAACAAAGTTCTTACTTTTTCCATAAAGACTAATGTAACTTCTCTTCCATTGTTTAAACATACATTTTTATTGTTAAGGCCTCATTGTCAACCAAAGATCATCTCTAGAGATTCTTTCATACAGTCTTCACTTTGGTATACCTGTCTCATCACCATTGTCCCCTTTATTGGAAAACTCGGCGACTTAGGGGAATAGTTTGGGTACACGATTTGTTTGATGGTATGACTCCTTGTTCTTTTCCTCAAATTTCAAGCCACTTTTAGGTGCCCTCGTTCGTTTTGGCACAAATTCTCCATTCTTATGAAAATCATTCTAGAGGTTTTCAATGCCTTCCCTTCTGATTACTCTGTTTCCACAGAAAACTCTCTTCTCACAATACTTGCATCTCTTCCAAAAGCATCACTGATTTATAAATAGCTTCCAGCCCCAGATCCTGACCATTCTAAATCTAAAATAGAACTTACCTGGGAAGCAGATTTGGGTTGTGTTTGGAGCCACAACTTCAGGAACAAACTCTGGGCTCGATCTTTAAAAATGTCTAGGTCTGCCTCTACCACTCAATCTATGTTCTTTCTATTTTATAGATTGAATTTTACTCCTTTATCCGCACCTAATTTCTCACATACTAATAATAAGACATACTGGTCATGTGATTTTCCCTTGGCTGATTTGATGCACCTTCTATTCATCTGCCCTGTTGTAGCTTACTTTTATGGAAATATTTTTTCTCGTATATCGCATATCTTTAATTTACACCTTCCTCTGTCTGTTATTCTTTTTATAGGAAGTTTATCAGATTCTTTAGGGCTAACTGTACATGAAAAGGGTATATTTGACCTTTAGTTAGCTCTGGCTTTTCAACAAATTACAGTTAATTGGAAATGTTCATCTAAGCTGTCAGTTAAGAATTGGTGGAATAATGTTGGTCATTAACACAGATTGGATATTGCATTTGCCTCTTCTATAACAATCTGTTTGTTAACAGAGATTTATATTGGTCACCATTAACTAAATATTTAAATAAGATTGGAACTATACCTTTGTCTCGTAAATGTTATGAAAATTTTAAACTTCCGGAAATTGTTAATTTTCTCTGCTTTTTGTTTTCTCTTCTTCATTATTTTTCACCATTGGATTGTTTTTTAGATATCTTAATTGTTCCTTGGTCCTAGATTAACATGCTAAGTTACTCGATCTTCAGTCACAGGTTTATATCCTGTTCCTTCCCTTTCCCTTTAATTTTGTTCAAATGTAAATAGCTCTCTACTCTGTTTTATTGCTCACTTTTCACTAACCTTATGGTCAATATGTTTTGTTCATGGCTTACTATTTGTAATTTTTTTATTCTTCAAAACAATTTTATTAAACTTTTTTTTTAAATGTGAGTGTCCTCAATGCTCACAAATGAAATCATGCTAGCTGTTCAAAATCGTATGTTTAAGAAACTGGGCAGAAAAGAGTCAATACAAGAGTAAAGTGAAAGTTTTTTATAGCTTTGGTCTGATAGTTTTATGAAACATAGTCACTTTTTGTGAATAAATTCCCCACAATGAAATTAAGAAATATATGGGAAATATTGACCTTGATGGAATATGAACAAAACACATATTTTAGAAGAAACCAACGTATGCCCTGGGATTATTGGTGTTTTGTGTCATTTGTGAGGGAACTGAAGCACTGTGTGTGGCAACTACAAATAATTTGGAAAATTCCCAACACATGCTAGTTATAGATACTTTAAATTGGGCTTCAAATCTATCCTTCCTGTTTTTGAGCCATTCATTTGCCCATGAAGCTTGCCTTCAAATACAGCTTCATCCTCTCTCACAGATGCCATTATCTTCTTGCTGAAAATATAACCATACAGGAAATGTACACCAAGGAGGCTGGAACTATGAGGCTGCCCTAACCCATTAACACATGCCAATGGTGTAGGGCTCAGTGCGCAAATGGGCCTGCTCAATAAATGATGTTGCAGTTTTAGGCAAGGAATTTGAGATTCTGTAATATGTATGGGTTTCTAAAGAATACCAGGAGTAAAGCATCAAATACCTTAACTTATTTCTCTTTCTGTAGTATTAAATGAGTCCAAACCTTTTTGCACTCATGTAATACTACAAAAAATTAAAATGAAGATTCGAATGAACAAACAGTTCAAATTTTCAGAAGTTCTGATCAATTAAAAATATTCATGCAAAGATCCTAGAAAAGAAGATACACTTGTTTTCATATTAATTCACATGCTTAAAAATATATAAACATTACCAGTTGTTAGAGACCAGAACATCATCAAAGCTAATTACATGCCATCACAGTCATATGGCATAGGACTATTTCCAGTTTCCCTGATATGGTAGATGAGCAAACTTCAATGCTATCTGTCTAGGACTCTGTTTGCTCTCCCCACAAACCAGGCTCAGACCAGACTGTAATTTAATTTAATAAAGCAGTAAATAGTAAAAGCATTGCATAGAGATAATTTCTGGTATAGGTGTAAAATTGTAAAGTTGGGTTCTTTAAAATCATTCTTATGGTCAAAGTCTGTAAAACGTTTGACAAGTAAGCCAAAGCATTATTCCATTCTTACCAGTTTACTGAATTTCCTGGGCCTGCATGATTCTCGGGTATCAGTATTTTCTCTGTAGGATTTTAAATTAATCTCAAAGAAACAAATGCGCCTCCGCTCTTTTGAGCAGCATATAAAGATTGACCAGACAGTCAAACATTTATTAACCCTCTATTTGCAAGGCCGCCTTCAGCCCTATTTAACTGAGGTGCTTCCATTGTCTTTCAAAAGGAGTAATGCTAGACTCCGCTATGCCTAGTTCAATGTAGGTGAAGTAGAAGAGAAGTGGAGAAGCGCTTGGCATACCACCAGGAGGAGCCTACGTGATTATAAATCTGAAACTCTGACCCACATCCTATGCTGCTGTCCTGGCTACAATATCCAACCCAGAGAAAAAACTTGAATATCAGAAAATACACTTTAAATCTTACCTTTGAGGGACTTCATGTACTGAACAGCCATACGCAACACTGTAAGTTTGTCTAATTTACGAGGCATAGAACTGCACTGAGGGATCATTGTAGACAACTCTTCAATCAAGGTGTTCATTTTATCTCTTCTCCTTTTTTCAGTCTGACTGTGTGCCTCTCTAAAAAAGAAAAACATTGTTATTTTGAGACTATCATAAAGCTTCACATATCAGCCAGTAAATATTAAATAACCACACTTGCGATCCCTGAGGTTTTCCACCATGTCACAAAACACCAATATGGAGCAAATGCAAGACAAGAGCGTAAGAGAGTTGTCCTCTGCTATGTACTGAAATGATGTATTAATTTCTGTGCCTATTTCTCACGCAGAGGTTTTCTTCTTATATAACTGACAGGCAATATTAATTGCGCAAATATTGGCAGTGATGCGTTAAAAATACTAGTAAGAGCAATAGAGGGTTCTGGCCCATAATCAGTAAGGCTAGGCAAAGTTTACATACTCAAACAACAACACAATTGCCAATACTGATACTTGCTAGACTAATTCTTTTGCCCAATCACACATGCCACTCATAGTGACTGGAAAATGACAAAACACTACATCTCACATGTAACAACACAAATGGATTCATGAGCAAGCTCTAGTTTCCAAAAAAATTTACACATAAAGAATAACACAATTAGAGACAAGGAAAAAAGCTCAGAAAGGGGATAAGGTTGAGAAATTGTTTAACACATTTTCAAGTTTTTTATAAAAAAAACAACACAACCCCATAGAGGGCACTTGCCAAACACGATGACCTATGTTTCTTACAGCCCAGTGACAATTTTTTAAGATGCTTTCCAGAGATGTACAACAATCTAAACATTTGCATTATATGTGCATGTATTTTGTAGGTAAAAATATATAAGTGTAGTCAGGTTAATGAATTTGTTAGCATACAAAAGTGCATTTTATGCTTTACTGTTAGTTTACAGTAAACAAGGGTAGATATCTGGGCTCTGCAAATTCACCTTGTGGATTCATTTAGCTGAAGTTTGTAGATCTTCTTGATTTAAATAGTTTAATACACATATTGAAGGCAGACTGGAACATTCTTTCCCAATAACTTAATTAATATTCTTGTGAAGTCGAGAGATGTGAAACTTAAGAGGAAGGTTATTGTCCTAATTAACTTTAATTCCAATCATTCTTTGTAGTACACATGGCTATGGCGCCCTGTGCTTCTTTATTTGTTCCATAAAGTTGCACACCTTGAGATTCCTAAACCAGGAAAACAATACTCTTGAAAGCCAACTAGGAAAGTTATGTATCAGGTCTTAATGTGCGGACATTGACCAGTGCAATTTGGTAAGTAGGCCTGCAAGGTTTAATCACTATCATTGGGAATTTGCATTTTGAGACCAACACTACTACTTATCAATCCTGCTTTTGAAATACCCATAAAGGGTGAGCGCACTGCTACATCTGACCACCTGGGACAGAGGCTTAGGGCACTTGTCTGGTGAGAAGGAGGAGGAGCCTGAGAGGATCACTAAGCGCTGACTGGGAGTCTGCTGGAATCCGAGTTAAACTGGCTCCTGGTGAACAGTGAAAGCGTTGAGCACAAACATACTTTAGGTTAGGAGTCTCTGTGTTCCATCTAATATTACCCACCATCCCCTATAAATGTCAACTGTTTATGCTAGGAAGAAGATGCATGTGATCGTGACACAATCTTTCCCAAAGATTTATCAACAAAGTATAGAAAAATATTAAAAACTATCACATTACCTGAAGAATCTAGATTTTAAATGTCGCTCATCATCATCATTGCTACAAGGAAACAAAAGGAAATGGAAGTAATTACATAAAGTATTAAATTGGTTTTTTACGAAGAACGTACTGACACACTCTATTGAAGTTTAAGAACAAAGCATAGAGAGGCCAAGGGTGTAGCAGCTGAGAGGATTGGAGGGATTAGTCAAGAGCTATGGGAGGCTGGTATCTTACTGGGGCACAGAGCCCCTGAGGGCCAAAAGGAGGAGGAGTAGCACAGCTTTACTGCAAAAGTTCATAAAAGATGCCAACTAACATGCCTGAATAATAAATAAATGCAGAGTCGTGGGAAAGTGTCCGATCCTGCGTCACTAAGGGAGCATTGTGAGTTGTGTGAAGAAAAAGAAGTATCATACACAGAAGAGTGAGGAAACTGTTGTAAGACAATTGGAATGATATCACTCCGATTCAATATTAAGTTATTGTATGAAACGCTCAAAGTAATGCAATGCTTACTTAATAGATTTCTGACCAATTCTAGCTAAATGTTTTGCACCAGAAGTACTGTAAAGCGTACTGTATTGATGGGATGTACTGGATGAAATTATTTGCTAAATAAGTCAATTGAATTTGGAACAGTATTTATCATTGCTACAACCGATGTTTGGAGCATGAGGCATGTTCTGCAGTGTATACTGATATACGCTATCTCCTGCTGTAGTCTGAAAGCAGGCAGACATGCATTTTGCAATACCTGTTGCAGTGGTGTAGCTGTCTTGAGAAGTCTACCTTCTGACTAGCATGGAATCAGGACATTTTCAGGCCAATTTGCTGACAGCATGTCAAATAAGATTGGCTGTATCTAGGTTCTCAGATGTGCAGCTGGGAATATTTTCCAAACTGCATCAACAAAGCTGTAATTGTTTGTTGATACCCTGGACAGCATCCTTTAAATCCTACAAAATATTCTGACCGTAGGTACTGGCCTTAAAATGTTGCCATAAAATTCACGAAGCTCTGTAGAAAAACCCTTATGAGAGGAGATCACAATTCCAAAAAAAGTGAACTGTAAATACAATAAGTGTTTGGCAATTTTTACTGGCTTAATATGCTTGTATTGCATAATTTACACTGGAATAGAATCTCCATTTCCAGTGTATGGTAGAGTAGGATTTAAATCTCATAATGACTTAAGTAGAGTTACTGGCCTAATCCTTGAATTCCTTCTTTTTTGGAAAGGGAATGTGTTATCACAGCATAATATTCAAGAATAATATAAGTAAAAACACACAAAATAGACTATGTAAAATGTACTCTAAAAATATTACAAGTATTATAAAACAACAGATAATTCCATACACTCAAAGTAATATGAAAGATAAGTTTGAACACCCAAGTGCTCTACACATACTGAGTCCATTACAAAACAAAGAATCAGGTCATAGTTACATTAAAAAAAAGTCACATTTGTTTCTAAAAACAAATCTTCTAGTTGTATTACAATCTGATTGTGTTAGTTATATCTAACCCAGGCTCTCCACACAAATTTCTGGGTACAAGAATTAGAAGGTAATCAGTGTCTCTGGAGCATACATAATACAATGTAAGTTAACAATGCAGTCCTTCATCTTCAACCGCTTTGCCACTCTTATGTGTAACATTTTGTGAAAATGACAAGAAAAATATATTTTTACAAAGCTTACTTTGTTTTATATGAAAGCATTTAGTAGCCAGACCTGGGTTCCCACTAAACAACTGACACACCAGAGAAATATAAGTCACATTTGTGACTGCCCCAGATGATCTGAATGGCAATTATTCACTTTGTACCACATCACCATGGTGCAAAAGAGCACTCATGTGTCCAGAAACAAATCGCTACTTTGAGCAAGTGACAAAAGAATTCAAAGTCGGATCGAGAATCAGATCTTTCTGGTCCCTCAACGAAGACAGAGGAAATGAAAGCTATTGGGGATATCGGGAGGAAGCGAAACAAGGACCAATAGAAAAAGTTAAAAATCAAATGCGAGGGTTCTAAGTTATGGCACTATTTCGAAAGTATGTTATTTTAAATCATGTTTTAGAAAAGGCTTTGAAACATATTCTTGTGAGCTGATAGAAAAATATTTTCAGCCAGACAGAGTATTCAGAAATCTCGTAATTGACAACAAAAAGACTAATGGGTTAAACACAACAAACCAAGAAAATATGAATACAAACATCAAATATATTGTGCATAAACACGCATTATGTAGCACAATAGAATATGAGACTTGTAGAAAAAAAATTATATAACTGAAAGACATTCTTTGAATCAGTACAGTTATATGGGTTTGAAAAGCCCAAAATCAAATCTAGGAAAGCACATTTCTCTGTTAGAATACAGACGTACAGCTTAATGGTGACGCTGCCATCATTAACTGACCTTTCCAACTCCTTCCCATTGTTGTAGGGATTCTTCACGTATACATAACTATGCACAGGAAAACAGGACCTCAGTGAATAGGGGTGTACCATCCTACCACATTAGAACCCAAAATCCCAAACCGACTAGCTATAGTTTCTCATTCGTTCTCAGACTACAACGAAGCTACAAATGATTAGACAACCCAGAACACGTCACTCTCTCTTGGGAATTGCGGGAGCCAGACGACTCTTTCATCTCACTCACTCATACTTGTCCACAATGCGAGTAATCAGAGACGCTGTATTGTTTAAAATGTTTATTTTAACTAACGCGCTCCATGGTACAGTACACGTGCCATTACTAGCAGCAAACTGCATAAACACAATATAGTCAGCATTGTCACAATTCCATAGAATACAAACGGCGATATCATTTTATAAAGACCTTGGAAAAAGACAAAAAGACCTAACCACCCTCCCCGTTGTAAGAGATAGTTTATTATAAAAAAAGAAGACCTCTGGGCTTTGTCAGCAGACCCCATACCTCAAAGCCTAGATGAAATGTTCACATCTCAGGACAAGCACAGCTCTTCTCTCTGGAAAGGTGTCTCTCCAAGTGTCAAAACATGTTTAGCTTGCAATATTAAAGCACGCGATTTACAGTAGTGCAGCTGTGGGTAGTATGTTATGTCTAGGTGCGAGGGACTGACCAGAACAGAATAACAAGGGGCATTGTTGATCGACCTTGTACCTCATGTGCAGACTAAACCTCAGAGCACAGCAGAGAACGCGAAAAGCAGACAGTTCTCATGTGAAAGGGGCACTCTCAAAGAGAACTTCCAACCAATACAAACACCCCTCAGACCTCATAAATAGAATACTTACCAGCTAAAAATGTCATCCACATCGATCTCAATGATGTCCCTGCAGGAGGAAAACAGCACAAAATTACAATTAGGCACAACAATAAATTAGTAAAAGAGTTTTGGTTGGTTTACATAAAAGAAAGCACTATTTAAAAAGTCTGATCTCCACACATCAACTAACAGTGAAACATGTTCTTGAAAAGTATTTATTTTAGTGTCTAATGTGAGCTACATTGATCAAAAATAGCCGATGGTTCATACATATAAAACAGCTACACCCTTTAAAAGTGTACCACCAAAATACAATCACCTTGGCCACCATCATACAATGTGTCATAAAACAACCGAGTAGCCATAACATTCCGTGGATCACCAAAAGACATCAGGAAATCTAGCCTTAAGCGGTGACATCAATTTGTCTCAATTAGAAGAAGCAATGTCAGATACAAGTCAGTCATGTATTTGCTGGAAAATAAGATTCCCCATCGTTACTGTCTGTCCTTAAATCACATGCTTTGTTCTAAAATAGTCACAGACGCACGACTGTGAACCCTCTCTACATACATGAACATAGTGGTGTGAATAGATTTTTAGGGCTATAACCTATGCACCTCATTGTGCTTCAGCTGCTTCCAGTCAATGAAGTTGCTAGGTTCAAGCTTCACCGCCAGAGGCCATCTTCAGTTTCCCCATTTAAGTGTGTTAAACATTACCAAAATGGTTGCTTACGCTTCTTCGGGTAGGAGTGCATGTCTGACATAGCACAGCTTATCCCGTTCTTTCACCTCAGGTCCTTTCATGAGTACATACTTGCCGTAATGTATTTGAGAAATCTGTGCATCATTCTCTATGTCGCTGCTCTGCACGTGCATGCATCGAGGGACTTCTGCACAGGCTCTCAGCCCCTCCTGATGTGAATTCACCCTTACCCTACCCCTGACACTTCTTTGTGCCTAGAACGACACACACAGTTTGACACGTGTTGTTATGTAACTTGCCCTGCCTTCTTTAGAGACAGACTGCCCTTTGTTAAATTGTCTAAATATAATGGCTACCTTGCATCCAGGTAATACAAGAGTGTCCTTTTGGCATCCAAAGTGTGTACAGCTCGTTTTGCCTTACTTTTGGAATTTTGGAATAGCGCTATTAGAGACAATGGTTCCTTTGGGCTAGTTCGAGTCTGAGCAGGACTCGATCCATGAAGAAGGGAGAGTATGGCTTCTAACTGGACAAAGCTTGAAGTTCACTATAGCACTTGTTCACTAAAGCACAGCTATTTGTGTTGTAACACAAGTCAATATTAATGAAGTCTGAGTGGACTCGTCAGGATTTGAAGCTGTGATCTTACAGACATTCATGCAATAGTACACTGAGACACCACGGAATTATGGTAAGAGAACCATTAGTATGTGGTGCAAAGGAGAACGTTGATAAATAAAATGCTCCAGAGGTTTGACAGACTCCTATTGCAGGTAAATAATAGGGTGGACTGGGAAACTTCACTTCAAAGACGGGGCTGGATGCGAGCATATGTGCAATTGGAGGTAAGATCAATGTTCTATATTCACGCGATCCTACAGTAGATGAGCTGGAGATTTTAATTTTAGCAACAAGGATAGCTACGTGTGCTGACTAGCAATGTATTATGAAACTAACATTAATGCAGGGGCTGACCCATGCATTCTCATACGGTCTAAGCCTCGCGTTACCTCAAGCATGTATGTATGTATGTATGCATGCATGTATATATTCATGTGGCATTTCTACAGCACAAACCTAGCCGAATAAGTAGTGGAGCCCGGTATAACGTCAAAGACAATTAAAGTCAAAAAATGATGGGAGAGGAAGCTGGATTCTTGGAGCAGAAGTGTACGGTTACAGGGCAGTGATGTAGTATTCTTGATGTGGTATGATTAAAAAAAATAGATTCTACTTTTCACCCACACACCGTTCCTACATTTGATGGTTAGGTTATATCCAGACGCCTGGAGACTTCATAGGCAAAAATGGCAGATATATATGTGGATTGATGACAACTTCAAGCTATATAGCAGTTCAAGTTGGGTTTCAGTTGCTGCCTAATGACCGGTTAAGTATTCAGAGATTGAATAACTGCTACCTGCAAAATTATGTATTTGAGTAAATATTGGGAACAGATCATAACAATATTAAGGATCACACAATTATCTCGGAATGTCTTCAAAGTGTTTAAGTGATGAGCCAGAGGAAATGCTAGAGGTTTATGAAGCCAGGGAAAATATTTTTAAGTAAGGGGTCCCGAGTTTGACTGTTATATTACAGGGTTCAAAGTGGAACATGCTGACGTAAGAGTCGGCAGGCTGTACAATATTCAGTGTTGGTGTATTCCCTAACTAAGAGGCGCATTAGGATCTCGGGTGGATCGCCACCGCCCGCATGGCGGTGGCGATCCACCCGAGATCCACCCGAGATCCACCCGAGATCGCGGCGGACAGAAAGACTGTCCTCCGCTTTTCCGCCCGGTCAACAAGTCGACCGGGCGGAAAAGACTTAAATATGGTGGCGGTGTCTTTGAGACACCGCCAGCCATATTACTATGGGCACGGAAACATGCCTTTCCGTGGCGGCATTGCCGCCACGGAAAGGCATACGGGAATTGCTTGCGGGGGCCCGTTGCGGGCCCCCAGGGACTCTGGGGGATGCACATGGGGGGTACCTATGGTACCCCCCTGCATTTCAATAGACAACGTGGCAGGCACCGTGCGGTGCCTGTCTCGTTGTGCATTGGAATGTGCAACATGCATTTTTAGCATTGCGGCGGGCGGTGCTTTCAGCACCGCCCGCCGCAATGTTAAATATGCGGGATGCGCCCGCCACTGTGGCGGGCGCATCCTAATTGCCTCCACGGGACCCCCGCCCTTATGGCGGGCGGTCCCTCTTCACGTCGGGATGGCGGGCGGGCGGACCTAATGATGCCCCTAGTGTACAATTCACCATGTCTTTGTGCTGTTGGGATCTGTCTCAGTGTCATTCTGTTCCCAGTGTTGTCGTCTTCTCTGTCCCCAGAACGGTGAAGTGACTTTTGCTTGTTTAGGCATTTGTTTGATAGCAAGCAAATATGGCCTGGCAGGGGCCTAAAAAGACCTTCTGGCGGTCGGTTGCCAGACTGTTAGCTGATCCTTTTCAGTTACAAACCTGGAGAATGCCAGTAGGCATCCAGGTTAGAGAGTGGCACTTGTCTTTTGGGCAGATGGTAGCCGATTATCCGCGCTCCTTCGGTGCGACCCATTTGATAACTCCTATGCTCAAGGACTGTGCATGGATTACTTGGAAATGAGGTAGATGCGCCATTTTTACTTAGTATAGAAGCAAACAGTTATTTCTTATTGTACATAATGATTCCATTCATTAGAGAATACATACATGTTATCATGCTTTAAAACCTGCCAGCAAGTGTTTTGCCTTCAGCTTCAAAAGGGCAAGTCTGAATAATAATTTTGGAACAGATTTGAATAAACCTTTTCTTACACATATACATTTGGCTCAAGGATAATAACATTCTGTAAAAACTAAAAAGTAAAAGAGAAAAGAAAAGAAAAAAAAGCATTCATATGACAAATCTTTTCAAAGTAAACTATAAACAATAAGAAGCCCTACCATGGTGGATTATATATTTGCCCCAGTCTACCCGCACTCTGGAAACACAGTGTTATATTATAGATCTTTGGAATTAGTGGCAAACCCCATAACTGTCAGGCATAAATAGTTGTTCTACATCTCAGCTAGCACAGCTCTCTCGTCTTGGGACCTTTGCTCTGCTAGAATGCCTTCTCTCTGTCTTCAAAATGGCACGTCTCCGTGTATATGTTACTAGGTGACTTCTTGAAATCAGCAGATGTGAATATATGTTATGTCTAAATGCCAAGCTATGTTTGATAACCGATCACAGGAAGACCGGGCACAGATTTGTTTGACCTTGTACAAGATATTCAGACACAGTCTGAACCAATAACAAAAACAGGTGCAAATTTTTCTAAAATAATGTTGTGGCACAAAAATAAATGTGCTAAGCGTAATGTGTACAAGGCAAAGCAGCCTAAACGTGCAAACTATAATACCAGCAAACTAAGTGGGCCCTAAAGGAAACACACAACAGTCCCTCTCTTTACCGGTACTGCCAGAAATTGGCCACTTTGGATTGAATGATTGGTCGTGCTGATCCAGCCCTACTCCTTCTAAATCACATACCAGCCAGGCACAAACAAGCCAACGGACTATCTCACCATCCGGTGGCAGCCCCAGATGGTGACAGCTCATCGGAACCAGATGAAGGGGCCGAGGAATCCATAAAAATGGTAATGCACGAACCGTGTTCCAAAAGCGTTCTCCCTGGATGAGATCCGAGACAGGGTCAAGTAAGCGCTCCACAGCCGGAGGTGGAAGACCTTTCTAGAGGGCGCAAGGACTCTCACAACTGAAGAGCAAGCAGCCAGGAATCAACTCTGGTGAGTGTGCGACAAACTCAGTACAAGCGGCACTGGTCTCTTGCTGTGAGGGTACCAGATAGTGATGCCAAAGCAGCTGTGGGCCCAAGTAGTGCAACATCTCGCACCAGGGACATCAAGTGATTGCAAAAACAAAAGCCCACATAAGAAGACAAAGAGTGATACCCAGTGATGGACAAGCAGGTTGAAAAGCATGTCCACAGCTGCCATTCTTGCACCATCATCAGCGGAGAACCACCAAATGCTCCTGTAATCACAGAGGAGGCCTGCAGTACACCATGGTCACAGATCAGCATGGATTTTGGCAGCTTCCCCAATGGCAGACTAACCACTGTGATCATAGACACTCATTCGAAATTTCCTGTGGTGGAGCTCGTCTGGTCAACTGCGTTTGAGAACGTCAAGCCAATGCTCGAGAGAGTATTTGCACTGCTGAGCCTCCCCGATGAAGTGAAAACTGACAACGGACCCCCCATTCAGGGACAAGACTTCCAGACCTACCTCCAAAGCCTACACATTCAACACAAAGATAATGCCACAGTGGCCCTAGGCAAACGGAGAAGCTGAGTATTTCATTCGCAACCTGAACAGAGCCCTCAGGATCGGGGTGGAGCAGAGTGAAGATGACAGTTTTTTGACAGCCTATCGACAGACACCTCACAGCACCAGTGGGTGTTCTCCCAGCGTCCTACTACAGAGAAAGAACACCCAAGATGTCATCCCAACTGGGCCAGAATGCAGCCCAGCAGAGATAGAAATTGAGGAAAAGTGACAGGCCACCAACAATAGGGTCAGCAAAGAATGGAGAGAGATGGCCCCCGACCTCACGGTCGGTGATCAGGTGGCCCTGAAAGATCATCCGCGATGGAAATTTCGGACCCACTTAAAAAAAGAAGTGTGGGAATCACTGCCATAACAGAGACAATGGTGACTGCCCAGTGGGGACAGACCAGTGTCACACAATATATCATGGTTTAAACGCGTCATGCACCAGCCAGATGACCACTGCAACCAGTCCCACAAAGCGGAAGAGCACAACATGCCATATATGGAGGCCTCTAGTCCTGTCCAAACACACCATGGTCCAGTACGGAACAGTCAGTGGTGATGATACACCTCTGGGCAGAAGCCCACCGTCAGGCCAAACAGACCAGATCAGCTGGACCACTGAGAACCCAGGAGAGAGTGGACACAACCTGAAGTATGGACTCCGACCCAGCCCGGCACCGAGCCAGAGACTGAAAGACTATGTACGTGATATTTAATGTGTACCCGCTTCACATTTTATGTTGTACGCTAGTAAAAGTGTGGAGGGTTGTAGAGTGCCACCCAGACTCTACCATATAATGTTGCACACATACAACCGGAGGGCCAGGTGCAACCCGAATGTACAAATAAAGGCGGAGTAAACACTTGTGGTTCACTCAGCAACTACACCAGTAAACTGTCTGTGTCCAATCATTCCACCACACCATGGGCCCACAACACGAGGGGACAGTGACCTCCACAGTAGCCGCACACTGGGTACTGAATACAGGGAGAGTTTGTTTGCTACATTTTAAATTAATTCTATACAAGACGACCACTGTCCATGCCTCTTCATGTTGGTTCCAGTGTTCTCTATCCCACGTATGAAACAGCTCTATGTAAACACACTGTCTTCACTGGGTAGGGGGCATGCAAGATGTCTGTTTCAACCCTAAAGATGGACGATATATGTTCTATCAATTTATTCACCCCAGTTCACCTGCTCTATGGTGATATACATACCACATTCTTTTGCAATAAATTGGGTTAAACTGAAATTTTTATCGTGGTTGTCAAGCATGTCAACACCCTAAATTCCTATTAAATTAATCTAGTGAGCTCTTCATATTCAGGTGAATCTGTACTCTTCCACGGTAGAGCTGATGGTATGGCCTTCATATAAACAGAACAAAAGACCTGGGTGCAATGCTCCATGGGTTAAACAGTGTGTTTAAACCTATAGCGATCTAGTATTAGCGCATACATTATGTTTTAGCATTACAATGATTATGTTTTGCAATTTAAATATGGGCACCATGTGTTCAATGTACCCCTATCTCTCATTCAAAGGCAATGTGTTTATGTGTTGGTGTAAGTTTTACACCCCAAAATGTGAGCCTCCAAACTATTGCTCATTTAATGATGCAAAAGAGGTTAAACTGAAGCTCCATGATCATATACATAGTGTTGCATTTAGCTTCATTATTATTTAGTTTAAAGAAGCCGCAGTTATGCACCATTAAAATATGGCTACTTGGAGCCCTAACCAAATACATACAATACTCCTTGTGTCTTTCACGGGGTTATAATAAGTTATTTCATTCTTCCTACATATATCAGAGTTGTGTAACAAACTAAAATAAGTGTGATATCTGTATATTAAGATGGTAAACTATTTTTTACTAACGTTTTGTGAAAATGCCTCTGAATGGTGTATCGAAATTGACGAATACCAGTCCTATAGTGCAAAGCATTCCACAGAATATTTCACAGTCTCTGATCTCTGTACAAATACCCCATGTATAGGTTCTATGAATGGTGTGATACATTAGCCGAGGTAGAGATACTCATTGGCCCCCAATTATGCAATCAATGAAAAAGCAGTGAGACATTCTAAAGAAAGATTTGTATCTCAGAATCCACATTTAGTCCATTATCTACAGTATTTTTACAACTGATTAAAAAAAGATTCTGTTCTCCTCAGAGAGTATTTCCTATTGCCTTGTCTTTGTGTGCAGGTGTGCGGGCAATCCCACAGAATTAAATTTGATCGTAGCATTTTATTTGGGGCATCTGATCAATAGGTACGGAGATCAGACACCTGGTGTCTCCATACATAAAACTCTAAGATGTTTTTGCCACCTGTTCTTTAACATTCTCTTTTTCGACCCAGCATACATCTTCTGACAGATGTGTGTGATTATGTATACACAGAACATTATTCTACAATGTATACAGCTAACCATTTAAAATTGTTTCTTATTCATGCTGTCCGAAAAAGTGACTTGTCTCCCATTACTGCATTGATAAGGACCCAAGTGATTCGGTGGTAGCCACGACTCCTTCCCCTCTGTCATGTCCCCATAACTCATGTTGGCACTCCGGTTCAACATCTACTTCCGAGTTTTATTTTTCTTATTGGTCAGTTGCGGATTACACGCTATGCATGCTCAAATATTGATGTCCATTCGTAACAGATGCCAGTGTTTGCTCCGAATTTTATATATTAGGTGGGTTTCTGATTGAACGTTGTTACAAATCACATGTTCCGATCTTGTTGGCCTATTTGAACGTGTGCCCCATTTAGAGCACTGAAAAACCTTTTAGTCATAGGACATTCATATCTGCTTGCTCCCATAATTGTAAGGGAGAACAGCCATTTTCATTTGTTCCTGGTAGTGCACTTTGTCACACTTCCTGCTTTCTATCGCATATGGTTATACTTAAATTTCAGCTGCTATAGTTAGCGTAACTGCCAGTGAACTGATAGATGGCAGAAGACCCGAGAACTCTTCAGTGAAATGTACTTTTGTCTGCAGGCGAAGTGACATGGACATACATGCCTCTCAAACTGTCTATTCTTCCAGCTAGCAGTGCTCTGTGCAATCCCCCACTGGAACACACATTGTATTGACTTTGAATCATGCTCTTGATAGTGTTTAACTTTTACCAGCAGAGCATCATGTTTCCCACTGGTGGTGTGTGCAGTGGGTCTCCAAGACAACCGTATCTGACACTAGTTGAGGTCAGCGAATCAGCCGCTTCCAACCTACGACTGCTAGTAGTGACTGCAGACAATTAAGCAGTAGCGCTGGTAAATTAAAATCTCTGAATGAAGACCACAAGAACATAGAAATATGCAGAAAGAGCAAAAAGGATTTGCCCCAAAGAAAATATATGTTTTGAACAGAGATACAATCTAGTACACAAATGGTTAAAGCACATTAGCTATGGTCATATCTTATGCTGCTCTGAAAGCTAAATAAAATGTATTGCCACTAAAAACATGCAGGATGTTACAAGTAAATGAGCCCCAAAAATTGCAAAACAATTTCTTTGTTGCAGACTTTATTTTTAGACCACTCAAATTATAGGGAATTATATGAAAAAGAATAATACTCTTGAAGATAAATATTTCATTTGGGTTTGTTGAACACACCACTGCTGGGGAGGCAACTTACAAAACAAAAGTGGAGGTCCACGGAGGCATAGATTTCGGATTTTATGCTCACCAGAAGCCCCTCGGGTGAGTTACATGGTAAGCCATGTCTTGAATAGTTTCTCTAGTGCATACCTACCAGCCCGAGCCCCGCCATTCCAGATTATTCAAAGTGCACCACGTCCACATAAAAGGTTAGAGTAGATGTATTGCACATTTATTTTATCCACCATTTTATTCACGTTCACAAATTACCAAAATATTCTTTGAAACAATGGTGATGTTTCGAGCATTTCCCTCTAGTGCAATAAATTCACCTCCTTTAAATAAGCATATGTTTTTAGATGCAAAGAATGTGGAACTGGTGTTAAGAAAGTTTATGATGCAAAGTTAAGCCTTTGTAGATGTTTACCACAATCGGCAGTTCTCATTACCTTCCTATGAGAATACACACTAACTAGCCCTGCCACTTGTTGACACATAGGACTGTTACAAAACACATTGGTCGGGCGGATTTTCCACCAACTTAAGTGCTGTCTGTGCCTGGGAAAATCCACCAAACAGGATTCTGTGGATTTGAGTCTTATTTTACTGTCACATTTACCAATTTTCACACTTATGTTTGACTTATGAATGCAAAACTTGTTAAGGATCGGACCCTTAGACATCATTGAGACACATATAACCACATTAGTCACCACTTACTGGCTATCAGAATCGCTTGCTTTTCTTTTTCTTGAGAACTCCACCATGTAAGAATTGAATGTGCTAGAGCTGGTGGTAGGAGGCTTTGTTGCACAGCCCAGAAGGTTTTCCAGCAACAGGTTTTCTGCAAAAGAGCAGCGAAAACAAAACAACAAAGTTAAAACAAATCCAAGATCTTGTCAAGATGAACTCTCTAGGAACCGTTAGGAATCGGACCCTCTGTGGCAAAGTTTGTGCATGGGCAGTGGCAGTCAAACCATCCTCACTTATGACTGTCTTGGGAACAGTGCTTAGTGCCTGGAATTCACTAACAAAGACCCCTGCAACTCTTTGCTTATTTTAATCCATGTTTGTGTATTTTGTATTTAAGTGTAAAATATGTTTCCAAATAGGATTATAAATGTCTGCACTTTTCTCTCAGTTTAAAGTATAAAAGGTGCTACCTTTACATGTTCGTTTTTACGTCACTCCCTGTGAAAAAGTGCACACTTTCTGTAGCAGTTAGACCTTCCAGTTGTCATTAAAGTCTGCTATAAGTGTTGAAAATGAGCTTAAAAAATATGCAAGTGCCCAAATGAGTATAAATGTAGAAAAACTAATGTGCATAAACAAAGCTGGGTAAGCTGTTTAAACACAACACTTTTCAAAGAAACAAACATTGAAAAAGCATCTATAAAACAACATAAGGCTTAAACACCAGCTGTATAAAGCTGTTTTGTGTTTACGAAAGGTTTGATTTGCAGAATCAGGACATTTGCGACCGCAAAAAGACTTTTTGGCATGTAAGAAACCTGCGATTAGGTAACTTTACCGAATCGCTATTTGGGTTTACAACCAGTATTTTGCGACCAGTGCTTCGTACATCTGGCCTCGAATCCACTTAAGACACATCAACACTCTTTCACAATGCTCAGAAAGTAAAATGATACACATTTTTGCGTCCTGTGCACTGTAAAGGTTCTTATCATCTAGGACTACATGCATTTTGTCCTCTGTACATTGCACTTTAAAAGAAATATAAAAGCAACCTTGCTATTTTAATGTTTTTCCCCAGAATTTAACATGAATGTGGAACCAAGCACAGTTTATTGGCACAACGCAAATGAATATGCAGCAAAAACGGGCTGCAACAAGCTAGGACAAAGGCCAACACAGTTTAAAGGGCAGTTTAAGGTGTCTGGTGTTGTTATTCCTGAACTTAAACAGGTGGAGAACCCATTGGGTGTTTAAAAAATGCATACCCAACCGTGTCTTGCGTTTGCACTCAAGCACTTCAGGAATTCAAAACAAAGTCAGCTCCTCCTCCCTCTGCAGACCACTAACTACATGCAAGCAAAAGTTGCATGAAACTTTGCTCCAAACCCCGATCACAAAACATTTGACTGGTGTCATTTCATATCCTTGGTAGTACATTAAAGGCAGTGCTTGTTGCAAACACTTTTATTACTGTAATATGAAAGCAAAAATTTGGCTGTAGTAATGTGTGGCAAGTATGTTTGTCCCTATCCGCTGTGTGGCATTTTGTTGTGTTGATGTGCTTTATTGTTTTTGTGCCGCTGTGTGTTTGTGCTGCAATACTGCAATGTTATGTTGTCTTGTAATGTGGTTGCTATGGTGTGCTCTTGTTAGACCTGTCATCCTTAGGGTGGTCTTCTCCCCCAAACATTTTGCCTTCCTCCTCCTCTTTTTGCCAATTCTTTTTGTTAGCCTTAGGACTCTGAGCTCTCTACCACTGCTGACCAGCGCTAAAGTGCATGTGCTTCTCCCCTAAACTTGGTAACATTGATGTATACACAATTGGCATATTTAGTTTATTTGTAACTTCTCTGTAAAGTGGTATACCATATACCCATGGCTTGTAACCTAAATGCTACTAGTGGGCCTGCAGCACTGATTGTGTCACCCCCACAAGTAGCCTTTTACACCTGTCTAAGGCCTGCCATTGCAGGGCCTGTGTGTGCAGCTTACTGTCACTTTGACTTGCCATTTAAAACTACTTGCTATGCCTTAAACTCCCCTTTTATTAGACCTACGTCACCCCTACGGTAGGCCCTAGGAATGCCATAGGTGCAGGGTGCTCTGTAAGTAAAAAGTAGGACATGTATTGGTACATTTTGCATGTCCTAGTAGTGACAAACACCCAAATTCGTTTTTCACTACTGTGAGGCCTACTCATATGTTAGCATTGGGAATTCCTCAATACACTTTAAAGCTGTAATTCCTGCTCAGAAAGGAGTAGCAGCATAATGTTGTATATCTTTGAAATGGTAATGATAGATCCTCTTAAATGGTAAAGTTGGATTTAGAACGTGGGGTTTCTCTGCTCTTACTGCTCCGTGTGCCTGCAGCCTGTCTCCAATACACGTCTGAGGTGGGTGACAGCTACACTTTGTGCACTCCCTCTAGACAGCCACAAACCCATGAAAGATAGATGTGACAGAGAACACATTTGCATTCATTTGCGTTCTGATACCTCTTCCTGGGCAGTAAGAGAGGGAGGAGCTAACATACCTCACTAGGCAGTGTGCTGCTTCCCACATAAAGGGCTGATTACTGCTTACTGATAGTCTGGAGCCATGGTTCAGAAGAAAGGGCCAATGTGCACTTAAAAGACACTTTAAGTCACCCCCACTTCAACGGTACAAATGGGTATAAGTAAAAGGGCTCTGACCCTACCAGGACAGTACACTACTGGAGTTGTGAAGAACTCTGCCAGGAGTAAAGACTGCTGTGCCACAAGGATCGTCACTCTGCTTGACTGTTGCTATGAAAGACCTGCTTTTCTGCTTTTCTGCGCTGTGCTGCCCTGCTGCCTGCTGCTCTCTGCCCTGCTAAGGAAAAGGACTGGACCCATCTCACTTGAACTCAGAGTGCCTCCAAGAGCTTGCTGGCTTGCCTCCTGTTCTGAAGTTTCAGGGCCATCAAATACCTCTTTCAAACCTGCAACATCACCTGGACTCTGCCATCTGTGAGTCCTGCCCTGCTAAGTAGTGCTAATCCAGTCCTGGGACCTTGAAAGGTGATTTCTGCTGTGCTGAGCTATCAAAACCGAAGCATCGCCGACTTTGCACCGATCGGCACCGATGCATCGTTCTTCGATTGTGCTAGACGACATTGCTTTGAAGGACTGCGCGGTTTGAAGACAACGCATCACCTGCATTGTAATGGGGTTAATCGACAAAGCCTTCATCGACTGCGCAGATCAGAACCAATGCCTCACCTGCCTTCAAGATATCGACAACAACACTGTACTTCCTCTGCTCCTTGCTCAAATCTTTGACATCAACAATTCCCTCCATCCAAGCTATTTTTCAGCAGGACGTCCATGAGTCTGTAGCCAGCCTGCCCTCCCTCACGGTCGGCCTGAACTTGGGATTTACCCCAGTCTATCACAACCACATGTCCCTGGTTGGTACGTAATGAATCTAAGCACTAATAATTTAATGTAATCTTTAAAAATTCATAACTCTGGTTCTACTTATTGGATTTTTGTCGCTTTGGTCTTGATTTACTCAAACCATTCAAATTTATCATTTATTTTTAACTCTGTGTGGAGTATTTTTGTAGTGTTGTCATTGTTATTGTGGGTGTGTTGCACAAATACTTTAAACATTGCCTCTTTAGATAAGCCTTACTGCTCTGTGCCAAGCTGCCAGAGGGTGAGCACGGGTATCTTTTAATGTGTATCTAGCTTACCCTGACTATAATGGTGGTTTTTGCTTGTACAGGGTGCACACTCTAAAAACCAGTTCAGTTTTGACTATTTTGTAGTGTTGTGCCCAGTTACGTTTTATTTGTATTTTATGTTGCTGATTGTATGTTATAGTGTTGAGTTAGATTATTTACTTTCATATGACAACAAATGTTAATACATTTCCAGTCGAAAGCTGCACATGCCTTTACAGTTTTTGGTAAAAAGCAATAATTGACCAATTTCCAATACGGTAATATAGCACTGCTCCAGCTCTTCAACTATTTAATACACAAATCAGCCCAAAACTGTGGCAGAGACCACATATTAAATTAGCACTTTTAGTGCTTACTTAATCTATTATGGCTCAATGATGCTGCAAAGACATAGACTCTTCAGGTTCTGATCAATTACTGATCATCCAGTCAGATTACAGCCGCCTCTAGTATACCTACTGGTATCAAGAATCACCATAGCATTGGCGAGGCCAAGACCATATAAGCAGTTTCACCGAGGCTAGTTGTGTGTAGCCTGAAGAATGCCTGGACTCAAGAGCCAAAAGCATTATTTCCAGATGAAAGAACCAAAATTGATCCATGCTTAAACCACTCATTTATTAATGTTTTCACTCATTTATTAAATGCTTTATCCCTCCAACAACCAGTGCTGGACACAATCGCTGCCTTCCCTTGAATACAGGAGGAATGGAACAAGTTCATCAAAATTAATGATTACTATAGGCAAAACACAATGATGTCACTTCATCAAAGTAAGACACGTCACAAACCTCTCACACATTTCAATTTCATATGAATGGGTCACTTTTTCAGGGCAAGAGGATGTACAGACCATATGTAAGCACATAACTAAATAAATAGAATACAGTATACGTGTTCATGTAAAAAAACAACAACAAAAAAAAGACCACACTTTTGCATCTATCTTAGTCGTCTGTTATTGAGAAGCAAAAGTGAATGGGATGATACAAGAACCTGAATTAAAAAATATAATGTATGCATTTATAAACATTTAATCATGCATGCCGTGCAATAACATAAAATGTAAGTGACACAAACCCTCCTTTAAGAAGCTGTGCGCTCTTCTTATAATATTCATTATATATAAAAAAAAAACTCATCAATCCATTATCGCACACAAAAAACAAAGCGGAAGTAAGCTTGATTGGAATATGCAACAATTGCCATTACCAATGAGTAAATCAAATGTTCTAAGGATGTTTGTTTAAAGTGATAATGTTTTGGTGTTAACTAGCTGAGAAGGTTTTCAACTTCCGGCACACTGTGTCAGTGGCGTAGCAAGGGGAGTGGAAGAGGGGGCAGTCCGCCCCGGGCGGCACGTGTTTTGGGGGCGGCAGCCTCATCCTGCTCCTACCTGCCATCTCAGGCGGCAAACTCCCCCCACCTCTACATATCAGCCATCACGGGGCGGCAATCACCACCGAATCTCGTCAGCAACCCCCCCCCTCGCTCTTCAATGGGGCCGCCGTGGGGCAGCAAAAGCATGGACCGCAACGGGCTGCCATAAGGCTAGCTGCACAGCTACGCAACTGCACTGTGTCCACAACACCCATTAACCGTGCTGGTCAATCAATTTAACATTTTATATGTTATTTTTGCAAGAAGTCGGTGACTGCTAGTAGTGCATGGAACTAGAAGATGCAAGTGGTTTCTGTTGTGTCTTCGTCAGCTTTCCCTTCCTGTCGCCATCCACTCCTCTTCAAGGTGTAATGCAGAAAGACATTTCCACCTTTTCCCTCAACAGATCAAGCCAAGATTAACAAACCCCTAATACGAATTACTGCTGGAGTCCACACCCAATGGGCCACAATAAGGTGGAAGCTACAACTGTGTCCTTATTGCACCTACTAATTTCTCTTCCTCCTATTTGCATTAGAAAGGGCCAGTTCTAGGACATTTTGCTGTTGTCAGTCCCGCACCTCTAAAAAAGCCCGGTTGACTCCTGAAAATTGATTAAATGTAGTGTACTGATAAGCAAAGCAACCCGTTGTGAATTGGTAACAATATAAGCATTTACTAAGGCTGGACTGGAAAATCAATGCAGCCATGCAAACAACACCCACAAAAGACAAAAGAAAAAAGAAAAAAGAAAAAGTCAAGCCTTAAATTCTACAGGCAGCTTCAAAAGGAAATTGAAAAACTAGTTCAATAATTGTGGGGTCTATCACTGTGGCCAGAATCAAATTCACTGGGAAATCACAACTGTGCCCATCAGTGGCAGGTTCACCAAATTATTACTTGTCCAGCCGCCCCTTCATGCAAGCATCTCCATCAAGGCCAGATGCCAAGTTTTGAAAAGGTCCCATGATCATGCAAGTGCTAAAGAAATAACAGCACATACACTAGATATTGTCACACGAAATAACGTGTAACGAACACTTAAAATTGACACCACTGCAAAACAAATTCAAAGGTAAATTTGGTTGATACATTAAGAGGCAATCATTTTTCAAACAGTAAAACAACTGTTCAAAGTTTAAGTGAAAAATATTGTAATTACAGTGCGCTGAAATGAGTGAAAAATGGCTTGTAATTACAGCCTCACATGTGTCTCATGCTCACCAAGCAGATTTTAACCATGCTAATCACCTTTTTTGACAACTACAAATGGTCTTTTAGAAATCAGCCACATGGCAATATTACAAGCTGGAGATAAAAAGACTTCCTTGTATCCTCTGGAGCTTTCCCTGTCACTCCTCCTTGGCTTATATAGGTGAACATTGCCAGCCAGGGCATCAGGTTCTGTTAAACAGTGTGAATGGTCCTGGGTAGATTTATGGCCAGGAACCAGCCACCATGAGCCCAAACACGTTTGCACCACTGCACTTGCCTACAATTACATTTTGTGCTGCTACATGAACATTCATTTCATGAATTGATGGGGCAAGGACCACCTTTCAAAGCCTTCTTCAATTCCTAAAGCATACTGTAAGGCTTTCCTAAGTCTAATATGCCCAGTTGGCCCCTTGTTACCAAATGCAGCCTAGGTTATAGATGCTATCCTCGCTGCTATGCATGCTGTCACTTGAGCGTATTCTTTTAAGAAAAACCTTAACACATGCAAATGATGCACTCTACTTATTGTCAAATCTAGTTGATTCAAGGGCATATTTTGCAGATAAATACAAAATATAGCCAACTTGCTATTTACAATTTAAATAATAGAAACGCTGAAGCTTTTCATAACTCACAATCATGTCCGAAAAAGTCACATAGAGCAATGGTTGAAAGAATCTGTTAGATAGTGTTGTATTAAAATTGTGGGGGATCTTGAATCAAAGAGCTCTCATTAATGCCAAGGATGCCTTATGTAAAATATAAGAGGAGATCGATAGATTGGGTGAGGTCAATCTGTGTATGAGGAGTAAGATCACTCTTCTACCTGAGACTGGTCTTAGCTTATAAGGCTAACCTTGAAGCTCCCAGATCGAGAAGGTATTTTAATTAGTAATATTGCTTCTATTCTAGATCTAGGTCTATGGTTAATACAACAAAATGTTCAGAAAATATTGTACTCTACTGTTGGTAGCGAAATGGGGATTCATGGATGCCAATTTATATTGGTGATATGGCAGTAACAGTAGATTTCTAATTCACATGTTGCCGTTTCTCAAGCAAGGTGTTTTTATTTTGGAATGATATGTTTGTGAGGAGAATAATGGTCACTCGCGACAAGCTTCAATAATCAGCTGCTTTGCTATTCATTATGATATCAAATATAGAATAAGAGGTTCAGGTTATCCATATTTTCTAACCAGAACTTAAATAAGGGCCAAAAATGCATAATCCAATTATGGAAGTTGAAAGCTAAATCAAGTGTGGGTGCCGGTCTGTAAGATGTGGCAAGATGTTCTACCTTAGAAAAACGAAGATTAACTTTCTTTTATTATAATCATATATAAAGCTGTTTTGAAGAATCTTATGGACTCTTCTACACTAGTCTTTTATCTATATTATTATATTTACTCCTCCCCTTTTTCTTTACTAATTCTCGTTTTTTGTATGTATTTGCTTATTGAGATTTGGATACAGTGTACTGCTAAATAACAGCTGTTCCTGTATACCGTGTTCGATTGTAAAGGAAGGTTTGTAAACATGGACAACCAGAAAAGAACAGTTCCTCCTCAAGGCTAGGGTAGTTAAAGTTGCTACCGGCTTGCTGTTATTTGGTCACGAGAGGGAAATCTAAATTTCAGATCTTGTTGCCCTCACACACCTGGTAGGGTGTCATGCTTCATCATCGGGCGCTCCTCGTCGGACCGGCGCTGCAATGTCCGACGGGCCTGGTGGCATCTTTGGCGGAGATCTTCTGATCTGAGAACGCCGTATTGTGATGAATGTGAGTGGGAATATGGAAGTCAGTAATTACTGATTAGTGTGGGGACTAATAAGACTAAAATAGGCCCTGGCCCCTGAATAATTTTAATTGGTTTTATGTGGGGCTGGGACTAGATAAAACCAGGGAGGCTACTATAGAGATTCTAGGTATCAGGGTAGCCTTTAGTTGACAGAGGTCAACATGTTTCGTGTCTACTATGCTCTAAATCGAGCGACACTTCTTCAGGACCTTGGATAGAACTGTAAGTAAATAAACCTCGGATCTGATAACCGGGTAAGATGATCTATCACAACTAGAAGAGTGTCCCTGATTCAGGGTCTTTACATATCGCCTCCGCCTCAAAGTGGAGGGGTAGGAGGCTTCATAGGTGAAGGAGTAGCGACCGGACCTTTTGAACGGTCCCACAACAAAATACGTGGGTTAGCCTCACTCGACAACCGCTGAGCTGAACTGTTCTTTTCTGGTTGTCTATGTACTTATCAGGGAGCAATAGAACAGGACCTCGTAAAATAATTAGCTCTCTTGTCCCCCTCTTGACTATAGGTTTGTAAACATGGTCATGTGATTATAACTAATTCGCTGGTTATAATGCTGTACAATAACTCTTGTGCCAGAGCAATGTATTTCTTAGTCATGAGAAGGATCACTTTGTGGTGCACTGTCTTGCTATACAGTTCTTATTTGAACTCTTTGTTATGCAGCATGTCCTTTAATCTCTTTGATACACACTTCATTAAGGCGTCTAGGTGACTGAAAGCTAAGGTACTTTAACTTTTCTGTTTAAAATTAAACTTGAACCAAACGTGAATACAAATCTTCACAGACAATATTTTGTTCTTGACCAACATTGCTGCTAAACTCCCCTACACTCGGAACATTGCCACCAGTGAGGCAGGCAGAAATCATAACCTCTTTAATCCAAGAGCTTACTGGGGCATTACTGAGTTCCACTCCTTTGAACAATAATCTGAAATCAGACAGGAGAAAAGACGATTACAGAGCCGTGTTAGGGCACCAGATTCTTCAACAGTGAGTAATAGGGAGAATCAATTGCAGGAAAACTCCAAGGAAATTGTGTGTCATTTTTCAGCTTGTGAAACACTATCAGAGTACGAGGGAAGATATTTTAAGTATTTCATCAGAGCTGGCACTTGCTATGTTTAAACAAAAAAAGCATACCCCTTAAAACAGGCATCTACTTTTAACACTTTTAGCTCACAGTGGACAATCAATAAAAAGGCAAAGAACTGAAATCAAGAAAAAATAATCTATACTAGGATAATACTATGACATTCAAATTAAAGTGGGGATTTTATTGTATAAGAAGTAATATAATATTTGTACAATAACTATAAAATAAAAAAAATAACAAATCACAGTTCACAATGCTTATCACTTGTACTACCTGTTTAAAAATGCTGATAAAGTGGATTTAAGAATTTAGTGAATCTGCCAATAAATTGCCTGTCTTTTGTTGTTAAGCTGTACCTTACAGTTTCCTTAATAGTATTCCGATTTGCTGCAATAAATGAAAGCTTCAAATATTTTTTGCTCAGATCCAGAAGGGAAAGACATATACATATGATGGGGTCGATGCCTTCCTCCTAGAATGCAAAAAGTCTGCAAACTTTTCTTGTTAAGCAGTTAATGTTCCATGCCCCTTCAGATTGTGCAATCGGAACGTAAAAAAGTCAAAATTTTAAATACTTATTTTTACAGGCAGGGACCAGAGTGGTAGATGGGTATCTCCGAGTCTTATGAGAATATGAATTTATTATGTAATGTTCATGTTTATATTTTACTAAAGTGTTTAAATAGGCCAGTCTGTTAAATGCTAAGCTTTTCCAAATCAGAGTATTGCGCTGCTGATGGGGAAGGGGGGGGCGGTATTTGCTGAAATTGTTAAAGATGCTATATTGTTGTTGTTATTTTTGTGATTGCTTCTAAGATCAGTATGAAATTTGAACTTTGGTGGTTCTGAGTTTCTCTGCACATAGCCATTTTAATGACTCGTCTGTAGCCGAAATACAGTCACAAATGTAATTAAACTTAGCATGCGAGGATACTCAATCAGTGATGTGAATGTTGGTTTGAGTCGCTAGAAATGGTCAAGGCTACCATATTCGTGTTTAAAACTATTTGGAGCAAAAGTTCTGCGGACCTCTGTAGTGTTACAGCTACTTTCTGGAGGCCCGCAGGTGTTTAGAAAATTAAATAATATTAGCAGAATAATAAAAGATATATATATATATATATATATATATATATATATATTACCTACTGGCGGTCGCCAGTAGGTAGTTATAGTTAGGACCACGTTTCCATAGGAAATCCGCAACATTCTATTTTGAATAACTTTGGCACCGGTTGACGAATCCTCGCGAATTTTTCAAAATAGGTGGGGCGCTACGCTCCGCTCCTATCCTGAAAGTCTCGGGGGGATTCGTCAAGCGGGGGCTGAGATAAAAGGGGGGTCCCAAAACGCGTTTTTCCCATGCATTTTTCCATAGGACCTTTAGACACAGCTACAGCCCGAACGGCTGAACAGAATTACTTGAAATTTGGCAGAGAGGTAGTCCTCAGGTCAAGGAAGTGCCTTTTGTAGGTTTGGTGTAAATCTGTTCAGTAGATCCTGAGAAAATAGCATTTAAAAGCATATATATATGTGGGCGGAGCCTAACCACACATCTCATCCTGAGATCTGATTGGCTGTCAGCACTTCATCCAAGAAGTGTTGGCAGCCATCTTGGGACCAATATACATGATAGCACCTCATTAAAAAGCATTGCAGTTAATAGAAGGTTTTAAGACTTTAGTTACATTATAAATCATTTGTTGATGGTACCATACTCATTTTAGGAATTGTGGTATGTTCTAAGGTGATTTCACCATGTGAAAAAGCCTTCTGCTGGGATATCATGATTGAGAGAAAAATATTTTCTCATGCTTTTACCACAGAGGTTTGGAAGGTGATCTATAGGCTAAACTGAGAGCTTATTTTCTGTAAATTCACATTATCTTTCTCAGTCATGTGAGAATGAAGTCTGACATTCTCAGTAAAACATGTACATCCAACAAGGGCAGAGACTGTCAGTTGATTCCTTTGTGTTCTACTGCAGCTTCCCAGAGTGTTCCAAAGAACTACTAGAGCGCTAACAGTCCTACTTATGATAAACGTATGGCACACCTGAAGCCATCTTGCTTGGATTAAAGTGGTAACTCTTAAAACATTTAATTTAAAAAGGAACAAAATGAGGGGGTTCATTTTTCAATAAAAAGTATGATTAGTGCTGCAGAAAGAAAAATTAGGGCACATTTTGAGTGACTTCTCAAATCCTCTTCTATTTCATTAAAAAATTCTGACATGCAGACTGAAACATGCACTTTCAATACCAGCAGCAGTTTTCCCTGGTGAACAGTAGCTTTACTACAGTGATCTAATGAGCAAAAAGAGTGCTAACATTCTGAATTTATGGCAAATGTGTGACACATCTGAATGCCTTCTTGATGGAATCAAAGTAAAAAACTGAAAGTATTTCCTACTGAGGAGACTGCAGTAAATGAGGAAATTAGGAAACTTCATAACAAATAAGTCTCCCAAGATGGCCACCAGAGACAAAAGAGCCCAAATGTAGCCCAAATATCACCCAGATGTAGCCCAAGTATAGCCCAATGACAGAATGTCCCAGAATGTTCTTAAAAACAACTAGAGCGCTTACTGTCTTCATTATGACAAAAGTATGGCACACCTGAAGCCATCTTGATTGGAATAAACTGGTAACACTTAAAACATTTAATTTAAAAAGGAACACAATGAGGAGGTTCATTTTGCCATAGAAATTATGATTAATGCTGAAGAAAGAAAATGAGGGCACATTTTGAGTGACTTCTCAAATCCTCTTCTATTTCATTAAAAAATTCTGACATGCAGACTGAAACATGCACTTTTAATACCAGGAGCAGACTTCCATGGTGCAGTAGTTTTACTACAGTGATCTAATGAGCAACTAGAGTGCTAACATTCAGAATTTATGGCAAATGTGTGACATATCTGAATACCTTCATGATGGAATCAAAGTAAAAAACTGAAAGCATTTCCTACTGAGGAGACTGCAGTACATGAGGAAATTAGGAAACTTCATAACAAATAAATCTCCCAAGATGGCCACCGGAGACAAAAGAGCCCAAATGTAGCCCAAAATCACCCAGATGTAGCCCAAATATAGCCCAATGACAGAAGTGTGCAAAACACTTATTATTTTGTGTTTTTGCAGTGTTATATAGTGCAGACTTGTCAGGTATTGGAGTGCTTTACATGAGCATTGGTTACATCACACAAGAACACATTCATTTTGGTTGTAGACATGGGGAGACTAAGTGATTTGACCAGAATCACAGAATGTCGAGCTGAAGCAGAAACTTCAACCTGGTTCCCCAGTTGCAAAGTCTGCAGTTCTGGAAGTAACACCACATCATCTCCCCTAAGTGCAACATTTAATCAAGTGGTCAACTGGATAAAAAAACATAAAGATAACAAATAATTTAAAAGTGCTTTGTCGCTATTTGAAAACTCAGAAAATATGTCCTTATTTTAGTCTTTTAGAGCACTAACCATAATTTTGATGCCAATAAGACCCTCTCATATATGTAATTTCTAAAGGAAATGCTCTAGGTATTACAGTTTTGATTACATCAAGATGATGTCAGGCGTTCCACACTTTTGTAATAAATATAGAATGTTAGCAATCTAGTTGTTCATTAGGATACTGTTGAGAGGCAGAGGCCAGGGGCACGGACTCTGAAAATTGAAGGCAGGTAGGAGGGTGCAAAGGCAACAATTTAACCACACTGAGCAGGCAGGAAGGGCCGTGGAAGCACAACAGACTATGGAGGGCAGTGGAAAGGGGGGCAGGGGCAACAAACCAACAATACAGGACTTGCAAGAGAGGCTGTTGGAGGCAAGATCTATTACGGGTCAAGGAAGCTAGGGGCGGTCCCCAGATCCCCGGGAGCCACCACAGAACTGAGCAGGAGAGTGAGTCAGGGACAAAAGGGGCACCTTAATTTGAGCCGGGGTGCCTAGGAACGCTTGCTCCAAAAATGAAGAAAACAGACATATGAGACATGGAATTGGAGGCAGAATACAATGGCAGTTTAATGAGAAGATGCAACTTCAAAGAAACCGCAGAATAGAGACATAAAGTACAAAATACAGACTCCAGATAATCATACAGCTGTCATGATATTCTCTGTATCTCAATTAATGTACTGACAGAGAGAGAGAGAAAACACATCTATAAATGCATCATGAGAAACAAGTTACACCAAGGAAAATGTTACCTAGGAACAATTACGTTTACTCTTAGAGCAAGCATTCCTGCAATTACAATACAAAATCTTTTAAATGCAAAAGTAAAGAGAACAATGGTTAAACATAACATGACATTTCATATAGGTAAAATAGAATAAGATACTTCAAGCAAAGCAGAGCAAGACATTTTAAGCAAAGGAAGACAAGAGCTCCCAGCTCTTGGGGAAAACCTGCACTGCCTGTTAACCTACATACAGACGGCGAGGTAGTCCGTCGATATCTGTGGGTGCTCCCTTTTTATATCATTTTGTGGGCTCCTTTGCACGCTACATCTACCTACGTATGCTACCCAAAAGCTTCGTCTGCAGATTTTACCAGACATTTCGTCATTTACCCACTTAATGCTGACAATGGACTGGGTGAAAAGGTCAGTCTCTCAGGCCAATCGCTTATCGTAAGTTCCATAGAGCAAGCAGAAAATAATGGGTATTGTACGGGAATTCAATATATTCATGTATAAAATCTCCTCAGTTCTCTTAACTTGACGCTCTGCGGTTGCCACTTCCTTAAAAGCGGGAAACCTGCCCAGGAAGCAAGTACCAGTCCAGGATGCAGCCTACTGTATGTCGACAGCTTCAGGGGGATGTTGAACTTTGATACCGAGCACGGAGCACTCGGGTAGGGTGGGGGCTACTGGTTTGGAGCAGAAGGCCTCGCAGACCTGCCTTCAGACTGCTATACACTAAAATTGCAGAGCTATGGTCAATTTAACAAAGAGGCCTACATATTGAACAGAAGGGCCTACACAGGGGTTTTATACTGGCTGAGTGGTAAGGATGTCTCAGGATAATTATATAGCAACACAGGACCCGCTGGTCAATTTAATACGGCCTACAAATGCAGCTGGCAGGGCAAGGACAAGGGTCTCATACTTCAGGTGTGGACAGAACGGGCCAGGGGCCCCCTGTGATACAAAATCTACCCTCCTTCAAGCCTGTGGCAATGTAATAGAACATTGTGGGCAGAAGGAAGAGGCAATGGTAGTACAACCATACATGCCAACAGACCCGATTCAGCCAGGAAACGTCCAATGTTTTTAAGCTCAAATGGGCTTTATTTGATCTGTCTCCTGTCTACAATATCCTCTTTTTCAATGTAACTCAAAGGGGAAAATCAATACCCCAGTTTTTTTTCAAAATCTCCCTCTTACCAAGTTCAAAATGTTCGCAAGTATGGTACATTGGATCATGGAAGGAAATGGGATAGGGACATGGACTTGGATAACAGAGGACAGGAGGGACATGGAGAGGTGCACCAAACTGACCCTGCAGGGCAGGCATCAGGGTTTGCAGCAGCACAATACACCACACAGGGCATGCAGGACGGGAGTGCAGCACAACAATCCATAGAAAGCAAGAGGGAGGGGACAGGACCATGCACATGGACAACAGAGAACAGAGGGGCAAGAGGCAATGGTAGCTAGCTGACCATAATGGACAGACAGGAGAGAAAGCTGCAGCATAACAGACCATAAAGGGCAGGAGGGACGGATCAGGGGCATTACAATGGAACAGACAAGCCAGGAGGGAGGGAGTAGGGCTGGGGGCAAGGGGGGGCAGGGCAGGAGCAGCAAGATAGCCATGGAGGTCAGGCAGGATGGGCACTAGAAGCAAGACACACCATGAAGAGCAACAGTGAGACTGTGATGGCATACACACAGACCATGGAGGGAAGGTGGGAGGGGGTCAGGGGCAGCTAACTGACCACACAGGGAAGGTGGGAGGGGCCATGGCAGCACAGAAGACCATGCATGGCAAGTGGGAGGGTTAGTGGCAGCACAATGGCTATGATGGGCAAGAAGGAGGGTGGAGGGGCATGCACAAAGGACGATGGAGGATAGAAGAGAGGGTCAGGACCTGTGCACAGACAAGAAAGTTCAGGGGAAGGGACCTCACAACAGACCACACGGGGCAGGCAGGAGGAGCAGCTGCAGCACAACAGACCAGGGAGAGCAGAAGGGTGTGGCAGTACAATGGACCATGTAGGACAGGAGGAAGAGGATAGGGGCATGGCATGTGGACAGGCAGGGTGGAGGTGGCAGGGACAGGTTACAGTCATCTGACAATGCTAGGCAGGTGGGAGGGGAGTGGCAGCTCAACAGAACACTCAGAGTAGATAGGAGTGGCAGGTCCATGGGACATGGTGGGCAAAAAGGATGGAGCAGGGGCATGCACAAAGACATCGGAGGGCAGGGGGAAGGAGAATAGGGGCAGCAAGCTAAGCACAGAGTTTAAGCAGGAGGTCAATGATGGGGCATAGAATTGGGCAATGGAGGGCAGGAGGAGTGGACTGGTACATCATACTGAGGGCAGTGGCAGCACATCAGACCATGCATGGCAGGAGGGAGGAGGCTAGTCCATGGATTCACACAACAGAGGATAGGGAGGAAGGGGATGGGGCAGCAAGCTAACTGTTCAGAGAAGGCGGGTATTAGGAACTTTATTGTTTTTAAAACATTGTGTCTGTGCGAACTACTTAAAATATGAACAAGTATGCAGCATAATCTCACTTTTATTCAGGAAGAAGAGGACGTTTGTGACTGTGACTCCGGGCTCACTTGGCAGAAACACCCCCTGACCCTCCACCCCCTATCGCAAAATGTAATGCCCGTGAAAAGGGTAGGTGAACACAGTGTTATATAGAACATAGTCCTGAGAGCACGATTGAAAATGAAAACTAGATATAGTGTATGGTATAAACTATGCACCAAAAAGTGTGATATAAGATGAACCGGGCGTGAAATATAATATGCAATACATTGTGAGCAATGACAGATTCATTGGAGAGCGCGAGATAGCACAGGCACTAGCGCGTGCTATGCAATATGCGCCTTGGAGTGTAATATGCACAGGGCAGTGTTGTGTAACCTAACTAGTCTCTAAAGTTGTAATATAAAATATGTGCTGGGGAGTGTAAGGTTGCATATGCACTGTGACAAAGATATGGATCCCAGATTGTAATATGTATGGCATAGCACTGTGCGTTATAACATAGGCATCGAGAAAGGCACGTTAGATGGGGCAATATAACCCGTGCGAAGACAAGTGTGGCATGACATATTCACGGGGTGGTGTTACAGTGCACATGGGCTAGAGAGTGTCATAGCATATGCACTAGCTAGTGGAATACAACACAGAGGTGTGTGGCACACGGCAGGCAATGGTGGGTGTAACACAGCATTGGGCTCTGTCAGGAGCGCGCTGTGACTCTCAAGTGATGTTCGTCCCCTTTCCAGAGAGTAAAATAAAAAGTATTACACATCCGGCAGTGGATGTGTGTTTTATTAACCCCTTTGAATGGCTTGGTGTGCATGTGTATTAAATGTGCCCGTCAATAGCTACCCAAGTTTGTATAAATAAACGACAAGGGTGTCTACCGGGATTAGGCACGGTAGGGCATCAGACATGTCAGAGCTTCACTAGTGGTGTAAATACATTCCACGTGGATTCATTGCATTCATAGTCGCCTTTTAATGAATATCACGCAAATCGTCATGGTGATAGGTACGTACGGTTTGTCCAGCATGTCCTAGGTGTGTCTATAAATATATTTTTTTTTAAAAAATTAAAAAACAGTGGCCGGCCCTGGGGATTGGGGTCAAAAAAATATAATTAGGAGACTGGCCCTGGGGGATGGGGTCATCAGGGCCAATAAATTAGAATAAGAAGGGGAACCAAACAGCCCCCCTTCTTAAAAAACTAAAATAAATAAAAGACTGGCATCGTGCCGGAGGCCATGCCCCCTCCGTGCAGCACTCTGCAAACGCGCCCCCAACAGGTATCTCCAGTATGCGCCAGGGAGTTGCGCTGCAGCCAGGTGTTCTGAGGCCAAGCCCCTTTTTACACCTCTCTGCAACGCAGCTCTGTGGCGCTTACTGGAGGTACCTAGTGGTCTAGTTTGACCCTAGGGACCCTTAGGATTCAAGGGGACTTAATCTCTCAACTTAGAACAGCCACAGGGCGCGTTTACACAGTGGTGAAGGGAGGGGACGGGGCCTGAGGTGACGTGTGCAAACACGCACTATGGCACGTTTTAAATTGGGGATATAATTTCCCTTCAATACTGAGGGCCCCTGGGGGCTAACTAGCCCACCAAGTGCTTCCAGTAAGCGCCACTGAGCTGCATTGCAGAGAGGTGGTCCAGGCCGTGCCACTTTTTACACCTCTCTGCAACGCAGCTCTGTGGCACTTACTGGAGGTACCTAGTGGGCTAGTTGGACCCCAGGGACCCTCAGGATTCAAATGAACTTAATCTCCCAACTAAAAATGGACACAGGGCGTGTTTACACAGTGGTGAAGGGAGGGGACGGGGCCTGAGTTAACGTGTGCAAAAACGCCCTGTGGCCTGTTTTAAGAGGTAGTTTTAATCCCCATGCCCTCTTATATACTAGGGGCTTACAGAGGAGGTCATGCTAATCACAGGGGGACCCCAACGCATAATGTTCCCTAGTGTATGTAGGTGTTTTCACTGTATTCTAAGTGTCTTTTAACATAGCACTGGCTCTAGGACTGGTTAGTCAGGCTCAGTTACCACCAGTATCCGTCTGAAAAAGTTGAGGGTACAGGATGATTTTGCAACAAGGCTTCTTTCTGCTCTTCTTTTTGTTCTTTCTGCACGTTATCCTTCTTCCTGCACTTATCTTCGTATTTGAGGACTTCTGTTGCTTCTTTCTGCACTTCTTTTGTTTCTTTCTGTGCATTTTTTCTTCTTTCTTCACATGTCCTATCTCTGTAGGCATAGTTAGAAATTAGCATTTAAAAACCCTTTGAAATTCACAGAAAAAACCATAGGTTTCAGGCACGTTATAGTTAGGAATTAGCATTTAAAAAACCTCAGAAATTCACTGAAAAAACCATAGGTTTCAGGGGTGTTATAGTTAGCTGGACTTTTCACTTGTACAAAACCATTGAAATTCCCCCGTTATAGTTAGTTCAGCTAACTATAACTCGGGCGCCCGCAATGCACTGCTGATGACGTCACATATTACATCACTCATGACATGGTCAGTGACATCACTCATGACATCACTGATGACATCTCAAATGACATCACTGATGACATCACTGATGACATCATCCTTGTGATAGAGTGGCAGACCTCCTCTCACCCTAATATAACCTTTGATACACACATTCAAAAATAGAGACTAAAATTTTCAAAATAATGGACATACCAATACCAGTTACAACAACCTCTTCAGTAATTCTAAGATCCACATACACATCCACTCATTCACCAACAGTCCTATACAGTCACTCATACATGTACTCACTCATCATATGTACTCATACACCTATACATCCTGTTACACAATGCAACTCATCCATAGAGTTACTCACACACATAGTCACTCATGCTAATAAAGAATCAAACATACATTTACTTGCATATACAGTTATACACACACCAGCATACTTACTTCTACGGAAACTTACACATACTTAGTCTTTTAAACAATCACTTATAGAAACACATACTTATTCATACAGGAACTCTTTCAATCTCTCACTCTCACATATACTCACATATATACACCAATAGTCACATATACTAGTTTAAAACATATGTAGTTACTCATAAAGACACTATTGAGACAGTCATTCACTCACTAACACACCCATACACACACTCATCCACCCATACAGTCCTGCACACATGCTGTGTTCAACACATACAAACAGTGAGTCACTCATTCATGCACCTATGCACTACGTAATACCCCCACCGAACCATGCAGACACTCAGACTGATACTCAAAAAACCAACTAATAACCTATATAGACACCCATGTAGCTACTCACCAACCCATGCAGCCACTTATACACAAAGTGAGAGACTGATACAGATATTTACATATTTAAACATTACTCACTAAGCCATGTATTCACTATGATACACTTAATCAGTCAGTTACACAATCAATTTTTCAAAAACAAATCATCCATTTAGACACTTATATACCCATTTATTCTTCCATCGACCTTGAGATATACATATATAAAACATATTTAATTTTCAGAAAAACACACATTCACTGGATGATGTCATCAGTGATGTCATCAGTGATGTCATTTGAGATGTCATCAGTGATGTCATGAGTGATGTCACTGACCATGTCATGAGTGATGTAATATGTGACGTCATCAGCAGTGCATTGCGGGCGCCCGAGTTATAGTTAGCTGAACTAACTATAACGGGGGAATTTCAATGGTTTTGTACAAGTGAAAAGTCCAGCTAACTATAACACCCCTGAAACCTATGGTTTTTTCAGTGAATTTCTGAGGTTTTTTAAATGCTAATTCCTAACTATAACGTGCCTGAAACCTATGGTTTTTTCTGTGAATATATATATATATATATATATATATATATATATATATATATATATACAGTGAAAAAACCATAGGTTTCAGAGGCGTTATAGTTAGCTGGACTTTTCACTTGTACAAAACCATTGAAATTCCCTCATTATAGTTAGTTCAGCTTACTATAATTTGCGCGCCCGCAATGCACTGCTGATGACGTCACATATTACATCACTCATGACATTACTGATGACATCTCCAATGACATCACTGATAACATCACTGATGACATCATCCAGTGAATGTGTGTTTTTCTGAAAATTAAATATGTTTTATATCTGTATATCTCAAGGTCGATGGAAGAATAAATGGGTATATGTGTCTAAATGGATGATTCTTTTTTGAAAAATTGATTTTATAACTGACTGATTAAGTGTATCTTTGTGAATACTTGGCTTAGTGAGTAATGTTTAAATATGTAAATATCTGTATCAGTCTCTCACTTTGTGTATGAGTGGCTGCATGGGTTGGTGAGTAGCTACATGAGTGTCATTATAGGTTATTAGTTGTTTTTTTGAGTATCAGTATGAGTGTCTGAGTGTCTGTACGGTTCGGTGGGGGTATTAGGTAGTGCATGGATGCATGAATGAGTGACTCACTGTTTGTATGTGTTGAAGACAGCATGTGTGCAGGACTGTATGTGTGGATGAGTGTGTGTATGGGTGTGTTAGTGAGTGAATGACTGCCTCAATAGTGTCTTTATGAGTAACTACATATGTTTTAAACTAGTATATGTGTCTATTAGTGTATATAAGTGAGTATATGTGAGAGTGAGAGATTGGAAGAGTTCCTGTATGAATAAGTATGTGTTTCTATAAGTGATTGTTTAAAAGACTAAGTGTGTGTAAGTTTCTTTAGAAGTAAGTGTGGTGGTGTGTGTATAACTGTATTTGCAAGTAAATGGATGTTTGATTCTTTATTAGCATAAGTGACTATGTGTGTGAGTAACTCTATGGATGAGTGGTGTTGTGTAACAGGATGTATAGGTGTATGAGTACATATGATGAGTGAGTACATGTATGAGTGACTGTTTAGGACTGTTGGTGAATGAGTGGATCTTATAAATACTGAATAGGTTGTTGTAACTGGTATCGGTATGTCCATTGTTTTGAAAATGTCAAGAGTGATGTAATATGTGACGTCCTCAGCAGTGCATTGCGGGTGCGCGAGTTATAGTTAGCTGAACTAACTATAACGGGGGAATTTCAATGGTTTTGTACGAGTGAAAAGTCCAGCTAACTATAACGCCCCTGAAACCTATGTTTTTTTCAGTGAATTTCTAAGGTTTTTTAAATGCTAATCCCTAACTATAACGTGCCTGAAACCTATGGTTTTTTCAGTGAATATATATATACATACACAAAAAAGCAAAATGCTGAATTTGAAAACTCTGTAAATGTGAAGGAATTTGAAACAGGAGGTTAAAAATTAAGTTGATTTCATTAGCTTGATTTCGTGGGAGCAGCACCAGTACAGCAAACAGAATATAGTATGGATAATTGGTAGTCTCAATTGGAGCACTGCTATGCCCTGACAAAAAGAGTATATATTGGAGCAAAAAAAGGCAAAGCGATATGCCACACACTAGCATATTGCCTTGCCTTTGAGAAATAAAACTAGATTTTGAAAAACATTAACCTTGACATAAAAATTTAAAACATTTTGTACTTTGTGAATTGAATAAAATATTTCATAATATTTGTAATTGATGTATACTTGTTTCTATATTTTTGTGAATTGAGTCCTTTAAGCAGCACAGTAGTTCTTCTGACAGAGGTTCAGGCATAGTCCAGAAGTGTCTGATATGCCTTTGAAGTGGGGGAGACTTCAAAGAATGGCTTTGAACTGCACCAGTATCCCTTTCAACCAGGGGCGTAACACAGGCCCCTGCATCGCCCGCAGTGCGGGGGGCCGCCGAGCTGCAGGGGGCCCCCTCAACACAGTACACTAGCCTGAGTGCTCCGGATAAAATCCGGAGCAGGGCCCCTCTGTGTACATTGCAGGGGGGCCCTTAAACTTTCGTTACGCCACTGCTTTCAACCCAGTCCTGTCTGCCAGGCTATCTGTGGGAGGTAATCAGGAAGGGACATCAGAATGCAGATGTATGTAGATGGGTAATCAGCCATACCTTGCCTTCCTGTGTTTGTGGCTGTGTGGAGGGAATGCACAAAGTGTAACACTCACTTAGCCCAAACGTGTATTGGAGACAGGTTGCACGGCACACAGAGCAGTACCATCAGAGAAATGTCCACTTTCTAAAAGTGGCATTTCTAAAATAGTAATGTTAAATCAGACTTAAGCAGTAGAGAGGATTTATCATTACCATTCCAAGCATATGAAACATGATGCAGCTACATCGTTCTGATCAGGAATTACAGCTTAAAGTTATTTTAAGGCATTCCCAATGTTAGCCTGAGAGGAGTAGGTCTCACAGCAGTGACAAAATAATTTTGCTGTGTGCCACTACCAGGACATGTAAAACATAAAAGTACATGTCATACCTTTCAGTTACACAGCACCCTGCCCTATGGGTTACCTACGGCCTACCTTAGGGGTGACTTATGTTTAATAAAAGGACAGTTTAAGGCTTGGCAAGTAGTTTTGAATTCTAAGTCGAAGTGGCAGCAAAGTGCACACACAGGCCCTGCAGTCGCAGGCCTGAGACATGGTTGGGGTTACTTAGGTGGGTGGCACAAGTAGTGCTGCAGGTCCACTAGTAGCACTTAATTTACAGGCCCTGGGCACATGTAGTGCACTTTACTAGGACTTACAAGTAAATTAAATAAGACAATTCAATGTGAACCAATGAGTCCTAAAGCCAGCAAAAACTAGTACAGAAAAATAGAGGGAGGGAGGCAAAAAGCTGGGGTAAGACCATCTATGGCTGTCAGGTCTAAGAAGAGATAATTCTCTCAGACAGAACCCAAGAGTTATAATACCTCCAATCAGAGGAGGAAGGCCCGCTTGACATATTGACCCGAGTCTCTAATTTTAAACTAAAGAAGGAAATACTGGAGGCAGCCAAAGCGAACAGAACTATACAGCTTTAGAGAAACAAGCTGTCGCTGTTCCAGGACTTGTCAGTAGTCATGCTCCAAAAATGCTGTGACTTCGGTTTAATAATGAACTTTGGGAGAGGTAAAAATGTCAGCTACAAACTGGATCACCCTCATATATTCCAGTGAGAGGCCAACTACATCATCTCTGGTCACCAACGGAGGCAAAACAACTCTTAGCCGTTTCTTACCAACACTAACCCCTACTAAGTGGCATTCGGAAGACATTAGGAGTGGTAGATGAAGAAGAATACCTCTCATCAGGAAGGACTCCAAACTTGAAGCTAGCACTGAAGCTCATGAAATATAGATGATCATCAAGAAGCATAAAAGCAGAAGACAGAACAGACAAAAAGCCATCACACTTGAGACTGTAAAACTAAGGATTATATTTCTTTACTCACAGGCGGGAGAGAAGGAAAGGGTTAGAATGGCTATTAAGTAAGGTCTTGAGGGTGGGATGAAGGGGAGGTGGGATGAAGGGGAAGGTGCCTAGGTATGCACCTCGTGTGATGGTTAGAAATTAGGGTCATCAGCGTGTTGCAGTTGGATATGATGTTAAGATTGGTCCTTGCTGGAGTAGGGGACAGAGGTCCTTAAAGCTGTGTTATGTTACAAGGGAAAAAGGACATTATAACACAGCAAAAGAACTGATAAAAAAAATCCAGGACTGTCAGATAGTACTCCTGCGCCCTGATAAAAATAAAATAAGTTGAGACATCCATAGGGAATGGGGCGGTCTGAGACAAGGAAAATAGGGATAAAACCAGCTCACACCAAAAATCATTAGCTTAATGCCTGGGTCAAAAATACCCCTGCCAAACAATTGTTGGTTATGTCAATGTTAAATTATTTTAGAAGCATTACTTGCCTCATACAAGAAACACATCTGGTGGAAAAAGACTGGTTCCAGCCTACAGGGGAAAGTTCTGGGAGATAGCGGACAATTACTTTTCTCCGAAACTCCCATTGGGTTCTTCTACAGCTACCTTAGCCGCCATCTGTGCTCTTAATGAGGGTCAAGAAAAGTTAGTAACTTTAGTAACATATTTCAAACACGAAACATATCAATACTGGCAGGAACAGTCCTCAGTTTAGTGACGGACAATAACATTGACACATTAGATCAGACAACTGGGCAGATCAGTCCCATTTCCAACTTGACTTGAAGGATATCTAAAAGGCTCGTAGTACAAGACTTCACATACTACTCAGAACCACATCGCCAAATACATAAGATTGGATAACTGACTGGGTCACTTTCTAGGCACGCACCATATAGGTCACCAGCTCTAACATAGGGCTTATGGCGCACTTGGATCAAGCTCAAGATTGGATCAAGGTTGCACAACAATTCAATATGTATAGGAACAATAGATCAGTGGAAACTAAAAAATATCACTCTCCAAATTGAGCACAATAAGAATTAAATAATTCTGAGTAAAAATAATAAGGGCAAAATTTGTATCAACACCTTTTGGTAGGCAATAGAAGTTATCACCAGAGACACTTTGAGAGGTACATCAGCAAGGATTAGAAGGTGAGAAGAAAGAAAAAGCGAAGAACTTGAAGCAAAACTGAGGGATCTAGAAGCATTACATAAAAGGACAAGCACAATTTTAAACGTGCAACAAACTTACAGGCTTCAGAAGTTAAAATACTAGATTTGGATTAGGCGGAGTATTACCTACTATTGACAAAGGAATTCAATAGATAAATAGCTTGCATGTAAACTGAGAGTCAAAGTAGCTAACGAGGAAAACTGAAGTGAGAGGTCAGCAAAATGTCTCCAAAGGAGAATTCCGGAACAATACAAGAGTTCAGAAGCTTCTATAATATTCCGTACAAGACCTCGAATAGATTCCCCAACCACATCTTAGAATATCTTTCTAAAGGTCATGATCACAAACAGAAGTATAACCCATACAACTCAAATATGTGATCTCAGGCATTGCTAGACAACAAACTAATAAATTACCAGCCCCAGCTGCTTCAACTCATTATTGTAGAATACATTCTGCCATACTGTCACCCCACTATTGACCTACTTATAAAATTATTTTGCTGACTCATGTGCAATGCTGGATTCCATACTAGTGGCTTCAATCACGGTAATCCCTAAACCAGGGAATTGTCGCACACTCTGCACCTCCTACAGTCCAACAGCACTCCTTAAAATTTTCTCCTGGCAATCTGGTCCATAGGATGACTCCTCTAATACCTGGCTTGACCGACCATGGTCAATACCGATTTAGCTCGGGTTGTAGTAACAATACCAAACGGATCCTTGATATTACAGATAGTGTTAAAAGGACAGAGAAAAATGCCCTGCTACTAGCAACAGACACTGGTAAATCATATGACAAGGTGCACTAGTTGTATTTGAGGGAATTCACTATGTCCTTATGCAGGGCTTTAAGTCGGCCGGGTCTCAGCACCAGCAGTTATTTTCAGGGGGCCTCAAAACGGGTCTCTATCGGGCTCTATTTTCGGGTCTCGCAAAGGTAGTCCGTTTTCTTTTGTTTTAATTGGACTGCAGTGAGAGCATGCACATCACTCACTACTGAGAAGTGGAGACGTCATGCCAGGTGAGCCGCGTTGTAGGGGAAGGGAAATCCTTTAAAGAGAGCGATTTTCTCTCAGGATTTCCCTTCTCTTTTTGCAGCGCAGGAGCAGCAACATCATCGTGGGATGATTAGGAGAGAGACGACCAAGCACGCAACGCCTATTGTCCCGGCTGAGACAGCTCCCAGGGCACACACACAGCCGCACCGAGTACTTTACAGGTCTTTAAAAGACCATTTGCTTGTAAATGAAGCTCTGTTTTTCACCCCTTTTTAGAGCCCCTGCATCCCCACTCTGCCTATTGCTGGAAGAATTAGCCTCCCCCCAAATTTGGCTCTAGTTGGGCCTCTGGAGACGACCACAGGGAGCCAACTTCAGCACGACCCTGCTCTGACTTTTCACAGTGTCTTCTTTTAGTGCTACGAAAACACACGCTTTGCCTGGCTCACTTAGTTCTCACACACCCTCTTTAATATGAAGATAGTAGCGTTGGAATTACCTTTATATTCCTATACTGTGCTTCCCATGGAAATATAGAAGTGCAGGTTCTCACCACCCCAAATTAGCTGTTTGGTATACTCTCTCAAATGTAAGAACTACAGGTATTCAGTATCTGTCAGGTCACGGCCAATTTAAAGCAGTTTTCCTATATAGAAATGGACAAAAGGTTATGTTTTTGAATTAACATCTTACACTGAAAAGCTGGTTTACATTTCTTTCGCTGGATCAACCTTTGTTTAAAACACCACCAGAGAAGGGTGGTGAACTATGGTCCACAAAGAGCAACTGAAAGCTTTCTTGTTCTTTATCAGAAACATCTGCTTGTCAATGGTCATCACTAGCCTTTTCGGCCCATTAAGAGGCTGGGTGGATGAGTATAATACAGGGTGTTTTGGATCTGGGGCGGAGGGTGCACGGAAAGAAGGAGGGATAGGTGAATAAAGGGCGAGTGGATAGATGGCCAGATGGATGAATGGATAGCTAGATGGATGGATGGATGAATGTATGGATGGAAGGATGAATGGATGCATGGACCAGTACTTAGGATAGGCGGGTGGGCTGATAGATGCTTAGGACAGGTCCAGGGACACATGTATGTGTCACGTCCTTCCCCCTCTGCTGTGGCTGGCGCGCTGAATGAAGTGCCCATGCGCGCGCCTGAGCACCTGGGGAACTATAGAGGAGGGTCAGCAGTCTAGTTGTTAGACGTGACCAGCCTCGAACCAATGAGCAAGCACTTCCGGGAGCAGGTCTATTTCACCTGCGAAGCCACAGAACTCCGGGCTTCATATTGTCGTCCCGAGCCTACGCAGGAGCGTGGCTCGATCTGCAACCGGACCCTCGTCCGGACCGCGCAAGGGCGCCAACCTAACCTGGATACTTCGGGACTTGAGAACCGGCGTCCTGCTAAGGCAAGTCGTTCCACCTTTACTTTCCCCTCGGCGCAGGAGCGCATTTCCAGTTGCTTCCCCCCCTTGGCGCAGGAGCGCATGAAGACATTCTTGCGACCCATGTCGTAACACGGGGTCGCTGTAACTTGACTGCACCGCTCGTGCCTTAGCGCGAGGCGGGCACTTTCCTTGGTACCTCAGCGCAGGAGCGCAAACCCGGTTCCTTTAGGGTTCCGTACCTTGCCCGGACCCTCCTCAGCCCTTTATTTGCACCGCTTGCACTCTCCTTGGACCTGACAGGGCATTTGTCGTTCCGGGGCGGGAGCACGTCCAGTCACCTAAGACGGCCCGTGCAAAGGCACGAAGCCGCCTAGCACCTACAACACCACGAACTATCAAACAGTTCCCCTTGCACCTCACGCCCCGCGGGTATTCCCGGAGGCGCGTCTCTTCCCCTATACATACGCCAGAAGGACCTTGCTGAGAAGCGTTCTGGGTCACATCAAAAAGGGGTTTGAGGTATTCCCAGTAAGTCCTGGATGGCGTGTTCTCTCAGCACAGGAGTGCCTTCTTTCAGTGCTGTTTGGAACATTACTTCCGTTGTCTGCATGCCAAAACCTTTCTAAAATACTACACCCCAGGTGATTATACACATCTCCTTTTGTTAGTCACGTCTGTCTTGACAGTTTATGTGTGAGGTGTGTCTGATACCCATGTGCTTCCTGTTTTAGGTTACGCCCACCATCAGACCCCCAGTGGATCCAAGGCATCTTTCCCAGCTGTCCACATCTCCTCTGGCTGCCTCCCCCGGTTCCCTTGTGGTCCTAGGTAGTATTCACCCTATCTGGGGGGCTAAGGGTACTGGAGGGGGTTGTTCACGTCATCCCTGCGGAATTACCCCACACAACTAACGGTAAGCGGTGTGGGGACCTGACAGAATACGAAGCCCACGTTGCACATTCCGCCTGGGCGACATGGACAACCCTACGGTTACGTTACAGGACATAGCCTCCATGCTGACTGCCATACAAGCAGAAAATCGCAGCTTAAGACAAGATATAACGACCCTACAGGGACAAGTGGGCACCGGGCCCTGGGGGACAACCCCGACGGCCAGGCAAGAAGGGGTAGTGAGGCCCCCTTTATTCAACCATGGGAGCCCCGGGCCTTCTTGCCCTGCGACAGCTTCTCCCATACAGGTCATAGCTCCACATCTCTCACAATTAGCCACACCAGAACGCTTTTATGGCGACAGCTCAAAGTACAGTATCTTCCTTAATCAATGTCACCTTCACTTCATGGCCCGGGCATCTGCCTTCCCGGACGATGCCTCCAAGGTAGCCTTTGTCCTTTCCTATCTGGGAGGCGATGTCGCTCAATGGTCCATACCCTTAGTTGAAAATGATGAACCTCTGCTCTACAACTTCCCTGTGTTCAAGGAAACCATGCGACGTATGTTTGCTCGGCATACGTTTGTTCAAGCGGCAGATAATGAGTTACTCAGTTTGAAGCAGGGTAACGCTGACCTGCTACATTACATAACCACATTCAATCGCTTAGTGATAGAAGCCCGATGGCCCGAAACGAAACAAGTGTCGGTGTTTTACCGGGGCTTGCGTGATGAGCTGAAAGACCTTATCTCACAAATAAGCGAACCACCGGAGGAGATAGGCCCCTTCATCGACATGGTTGTCAAACAGAATTACCGACTCCAAGAACGTCGGACTGAAAGGACCAAGAGGGGGGAGAGCAGGTTCCCCATCTATAAGGAAACTACAAAAAACCAAGACACCCCAGAACCCATGCAGATAGGCGGCATCCGTGGCCCCTTATCTAGAGAAGAAAAAGAGAAAAGGAGAACCCAAAACCAATGCCTGTATTGCGGCAAGAGCGGTCATTTCGTCAGGGACTGTTCGGTGAAACCACGCAAACCTAAAGAAAAGACACCTTTTGCTCTTCCAATAGCCCGAGGAGAAGGGATGGGAAACGGGGCAACCCAGTAGTGAACAGGGTCTATCTACTGGGGTTGTCTGCTGAGAAACAACAGGCCCCCATCACCCACACTGTTCCACGACACCTGGGTATACCCGTGCTCCTCCGTTCCCCCTCAGGGCTATCCTGGCACGTCACGGCGCTAATCGACTCAGGAGCAACAGGTAATTTTATTGATACCCGGTTCATGGCCGGCCTGGGTATGTCCCGTAGAGAGAAGCAAAAACCAGAAACAGTTAAGGCGGTGGATGGCACGGACCTCACCTCCGGGCTAATCCGCTATCAAACCGAAGACCTAGAAATGAAACTGGATAACACACATACTGAGAACATCGCCTTCGACGTGATTGACGCCCCACAGCTCAAATTAATTCCGGGTATCCCCTGGTTGACACAACATAATCCTCACATAAATTGGGTGACCAAGGAGCTCACATTAACATCAACCCATTGTAGGTCGTCCTGTTACCCCTCCACGGAACGCCAGATCCGCCGGACTGTGCAGGCCTGCACACTACCACTCCACGAAATTGGAATCATAGTACCAGGGGGCATCCCCGTAGAATATCTGGATCTGGTCCAAGTGTTTGACAAGAAAGGCGCAAACACGTTACCCCCACATCGAGCCTTCGACTGTAGGATCGACATCATTCCAGGATCTACTCTTCCCTGCAGCCGTGTTTATTCCCTCACAGAAAAAGAGAACGAACACCTCCGCAACTACCTCAACGAATATCTACAGAACAGCTTCATCCATCATTCGCGGTCTCCCGTATCTTCCCCTCTTTTCTTCGTGGCAAAGAAAGAAGGGGATTTGCGCACGTGCATCGACTTCAGGGCGATAAACGCCATAACGATAAAAAAATCGGTACCCGCTGCCTCTGATCCCAGACTTGTTGGACCAAGTGAAGGATGCAGCGGTCTACACGAAATTGGATTTGCGCGGGGCTTACCATCTAGTCAGAGTCCGAGAGGGGGACGAGTGGAAGACCGCCTTCCGAACGCGGTACGGTCTCTTTGAATATCGTGTGATGCCCTTCGGACTCTGCAATGCCCCTGCTGCTTTCCAGTTTTTTATTGATGAGGTGTTACAGGAGTTCATCGACCGCTTTTGTATCGTCTATATAGACGACATATTGATCTACTCAGGTACCATGTCAGCCCATGTACCGCACGTACGAGCTGTTCTCCAGCAGCTACAACGACACGGCCTGTACGTCAAGCTGGAAAAAAGTGTTTTTCATGCCACCACAGTAGAATTTTTAGGACACATCCTATCCCCCACCGGCATCGAGATGGATTCCAGGAAGGTGAACACTATATTGCAATGGCCGTCCCCAGACTCCGTAAAACAAGTCCAGAGGTTCCTGGGTTTTGAAAACTACTATCGCCGCTATATCGCTGGTTTCTCCAAAATAGTGAGCCCCATCACTAGCTTATTACGAAAAGGCACGCGGTTTTGCTGGAGCCAAGAAGCCGAAAACGCATTTCAAGTCTTGAAATCATGCTTCACCTCCGCACCAGTACTAAGGCATCCGGATCCCAATCAGCCCTTCATAGTGGAGGCCGACGCCTCACAAAACGCATTAGGAGGTGTATTGTCACAAAGGAACCCCGAAACCGGCCTACTCCACCCGGTCGCTTACTATTCCAGAAAACTACAGCCAGCAGAATGCAACTATACGATCTCAAACAAAGAGCTGTTGGCCATCAAGGCAGCCTTCAGTGAATGGCGCCATTACCTAAAAGACGCCAAACACTCTGTGACCATCTTCACTGATCATAGAAACCTACAGTTCCTCCGTTCAGCAAGAGCTCTAACAGCCAGACAGTTACGGTGGACTCTCTTCTTTAACGAATATGACTTCAAGATTACCTACCGGCCAGGAAGGGAGAACACCAAGGCCGATGCCTTGTCTAGGCTAGAAGAAACTGAAAACAACCAACTCCCTTTGGAACCAGTACCCATCATTCCAGAACATCGCTTCCAAGGAGCAATGATGACCTCCTCCTTTCTATTACAGCTACGCGGAGACCTGGAACAGAAAAAACCAGAGGACTGGACACGTAACATCCAGGGGGTCACAGAACATGACGGATTTCTGTACAAAGGAAAAAACTACTACCTTCCATTATTAAGTCACCAACAACAGGCGTTGTTCCTATGCCACGATCATCCTTTGTCTGGACATCCCGGATGCCAGAAAACCAAGGATCTGATACAAAGACATTTCTGGTGGCCAACTCTAGCCTCAGACATACAGGCACACATCGCCCGCTGTACCGTGTGCGCACAAGGAAAAACCTCCACCCAACCTACAGTGGGATTGTTACAGCCGATACCGGTTCCCCCCTACCCGTGGCACACTATGTCGATGGATTTCATCGTGGAACTTCCTGAAACCAAGACAGGTGATACCACCATCCTCACCATTGTGGATCACCTCACCAAAATAGCGCACTTCGTGCCCCTCAAGAAACTCCCAACTGCTGCTGAATTAGCGGTGATTTTTGTACACAACGTGATCAGGCTACACGGCATTCCTTCTGTTTTGATCACAGACCGAGGGCCCCAATTCATATCCCGATTCTGGAACGAGATCTGCGGCCTTCTGGACCTGGACGTACGCCTATCCTCCGCCTACCATCCTCAAACCGACGGGCAGGCGGAGAGGACCAACCAATCCATGGAACAGTACCTCCGTTGCTTGCTGCTCACTATTGACAAGGAATGGTCCGATGTGCTGTGGTTGGTGGAATATGCATATAACAACAACAAACATACAGCAACCGGGCTCTCACCGTTCTTTTGTCTTCAAGGCCACCACCCTAGGACGACGCCATTGGAAGACAACCGCACCAGCGATGTACCCACTGTACAGGCGTACCATTCCTTGCTCCGTTCTAAATGGCAACAAGCCAGCTTTGAATTAGCCAAAACAAAAGAGACCTACAAACACAACACAGACAAACACCGGCAAATCGAACCCGATTACAAGGTGGGAGACAGGGTATGGGTATCCATTAAAAACCTCAACACCCATGGACCCAAAAAGCTGTTACCCCGTTATGTAGGTCCCTTTCCCATAGCACAGGTGATCAACCGAGTGGCCATCAAACTAACATTACCTACCCAAATGAGAATCCATCCGGTCTTTCATGTTTCCCTCCTGCGACCCGCTCACCCCGACTGCCCAATCACTACACCACCACCCCCAGTTCTCAGAGACAATCACGAGGAATACGAGGTCCAAGCTATTCTTGATTCCCGCAGAACCAGAGGTAGGCTGTTCTACCTAGTAGATTGGAAAGGGTATGGCCCCGAAGAGCGATCCTGGGAACCCTTGTCCCATGTCCGTCACGCACCCTGCTTAGTCCGCGCCTTCCACCTCCAGCATTCCCAGAAGCCGCGTCCTGCGACCCCAGTCTAGCAAGGAGGGTGGGTCTATTTTAGGGGTGGGTACTGTCATGTCCTTCCCCCTCTGCTGTAGCTGGAACGCTGAATGAAGTGCCCATGCGCGCGCCTGAGCACCCGGGGAACTATCGAGGAGGGTCAGCGGTCTAGTTGTTAGACGTGACCCGCCTCGAATCAATGAGCAAGCACTTCCGGGAGCAGGTCTATTTCACCTGCGAAGCCACAGAACTCTGGGCTTCGTATTGTCGTCCCGAGCCTACGCAGGAGCGTGGCTCGATCTGCAACCGGACCCTCGTCCAGACCGCGCAAGGGCGCCAACCTAACTTGGATACTTCGGGACTTGAGAACCGGCGTCCTGCTAAGGCAAGTCGTTCCACCTTTACTTTCCCCTCGGCGCAGGAGCGCATTTCCAGTTGCTTTCCCCCCTTGGCGCAGGAGTGCATTAAGACATTCTCGCGACCCGTGTAGTAACACGGGGTCGCTGTAACTTGACTGCACCGCTCGTGCCTTAGCGCGAGGCGGGCACTTTCCTTGGTACCTCGGCACAGGAGCGCAAACCCGGTTCCTTTAGGGTTCTGTACCTTGCCCGGACCCTCCTCAGCCCTTTATTTGCACCGCTCGCACTCTCCTTGGACCTGACAGGACATTTGTCGTTCCGGGGCGGGAGCACGTCCAGTCACCTAAGACGGCCCGTGCAAAGGCACGAAGCCGCCTAGCACCTACAACACCACGAACTATCAAACAGTTCCCCTTGCACCTCACGCCCCGCGGGTATTCCCAGAGGCGCGTCTCTTCCCCTATAGGTACGCCAGAAGGACCTTGCTGAGAAGCGTTCTGGGTCACATCAAAAAGGGGTTTTGGGTATTCCCAGTAAGTCCTGGATGGCATGTTCTCTCAGCACAGGAGTGCCTTCTTTCAGTGCTGTTTGGAACATTACTTTCGTTGTCTGCATGCCAAAACCTTTCTAAAATACTACACCCCAGGTGATTATACACATCTCCTTTCTTTTGTTAGTCACGTCTGTCTTGACAGTTTATGTGTGAGGTGTGTCTGATACCCATGTGCTTCCTGTTTTAGGTTACGCCCACCATCAGACCCCCAGTGGATCCAAGGCATCTTCCCCAGCTGTCCACATCTCCTCTGGCTGCCTCCCCCGGTTCCCTTGTGGTCCTAGGTAGTATTCACCCTATCTGGGGGGCTAAGGGTACTGGAGGGGGTTGTTCACGTCATCCCTGCGGAATTACCCCACACAACTAACGGTAAGCGGTGTGGGGACCTGACAGTATGTATGTATGGCTGGATGGATGGATGAATAAATGGATTGCTGGCTGGATGAATGGATGGGTGGATGAATGGATGGATGGATGGAAGGATGGATGGAAGGATGAATGGACCAGTACTTAGGATAGGCGGGTGGGCTGATAGATGCTTAGGATAGGTGCAGGGACAGCTGTATGTATGTATGTATGTAGGTAGGAATGTAAGGATGTATTGAAAGATGGTTGGATGGCGCAGTGCTTAGGATGGACGGATCCAGGGCTTTAAGTGGGCCGGGTCTGAACAACGGCAGTTATTTTCAGGGGGGCTCGAAACGGGTCTCTATCGCGCTCTATTTTCAGCCACGGAAAGGTAGTCCGTTTTCTCTTTTTTTTTTTATTGGACTGCAGTGAGAGCATAAACATCGATGTGCGCATGCTCATTTTGCTCACTACTGAGAGGTGGAGACGTCATGCTAGGTGAGCCGCGTTGTAGGAGGAAGGGAAATCCTTTAAAGAGAGTGTTTTCCGAAGGTAAGATAATTGGAGGGGATTTTCTTAAGCACACAATGCTAGTTATCTTGATTTAGACCACGCCCCTACTTGGATAGGCAACACCCCTTTAAGAGGTTTGCCCTGCCACTTTTAGAGCACCCCCAGTCCCCCCCCCCCCCATTTAAAGCCCTGCCCTTATGACGTTTGGCCCCAAAATCTGTGAGTGAGTCTTCATAAAGTAAAACAGACCGAGAGCAAGGGTTAGGATTAATGGGGTGTGTCCAGAACCAGTCTCTAAATGGAGAGGCACACTGCAGGGATGTCCCCTTTCCCCTCCTGTCTTTTGCCCTCTAGATTGTCTTAACAGCAGAGAGGTTTCGTGGGAGTTCCAATGGGGTGTGTGTTTCCCACAAACTGGCCATGTATTCCGATGATGTCTTGGTTTCACTCACCAATCCAGTAAGATCTCTTCCAGATTTGAATGAGGAGATTATTCATTCGACCAGCTCAAAAAGCGACACCGCCTACCAGAAACTGTTATTTTCATATCTGGCGCTGGGTCACACAAATCCATAATACCATTTGCAAGCAGGTCTCTAACTGCACTTGAACGAAGGAGATAAACGCACTCTCTCCTACATTTATGAAATGCTGATGTGTGCACCATAGCTAGTTAAAAAAAAGTCCCCTTCAGAAGAGATGTGAACAGACAGAGGGAGAACCTTCTCTAACAATGAATGGGTGAAGCTATGCTAGTTTTTCCAAAGATTCCGAATTAGTTCTAGAAGCACCTCTGGTAGAGGAGAAACCTCAATGAAAAACAAGCATTTGCAATGCAATAGGTCTCGCATTTATAAGAGTTTGAGCTATTGACATTGTAAAATTACAATGCCTTTTATTTATGTTTTGGTTTTAAAACAAATAAAAGGCATTGTCATTTACAATGTCAGTAGCATAAACTCGCATAAAAGCAGTGTGTGGAGTGCAGCAGTGTGCGGCGTGCAGCAGTGTGCGGCGTGCAGCAGTGTGCGGCGTGCAGCAGTGTGAGGCATGCAGCAGTGTGAGGCATGCAGCAGTGTGAGGCGTGCAGCAGTGTGAGGCGTGCAGCAGTGTGCGGTGTGCAGCAGTGTGTGGCGTGCAGCAGTGTGTCGCGTGCAGCAGTGTGCGGCGTGCAGCAGTGTGTGGCGTGCAGCAGTGTTTCGTGTAGCAGTGTGAGGCATGCAGCACTGTGTGGCGTGCAGCGGCATGAAGCAGTGTGCGGCGTGCAGCAGTGTCGTGCAGCATGCAGCAGTGAGTAATGCAGCAGTGTGCCGCTGTGTGTGGCATGCAGCAGTGTGCAGCGTGCAGCAGCGTGTGCCGTGCAGCAGTGTGTGGCGTTCAGCAGTGTGTGGCGTGCAGCAGTGTGTGGCGTGCAGCAGTGTTTCTTGTAGCATTGTGCGGCATGCAGCAGTGTGTGGCGTGCAGCAGTATGTGGCGTGCAGCAGTGTGTGGCGTGCAGCAGTATGCTGCGTGCAGCAGTGTGCTGCGTGCAACAGTGTGCGGCGTGCAGCAGTGTGCTGCGTGCAGCAATGTGTGGCGTGCAGCAGTGCGTGACGTGCAGCGGCATGCAGCAGTGTGTGGCGTGCAGCAGTGTGTGGCGTGCAGCAGTGTGTGGCGTGTAGCAGTGTGCAGCGTGCAGCAGTGTGAGGCGTGCAGCAGTGCGAGGCGTGCAGCAGTGCGAGGCGTGCAGCAGTGCGAGGCGTGCAGCAGTGCGAGGCGTGCAGCAGTGTGTGGCGTGCAGCAGTGTGAGGCGTGCAGCAGTGTGAGGCATGCAGCAGTGTGTGGCGTGCAGCAGTGTTTCGTGTAGCAGTGTGAGGCGTGCAGCAGTGTGCGGCGTGCAGCAGTGTGTAATGCAGCAGTGTGTAATGCAGCAGTGTGCGGTAGTGTGCGGCGTGCATCAGTGTGCGGCGTGCAGCAGTGTGTGGCGTGCAGCAGTGTGTGGCGTGGTTTGTAAACAAGAAAAGCGGACATCAAAGGAAGGGTGGGAGGGAACGAGCATATGGGGTGTGAGTTATAACGAAAGTTAATTGTTGTAAGAGGGGATGCAGGAAGTGAGGCCGAGCGCGCGCTGGCGAAAGCAGTCTGCTGCTTTCAAGTCCGATGCCAGATGCCAGCTTCGCACTTGAATGCCTCACATGCACTGGTCATAAACCGCATTCCTAAGGTCTTGTGCCCCTTACTAAATCTCTCTGATGCGTGAGGCGGCGCACGTGCAGGAAGTAGCTGGTGGCAAATGTAATGCGCGTTGTTGTGCGCGTAACCGCCACCCGATCCGCCTGGGAAGCCTTTGGGAGCATTTTCTGAAGCTCCTACATAAGTCTCGCTGAGCGATCGCTTACGCGATAGCCAGGCGAGACCTAACAACCACTTACTGGTAATTGACACCCGCAAGAACACCTATGTGGAATCCCGGGAAAAGCAGAGGAATGTTGGAGGAAATTAAGCAGCCCAGGTACATTATTTCTCTTATTGTGACACAGGGCAGGAAAGATACCATGTTAGAAAGAGTGGATACAATGGAGGCAGTGTGGCATAAGTCACAAGGCCACGCCAGATCTTAGACTCCACAACACCGCAATAAAAATAGCAAACATACAATTGAGAATTTATCTCAATTCCATTTTTATTACCAATAGATCAGAAAGAAGAGACTTCTTTTAAGTAGAAGAATTACCAGAACACTTAACAAATTATGCCTTCCTTCAGACTCTTCTATTTGCAGTTCTTTGCACGACTGAAAACCTTGGTCTTGTACTTGTATTTTGTTTCACTTTTTGCAGGGGTCACAGTGTAAATAATGATGCACAGTTACACGGCAGCGGTGTAAAAAACACGTAACACCAGCACTAATTAGGTTATTCGGGTCTGATGAGTGGATATTAGCATATAAAATTAATATATAAATATTCCTATAGCAAGCACAGGTAATACAGCAAAGGTCCAAATGAGAATTTACATCTGGTTAGATTTTCTAAAATCCTGATCTTTACAGATAGTCTTCTCTAAAACCAAGCCCTTTGCCTTCACAGTACAAGATACAGTCACAAAGTGTAGCTTAACAAGTGTATTCGTGACGTGCACGAACTTCATGTTCATAATAATGGCATTATTGGCAGTCACTAGCATACGATTATGGACTCCTGCGTCGCAAACTGAGCTGAATTAAACAGTGTAATAATGGGCGAGAATATCACCCAAAAACTCTTTTATGTATCCAGACGTTTATGAAATAGCGCATAAATACAGTCAACCGCAGGCAGGCGCTACGTGCACCACACAGAATGAAGAGCAGGAAGCGAGTATACAGAAGAGCAGGAAAGGAGTACAAGGTCAACAAGGTGTCATCATAGCCCTGGGCTGCGGAAAGAGAAAGTTCTGCCGTGCAGAGTTGAATATCTCGACGGGTGAAGTAGTCATAGAGGCGGAGGCAGGGTTATTTGAGGCCCTGGCCCTCTAGACTAGCAATACTTTCAGAGCTGACGTACGAGCTGACCTCAGCTGAGGTGAATGCTGTGGCCCGCGCCAGTCACATGACCTGCAAAAGAGGCGACATGACCTGAAGCGCAGAGTCATGCAGAATATGACGAAGATGAGGCACGCAGGGTGCGTGGAGGGCAGGAGGCAGAGATGACGGAACTCCCTGTTCACCTGGATGAGTATGCTTTGAGCGCGAGGTGCACAGCCATGATGGATGGGGAAAACGGCAAGGGAAGCTTAGGTGGAGTTAAGTGGATACTAATAGTGCGTGCACAGTACCAACCAGCATACGCAGATATATTTATGGCATGGTAAAACACAGCCTGTGCTCAACGGTAACGCAGCACATGTGAAGTACACAACTGCCATTTAGCACAAAAGACAACACGCATCCTGCTTGCACAAAATGTCACAAGTTAATGGTGCTGTTCTGGACCTCAGACATGGGGGCGAACAGTTTTACTTCACACCTGCGCCTCGCACAGGGCTAGATCACGGTGCCATGCACATGTGCTAATGTAGCAGTTGCCACCAGAGAGGGTGCCAGGCCAAGACTGACTTGCATATGGCCAGGTCTTAACTGGGGTGGCATGGTGAGCAAAAGAATGATGGATTTAACCCAGATCTCTTGACAGGGGGTGAATGTTTTGATTTGTTTTGCATACCGTCCATCAAGTGTGTGTCTTTTGCTTTCTCGACCTAAGTGCGCCAGGCCCAGACGTGGGTCCTGGGCTCACTGTGCCACTGGAATCAAGCTATCCTGGCTGAGGAGGGGTGAAACCCCAAAACCTGTCCTAGGATGCTTGTTTCCTGGCCAGGGAGGACCTGGCTTGGCAGTTCGGGCAGGACTGTTCCCAGGAGGCACAGGGTCAAGACTGATTTGCATATGGCCAGGTCTAAACTGGGGTGGCATGGTGAGCAAAAGAATGATGGATTTAACCCAGATCTCTTGACTGGGGGTGAATGTTTTGATTTGTTCTGCATTCCGTCCATCAATTGTGTGTCTTTTACTTACTATTTAATTGGACATCCAAAAATAATTCTTCCCACACTTTTTTTGACTAGAGTGTCAAGCCCGGGCATGATTCTCTAGTAGAACCTTATTTGAAATTGTATGTATTCATTTTTAACATAGCCTTTCTGTTTACTTTAATTATCAGTCAGGGGTCATTAATGCAGCTGTTTAAAGTGTTTTCTTCTTACATTTACTGTTCAAAGTATGTCCTGATAAGGGATAAGAATACTGGCTTTAAGTAATTTTCCTAATTTTTGTACCAACAGGGATATTAAAATACCTGTTTATGCCAGTATAAAACCAGCAGCCAGATGGCAACCCTAAGTCTGTAGGACTTCACTGTAAACCTGTAGTGGTTTACTTTACTTACTTAATTCACAATAGAGATGGAAACTGCCCAATCTTTTAAATATGGATTGGCCAACATAGCGAAATGATTACATCTTCAGTGCACAGACAACATTAATTATCAATATTATATAATATTATTAATATCCTTCATGTACTTTGGGTACGTCAATATTTTCCTAAGCCAGCCTTCATGAGATTCAGGTTTTGAACTATGATACTGGTCCAAGTTCATGGCTCTGCTAGCAGACCCAGATATTAAACTGTACTAAGAAGCCTTAATTGTACTATAAAGCTTGGCACGGGCAGATCACCAAAGAAATGGAATCACCAAGATGGCTGGAAATATAAACAGCATGCCTAACTACCAATGCAACAGGACTGATCAAGTGTGGCTCCCACAAAATCATAAATGCATGAAAAAGTACAAACCATGGGCGGAGACACGAATGAGCTAACACTAGATTAGCTCTAGTGGATTGGAAAGAATTGTAAATTTCAATCCTTTTAAATATCAATACAAAAAGCGATCATCTTAGTGGTGGGAATAACTTTACTTACTTTATCAATACAGTCTTAGTTCTACTACAGGGGCATGCAATTGAAGACTTCACTCAACTATCCAATAACATTCAACTCAGGATTCAGAGCAATACAAAGACATGTCCCTGAACAATGCATTCACTCTAAATAAAGAGGAGTTAAATGACAGAAAAGATCAGGTCATACAGAAGAGCAATGACAAGCAGGAAATAAGAGTTACATATTAGAGAAAGGTCAGCCAGACTTCCATTTGTCAGTAACTCTTAAAACCCCTTATCAGAGTCTAATCAATGACAAATAAATCATGTGAACTAAGGATTCAAGGACGCCATTTCTGCTGGGAATTGGATCTCTATCATGCTGTTCAAGTCCACCTTCTAGAACAGGTCTGTTGGTGTAATAAGATTAAAGCTAGGTTGGAGGTAATCATGAACCTACTTGCAATGTAACCACTCAAGAGCAGAGGACAAGACGTGAACCTCCTTGGTACAACCTAAGCAACGCAGTCGATGTGAACATCTGATTCTCCCAATGCATAGAGTAAATACTTCTGGTGCTAGCACCAGAGGGGTTCACCTTTCAGATCTTCAGCTCAGACTTCTGAGGAACAGCTTCCTTGGCAAACTGAGGCTCTGGGTTCAGGAGGGAGGCAGAATCTCACTAGACACCAGAGATTTGTAGGTTTATGAAAAAGAATGGAGTGGTGGTGTGACTCGGCCATGCATCTGGCCGTATACCTCCCCTAAAAGCCCCAAATATTTTCTACTACTGGGGTCGGGGCAGACTAAGAATTTTGGCCTTAATCTGTAATGCCCATGGGCAGAAAGCACACCAGGAACCAGGGATGTATGTTAAAAAAAATATGAGGCCCATGGCATTGGACTGCACCTCCAGCCCTAAAGGTACCAATAGTCTCTCTGACCCCCGGGGTGGCAGATCATGGGATTTACTCTAAATCTGCCCTCCAGGGCAGGGGAGGGCAGAAACCCCACTATACACCAGGGATAGATTTTAAAAAACAATGTGATGGGGGACAATCCATCCTAGTATCGGACGACTCCAACATCCACCCTCCCACCTGCCCCCAAGTCTTAATAGCCTTTCTGCCCCTGTGGGGCCTACAGCATCAACATAGCAAGAGAGAGGAAACTGGGATTATTTTGGGCTTTGCTCTGCCATGTGGAACAGAAGAGGAGGTTAACCCCCACTCTGACTCTCCTGTGGCAGAAAGACGGTGTTGTGCACGGGGGTGAGTGATTCTCTGATGTACCAAGATGGAAAACCTCTGCACTCAATTCTACCCTTCACTCTTTCCCCATGATCATTCTGACTCTCTCTAGTACTGGCAGATAGGGGTAAACATCTAATTATGCCCAAATAGGAGGGCCGGAAGCCCACCAGACTATCAGGGGGAAAAAGTGAGAAAAGAAATGTTGAGGGCTGCTGGGCCATCAGGCACCAAAAAATATTTCTGGCACAGGGGGAGGCAGAATGGGGGACAAGGAGGAGTTTACACTCTCTTTGCTAGCCCATGGTTCCCATATGTTTCCTCCCATGTGTAGGTAAAGCTATCACACTCAGAACCTCAGACAAAAAATCAGGCTCCTACTTTAAAACATGCAAAAAATAAACATTAACTCAGCTGTGTGTACATGTGTTGTGACATCACAAAGACAGTCAGAAATATGCTTTTATTGGGATCTCGAAGTGAAGCAGCAGCGGATTCAGAGTTAAAGTCTCAATTGACATACAGAGAATGTCAAGACTACAGGACTCTGGAATTATCCTTTTACAGAATGAAGAATATGCATCACAGGATGCTACCAAAAGTTACTTATTATTCAGGATTTCGATACGACAAGAAGAAAGATTGCTAATTCGTGGACCTGGCCATAACTTTCATTGTCCATTAGAAAGGGAAACTCAGATGTTTGGTCAAGCTCATACCTTTGTCCAACAGAGAAAGGAACCAAACCCTTCAGAGATTGAAACTCTGGAAACTAAAAATAGCATCCCCACCCTCAACATCTCATCAGAGCGACAAACTGAGCAGCTTAAAGTTCTTGTCCACTGCCCTCCTTCTAAACTGGTCATACCCCGATGAGAGCTCCCAGATAAGAAGGTTCTCCAAAGGTGACTTCACCCAGTATCAAAGGTATGTATGCCAAGTTCAAAGTCCAAAGGTTGACACAACTAAAAAAACCTCTTTCTTATGGCTGTACCGTACACTCACTCACATCGCTCGAAACAATATCCCCTTAATCTTATATTTTGTGCTGCATTCCAACTGCAGCTATTTTCTTCTGAGAATACCCCTATTCCCAATGATCAAAGTCTCTCATTTACTGATTCTACCCATGGGCATTTTGATGCTTCACCTAAATACTATGAATTCCTTAACATCAACCCTGAGAATGGAATAGAATCTCTAAAACAATACTTGATCTAACGCCTCAAGTATCTTGTTCAATGATCTAAACCCAAGTGCTCGCCTCCATTAACATTAAGTTGCCTTTTGGAAAACACGTTTCAGCATTTTTTTAAATAGTGGTCTACTTCCAGAGCCTGTTGCAATTATCTTCTTTATACAGTATGGTATCTGCCACCTTTATTTGTTAAACCTATTTAAGATTTACAAATTTACACAAACATTGTAAAGTGTTTCTTTAAACTAAATGGAGCTGAACTTTGAAAATAACTCACTTTCTTGCCTTATTTTGATGTGCCCCACTACATACCCCTCTCCCCTGATGACAACATGATACAGAGAGATTCAAAGGAAGAAGTTTCCCATGATTTCATGCTCCGCTTTACATCTGCTTCTTCCACTCTACCCAAAACAATCCCCCGACTTTAGCTGATTTGTTTAAATTGAAGTTGCATCACTATATTGGGTTTGGAAAACTGTGAAAAACAGTCGTTGAAAGCTACGGCGCATGTTTCAGCCCTGGAAATTACTGCAGACTCACAGTCTCTTAGTTGTTTTAGCAGTTAAAAATCCCAGTTCAAACAGGAGCATGGACACAACCCCATTTGACCCAAGAAGAAACAGGAACCTTTCAGTTGTCCCGCCACTCATTCCAGGATGACTCACTTGTCAATTAATTCAGAGAGTCACTTGGATGAGATTCTTCAAAGATGGAGAACAGGACTTTCAGAGTTCACCTCTACGAATACAATTGAAGGATATTTTCAAATCTGACAAAGAGATGACAAGTGACTCTTCTGTGAGTTGATTCTCTGCAAAAAAGAACGAGGTAAACCACAGCTCTAATGTGATTGATTACCATCTCAACTCTAAGCAGAATACTACTTTGCTCCAAGATGTTGCCAGTCAGCCAAAAACATCTTTTAAAGACGTTACCAGGCATATTATTTTAGGGACGTTTATTTCTTTATATTATCCAGGTTCAATGGAATTCTCACAGTTAAATCTGAAGAAAACCAGAGGCTATGTGCCAGGGGTCGACGTAGCACATGCATTTCTGCTATGCACAATATATGCCAAGGATCTATCTCTAGGTGCAAAGTCCAAATCGGAGATTGTTAAATTAGAAAGACTATTAATATCTGCATAATTTAAGATCTGCCGGAAACCAACCTGGTATCCAGCAACCCGCTGGTTTCCGGCAGATCTTAAATTTTGAACTGTAATGAATAGTCATTACAGTTCAAAAAAATGTTGCCCTGAATTTCGTCTCGCAACAAAAGAAATTACAATCATACTCCAAATAACCAAAACAGATTACTGCCATCTACTTCAGACCAGTTAATGTTCCTGCTCTCCCATGTGGTATTTACACAGACATTAATTAGAATGTTAATGTTAATTGGGATTTCTAAAGCGCATTATTACCGACAGGTCTCTAAGAATTTGACAGGATTTGTTTCTGTTCCACTCCTTTTCGAACCAACCTTGCTATACCTTACAAAATTGATTTTGTATCGAAAGTTAATTTGTTACTAATGTTCATTTTTGAATTGCAATATTTGATTATTATTTGATCAGCAGCTGCCATGCCTTCCATCACAGCATGCGTGTCTACTCCAACTGAACGTACTCCTATTGCAGGCACATCCTCTTCGACTGTAAATGAAATCCCTCCCCGCAGTATTCAGTTTAACATCAAACATAACGACTTCAAGAGCCATCTAGTTTACTAAAATACTCCCTGCTCAATTATATAAACAGTTCATTTATAAGATCCCTGGTTCCTTTCTACAGATATTGCAGAGTGGCATGCATCTGCTGAAATATTAGTTTCATATGCATAACCTCATTGGGCAGAAAGACAATCCCACACTCACCGCTGTAGTAACATCCTGCAAAAAAAAAACTGTTAATACTATCAATAGGGCGAGGAGAAAGCAAGATGTTACACCTAGTTCACATGCTGGAATATCATGGAATGCTGGAATTATATTGGTACAGAATCAGAAAAGTTGTAAACTTAATCCCACCACGCTGTTACATATTACATATTTCTGAGGCAGTAATACAGCATTTTGTACTTGATAGTTTCTTTTATATTAAGAGGAGCCAGTCCGTCCCTCAACTGCTCTGGTTCCATATATTTTTGCTATTAACAAGAAACCATTAGTTGATCCTCATTTCCTACCAAAAGGCTTTTCTTTAGCATTGATTGTAGGATCTGAAGATGAAGAGGAGTGAGCAGTGGTGCAGAACACAAGGATTGCAGGTGGTTTGAGCTACAGCACCATGAACACTCGAGGCATTCACATCGCAATCTTACTGAGACCCTACTGCTATTGTGAAACACATGTGCAACGCTGAGATCACAGACGTGCGCGACCATCAGCAATACAGACACCACCTGCATACCAGGCAATATTTGATTTGGACACTCTTTGCCCCAAACCGCAGCTGAATGCCCAATAATGCTTTGAAGTATCCAGAGCTAGGTCCCTAGGAGGACAATCTGGAACATCTGCCTGGGAGCAATCAGGATGTATGGGGTGCCACTACAATCCATATTCTGAAAGTCATAAAACCAAAGTAGCCCATTAATCTAATGAACGGAATATAGATTCCGGTGTGCAGTCTAGTCCCCATGACCATCATGGCTTTAATGGAGGTAGGTGCTTCCAGGAGATCATTGGCAAATGCTGATAAGTGGTTCTGCTGCAAGATATATGGGCTTTGGGAAGAGTGCACTGGAAACTGAAACCCGTAAGAGGTACTGTAGAGGAGTACGGCATCAGACAAATGTGTGATATAATCAATCTACAAGGGTAATTAAACAACCCTGCAAAAAAGTAACAAGTAGGTTTTTGGGTAGTTTGATGTTGGATCTGTGACTGCTTCAGGTAAAGAGGGTCAACAAATAGTCTTAAATTAATTGTAGGCTGCAATAACACGGATAGTTTGCTTACTGCGTCTTAAAAGCCCAATAACTGCACTATACATGTCTTCATTTATCATTGGAAAATACTTGGGAGATAATTCTGTTTGAAGCACCCCAGAGCTGTGTTACACATCATAAAGGGGAGGAAAAGTGGAGTTTCTTGTTAGTCCTTTGTTCAAATATCATCTCACTCTATCTGTTCAAGATGTTCACTTGACAATTAAAAGTCAAGTGCATCAGCCAATGACATGAAAAATACTTATTCAGCACCAGGATACCCTCCTGGGTGATAATGCACTCTACAGATCTACATAAAATAAGATGTCCTACATTCTTCCATTGTCTTAAGACAGGATTGGTAGAATAATGCAGTGTGCAAAAGCATCACCCAAAGGCCCCGGATGGTCCGGTCCCCTGATAAATAAGAAGCATGCTACACATGTCTTTGTACTATTTTTTTTAAACTGTATTTTGAAATGTAAACACCATGTATATAATTGTGTCATGAAGCACAGGGTTTGTTTGAGACTTCTTATTAAAAAAGCAATTTAAAAATGATATGTAATAGAAAGAAAAAAAACATTCATTCCAGGGGTGTTTCTTGTGGAAAGGCAGGCAGCTATACACAAAGGGCCTTGGAGGAACACTTCTTTACAGTAACTGCTAGTCAATATATCTCCAGACCCTTGCCACAACCTCAAAGAGTTGCCTACCAAACAGAGCCAGGCTGTTCGTGGCTCTAAAAATTAACCCCGATCTGGAGAGGGCAGCAGCCAAGCAACAATAAGGGTGAAAGGGTGCAAATGATATCTGCAGTGAGCCTGTTCACAGCAGATCCCAAATATAGTCTCTCCTGCCATAATGAGTCCTAGAAGTTGTTGCTTGAGGTCAGCCGAGTATCCAGGCAATGACACACAATGAGGCACAGCAGTCACCTCACTCACAATATTGAAATCACTTCCAACCTCATCTCATTGACAGTGACTTCCTCACAAAGTGCGTCATCACTTCTAGGTCCCTTGTAGGGCCAGAGCCACTTATTAGAAGCCATCTGCTTCTTTACTATCTACTATGGTCTTTACTATGTACAGAGTGCCACTGCCTCTCAAGGATAGGTCGGCCTTATGAACAAAATAAAATTATACCAACTTAAAAATTCGGACAATGGAAATTGGATTACATCAATTAAACTTTTGCGAACCCTTCGTTAACCTCTGTTACTAGAAGAATGCTTGTGGCATATACCCCTGATGTGTGGGAATCTTCAAAACAGAGAGGCCTATTCATAGACTGCATTTTCGTTTCGTTTCGTTTCAGAAATCTTTATTTCGATCACAGATCATAAAAGATACATGATAAAATATGGACAATTAAAAAAGTATTAAACATGATGTGATCCAATGAATTAAGACATTAAAATACATTAAGAGAAAAAAGAAAATGTGATGTACTGTACTAAAATCTGACAATAAGTCCATTTATACAAGGCTTTTCAGGACGCTGCTGCGGGTAAACCACATGGAAGTTAAGAATTTCGCAACTGCGAAAACGACAATGGGAGAAAGGTCTGACTTTAAGACCCTATAGGCTGGTTGGAAGGATCTGAAGCCCAAGTTCCTAAGTAACGGGACTAACCAGCGTTTCCTGCTCCTCTTGTAGCCCTTGCAGAAAAAAACGGCGTGAACTTCGTCTTCTTTCGGATGAGCACAAACAGGGCAGGTTGCTGTGGTGGAGCATGGAGACCAAGACGCTGTGAAAAAAGCTAGAGGAAGGCATCCATATCTCCATTGAAAGAATAATTTCCTCGTTAGCAGGGGGGAGATCGCATCCAGAGTACTTTCAAGGCAGTAGGCGTCTTTTGCTTTCAGGAATAAGTGGGTCAAGGATCCTTCACGGCTCTCGTTGATGGCTCTTGTGAGCATCAAATTGTAGTATGCTCTTGCGAGTGCCTTCTTTGAAATCTTTACACAGGATTTGGAAGGATCGGTCCATAGGTCTGAATAGCCCAGATCCTCAAACCTGCCCTTGACATAGATCAGCCACGGAATCCTCGAGGCGTTCCGCAGCTGTAAGAATTCCTGAAGTTCCTCTCTATAAATTGAGAGATCAGAGCTACACCACAAACGCCTCCAAAAGGTTAGGGGTTTAAGACCTAGCTCCTCTGATATTGGTCTTACTCTCAGGTCTAATCTAAGAGGGAGTAATGGAGTGCTTTGAGGGAGGGCAGTTACCTGTCTCAGGAATTTATTTTCGGTGGACTGTAACTTTGGGACATGAATGTGACCCCAGATTTCACCCCCGTATGTAACACCCGCCCTCGCTTGGGTTTTGTATATATGAATAATTGGGGTCAGTGGACGGTAGAAAGATTTGTTCGCCAAGCGCAAAGTGCCACCCGCCAACTGTGCCAGTTTGATGGTCGCTTTGGCCTGATGAGACGTCCACGATAGATGTTCATTTAACGTGATCCCCAAATATTCAATATTGTGCACACGTTCCAATTGTGTTGTGCCGAGCCTGGGCGGGGCACGATTCTGGGGCTTGGGGTTCAGAATCATGAACTTAGTTTTTAGAGGGTTGATTTCCAGTCCCCGGTCGTTACAAAAATCAAGAAAGCCATCCAAGATGCGCTGGATCCCCATAGGGGATTTAGACAGCAGCAGGGTGTCATCTGCAAACATAATTGCAGGCACCCTGCTGCCGGTTAATTTTGGAGCATCCGAGTTGTGAATCCTGTTTAGGTGGGCAACTACCCCGTTCACAAAGATGCAGAACAGAGTCGGTGCAAGCACACAACCCTGTCTCACGCCTCTGCGAACGGGGAACCTTTCGGTTAGTTTGCCACCTTTGCCACACCTTATGCGAGCGTAGTTATTGTGGTGCAGTCTCATCAGGATTGTCAGGATGTCAGTAGGTACATCCAAATCTTCCATAACTCTCCATAGCCTCGCTCTGGGCACCAAATCAAAGGCGGCGCGTAAGTCTACAAAGATGGTGTATAGACTGCCGCCCTCGATTATGGCTGTTCTCCAGTAGAGGAGATTTAACCTGAAGATTTGGTCTATGGTTGACACGCCCTCCCTGAATCCTGCCTGGTAAGGGGACAAGATTTCCATTTCTTCGATCCAGGCCTGCAATCTATTCAGAATCAGTCTACCGAACAATTTTTGGGATATATCGATTAAACTGATAGGACGATAGTTGGAGGGGAGCAAGGGGGATCCCTTTTTGAAGATTGGGACCACCTCTGCTCCCCTCCAAGTATCGGGCACCTCCAGTCCCTCGGCGATAGCATTAAATATTAGTGTAAGATAGGGTGCCCATATTCCAGGTTCCTGCTTAAACAGGTCACCGGGCACCCCATCGAGACCAGGGGCTTTTCCAGCAGCTAACCCTTTAATGGCTTCCCTCACTTCTTTTTCAGTGAAAGCAACCCCAATCGGGCAGAATGAAATTGTGGGACCATCTCTGTTCTGTTCGCCCCCACCCTCTGCGTACAGGGCTTCAAAATGGGTCTGCCATACCGTGGGGGCTATATTGGGCTCTATTGCGGAAGATAAATCCTCCGTGCCATTCGCCACTACACGCCAAAATTTACGGGAATCTCTGGTTGTTAAAGCATTAGTGAGATTTTCCCAGTAATCATGGTCCCATTCTGCCTTTGCATTCTCCAGGAGGATTTTGTAGGATCTTCTCCTGGCGCGAATTTCATCTTTGTTGTGATGTTCCTTTATGGCAAGTAGCAAGTTGGCCTTGGCTTCCCTGCAAGCAGCATTGTACCAAGATGTCTTTGGTTTAAGGCCATTCCTTTGCCTTGAAGATGAAAATAGATCCTGCTCTAGGGTAGTGAGGATGCCTGCATGTATTTGTGCAAGCTCTCCTCGCATAACGTCGTCTAAAACCCTAGATCCTAGCTGGAAGGCATCCTCCAGTAATGGGATTATCCTTGCATATAGGTGGGATATTCGATCTGGGTTGCTGGCCAATTTCTCCCACTTGACCTTCCTACGATTATTTTCAAGTAGGAGGCCCGTTTTATCTTTAACCGACCCATTGATTCTTGGGTCTCTCCCAGGTAGACAATAGGTCAGTTCCAGGGAGTTGTGGTCACTGTCTAGTCTTGGGGTAACTTTGAAGTCCACTATTGCTGACCACATGGACAGTTTAACCATTATGTAATCCAATCTGGATTCGCTGCCGGGTTTATTAAATGTATAATTACTTGGCGTGTCTGATTTAGTGCGACCGTTGCATGCCCTTAGACCAAGGTTGAGGGTGAGGGCGGTTATCTGTAGGGCTAGTGGAGTCCAAGCCCGTGGGGAAGGTGCCACCGTCTCAGGTATGAGCCAATATGAGTCTTCTTCCAGAGAGGGACCATCACGTAGCCCCGGCAGTGGTTCATATTGAGCATTAAAATCGCCTCCTACCAGGCAAGCCAGTTCGCTTGGGATACCTTCTAGGAGCTTGGCTAGCTCATCCACTGTGCCAGATTCTTTATGCATTGGAACCGGCCTTGAATAGATATTAATTACTATCAACTTCGATGAGTCTGGCCACTCGAGTGAGACAGCCAGTAAATCATCAGAAGCGGTCTCTAGATAAGTAGCTTGGCAACCCAAATCCGTGGCTACCCATGTAGTTAGTCCCCCAGATGGCCTGCCCCTACCCCCCCATTTAGCTGCTTTGAAGAAGGAGGCAAAACCCGGAAATACTATTTCATCACGCGCCCAAGTTTCTTGTAATAAAATTATGTCCTTCGAACTGATATATGTACCCCATTCTGTGCAATCTATCTTGCTAGCAAGGCCAGCCACATTCCATGAAATCACTATTATTTCTGGTGGTTGGGTGGAGGCCGTGCCCATATGAGCCAAAGTAGTGGTGGTGCACTCGTGGGGCCGGCGAAGGTTTGTGGGAACGAGGGACGTGCCCGTGGGGTTATTATCATGGATGGGAGAGGAGGGCGCGACACTTGGTCCATGTACAGGATCAACTGTACCAGATGCTGAAGGATGAATATCAGCAACCGGGTCAAATTTAAGCCCATTTATGTGAGATATTTGAATTGCGCTCCCCTCATCAACCGCATGTCAGTCTACCATCTCAAGGCTACTAAAGCGGTTGTGGGTAGATAGGTGGGCGGGGTAGTGAATTCTATGTGGCCCTGGAATTCCCCTCCTCTGTCCACCGCCTCCCCCCCTCCTTCTTGCAACAGTTTCCCAACCGGCCTCACTCCCGTAAGTAGGGAACTGCTCTGTTGGTCTTTCCCTGTATGGCGGATAATTGTTGTTCTTCCTCCGGCTATTTTCCCAACCCTCCAACTGCTCCTGGTGATACCTCCACCTATGATCCTCCAGATTGTAAAAATTTGAGGGGTAAAAGAATGAGAGGGGCAATGGTTGGATGGTGCTTGCAAAGTCCCCATCAGCAGCACGGGTGCAGATATATGCGGCTACATTCGGATCTCTGAAGGTGACCAGAATGCAGTCGCCACCGATGGATTTCTTAGTATAGCCCACCCACGCTGCCCTCCTAGCCATGGTTATATCGCTAGTTGTACCTCTCGGTAGCGGTCTATTTACGGAGAGCCAATTAATTACTTTATTTATTAGTGAAATGGTGGATTCAGATGTAATAGAATTTAATTCAGGGACCCCCACCAGAACCAGAGTGTAAGGTGCTACTTCTGGGGGGAGGTTTATGAATTTGGATTTAGAAGTAATATCAGGTTTCTCTCCAGTAATAGGAGGGTCACTCTTAGCTTTGGCCGGAGGCTGGTTATTATTGTCTTTCAGTGGGAGGGTTGATTTTGAGATAGTGGTAACCGATTGTTGGATGGGAGTGGGAGCCAAATTTACAACCAATGGTGCCGGAGCGTTGATTGGTACAGGTTGTAGGGGTTTGGGATTAATTTGCGGGGGTTTATTAGTAGTTGGTGTGGGGGGGAAGTTGTCTTTGGTAAGTTTTGAACCTGGTCCCTCTCTAACTAATTTGGTCCCACTGTTGGCCGTTTTCCTTGAGTCTACGAGTTGCACGGTAGCCTTTTCAATACTAACTAGTCTGGCTTCCATCTTAATCAGTCTTGCCTCAAGAGGGCTCAACAGAGACCTAACTAAGGTGCCTATATCTTCTAGAGTAATATCATCTGAAATAATATCTGCTGGAGCATTGCTAGTAGGTTGTGGTAAAGAAGTTGACTTACTCGTTCTAAGGGGAGACGGCGGTCCTAATGTATTCCCAGTGTGCTCGGAGGAAGCACCCATCTCCCTTTTGCCTCTAGCTTGCTTAGATTTCGAAGTTTTAGTCCTATGATCTACTTTATTTTGGAGGCCCTGCTTCTTTTTTGGAACAGCCCCTTCCCTAGTACCCCTGTTGTTGTCTAGGTTAGTTCCTGCAACTTTAGCTATCTCAGTGTTCTCTATGGGTGTAAGCTGGGGGTTTTGCGTGTTGGGTAGGACCATAAGGCTCATGTCGTCGAGGTAACTCGGGGCCTCAGTAGTAGACTCGGGATTGGTGGAATTAATGGCTGGGATAGGACATATTGCCGGGTCTATACTTTGGTTATTTGGAAGACCAGATCTATTTTCTGGGGTTCTAACGTGGGCCATGGGGCCCAATGAGGACCTTCTTACCCAGTCTATTTCTTGTGAGATTCTGCGCTCGAGAACCTCTATTTCCTCAAACAAAAGGGAACCAGCTTTGGCGAAGTAAGTGTCAATAGGTCCTTTAACGGCCCCCGATGTAGTTTGCGAGGAAGTTTTACTCCTGGTTTCCCGTGTGCACATTTTACTCACAGTTCAAATACCTTTAGATCCAGGCGAAGAGGGGGGGCCCGGACCGGACTCTCACGTACTCGAACGGCCTCAAACGGCCCGCTCTTTGCCCGGTCTTAAACGGCCCGCTCTTTGCCCGGTCTTTGCCCCGGTCGCTCCCGCGCGCTCCCGCGCAGCGTCAATCTCCGGTATTTATATCCCAAGGACCAATGAGGTGTGTTGTGACAAGGTGTGGGCGGGGCGTTCAGGGAGAGCGGGGCCAGGTGACTCAGCCTCCGGGACTCCTAGGAAAATGAGTCCCGGTTCACGCTCGCAGCCCTGTAGCCTCACAAGCCCCACACGAAGCAGCCAGGCAGGCAGGAGACCAGCAGCGGCAAGAGGAGGTGAGGGGGATCCGCAGCGGGACCCGCGAAGCGGGTTCCGCAAGTCGTAGATGCGAACAGCCCTCACAGCGTAGATGTGAACAGCCCCACAGCGATGTAGCGCCAACCAGAAGCAACAAGCAGCGTCCCACGAAGAGAGGGTCCAGGTGCAGTTTAAATTTAGCAAGGTGTGGGCGGGGCGTTCAGGGAGAGCGGGGCCAGGTGACTCAGCCTCCGGGACTCCTGGGAAAATGAGTCCCGGTTCACGCTCGCAGCCCTGTAGCCTCACAAGCCCCACACGAAGCAGCCAGGCAGGCAGGAGACCAGCAGCGGCAAGAGGAGGTGAGGGGGATCCGCAGCGGGACCCGCGAAGCGGGTTCTGCAAGTCGTAGATGCGAACAGCCCTCACAGCGTAGATGTGAACAGCCCCACAGCGATGTAGCGCCAACCAGAAGCAACAAGCAGCGTCCCACGAAGAGAGGGTCCAGGTGCAGTTTAAATTTAGCAAGGTGTGGGCGGGACGTTCAGGGAGAGCGGGGCCAGGTGACTCAGCCTCCGGGACTCCTGGGAAAATGAGTCCCGGTTCACGCTCGCAGCCCTGTAGCCTCACAAGCCCCACACGAAGCAGCCAGGCAGGCAGGAGACCAGCAGCGGCAAGAGGAGGTGAGGGGGATCCGCAGCGGGACCCGCGAAGCGGGTTCCGCAAGTCGTAGATGCGAACAGCCCTCACAGCGTAGATGTGAACAGCCCCACAGCGATGTAGCGCCAACCAGAAGCAACAAGCAGCGTCCCACCACTGGGACCTGTGAGATCGCACACAGGGATGAGCAGGATAGCTCAAGTTAGAATCATTTGATGCGTTTGCTTGACGTTCTGAAGCGAAAAAGGACGCTCTTAGAATCAGAGACAAATCTCTTATCAAAGGAATTCCGGATGCGAGAGAATTAGGTTGCCAGTTCTGAATGAAGCAGGGCTTTAACGGGCCATGGAGGGATAATGATATAAACACATCTTCGTAAAAATCACGGAAAGGTTCGTCGTGAAAGGATTTAAACAGGGCTCATGAAGTGCAGGTTAAAGTTGGAGTACTATCAATCCAGAGGGCTCCAAGCGGGAAGTAAAAGCCTCAGGTGGAACTGGTCGGTCCAGCATTTTGTAGTTCTCTTCGTACAGTAGTATTACTCATGTACCTCAATATGCTATTCAATACCCTACATGCAGAGGTCTCAGCCTCTACCTGTCCTATCTTTTCTGTGCAGAGATCTCAGCCCTAACTATGGAGATCACCACCCAGGGCCAAAGCAAATAAAAAAGGGGAGGGGCCAAATCTAAGGGAAGCGGGCATGCAGCCCCCTTTCCGAGCCCTAATAGGTCTTAGGGACCCCATCATCCGGGGACATTGTGCAAAATTAGTGGGAGCCCCGGAGTCTATCTGGGGCACCCACAAACAACAACACATTGGACGTTTGGGACCAGGAAGAGAGCCCCAGGCCCCCCATGGCCCCAGACAGCTCCCCTCATGATGCAGGAGCCAGCAGTGCTCTCGCCAGAGGGAGTGGCTGCTTTTTGCACGCTCCCTCCAGGCAGCAGCAATATGGGTTCTGTTTTTTTTTCCCGCATCAGTTGCGGTTGCCTGTGTGCAGGGCTTTAAGTGGGATGAAAAAACTGGGGGGGGGGTCTCTCAAAGGGGCGTAGTCAATGTAATTAAGGGCGTGGCTTAAAAACACATAAGCTAAAAATCTGTTTAGCACAGTGTGCCGCCCGACGTGTATTTTGCTGTTCCTGTCATTGCGTCCAGCTATATGATACAACAAGTCACATCATACCTACAAGTCAGGACTATTGGCTTTGTCAATGGTTGCTAGTTGCATAAGATAAATAAGCAGCAACAATGGCTTGTATATAATATTGAAAAAACGTCCACTTAAAGCCCTGGTGATACCAGGACAATGTTGTTGCTCCTGACTTTCAAAAAGAGAAGGGAAATCCAGAGAGAAAATGACTTTCTTTAAAGGATTTCCCTTCCTCTACAACGCTCACCACACGCACATGGTGTGCCTGCTGTCACTGCAGTTCGGAAAAAAAAAACGGACCACCTGTGCCAGGGCACAAAACAGAGCCCGATAGAGACCCGTTTCTAGGCCCCCTTAAATAAACTGCCGGTGCTCAGACCCGGTGAGACCCGGCCCACTTAAAGCATTGCCAGTGTTCGCCAAAATGCACCAAAACGCTGGAGGTGCAAAGACAGGCATTACCTCCAGCGCCTTTAGATTAACCAGATGTTCCTCCCAATGTAGAGAAAGTCATCCTTTGTCACACTAAAAATGCGCTGTGATTAAAATAATGTTTATGGTCTGAACAGGAGTTCAATAAGACAAATACAGTGAAAATACTTTCATGCTCCCGTATACAGCCTCTCACCACAGTAATCCCTGCAGCTGCGCCACACTAATTTAGATGGACTTATCCATATAAATCTTTTCACACTGTTTGAATGTTCTGCATGTGGCTGCTTACAATTCTTTATATATTATCCTGGAACTGGCAAAATATTTGCTCATTGTGCACAAAATAATCACACACATTGTCAAACCGGCATTCCTCAGGAGTTGTGCAGTCCCTAAATGCAAGTCAATGCATCGCATGTGGCCCCTACTGACCCGGACGATCATTCAACATGTGCTCAAATGAGCTTGCCCATCGTTTTAAAATATTTCCCCTTTGGGAGCTCCAATTTCCAATACAACCCGTGTTGTAAGCTGCCTTACAAATTAATGTATTCACTCTAAAGCTCAAGTGTTATGTTATGTTATTTGGATTTCTATAGCGCACAGCTGCCCCAGCAAAGGGGTGTCCCGACGCTGCCAGCATCAGAGAGCGGACCTAAACACTAAGACATAGAACATCAAGAATAGAAAGAGTGACCAAGAAGACTAAGGTGAGGGAAAAAGGAAAGTTTTAATCGCTTTCCTGAAGTCCAGCAAACATTCCATCCTACGGATCTGAACAGGCAAGGAGTTCCATAACTTGGCTGCCAGGCAGCGAAAGGACCAGCCCCCCTGCGCGAAGACGTTTCACATGGGGAACAGTAACCAGGTGCTGCCCCAAGGAGTGCAGCTGACGCGGGGGAACATATGGAGTAAGCAAGTTACCAAGCAGGCTAGGCGTAGCCAGCTTTAGAATCTTAAAAGAAAGACACAACGTCTTAAATTGAATGCGCTCCGCCATAGGAAGTCAATGAAGTCTCCGAATGGCGCCAGCAGAGGGGCTAGACCGCGGGAGCCCCAACAAGGCTCTGGCTGCGGCGATTTGAACACGCTGCATCCGTGTAATTTTAGCTTGATTGGCCCCTAATAAGAGAGAACTGGCATAGTCCAATCGAGATAGAATAGCTGACTGGACAATCAGCTGGTGCGTTGGTGGATCGAAAAACTTCCGAAGGGGCTTAAGACCCCGTAGAAGTCCAAAGCATGTGCCGGCAACTTTTTTTGTATGGTCTTGAAAACTGAGGAAGGAATCCATCCATACCCCTAGGTTCTTAACCACTGCCTTGGGAATAGGAGTACTACCCAGGACGCTCGGCCACCATCGCTCACGCCACAAGCTCGAGTTCTTCCCTACTAACAAAACCTCAGTTTTTCTAGCGTTCAACTGTAAGCAGTTAGTGATCATCCATTCTGCAACGGCAGCCAGGCCGCCTCTAAACCTAAAGGCATTCAATGTGGAACCTTCAGCCAGGGCCACCACCAGCTGCGTATCATCCGCATAGGAGACCATGGTGAGGTCCCACTGCCTGGCGACCGCTAAGAGAAGCTGGACATACAGATTAAACAGTGAGGGACTGAGCGCCAAGCCCTGGGGGACCCCCTGGTCGATGGAATGAGCCTGAGAAAGAAACAGAGGGGCTGACACTCGGAAAGATCTTTCGGTCAGAAAAGATCTAACCCATTCCAGAGCCAGGCCAGCCACACCCGCCTCCTCCAGCCTCTGAAGCAGAATGCCATGCGAAACCGTATCAAAGGCGGCACTAAGATTAAAGCAAGATCAGTGCCGCCATCTGACCGGAATCGAGAATGGTCCGCAGGTGTTCAGTCATGGCCAGAAGAGCAGTCTCCGTACTGTGGCCTGAGCGGAAGCCATTCTGAGATGGATCCAAGATGTTATTAGTACTCAGGAAATTCGTTAGTGTGTTATTAACATGCGCCTCTGCTATCTTAGCCACCCAAGGGAGGAGAGATAGAGGCCGGAAGTTTTCAAGTTTAGCCGGGTTAAGTGATGGTTTTTTGAGAATGGGAGATACCCACGCCTGTTTCCACGGCATCGGAACACTAGCTGTGGAAAAGGAAGAATTGACTATCTGGCATAGCGGGGTCAGAAAAAGAGAGAGTGACTCCCTAAACTGAACTGGCTTTAAAGGGTCAGCCGGAGAGCCAGAATTAACTTTCCGGCTCAACCGAATGAACTCATCCTGTGAGATACTGGGGATAGCTATTAAAGAAGTTCGTGGCAAGGGTCCAGGAAGAGCAGTATGAGAAGGAGAGGTCACTTGAGGGAAAGACCGATAGATGGTACGAACTTTCTCAACAAAGAAAGTGGCCAGGTCCTCACACTGCTGTTCAGATGAAATAGCGTATTCCAAATTTTTTCTAGCCCTTAGGTCTTTAACGATCTTGAAAATACATTTGGCTGAGTTAGGGCTAAGCTTGATTTCATTGGCATAGTAAGCCGCTCGAACATTGCAGATGGTTCTGTGATAGTGTTTAATCTGGGCCAAATAGCATACTTTTTTCCTGGGGTCGTAGTCCTTTCTCCACTCACGCTCTGATCTCTTACAGGCCTTCCTTATGGTGGACAATGAGTCATTATTCCAGGGACTGGCGTCAGAGGTACGGCCTCTAGACCACTTAGCCGGAATAAGAGAGTCAAGCCCTTGGGTGATCCAATCACAGAACAAACTATAACCTGTCTCAGCGTTAAGAGTTCCCAGAGGATTCATGCCGAGAAGTGCGTGAAAATCTTCCAACCTCAGTTTACGCCAAGGGCATTTGAAGACAGGAAGTTGGGTAGCTTTGTTGTGGGGCTCTGAGGCCGGAAAAGACATTACTACCAGTGAATGGTCAGTCCAACCCATGGGTTTAGGAGTCTCCACAGTTGCAGACAGAATATTCGAGAAAATAGGGTCCAACAAATGGCCAGCCAAATGGGTGGAGCCGGGGACCAGTTGGTTAAGTTGGTACGCAGCCAGGTCTGCAAGCAAGCTACAGATCTCATTATCATGCGATAAATCAAAGTGCAGATTGAAATCACCTAGAATACTAAAGTTGGCAATGCCCATATTAAGCGTGCAGACTGCCTCAAAAAGGGCGACTTTGAACTTAGAGGCAGACCCTGGTGGACGATAAACTAGTAGGCCAGATAGGGTCAGATGGGTACTAACGGTGATACTAAAACGAGCACACTCGCCGCCCTCAATTACTTCTTTCATAAAAAGACATGAGTAACATGATTTAAAAATCATCGCAATGCCACCACCCCTAGACTCTCTATTAACCATGCAGTGCAGACTTTCTTTACATTGGAAGGATAGATAGATCAGACAGACAGACAGACAGATAGATAAGATATTCTTTTTTTTATTGTTTTAGCTGCAATCCTGCAGGATTCGCACAGGATTGCAGCAGAATTTTCTGAAATGTTTTTAATTTTGGACCTGGCATTTTTTTTTTTTCAGACGCTGACCTAATTATAACTACCCAGAGGGGACTGCCACAGTATACGTATATAAAGCTATATTATGAAATATTTTAACAACCTTTTTAATTCGAAAGTAAATGTAACTATTTTATTTCAAGATTAAATTGAAATGAATTCTATACATAACTTTTTGCACTTTTTACTATATTTTAAATAATTAAATTCAAACATTTTACTTTAGGTATTGTCTAAATAAATGTTGTATAGTGCTGTAGCTTTTTTATATTTTGTTCTACATTAAAATGAATATGTACAAATAATTTACATTAATGTTTAATATAAAAATATTTGTATTTCTTCCGGCTACATCTTTAACATTACTAAACTGGTTTATTGAGGCTAAGCACAGCCTGCTGCCACTCTAATGAAGTCCCAGCACAAGGCTTCGCAAGACTCCGAAACAGATCATCAGGATAGAACAACAAGCATTTACAATGCAATGGTCTCGGCATTGTTAAAGTTAGAGCTATTGGCATTGCTCATGACATTATTTTTGTTTATGTTTTTGTTTTTAACACATTTAACCCCTTCGGCGCTCATGACGGAACGGTTCCGTCATGAGCGTCGGTTGAGCTGTGCTCATGACGGAACCGTTCCGTCATGACCACGCCCGCGCAAGCAGCGCTCAGCACAGCGGGGGAATCCGCCCCGCATGGAAGGGGTTAAAGAAACGACATTGTTATTTACAATGTCAATAGCTTAATCTCTCTCAAATGCGAGACCTATTGCATTTGCACCCACACACAGAAAGCCACCCACACACATATAGCCACCCACACATAGCCACCTACACAGAGCTATTCACATAGAGCAACCCACACACAAATAGAGCCTCCTACACACACAGTTACCCACGCACAGACAGAGCCACCCACGCATAGAGCCACCTACAAAAAAAGCCACCCACACAGAGGCACACACATACACACATAGTGCCTCCCCCACACACACAGATCCACACACACACATACACAGAGCCACATACACACACATACTCACACATACTCACGCATACACATACTTCAAAGGATATTTCTACAGCATCACAATAGATTCTACTGATACAAGATAAAGTGCCAGTAATGTTCTCGGGATCGGGCTCTGAAGCCTAAATCAAAGAGTTATATTATATGATCAGGCTATAAAATGTAAAAATCCCAAGGCCACCTCTTTCAAAACGAAGTCAGACACATTCGAACAGGCTTCCACGCGCACTTTAGAAATAATAGATCACAAAATGCAACGGAGTCTGCTCCACGGTTGTTGTTGAGATGTGAGAATACCACCCCCACACACATTTGCTGCAGCGTCTCAAACAATGCAGCAAGCACATTCATGCAATCTAGCTCACGGGTGGGTTCCATTCAAACATTTTCAACAAGAATGAAAAAATGGTTTAAGCTCAGAGCAGTGGAGGGCTCCTTTATGCACCACCACTCCCAAATAAAGCACTATATTTTAGCGCTGCAAATTAAAGAGTGGCGGGCTTCCCGCCTTTGAAAGATGCGCGACATTTGCAGATAACCCAAAGTGCTTGGAGGCCGCAAAAATCACACCGCCTCACATTCTGCCTCTTTTCCCTATCCCCGAGCCACATACCGACGAAACAGCAAATCTTTCTTATTTATTTTAAAGCACTTGCAAACTCTTGCCCTAGCCCATATTACACAAAATAACAGATGTGACTCAGATTTATTTTGCCCTCTCTCACTTGCTTTTTTTAACAAAAACAATTTGGCTGTACTTGAAAAATTATAATCTGGATCGTCTAAATTAACCTACTTACAGTTTTCCAGTAGAAGTCTCTCAGATCAAATAAAACAACAAAAAAACTTTGTCATGTGGCAATTTGGCCAGAAAAATTAAATAATTTCAATCTCTTAAACTCTGCCTATAGATCGGTCCATGATTACACGTACAGTGACCATTTGAGAGCACCCCGTGCAAATGTAATTGTTTATGGACCTTAACGACAGGTGTTACTTTCTACCCAACCCAAGGAAGCTCACTTTAGCAGCCTATGAAGAAGGAAATATCCAGTTGCAACCGGCAGGGAATCAAACATATCAACTACACGTTAGAGGAGATGTTTGGAACAGGAGGTTACACAAGGATTTCGGAAACCAGTGCACGAGTTCATTGAGTAACCTTTCAAGGTCCCATACCTGGAACCTGCAGATTTCATGGAACGCTCGAGAAGGGAGATAACATCTTTAAGCTAAGCTATGATAATATCTATTAGCCCGCGACCAGAGATTACATATTTGCAGCCAGTGAACCGTCTATCTGACCTACATTACCCATATCATACCCCGACAGTTACGAGATATACATCTGTCTATGAAGCGCAATTCCACCCCCCCAAACCCCTGCGACTGGAGAATAACAACAAGACTGTCGCAAGTGCATTAGTAGCATATGCCACCTTATTGGTATGATACCCCGAGAACTGCAGCATGCAACATACCTGTATCATGCCGGTGACTTACCCTCCTCCTCCTGAGCTATATTAAAACGCGGTCGGTGTGAGGCTCATAAAGTAAGCCAGAGCCGCGTCAACTTCCTCTTTCTCCTGGTCATGTCCTTAGAACAGCGCGATTTTACATCTTGACAAGATGGTGTACGAAGGGAATCAATCGCATATAAGGATGGATTAAGATAAATTGTTCTGCAATGTGGCACCCTAAGAAAACGCACGGATGCATTCACCTTGGATTGGGTATACTTAAAGTGCGCACTGAACTGCCTTGGTGATTGGATGCATTAAAACGGAGCATCGGTTTGCAAAAATTCACCCATCAAGTTAGTGTCTGAAGATGTATAAACATGCATCACCGATGAGCCATGCATCGTGCATACTGGGGGCTTGATATAATAAAAATAAGCAACGTACTAAAGATTAACCTGACACCTCCTTGTGAGGGAATCAGAGGGGTGACTTGTCCCTGCTGAGATGTGCATTAATTAACGTGCGCGAAGAGCACTGGTCTGCAGAGGAGCCTCGCTCGAAGGCCAATGGGAAGGCAGCAGTAACAATGAATCGTAACGTCACCAGGCTCCTTGCCAAGGAAGGGGTTTCAAGCACAGCGGGGCCTCCCCATTCGAGGTCGTGGGGAGTCACCCACGCCCCCCCCCCCACCCCAAGACCAGGGTGTACTGTAGACGAACCCACCTTATGAACTGTGAGGCAAAAACAAGTCAATGTGTCCCCACCAAAAAGAAAAAAGCCGTAATGCCGATAAACAAGCAGCGTCCCACCAGCGCTATAAGACAAGCAGCGTCACAAAGGGGCATGCGCGTGCATCGGTACCTGAGGGCGAGCTCGGTAGGTTCCGTCCCTCGGGGCTCACGGCCTGGATGAAGAAGTACCTGACGGGCATGACGATGTCCCCACACCAGGCTCCTCTGCGGGCTGACGGGCTCCGAGGCGGAGAGGGCGGGCAGGAGGCAGAGACCGGCCAGGGACGGAAGCAGCGAGGAGAGGGGATGCCTGTTTGAAGAAATCAGTCCCAGCGCCGCCGCCTTTCTCCGAGGTGAAGCAGAAATGCCTCGGAGAAACGCAGCGGCGGTTTCGGATTCGGGGGCGTGTTTTTCTTTTTCTCTCCTCTTGCCATTGGCTGGAGGAGAGAAAAACACGCCCAGCGAAAAGTAGCAATAAAACACGCCCCCGAATCCGAAAAGGACGGGGCCTGTTTTGCGAGACGAACCTCTTCTCCAATGGCTGGCCAGCTTTTAAGAGGCCAGCCAATGGAGAAGAGGAGAGAAGAGGGGCGGGTTCAAGCCCCTCTTCTCCAAGTCATTAAATCTCGCAAGCGAGACTGCGCAAGCGCAGCCTTAGCTAGCCGAGACCTAAAAAGGAGTCCTGGCACTTCTATATTCCATTTGGAGCACTGGAGTATAGAGCACCAACTAAAAGTCATTGAACTGGAGCACAGTGCAAACTTTTTAAGAAAGCCTTTGTCTAAAACTTGTAGCAATTAAACAATATGGAAAGTGAGAACCAATCTACCCGAATGGACACTGAAGCCCAAGCTATCGCACGCATATTCTTTTGTTCTTCATCTCCTGTACAGTACATGCTAGTACTATGAAGCAGGCCCGGTTCTAGAGGGTGGGCCAGGCCCACCCACGGAATACCCTGGCCCACCCACGAAATACCCTGGCCCACCGAAGGATATTCAGAACTGAAAAGCAAGCGTTTTCTACCGTAAGGCTTTGCAGGGGGTTGCAGCCCTGTGGACTCTCCCTTATCGTTGTTTTTAATGAATAACACGAATGATATAGGGTACATTCAGGCCTAGGGAGAGGTGCGAAGTCACCGGAGTTTAGTAGCTGGTATGTTGCACAAATGACCAGTACTGATATCCTGAAAAACTGAATTATGATTCTCGGCATATTGCATCCTACTTTTAAATCGCAATGCTTTGCAAAGTAAAAAGCTGCTAAAGATTTTTTTTTTTTTTTAAACGTGAAAAGCTGCAAAGTGGCCATGTATGTCAGCAGAAACATTTATGTTATTGCACTTGACTGGGAGCATGCTGCAGTCTTACAGTTCTGCATCTTAAAGTTCGGACAAGCAGCGTTCGGACAAGCAGCGTTCGGACAAACAGCGTTCCTCCCCTTCCCCACAGCCGCAAGCACACCAGACAAAGCGAAGGACGTAGCACTTTGGGTGCTGATTATTCTGTTAAAAATGTCAAAAGCAGACAGATGCCAATACTTAAAATATCAGATCGATTGAATACTTTGTTGTTATTTGGCTAGTACCCATTCATCTTCATGGGCCCCGCAAGCTTCTTTACGGCCCTCCCAGACAACAAATCTACTGCTCTGAGGTAAATGTTAGATGACAGTCGTCTCTTTATAACACACCTAAATAAATACAGCTGTTTCTTCATATCCCCTACCCTCCCTTTGCAGAATCTATTGAGAACCCATGCGTTCACCTTAGTTATCAAAGTAACCCAAACACAGATTGCTACCTTAATCACATTAATCCAACACAATTATGAAAAAGAAAACCCCGGGACACGCAATTTCCACTTGTGTATTCTTTTGTGCACAGCGGATGCTGAAGTGTGCCTCGCGCGCGCAGGAACAGTGGAGCGCTTCGGAGGCGCACAAGGCGCACACGCGTTCCACTGAAGGTGAAACTCTTCCGACTCAGCAGATCCATTCATGCAGCAATAACAGCAGGAAATGACAGACCCACTAACCTAAATACTGTTCTGAGCACAAAACGACGCCGGTTTTATGAATGGCAGCCCCTCCGAGAACCAGAGCAGGATTAAATGGCAGTTCCAGTCAGAAATGGCGGCCCATTCATGCGCCCCCGCTGCGTCGATAAAGGCGCGCCCCGCAGCAATCCTCGGCCATTGTGCGCCCTGACTCATCTCCAGGGACTTCCATTCATACTTTCGAGTTCCTTTCCGTTTCAGTGTAGGGTAGTGTCGCCTCTGTGTGTGCAAAAGAATGAAATTATTATCGGAAACAGTGAATTTAGGACACTTCCAATATAACCGGCGTTTTCTCCTTTTCTTTCCATCGTAGGTTGAACTGCGTCCGTTTCTTCAGTCCATCATCTCGAAAAGAATACAGATTATAATGCCATGGGAGACCAAAATGGGGGGCGGGGGAGGAAGGAAGTTATGTGAGAGTCCTTTTACATAACCAAGTTGTGCGCGAGCCTTTTCTTTAACTTTTTGAAGGAGCTGTCCGGCTGCTCTTCTGGCAGGAGAAGGTATTAAGCATCCCCCGCATCCATAGCCTGCCCGAAGAGGGCTGCAAACTCTCACATGCCCCAGCCACTGCTGGAGGAGACCGGCCACCGGCCTGTTTTCTTAAAGCGCTCCAGGTAGCAGTCTGGGAAGAAATGCAAAGCATGCAAGAACCGCTGGACTTAGGAGAGACAGAATTCCCTCACTAGCAAACAACACATGCGAACACAGGCTGGGCCCCCCTCCCTGGCCTGGACAAGGAGTCGGGGGCAACACCAATATGGTGTCCTCAAGGGCAACAAGAACTGGCAAAGCCATTAGGTCTGGGTTTAATGTGTTAACATTGGCAGAGGGAGGAGGATGTGGCGCAACGGCCATAGCTGTCGACAGTGGAATGGAGGAGAAAAATTGCACCTAAACACTCAGTAGCATAAGGTGAGGCACGAATACTCTGCTGGGCTGAGCTAGGAAGCGATTGTCAAAGTCTGCAGCCTATGGCTGAAAGAAGCGGGCTGAGGAAGCAAATGGTTGAAAGAGACAGACCGGGAGTCCGCTCTAAGTATATTGTTAACAATAGGTCTGTTTGACAGATGCGCTGTCAAAACCAATACCTAAAAACAATGACTCTACTTAGAAAATTAACGTGGCTGTTTTCAACAGCACCACTACCAGACGCTCTGGGTGCTACAGCCACACTCTACGCGACGTCACTCGCAAGGACCATGAGACAAGGTAAACTGATGAGCCACAAACAGTAAGAAAACCGTCACAGGCTCAGATTCAGATTTAAAATGGCGATGCCATCAATTCTTTACATTAAAGTGAGCTTTTGCTGGGAAGAAAGGCAACTGTGGGGTACACATTCCTCCCTAGACATGTGCTTACCCACAGCCTCCTCCGGTGCCGGATTCAGGGGCGGGAGCTCCTGCTGAAGGGCTGCGGAGAGCGAATGCGGCGTTGTCAACATTTTCTTTTCTAGACTACTCACTAATACCGATTACTTCTGATAACTTGTTGGAAAATACCCACGCTAATAACTCGAGATCCGTGAAAAACTTTGGCCTAGTCAGTCTTCTCCCTTCATGTCTCTCTCTTTCTTCCAGTCTCAACCAATGATGCAATTCATTACAAATAAATGCTGTGTCGCTCATCCGCGTGCATTCCGTGAATCTGCTGTAAACCCGCTCCTCCGCCGCCCCAACTTGTTTAAATGACCGAGAAGCCAAGAGCCGTGTCAGCAAGTTCGTCCCAGTTTAATCACGAGCTTGAATTAAGGACAATCTGCCCTCACTACAATGTTTTTCATTGAATGAGAAAAGTCTACATCTCTTAACCACACAAGTAACAGCATCTAAGCAATATCCAACTCATTACATTAAAAAATAAAAACTGCCCACGTTACCCGTGGTATTCTTGAAATTGTTCTGTAACAAGCATTTATAAATGCAATGGGGTTGACCTTGCCTAACTCTCCAAAACCTAGACACTGGCAACAACATCCACTCTAGGCTCAGAACGGAGGGACGGCAACCGTGTACACCGGGGAACACGTGACGTATGTCCACTTTTCAAAGACGGTTTTGAAGGAGAGAGGGGCTGATGAATACAACATTTACATCCATAACCACCCTGCCGGTTAAAAACCATCCATTTTCCCGGAAAGTAATGGGTCAGTGCCCATGAATCAGAGAACCAGACAATAACATGCACCAGTGGCGCAAGGGAAGAGGTAGTCCAATGTAGGTCCAGAAGGGCGCCAGACTTTCACCTAACGTCCAATTAGGTAAATGAGTCTCATTGGGTTTCACTGTGTGCAAATCCATATTAAGTGAATAGTCTGAAAATCTGGCATGGATCCAAGGCTCCAGGATCTTCGTTGGAGGGCACGGTCATAGGCAGTACATGCATCAGTTGCCCTGGGTTTTAGAAGTCTCAGTGGCCCCAGCTTGTGCATGCACCAACGGGATTGATAGTAAATGGGCAATAATGACTCCTCAAGGCAATAAGCATTTTTGTTAGCCCCACTCAGTAACAAACTTTACTACCCCTACTGAGTGATCAGCATTAATGGCCCCAAGCTGCAGCCAATTTTGATGGCCCCATACATTAACAAGCTTTAACTGCTGCAGAGTGTAACTTGCATGTATGGTCCCACCTTGTAATAAGCAATAGCAGGCCCATTAGTAACAAGCATTAATGCCCTGCATAATGGCCCTGTACAGTAACAGGCATTAATGCCCCCACACATTAACAATGAATAAAAGCTCCACATAGTACCAAATATTAATGGCTCCACACAGGAACCTAGTTGATGGCCCAATACAGTAACATGTATTCACGGTCCCCAAACATTAATGAGCATTAAATGGCCGTACACCGTAAGAAGCATTAATGAGCAAGCCCAGTTTAACACAAGAAACTGGCCCGGGTTGGTGAGCGCAAACTCAGGTGGAATGATTCCTGCCAGCACTAGCAAGGACTGCAAATTCCTCAGAGGGATTCCTTTTTATCTTACATGGAACACAAGCGGAACGATTTCCTTTTGCCTATAGATGACACCAGCACTTTGTTTTCCCTAGCAACTGCCAAGATCAGCACTTTGCCTTGCAAAGTCATATGAGCAAATGTATATTTTGCCATAAATGGCGCTGTCAAAGGGAAGCTAAACCCTTGCTGAAAGTGTGATGCAATGGTGTGACCGCATTGAAGACCTGAAGAGGACTCTTTGCTGGGTGTGAAACGCAGGCCCATTGGGATGTAATGCGCGAAGGTCAGTGGGGGTCAGTCATTGTGGGAGGATACTGTACTGAAGTCAGTGGATGTGAACCATGGTTGTAAGATTAGTGACAAGGTGATGCTACTGAGGTCAGTGGAGATTGGTCATTTGGGTCAACTGAGTTGAACCATTCTTGTGTCATGCTGTACTATGCTCCGCTGAAGTGAATGGAGGTGAATAATTGCAGTAAATATGATTAAGGCTTGTGAAAAAGTGATGCTACTGAAACATATGTGAAATAGTAAAGGAGGGTGAATTACAAGAAGGATTAAGCATAATCTGTCCATGATGAACTTAAGTTCCATGAACATTTGTGAATCAGAACTCCCAGTGTTTAACAGCCTGGTGAGTCTTGTGACAGCCTCAGTCACTCTAGTGTGTATCACAGCTACATCCACTCTAAACAGAGACAGACGAGCTAAACCTGTTGGGCTTCTTCTGCCACTAAATTAGGAGAACATATTCATAAACTTTGTGATGCGCGCTCTCAGCCCACGCCTGTGCTGGCACCCTAACGCACGACGTGTGTCTGTCCAACTTCCATTGTTTGCATGCCACATTCTGCAATGTTGTTTTTAATATCTTGCATTGATATCAGTGCCTTAAAGCAATATGAAGTACCTAAAGTTGCCACTTTCACACTGTAAAACAAAGGTATAATGTATACATCGTCTGATACAGACTGCTTATTTTTTAACAGTGTGTATGGACTGAAAGAAATGATTAGACTATATTCACCTATGATCGTATGGGAAACAAAAATACTTTGCTTTTGCTTATTAACAGGCTCTCTTCAATCAACATCAATGATATAACCCAGGAGCCAATTATTTCAGATATTCAATAAGTATGCACAATTGTGGTACATCATCAGGCTAAAAGGATGTTTGCTGTGCAGACTCAGGTGACTCAGTTTGTCTTTCTTTAAGGGCAATAGTTTTCCTAATTTAAAATGTGTAGAATCCTGCCAAAAGATTCAAAGACTTATTTTCGTAAACCATGCACAACTCATTGACAATCTGCACCACAAGGGCTGGACTAGGCTAGAACTCCAGCATTTATCCCTCAATTTAGTTTTATACTAATGACCTAACTTCATTAAGGGAACTGATCAGACTTCAGTATCTTTACTTGGCTGCTTTCACGTCTTGGCTGTTTTCATTTCTGCTGTGATAGAGCCATGAAAGCTTTCTCTCATGGCTCCATTCTAGCCATTACCCTCTTGCCCTCTATCAGTGTCAGTAGGGTCTGCACCAGCTAGAAAAGTCAGTTTGTTCCTTTGACTCAAAGAAGCATCTGTTATAGATTGGGAGGAAGGGCCACTTTACCAGCGTGGTCAACAACATTTTTTGCGGATGGATTTTGCTAGTTTTGAACTTTTCAAACTGAGGCACGGTGGTCTCATCCACAGTGTATGTGCTCTGTACCCAAAAGCATGATAAAGTTGTCTAACCTCTAATTGACATAGTTTAGAATAAACTCATAACCCTGTTATCTTTGGTTTGGGACAAGCTATAAGCATAATTCAATCCCTATTTTTAAGGTATATCAAAAATCAATTCAGTGGTAAAGTCGGATTGTTTAAAAATATACAGGAAAGGTGACTTTTAAAAAGTTAGACCTTGTCTGCCCAATCCCCCAATAGGTTAAGCAACATTGGCTGTTGGGAAGCAGGGCCCTGTTAGTGCTTCTCTTTAATGAGGTGTGGAAACTGCTTCCAGGGCAGAAACAGTGGCTTAGGTTTTTTGGCAGGTAGTCTAGGGTGTCAGGCATCTGATGCCTATCAGCTTAGCAAAAGCAGTTGGGGAGCGTTCAGGAACATCATTAACTTGAAGGGAACCAGGGGTGAGGCATGCCCATTTATAGTTTTGAGAAGGAGATGTCTTGTTGCTCTCTGGGTCACCTGCAGCTAGCGTGGCACCTGCCCAGTGTAAAAGAGGGCTGGTTCCAGAACCAGTTCGATGTAGTTGAAGAGGAGAGGACTGATGATTTCCCTAAACACACCCCTGGCACACCAGCAGCCTCCTAGGGCTGAAAGATTCTGCCATCTTGGATTGGCCTAAAACAAGTGTTCTCTGGGATAGTTTGCAGTAAAGCAAACAGGACGTGCTGCAAAAGTGGAATGGCTTGACACTAGGAACTTTTTTCTCATTGATTACGGAGGAGCCAGCAGTCACCCAGACATGGCTAGTGAATCCAGCAAAGGTGGCATCTCATCCATTGCTCATCAAAATACTCTCTTGACCTGTGGATAAACAGAAGACTAGAATTTTTTGTGGAGACTTGAAGGGACTCCAATGGTCAGTTGTCTAAACTCCTGTGTCTAAACTCCTGTGTGACTACAGGGACCCAACAAGCTGCAAGAGGCTTATTTCCTGAAGTGTCCATGTGAACAGTAGCAACTGGACCTGGACTAGATTCTGTTGGTGGCCTCGACAGGAGTGAGTCCTGGCCCCTAAGTGCTGTCCCTTAGGTCCTGGGAGCCCTAGAAGTGACCAAGAGGAGTAGTTTCAGTGAGCCTAAAAATCTGGGACTTGGAAAGCTTTTTTACTTGCTTTTCCCACCAAAACCAACAGCTTCAGCAGGACAGCGTCCAATGGGTAACTGACTTTAAGAGGACTTTACAAGTTACAGTCTGTAGCCTTGCCCCCTTGGAAGATTTTGACTTTAGTTTCAGAGACTAAGTTAGAAGGTAACATCTTTGACCTGGACAACCCTCTTCATGTAACAGACACTTGCTCCATCGTGCGAACTTTGCCAATGCTTGTTGGAATATGGAGCAGCCCTGCAACCAATGGCAGTTGCCGAGCCCTCCAAAAAATTAATAAATGTAATGATCCGCCAGGGTGGTAGAGCAACAGAGGAGCAGATGGAGAGAAGGAACAGTGATTGGGCAGCGGCAAGGGAGCAATGGATGTAGGAAAGAACATTTCAGTTTGACTGCACAAAGCAGGGAATCAACAGAGAAACAGGTGAAGTACAAGCAGCACGTGAGAGACATCAGGACACAAGCACACTCTCAAGAGTGCTTAAGGAAAAACAAAAAAGTAGTTCTTCAAATGTGAGTAGTGAAAGGATGCAAGCCATGGTCAAACACACCAAGAGAAGGAAAGCCAATGAATAAGGAGCAAGCAAATGAGAGTGACATAACAGCTAACCAATGGAAAGCAATGGGCAGGCTAAACGCTGTCTGTAGAGGAGACCTAAATATGATTTGCGGCCTGTAACTCATTGATGATCTATAACTACAGATTCAACCTTGCTTTTGTATTCAAGTAAACCATACATTGAAGTACAAAAAAATGTAAAAGCAGCAGGAATAAGCACTTTCGATTTCCACTTCGATGGGCAGAAATCTGATTGAGTAACATAATTAATGACTTGCACTTCAAATCCATCTTGGTTTTAGAAACAATCACAATACTTCAAATATAACAACACTGTTTTATTAAAAGAGGGTTATGGTGACCAAGTGCAGGCATCCATGAATCTTCAGTTCTCTAAAAAAGATATATTTGCCAGTATGTTAGGAGTTAAAAGTGCTTTTTTAGTTTGAGCCTACCAAAAAGCATAGCTGTCTGGGTGCAAAACACTTACTGTCAGCTTACCAGATCTTACAGGGGGCTTTAAACCGCCCATTACTTACCATCCTTTAGCATTATTGGGACTTGTTTACTTTAACTTCCTATTCAATGGCTTCCTTTGTCCATATTGTGTCTGTTTGTTCCCCAGAGCCGCTTGTGTCCATCCAGTGATCACTTTTAGGAGACAACTTTTCATTTCGATTTAGTACTCCACAAGAGTGCATGTGTTTTCCAGCTGTTTCCCTTGTGTGCTTATCTCCATGGCATCGCGCTCACGTTGCTCTCACTCGGGAGCTTCTCTCCCCCGAGGTTGCTTTCTATCACCTTTCTTTCTCCCCCCCATATTGCTTTCTCTACTATATTCTCTTTCTCCCACCCTCAGTGCGTACCCCATCCTTCGTGTTGCTTCTGCTCCCTGCCCTCTTTGTTGGTTTTCCTCCCATGACTCAGTGTTGCTGACTCAACCACACCTGCCATGCTGTGTCCTCCACCCGGCTTTGAGAAAAAAACATAAGTGAATTCGTAAACAAAAAATTGAGGAAAAAAGTTGCCTGGATAAATTTGCAAGCATGCATGCACTCACCTTTAAAAATGAGATGGCCACAGCAGCTGCTTCATAGCACCGTGTTTTTTTCCCCTCTGTAGCCATGCTAAACCACATCACTAAAAACCATTGGTCAAACCAATAGTTCTCACAGGCAAGACATACTTGCTTTGCCAATACTTATTTTATTGTGACGTTAAACCTTGATTAACGAAACTTTACATCTGAGCTATCCATTCACAACACTATATATTTAAAAACGGTTGTCAATGCAAACTGTTAAACCTGTGGTGTGTTCAGTTGGTGTGACGAGGAAAAGATTCCAACTGCATTATCAAACAAGCATTTGCAATACAATAGGTCGCGCATTTGTAAAGTTAGAACTATTGGTGATATAAATGACAATTTTTTATTTATGTTGTATTTACAGTGTAATGTTTTTGGAAAGAAAGTAGGCGCACGCTATAAAGTATGGAAGCATATGTGTAAGCAGGAAGCATCAAGGGAGTGAAATCATAAGCAAGATAGTTGTAGGAAAGAAGGGAAGTGGTGTGGCGACTTAGTGGGGGAAGGGAACAACGTACAAAGAGAAAAATTAAAACAGGATGGAATAAATGAAAGAGAGTTAGAGCTATTGGCGCTGTAAATGACAATGTCGTTTACCAATGTGTTAAGGTTTGGACTCGAGTGGATGTATGTGGTGCTTAGGTTTGGATTGGAGTGGATGTATGTGGTGCGGAGTGGAATTACGTGGGTTGGAATTTGTAGTTGTGGAACTAAGTGGGGTGGAATTGTGCTGTGTGTATTGTATTTGTGTAGTGGAATTAAGTGGTCTGAAGACACCTATATGCGTTTTACTGTAAAGAAACACTGTGTCTAGATATATATAGATTACTGTACTGTTTCTGTAAGAAATATATAACTGCAAATGTATGTACAGTGATATGATGCTCATGAGGCCTGGTGCACGCTGTGAAAACCCATAATAATACTTAAAGAAAGAAAAACGTAATCACGCATCGCCGACATTCTCTGCAACTTAAGCCCACCCTTGGCTAGTGTAGGTGAATCCTGCAGGAATTACACTGAGGAAGCGCTGCCGTGGAGGGGGAGGGGGCCTCTAAAATGCTACCCCAACCAAGCAGGCCAATAGTTAACCTGAATGTCAACAAGCCGACGCTAAGAGCCATCACTCAGTAGAGGCGCAGGCACAACAAGCCCCTTCAGAGACAGCAGCAGAGTCCAGGAAGAGAGACTCTTCTCAGGGCCTGATGCACCTCACCATAGAAAGGGATGTTTTGAAGCAATAAATGTAAACTAGCCTTCCGGGGGGGGGGGGAGGGTGGGAGGGAAATCACATTACTCCGATACAGCAAGGCACCAAGTCAGGATACATTGTGTCAGAAAAGGCAATACACTATTAACACAAGGAGTTTGAAATGCATGCTGCTCGCTGCGCATGCTTGAAATGGTCTCACACACCCACCAAAAACTGAATGGTGTAGACAGACATGAATCTTAGAGAAAATTAACACTGGCCCCAATAACTAAATAAGATTATGCGGCAATTCAGTGATTATTTACCAATATAGTTTGGCCGGCGCTGATAGAACGAGTTTTATTGCCAGTTTAGATGCGCACACACATCCCCCTTGGCCTGGCCATGCAGCTGATAGTTCGTTAGCTGTGACAGTAGAAGTTTCACATTCACCTATTTGACACCGGCAGCATGATGACAAAAGTTTGTGGCCATCTCAGGTGAATTCTCAGCTCTCGGAAAATAAATAATTTGAAAGTCTCCACTGTCGATATTAAGGAGTCGGCTATATAGCGCTTTTGTGTTTACGTGCATGCTGCATTAATCAGTCCGCTTTAAAGCCCTCCACAGGCTTAAACTGCAGGTAGCCCAAAAACACACACAAGACACAACTACGCTCATTTTCTGATTAAGTAAAGAAATGAACAGCAAACGCCGAAAGCAAAATGCATTTGAGAAGCCTGGACGTCCGGAAATCGCCATGGTTTTGAAAAAACGAGAGCTTATTGACAACAAGCACGGAATCGAAACCAGTGGTGCGCGCGCACCACAGAGGGGCTAGGGAGCACAGCAGCAAAGTGAACGCGCGCTAATTATAAACACATGTTTATAATTAAAACCAGATGCCGCAGCTGCGCGTAACAGACACCAATAGGCGGTTACATTTCTAAAGAAAGCTGGGACATGCGCCCGCCTTTCACCAATTGCGTGCTGTCTTTTTAAAAAGATGCACGCAAAAGCCAATTGCAGCCGACGAGATCAAAAGCACAAGCGTGTGGTCAGCTTTCAGAAGCCCCTACATGAAGTCTCGCCGAGCAGCGCATGCGCGCTGCTACAGGCTCGACCTAAAAAGGAAAAACTGTATGCTTCTACCATTTAAAAAAACTGCTGATAACTATATTACAAATATTTTTTTCAAATCTCGAAAGAATGTGTTTAATTTGGAGCTTGAGGAACAAACGATAGAAGCTTTTTGGCATATAATGCAGCGCTAAATTTTCTGCACTTGAGGTGAGTTGGGGTTAATTTAATAAAAGTGACAATTCATCTCAGAAAATATTGTACTCTGCTGAAACTTCTCGAATTGGGCCTAATTATAAAAGATGGTGGTCTTGGATTCACGCCGGCAGTAGTCTGGACCATATGCTTTATGAGTAAAAGAGAGTAGTTTACTTTTGAAAAGAAGTCTTTGAAACCAAAGAGTTTCTTAGTTTTTGAAAAGTCACGTGACAATTTCTAAACAAATAATTATCATAGACTAAAAATTATAATGTAGAGGGCACCCCAAAACCATCTACTATAATACATGCAGAATGCAATTGCTTTTAAATGCATACTGCAACAATGTATTTATGTCAGATAAATAAGCTCTTATATACAATAAATTACTCAGAAAAATGATGAGATTATAAAACAAAAGAATGTCATCACAATATAATACTCATGATACAATCCTCTAACGCTATTATATACATTCCTTGTATATAACTTCAATGTAAATACAACCATAAGAAAATTAATTGATGAATTTGCAGAGAAGAAAATATCATCTCAATTCAATATCCATATTCTATTTCTTCAACGTAAATATAGTCATTCGTTGTATATATTTCTTCAAAAAAGGTACAGCCAACTCGTGTTTCATGACTTATGCCTCTTATTCAAGGCTGTCTAAGAGAGTCACATTTACCTGATTCGTGGGAACAGATGGATCTTTGTGTTGAAGCACAATCCCGGCATATGGACACTAGACAGCTCAGCCTTCACCAATCTGTGTAGGAAACTCCATGACTGCAACTTCTGTGGACCAAGGAAAACCCTTGCGTAGGGTCAAAAGTACACAGCAGAGTAGCCTGTGTCGTCTGCTCCTTATTTTAACATTTCTGATGGGCCTTGTGTGTTTCTCTGCACAGGAGACTTATGTCTGAGCTCCTGTAGCAGGGGCTCTACTTTTTTGAGCATGTTCTGCTCATCAGCAGATTACCTGAGCCTGCACACAATGGGTTTTACATAAAGCGGGCCTCCTAGCAACAAGGGTAGCTATCATCCCCATGTCTTGGTCATACCCAGATCTTTAAGTGGGATGAAAAAACTGGGGGGGTCTCTCAAAGAGGCGTGGCCAATGTAATTAAGGGTGTGCCTTAAAAACACGTAAGCTAAAAATCTGTGCTTAGCATAGTGTGCCGCCCGTATTTTGCGGTTTCTATCATTACATCCTGATACAACAAGTAACATCATACCTACAACAAGTCAGGACTATTGGCTTTTGTCAATAGTTGTTAGTTGCATAAGATAAATAAGCATCAACTATGGCTTGTATATAATATTGAAAAAGCTTCCACTTAAAGCCATGGTGACACCACAATGATGTTGCTGCTCCTGAGTTTCAAAAAGAGAAGGGAAATCCAGAGAGAAAAGGACTCTCTTTAAATGATTTCCCTTTCCCCTACAACGCTCTGGCATGACGTCATGCCGTAACTTCTCCTCTAGTGAGAAGTGAGCAGTGTGAGCACGCGCACATCGATGTGCCTGCTGTACATGCAGTCTGGAAAAAAACGGACCGCCTGTACCAGGGCACAAGACAGAGCCCAATAGAGGCCCGTTTCAAGGCACCCTTTAGAAAACGGCTGCCTCACAGCACCGGTGAGACCCAGACCACTTAAAGACCTCATCGTAAAACACTTAATGGTTGGTGACAGCTGGCTAATATCAAAGGTTATGATGTAGAAGAGGAAGAGCCAGATGGCATTTGCGTATATGAAGCATGCTGTTAGGAGAGCGAAAACTTTTCATTTACATAATTAATGCATTCATAAGTATATTGTGATTTACATTGCTGATTAATGTATGCATATTAATCATATCATTTGTATTTAGTCTTCCTATGTATTTAGTGATGTGATTTAGTCATGTTAAATAGTTAACATTAACCACTTTTTCTCTTGCCATTTTGAATGTCGATTTACACATGAACGGCTATTATATTATATTCGTATGGTTTGCACATTTTTGTTTTTTCCATTGCCGATGATGTGTTTTTCTGGATGCCTTTTGTTAGTAAATAGTTATTTGTTATGTATTAGATGATGGCAAGAGAGGTTCTCATTAAAGAAAAAAATGCTAGTGTGGGAGAATGACTCGTGGGAAGAGCCGACTGTAGCCGACAGTGTCTGCTGCAACAATTCAAGGACATAGCCATGCATGGTTCATTGTTTGGACATGAGAAAGTGGGGAGTATATCTGCTGATTGGTGTCTAAAAGTGGAAAAAAGCTGAAATGTTGAAATGAATGGTTTTGCTTAATAATATTAATAATGTGTGTTCTGGAGACTAGTTAGGAGAGATGCTTGCTGACGTCAAACTGAGAAGACCCTTCTCACCTCTGCTGATTTCCACAGTTTGAGTTCAAAAAGGTTTTTTGCATACGTATTCTTATTCTCTCGTTGAGAGACCTAGAGACCTTTATTTGGTTTTCTGAAGTTGGCACCTTACCTTGTTTACCTAAACTAAATGCCCTTTTCCCTCGAACCATATCAGCTAAATTAGATTAGGGATTTCCTTCATAGAACACACTTTCGGGATATGTTGTATTCTTTATGTGATTCTCGCTAACGTTCTATTTTTTCTTATTTTGAAATATGGACTCTTGGACCTTTTAAATTTGTAATTGCTTGAATTAGAATTCTTAATGGGTTAATGTCATTGCGTCAATCAATATTTTGTTATTACATCCTTTTTAAACTTATTTTAATTCTCCCTGTTGTTGCCTGTGAAGCCTAATGGTTTCACTGTTTATGAAAATGTATTTCACTGTTAGCTCCTGAGTTCCTCTTCACATGAACTATCAAAGGGTCCATAAAAACAGTGGCGGATTTGTATTACAATTATATACATCGATTAAGATTCAAGAGCCCATGCTCCCTCACTGTGTAGTTTGAGAGAGGCTGTGATATACCAGAGTATGTGTATCCCCCAAGAAGCTGGTGTGCAATGTTAGATCGTATAGTCCCTGAGAAAGCTGCCTCTCATGCCTCCCCTGAATGTTCTTGCACTGCTGCATCATCTCACCCCTCACGGCACAGGCCACGGTATCCAGGTGGCTGTGTGTTAGGTCGGGATTAATGAAGCATTCGATTGAACAAAAGAGGGGTCATTATGATCAACTCCCTAAATAACACCACTATGGTGAGGTCAGCCTGCGATCGGCGAGTAGTGCAGCAAACTTTTCACCCCCTCCCTGGGCAGTCTAGAGTAGCCAGGTTTCTTCCTGACTATCTGCATCAATAAGATAGTCAGGGAAAAGGGAGGGACACTTTGCACTCATCTCACCGGATCAACCTATGGCCTGAAAAGCAACACCTTGACAAACTGTGGCCTAGGGCATTGCCACTACTAGTGCCTGAACAAAAGAGATCTGCTAACTGCCCATCCCCATCCCCCATGGTCAGCTCTGGCAGAAGAGAGCTGGACTTTCTTGTAATTTTTCTCAACTGGCTGGAACTGAGAGAAATGCACATTCCCTAGTGACGTTATGGAAGTTTGCCATCACCAGAGAATCAAAGTCATTAACATCATTATGTAATGTTATTCTTGGAGAATAGGGAGCAGAGGCTGTTTTGGGATGGCATGAAATCAGACAGTTTTCACCTTCCCTGCGGAGTTCCACAGGGGTCCGCCCTATCTCCAACCCTGTTTAATTTATATGTCACCCCTGTGGCTAATCTCGTTAGGAGACATGGCTTTGCTCTGGTCTCGTACGCCGATGACTCAACTTGTCATCTCCATCACCAACCAGCCAGAGACCACAGCACTTAGATTTCATTCCTGTCTCACAGAGATTATGTCTTGGATGGGTCGGAACTATCTGAAAATAAATACAGACAAGACAGAGATGATGGAGTTTGGGCCATTTCTGCCCCTGTGGAACCGAGCGTGGTGGCCGACTGAGGCCAGAGAATGTCCATCCCCAGTGGAGAAGGTTAGAAACCTGGGCATTATTTTCGATAATAAGCAAAATTTTGGTGCACAGGTTAATAGCCTCACTTCCTCATGTTTGTTTCTTTTAAAAATTTTGAGGAAGAACTTTCCTTTTATACCTCAGGAGCTACAAAAAACAGTGATGGTGGCTCTTTTCCTTTCAAAGTTGGATTATTCCAATGCTCTGTTTCTGGGAATTGACAAATTTCAACTGCAAAAACTACAGTCTTTACAAAATGCTGCAGCCAGACTTTTATTGGGCTTACATAGAGGACAGCCAACATCAGCTGGAATTAGATCCCTTCACTGGCTGCCCATTAAACAGCGTATAAAGTTTAAATCTCTAACACTTGTGCACAAGGCAATTTATGGAGGTGCTACTGATGATCTTCAAAAACTTTTTGTACCATATGTTCCGTCACGCACCCTTAGATCGGCTACTCAAAGTCTTATCAAAGTGACAAAGATAAGATGAGAAAGTTGGGGAGGCCAAGCAATAACACACTGTGCGGCCAAACTTTGGAATAAGCTGCCTCTACCTATGAGGCTTCAATCCAACCTTCAGCTTTTTAGGAAGAGCTTGAAAACCCAGCTTTTTGCAGCTACATAGGCCGTGCTATATCGTGCCTCCCTGTCACCACACTCACAGCGCCAAGACGTCTCGGCATTCAAGCGCTATACAAATACTAAACATAAACATAATGTTATGCAGATTTGTGGAGCACACTATCACCAAGAGAGTATCCGGGTGCTGAGCAGGTGTGAGTCTAACAAAACCTAGGGTTTGGTGTGACCACTCAAAAAGCAAGGTCTTGACCTTTTTGCAGGATTCAAGAAGTGAGGAGGGGGTTCCTATCTGTTTTGGCAGGTTGCTCCACTGTTTAGGAGTGATATAGGAGAATCCTTGGCAGTCAGATCTGGTTTTCCGTATGCATGAGATGTGTGCAAGTAGAAGTTTGGACGAGCGGAGGTGTCTGGAAGGTTTGAAAAAGGAGATGCAGGTATGCTGGGCCAGTGTTATGTAGTGCCTTGAAAGTGTGGGCAAGGAATTTGAAATGTGCTTGTTTGGGTACGTGGAGCTTCTTCATGTATGGTGTGATGAGAGTGGAAAGGTTAGTGATCCTTCCCGTAGAGTTCTCAATGGTCTGTAACCTTCTGGAGAGTTTTTTGTTGACCCAGCATAGAGGTTGTTCCTGTAGTCTAGCTTGCTAGTCACAAGGTCATGCATGACGTCTTCTGTGTGCTGATTGGAGCTATATGAAAATCTCCCTCAGCATCTTCAAAGTATGGAAGCAAGAGGCGGTGACGGCCTTGACTTGGGTGGTCATGTTGAGTTGGCTATCGATGAAGGTCCCAAGGTTCTTGGCATGAATGGTGGGGGTGATGTCGGTCCTAGCTCTGTTGGCCACCAGGTGGAGTCCCACAGTGAAGTGCTCTTCCCAAAGATCATGATTTTGTCTTGTCTGCGTTCAGACAGTTGGTCTTCATCCAGTGGGTGATTTCATTCATGGAGCCATTGAACTAGATCCAGTCTTGTCGGTGAGGATGTCATCAGCGTAGAAAAGGACACTGATGTCATGAAAGCAGATCATGATGGCTAGAAGGATTATGTATGCATTGAGGAGGATCGGCTCAGGTAGGACCCTTGAGGAACTCCACAGAAGAGGTCACGGGCATCCAAGGTGTATCGTGCCAGGCTGACTAACTGGGTCCTTCCAGTCAGAAAGGAGCAGATACATTGGAGTGTGTGTCCTTGGATTTTAATGATGTGTATGCTGGGGATGGGGTGTGAGACTGTATCAAATGCTGCGGAGAGGTCCAGAGGGATGAGGGTCACTGTGTATCCACCGTTCAGAGTCATGCGGATGTAATTTGTGGCCACAATAGGGGCTGTTTCTGGGATGGGATGTTGGTTATTAAGATGCATAACTCTTTTTGAACCTGGTTGATCTCCATCAAAATGCAAAGGTTGTACCAGTTTTGAATAACTGGCTGTGTTGACCCTGACTGCCACTGTTTGTTAACATAAACTAACCCTGAGACCCAGGTATTCATACACAAGCTTTGACATTAAGCAGAAGCTATATGGACCAACAAATAGAAGATTTAACCAAGAAGACTATGGGCATGAAGTTTCTCTGTGCTCCTGAAACGTCAGGACCAGACTTCAAGGACTGAGCAAAAAAGGCTTACTGGTGCTGTGCTCTGAAAAGGAAGGGGTAAAGGACTGCCTTGTATGCTCATAATGTACTTTAAATTAACTAAAGAACTACAGGTTCCTCTTCTTCAAGTGTTACTTTGAAGACAATTTTATGAGCGAGGAGTAGCCAGGGCCATGCTGCTGCTCTCCAGCCTGAATTCAAGGTAATTATAGCATAAAGGAACTCTTTCTGCCCTCTCACCATCTCCCTGGGAGACAGAGTGAGAGAAAGCAAGAGAGTGTGAGAGAGAGAGAGAGAGAGAGAGAGAGTGAGTGAGTGAGTGAGTGAGTGAGTGAGTGAGTGAGTGAGTGAGTGAGTGAGTGAGTGAGTGAGTGAGTGAGTGTGAGAGAGTGTGAGAGAGTGTGAGAGAGTGAGAGAGAGAGAGAGGATCCCATAAAGCCCTACCCACCAGGAACAAGAGGAAAGTGGTCAAGTAGCCTCCATGCAATCCACTATTACGGCAAGGGTAACTTTAACACCTCTTTCTTTCCATGTGGCATGCTCCACTACCCCCTAGGAAGGGAATGAAAAGCTGTTGGTAATGATATGCTGTGTTTGTAGTAGACCAGTGCTGCCGTTTGACTATGGAGGGACACCAACCCTGCGCTTTTACCCGAAAGATTTTGCCATGTGAGGCACAGACTGCAGATGAGTGCCAAAAGTAACCTGCAGATGCTCTTAAGCCTATAACGAAGATCAATGCAAAACTCTCTGACTGAATTGCACAAACTAATCAATGCATTGCACAAACTAATCAATGCATTGCACAAACTAATCAATTCACTGCACAAACTAATCAATGCATTGCAGAGACGGTTCTAGGTGAGCAGCATTCCTTCATACATGGAGAAGTCTATGTCTTCATCGTATCCTAGTGCCGAACTAGAGTAGTTCATTTTATTGATCTATTCAGCATGTTAACATGGATGAAGATAATAGACTAAGTTATGACTCTGGCTGGTAATCGTGTTTAGTGGGCACTGTGATTCAAGTGGTGCTAGTATCTGAATGTCTGCCTGGCACCACACACAGAAGAGCAAGCCTTGACTGCTCAATGTCTCTATCTCCATGAATCAAAGCCCCCACAGAAGGTTCTTGCACTCAGTGATCCTGCAGCAGAATTGGTTCCCTATGGTTCCATGAGCAACATGCAATACTTGTTACAAAGATTTATCTAGATATATGTCCGCCCCGTAGACCTGGCCTTTCTCTAGAAATAGTGAATGCGACCGAAGTCCTGACAAAATACTATTGCAAAAGAGGCTGGTGCAACAATGTTTTATTATAAGGAAAATATCCCTCTATGTGCTTATTGAGTACTTGGATAATATTCTAAAAGTTTTATGGGAAGTATACACCCACGCCATTTCTCGATAACTAACTTCTAAAGAAATTAATTCACAGGCAGAAATCTCAGAATTAGATAAAAATTACATTTATGGTCCATGGTATTAGGTAAAAATAAGACATGTTTAAATCACTTCTAAAAGTGTCTCCCTGCAGACCTCAATAGTTCACACAAAACCTTTTCTTTGTCACACCTTTTAACAAAGTTGTGAAACGAGTCAAAAGAGGTCAGGTCGGTTTATTCCATTTCCACCGTTTTAAAGACATTGCAGAGCCCTGAGAATGACGACTGCTGAGGAGGTGACGAATAACGCTGCGTCCTCAAGCGTGGATACTGGCGCGAGCGATGTTTAGGACGCCAGCATCTCAGTGAAATTACGATCAGCTGAAAACAACCGGGACTATTGCAGGAACTAAATTTAGCAGTGTTGACGATCTTGTAGAAAAGTGTGTCACTCGGGTGCTAAGGTCAAACCAGGTCATGCATCACAGGTGAGGTATGTGACCCACTTTACACTCCGACTGCCTGGCATTCAGTGCTATTGCAATGCTAAGACACAAGAGTCGCGTGAGTCATGTGAGGAAACAAGCTTTGCATACAGTAGGCGACTCCTTTGCACCAGTGAAACCTTTAATCAAGCAGTTCACCAAAAACCTCCTTCGTTCACGGAAACCTAAATCCCCTAAGCGCAAGCACCGTGGAGACAAGAGTGCTGGCTTGTATTTGAGGTCCTGGCTAAAACATATTTTTAATCTAGTTATTTGTATGCAATGTATCTATGAATGAAATAATTTAATGTGTGATGACCGAGTGTACTTTGATGATGTACAATAGTCCCTTTTTTATTGCAATGCAATAACATGTGAAATGGCACACGCAATGTCATGAGATGAGAAAGATGCTCAGTGTGTTGGAGGCAAGCCCTACATCCTATGCATATTCTAAAGAAGCAGTGACCATAGGTCGAGCAAATAACTGTGGTATCATACAGACCTAAAAAAAAAAGGGGCTAGGACTCGAGTCCTCCTTGTTTCCAACTGTCTAATATTCTCTACAGTGTTCTTGAATTGGCACCACTGATCACACCAGAACTTGAGAAAATGGACCAGAATTTTAACTTGCCGGGTAACATAACTGAAGAGGTCAACGAGACTCAGACGGCTCAATAAGTTAAAGAATGTTGCTGGAATCTCCAGGGGTCTGTAGATCACAACTGAGTTCTATTTCTGGCAGGACCACCTCCTCTTTAACTGCTCAATGAAGCGATTATATTTAAATTGAGTATTATAGAGTGCAGAAGTGCTATCTTAAAAATAAAGTGTTTTTACAATACATGGGTGCCTACGATCCCTGTATAAAACATGGTCTCCAATTAATTTTTTTACAGGCAACTTGTGACATCTCTAGTCCCGGTTTTAATAAAATGCACCACCGGTCAAATGGAATAAGTTATTACAGTTGAGTCCTGACATCACAATGCCTGCTGCCAGCAGCAATGGTGAAAGGTGGGTGAAGGAACATAATTGCAGCTGCAGTTTAAACAAGGCAAAGAAAACTGGCTTTCCACTCTGCTTGCCTGTCTTTCTAAAACCAACAGTACAGAAATATTTATGGCAACATATTTGTTATTTGCACACAAAAGATCATTACAGGAAAAACAGAATCAGTTGTTTCTATATATTCTGAGCCTCAGCACTTTTTTTTCAATATGACACATTAAACTGGTTCTAATACCATGTTACAACAAATTACTAACTTCTTTTTTATATGTTTAGTTTCGCATTAGAGTCCACTTTTATTCTTCATGTCTGTAACCATACTACCTTTCATAAGAAAGAGCAAGACACCAAGGATTTAAGTGGTTTGCAGGAAGAGGATGGTGTGACTATGTATTGTAAGGAATAAAATACCTTCCCTCTGCTGCACATTCTAAAGATATTGCAACGTACCTGAGAGTTCCATGACCTTCTAAAGGAACTATGCCTTCATCCTCACTCTGCCTCGATCTATATGGTCTTGGAACTCCTTGGTGACTTGCAATATCCTTGTGATGTACAGCACAAGGTACTTTATCATATATATATATACATATATACATATATACACACACACATTATTATTATTTTTTAATCAGAAGCATGCCAGGCATGCTCCTCTTTGATGGTAGAAGAAAGACCAAATGTACCGCTTTCTGTTAACATTTTTGTAGGATTCTTGGAAGAAACACGAGGATTGCATTTGTTATTCAGTCCTCCAACCACACAATGACACAGATGCCGGTAAGCTATAATAATTGTATTGTAATTGCATTTATATAGCGCTTTCTACCCCTGATGAGGCGTTGAATCGCTTTTTCAGCGAGTAGCAAGCTACTCCGGAACCCATAAAGGATTAGTGGTGAATTAGTATAGTGAAATATGAAATTAATTTGAGCAGTGGACATTTTAGCCTTTTATTTTAATTGAAAAGGATGATGAATGTGTTTGTATTTTATAGTGCTTGCTACTCCTGAAGAGGTGTTAGCGCCTTTTGGCAGGTAGCAAAATACTCTGAAACCCAAAACAGTATTAGTGGCGAATTAGTATAGGGAAATATGAATTTAATTTGAGTGGTGGACTTGGTAGTCTGTTATTTGGATTGATAAAGGAAACTGGAGGAATAGAGGGAAGGGTCTAGAAAGTTTTTATTTGTTTGACACCTAACCACACCTTTACTACTTTTAACAAAATATGCTGATAATAAACGCTGCATTAAAATCTGGGCTTGGCTTCTAACAGTGTCATACCCCCTGGACCGCCCTCTTTGCATCTTGCTATCAAAACTAGCCCACATCAGTGATCTACTGGGCATTTTGGAAACTGTGGAACCAGGGGGAATGGTTTTTAACCCTGGTCTCCGATTGGGAGTAAGCTGTGTGATCTTAGACATTGATTTTCTGCCTTTGGTTATCTTTACAAGATTGGAAGAATTTAGAATTCAGCTTCGAGTCTGTAGTAGTGTGTGATAATGAAACTGGACTGGAACCCAACACATGCTCATTGGATATTATGTCCATATTAAAGATGTTCCATTACACTGAGGTTTGCAAAAAAGTGTGTGTGTGTTATCCCGTCTCCTCCTCCCCATGTAATGGACTATGCCTGTGATGCACACAAAACGCGTGGGAAAAGCAGCAGGTTACCTGATAAAAACATTTGAAGTAACAGTGCTTTATTGTAATGTTTTCGCTAGCGCTACTGCTTGAAAACGCCGCCGACTCCGCGGTGTGCAGAGGTGCCACAATTTGGGAGGTGATGAATTTAACTCTGGAGATGGGCAGATACATTGCGAGGTAATGTGAGGACACGGCGATCTTCCTTCTGGGCGTTCTCCTCTGGAGGAGGCATGTGGCAAGATCAACTTTTGTCAAAACACGTCCGGCGCAGGGCATTAAGATTTCAAGGCAGTCCTGGAATAAATGTCATGTCGTTCATTAACCGGGCTCTCAGACGGCAGGTGGGGAGCGGACTGACCTCATAGGTCCCAGGGAGCACCATGTGCAGCCAGTGACACAAGAAAGGCTCCTGCAGCCCGCGCAGTGGGGGCGAGCTCCAGAGGCCCCCTTCAGCACAGTATCCTAGACTGAAAGCTTCTGAGTGAGGGGGGGGGGGGGGCTCCGTGTACTTTGCAGGGCCCCCCTTCAAGTGTCGTTACGCCACTGGTCGTGGCCCGACGTTTCCAGTGTGAACGGGCTCTTGGACCCTACGCTTTGACGTACAACTGTAAGAGCATCTCAAACCCGCACAGGCACAATGCACACTGTGGAAGAAAAGAACCCACCCTGAATGTCAATAATTATCGACGCACTCACATGCGCGGGTGAGCGCAGGACGCTTTTTGCCCCTATGCCTGCATGATCCAGCCAAAAGGGCGGAAGATTCATTCGGTCAGCTCTTCTCTGCCTAGTGACAGCTTTGGTAGTCATTTATTGCGCAAGGGACACCAGGTACACTGATTGGGGGAGGGGTGGGGTCCCACCTACCACCATTCACACACATGCAGGTGCAAGGGTAACTGGGCTGTGCCTCAAACCCCTGCGCGCTGCTGGCTCTGGCTGCTCCCATGATTACCGATGGAAAGTCCGCATCAGTCCAAAAGGAAGTACCTACCACTCGCCAAAAGTATTCCTGCGCAGGTGTGCATATGCCCGTTTCTTTAGGCGGAAAACCTTAGGCTATGTTCCTAATGTCCCTAAGATGTCCAACCAACGTTGTCTTATCCCTCGGCTTGTCATAGACGTGAATGTTAAAACTTTAGGGTCGCCTAACTAATTCCATGACACAGATTGTGTTAATGTATTGTAATCGCCGGGCTCAATCACACAAATAGATACAACGAATGATGTTCTTGCCACTACTGTAACCATTCCATTCGCTGTCGATCTGTGTGTCGTCACTGAGTCACAGATTCCATTAAAACATTTCTGTTTGAAATGCTGCTGCTGTGAAATAAGTAATACAAATCATCTATTAGTACCCACTATCCGCAGCGGTCTCCAGGTGCCCCCACCATTGTCCGATGTAATTACTCCTCATCCGATGGTGCCCACAACGCTTCATCTGTCACTGTAGCCTTTCATCTCCTGCCTGCCATCACCTCACACGTGCCAAAGAGATGCCCACCATGTCCCTCGTAACCTCAGATATTTAACTTTCTGCCTACAGTAGATACCCGTGCCCACCCAACACCTAGTTTCTCTTCATTGTTGAGCACCCCTTGCTCTGTCACTGCAACCCATACTGTTTAATTCATGTGTGAACAACCTCTACTTTCGATGTCCTTCATTCCCTGCGGACCACGTGTCCCCACTATCGCAAGTGTCCCTACATACTTCATGTCTCTACCAGGTGCCCCGTCCACCATCTGCTAGCAGGGGTGCCCATCGCCCACTCTTTTCCTGGCCCCCAGCATTCCCTTCATGCTTCTGCTCAACCCACTGCCTTCCTGGTCCCCAGATCCTCTGCATGCCACAGGTCGGGGTGGTGGGGGGTTAGTCCTACCTGCAGATTCGGCTCCCGCCGCTTCGGTGCCGGACAGCGACATGGACCAAGCCAGTGTGCGTTCTCCTGCTGCGCGGCTCCGCCGCACACAGCAGGCGGGTTTACACTGGCACCTCAATGTACACAGGTGGTTGTAAGAAGCACCAGGGCATCCCAGCCCACAGCACAGCGGAGAGGGCTCCACCCACAGGAGGAGCACAGCTACGTCACGGCCACTCGCCCGCCCTACACGCTGAATAAAAAGCAACTTATCAATGGGACTAGAAAAGACTTGGCGAACCACCGTTGCAGGCGGGCTCTGTCGTCAATGACGGCCATGCCTAAGCCAGGCTTTGGTTTCAATTATAGATACACTTTCCAACTGTAGCTGTTTGGCTGCCTGACTCTAACATGGCCTCATTCCAGAAGGCTTTTCTGTATTTTTCTGCCTCTTTATTGTGGATGCAAAGCCACAAGGAGGACGAGTGACGTACCATTATGGTTTCTGTGGCAACAGTAATGCTCCTAATGATGTGCTCATGCTGCTTATTGTTTACACGAAAGGTTGTCGCTAGCTTTTGTTGCCCCCGCATGCTTGAACTACATTCCCTGGCAAGCAAATGCGCCACTGCCCTAAAATACACATTTATGTGAGACACTGACACATTTTTGCGAGACACTGACATTGTTTAAGAAGTACGGCTATCGGATGTATGTAGGTTTGAGAATTATGGAGCTGCTTACTATCCATGTGGCTCTTTTGTGTGCGACAACTTCAGATAGTCCAAGTTCATTCAGTTTCTGGTGCTTTGCAGATATGTTTTAAAATCTTCCTAGAATTTCTCGTTGTTCAAATTAGTGTAATTTCTGATATTTATATGATTCCCTCATCTTCATTGATGATTTTGTCTGCGCGAAAGTGTCACTCGTAGTCGCTGAAATGTCACTCAAAATTACTCTGAAATTATGTAAATGTCACACATAGCAATCTGAAACCTTGGCAGCTATGAAGTTAGGCATCAGCTGTAGTTTCACCATGTGAAACTGCTGGGAAGCACTTATCATATGAATTGTTAGAGCACAAAAGCAACATTTACATTCCACAAGGAAGACTGATTACAAGGCATACACAGGTGTTGCATTAACTTCGGATTAATTAACCTTGGATTAATCAAGTAAATTCCATAACAACGTTTATTTGTCAAATCCAGTAGGGAGGAATATGCAGGGCACTAGTCCTAAAAAAAGAAGTGGGGGACTAACCTAATCAATCAGTATGCAAGTGGCATCACGGCGCGTGACATCGCGGGGTGTGACTTCACAGCGCGTGACATCACAGGAAGTGGTATCACAAGAAGTGATATCAGATCTTAAGCCCTCACATATATGTTTAGCAGGTCTATCATGAGCACATTTCGAGTATACAGGTAAACTCTCCTGGCTTAGGCAGAAGATTCACACTTTTGTAATTTACACATAAAACAATGTTGCCTTTTGTCACAGTAAACTTCCTCTACCCATAGTGCTTTAAAGGAAAAATAGTGATATTTAAATTACTGCAACGCCTCCTCAGGGGTAGTATGCACGTATATAAATGCTATTTATTTTGTGCAAATACTGGAAAAGATCAACACATCTGACGTTCTTACAGTGCATGCATATCTCCTAAACAGAGCCTGAACAAAGTGAAAAGCTGCCTCTCTTAAGTACGTGCGAAGTGCTAACAAGGTGTGAACCTTTGTTTCCCCACTGTTGCATTTGCTTCTAGGTGTGAGGCTCCTGACTGCTGCCAGCAGGAGTCAGAAATAGGAGAGCCCCACGCGCTGGTGAAAGTGTCCCAGTGTTTGGAAATTACACCGGGACGAATTCAGCATCTTTTTCAGTGGGGCCCAACTTCTTGTCAGGGTGGACAGCGTCCACCCTGTAAAAAAAGTGGGTGAACGCCATCCACCCTCGTGTACCCCTGACTCGTGCCCTGGGAATATGGAGCCCACAACCAGCGCACCTTCTGCACCGGTTGCTCAGCGGTAACTGAGCTAACCAATACCTAAGGTAGCACGGGCCAGAACCATTATATTCAATTCACAAAAAAACACACAACCAGTGGTGGATACAGTAAATAACAAGCATTGGCATAGCCAATAGGTCTCGCCTTTGGGACCTTATAAGTGTTTAGTTATCCAGCACAATATCCAGGGTGCAACAACATCAACTATTGCATGGCTAAACACTTATAAGGTCCCAAAGGCGAGACCTATTGGCTATGCCAATGCTTTTTTTAAGTTGTGCGAGTAAAATCCAGATGAGCCTCCCACGAACAGAAAAGAAATGAAAAAGCAGCCAAGGAGCTCTTCCCGCCATAATTGAGTTCTTTGCTGTTTGATGAAAAGGGGAATCAATTAGTCATGCCATTAAAACGAGAAATGCGCGAAACACAAATGAATTACATTACGAGCATGCATGTGTTCCAGGCACTTGCAAGGCTGCCAGGAGACTGTGATAAGATACAAGAGCAGAACAACGGAGCTGCTTAACAGGAAAGCGAGCCCTTCTTAAAATGGTCAATGACTGCATTATGTAGGACAGCGAGATTAGGACGAGGGGTCGCCCTGATCTCTAGAGGGGGCGGAGAACATCAGGCGCACCCACCAGCTTTATGTTTATTCTTATGTGGAGTTTAATGTTTATAGTTCACTAGCTGCAGGGTGGCTGCTGATGTAAATAAGCAGGAGGATTTTCTTAAGTGCCACTCAGTCTGAAATATTATAGGCCAAAAGCAAATAAATAATACAAAAATATCATGTAATTTACAAGGGTAACTCCCTCCTCCCTTGCACAAGTTATCGGTCGTCCCATAATGCAAAGATGGAGGATTCCCCCCTCCCCCATACACAGATGTTTTTTCAGGGAGAAACCACTTGTCCAATAAATATTTCACCCCCAGCAATAATACACTTACTTCCGACTTTGTCAAGAGAAATGTTATCTCAGTTTCCAGGGTCAGAGGCTTCTTGCCAGTGGCGTAACGAAACTTGAGGTGGCCCCCCCTGCAAAGCACAATGAGGCCCCCCCCCCCCCGCGGCCCGGCCCACCACCTAACCACCGACAAAAATAAGCAGTCACCTAAAGCCGTATTTTCAACACTTATCTGTGCATACTTCGAACAGCAAATATAAATAGAATGCACTTTAATTGTGTTCTAGGGCTGCCTGAATGATGAGATCCATGACTGATAATTAAAGGGAACACAGACAGAAAAGTCACATTACAAATGAATACATACTTTTTTATTTATGACCCTATTTAGTGCCAAGACAAGGTCTTTCCAGGCCCTTTAAACACATAGCTGGCATTTTTCTTTTGGCAACCCTACTTTATATTCCTTTTCATGAAATGCATTCTCATACTACAGTAGTAAATGTAAATTTCAAATGCAAGGAATAGGCAGAGTGGGGGCCCAAGGGGTACTGGAACCAGAAAAAAACTAAGCCTCAGTAACCAGTTAACAAAGGTATGTTGACTGTGCACCTCAGATAGAGCATACAGCTGACCGTTGTGGTGCACTGTAGCACCCAACAACACTTTTCAATAGTGCACCTCACACACAGACATGTAATAGTGCTCACTGGGTAGAGCTTATATAGCACATAGTTCAGAAATACAATAGAGCTGGATGGCACACAGCTCCCAAGAGCATTGTAAGTAGTTTAAAACACACACAAGCATTGAACAGAACGCTCTGGACAGACCTTGCATACACCCCACATAGCGCAGATATACTATACAGCTGGCTGCAATGTGGCCCCGAAGAGCACTTTTCAATAGCATGGAGCACACACAAACTTCAAACACAACACATTAAATAGAACATTTTGCTTACATCTAACTAAGTACAGACATGGCATTTGGGCCGTGGGCCATATTTTCCATAGAATGCATTATATAAACATAAATAACGTACCATAACATGTAATTGCTGCCCCTATAGTGGTGTAGCTCTAGCTATAACTTGGTCATCAGAATGTGCTACAGCAAAGACGATGATGCTGGGCTGGTAAAAAGGAGCGAGGCGGGTTATGACATTGATTACCATAACTGTATCTCCTTTCAGCCATTTTTCAGCTCAAGCTAACATGTCTGAAGGAAATGCCCATATCTTGTGTTTCAAGCCTCATCATGACATCTCGGCTCCTGAGACGAAAAAGTGATGATTAGTTTGCTCAGCGGAAATGCTTACATACTCGTATCATTCTAAAGATAATGTTCTTCCTTTCTCATGATCTGAGTCTTCAGACACGTGTATGCTCCTTTGCATTAATGCTTTTATTTCAGACCTGTGTGTCCTTTCTCTAAACTGCTGCAGAGCTTGCTCCAACACACATTGCGAGCAAATTCTCTGGGTGAATGAATCTGTGGTTCACAGACTGTTCATTTTAATTTTGTTAATATCCCCTTTAAGATTTCAATTGCTGTGCACGTAGAATTTCTTTAACAACGGCCTAATGGAGGTGGAATACCTGTGCCCAGGCTGAGAGAACGGACGGCCAGGCACACTGATGTGTGGCTCTGAACACTGCCTGGGTGGTATTTCCTGGGTGAGCAGTGAGAGGAAGGAAGGCTAAGCAGGAGGGAAAAGACACCTCTAGCAAGGGGAGTGATCTGCACCCCTAGGGCTGCAGACCTTGTGTGGAAGGTGGACATGAAGACTTCACGAATTGGACAGGAGGACTCTAGGCCAGTAACAGGTGAACTCTTGGGAAGGCTTGGAGCCCTTCTCCATTCCAGACATGGGCAGACCAGACCACTCCATGGATCCCAAGATGCACACTTTACATGGGTGTAACATGGAGGTCACCATTTGAGTCTCCAAACCAGCGCCTAATTTGAGCCGGTAATTTCCAGTGCTCGGGACCAGCATGCTTGGGCCTGTATCTGCTCTGTAAGTGGTTGGTCAGATCATATGCTTTCAAACTCACAAGTAGCTGATAGAGTCCCCGATTCCAGTATGTATTCCCCAATAGTTTCTTTTTCTGTAAACCTCCACAAGACAGTGTGTATCTTCTTCCCATTCCTTAGATCAGTGGTTTGATGAAAGACACTAATGTTGCTGGTTTTTTTTTTACAACTGAAATATGTAACTCTTTATGCCCACACTTAATAAAAATGGTTCAATAATGAAAAGTTTTCTTTGTAGGGTGCAGTCATTCTTTTCAAGCACCTTAACGTATGCCCTAAAAACAATTACCCACATTCCACTAGTGGATCAGCAACTGGCTGTAAAAATGGAAGAGGCGTTTCTGTGTTCGCCACAGTAGAAATGACCAGTCAAAACAGCAGATACCAACCAATATTTCATAATTTTACCAGAACAGGTTGATGCATTTTTTAAGTAAGGGTGCCCACATTAGAATGTGGATATAATCCAGCTCAATGGCACTAAATTACCTCAGCAAGTTATATGTGTACCTCACAATAGGTCTTTCACAAAACAAAGAACAAACCATTTATTTTGTGAAAAAAGTCTTGCAAGGCATCTTCGGAATGACCCCCTAAACCAGGATATGATCACTTAGATAAAAATATATAAGTGCAAAAAGCATATGTATGATGGCAGTGACAGGATGCAGCAAGCAACAAGGACTTATCCAACAAGAACCCAAGATGACTCCTGTGTATGATGTTGTAACATTCCTGCGTTGTAGTGATGACTCCTGAAATGATGACACCACTGAGTGGCTTCAAGGACCTGTTTCTGGCTGACCTACAGGTAGGAATAGTCAACCGTTGCACAGTCACCATTGGCCAGACAAGTCAACACAGATTATCTGAAAATTCCAGTTACTCATTGATAGATGGTAATTACACTTTGTACCATCAACAACAAAAGACTGTGACATGGTCAAAGAAGACAAAGGTTTACGATGCTTTCTGCAGTGTCGATTCCGTTTTCCTTTCACTACTGTGACTTCCGGTCATCACCACTGCTGAGAAGAAACTCACAAGGATACAGATGGAGAGAGGAAGTAGGTTATTCCCCAAAACACAGGAGCAAAGTGTAGAACAACCTTACACCAATACAAGTAAGGCAGTTAAACCTATGCTTCATTCTAATATGCATGCCTTCCAGTACCACCCCACTCACCGCTCAATGCGTGCGCAACGTCACTAGGAGCCCGCAGTCGAAGACCACAACACCGTATGTATAGATGCCATTACATTTTCCAATTTATAATAAACCCAGTTGAAGATTTCGGTTTCACGGATATAATCTCAGTAATTTTATTATTACACTTGCTTCGCGAAATCCCTGAAACTATGCTATTGTGCCACGTTACTTAATTATGTTCTGTTTGTGGTTAAAAATAATAATAATAGTGCAAGTTTAATTGAACAAACAGAATGACCAAAATGCGAGAGGTTCTGTTTCAAACTTTTGTATTTTTCCCCCACTTTTTTGGCGTGCAATGCGTCCTCGCATCCGAATTCCGAATTACGGTTTTGCATTTCACATAATTACATATAATTTTCCATCATTTTTACCTAATTACTCAAAAGCAAATTATTAAAATTTACGACCTTTACCTAAGATCCCCAGGTCCTGGTGCCACTGCACCTGCTGAGTTATTGATAGATACGCCCGTGACTTGCAGAGGCCGATAAAAAGTGTTCCAATTTCTGTCCGATTCATGACCTTAGCAGACCACTAAGACACTTGTATCAACTAGTAACTTCCGCTAACTCTCGTGCTTCTCGACCCCTCTCCAATACTTCCTCAAGCGCACTCGGCTGCTAAGTGTGTGAACATGTTCCAGTTCCAGCTGCTAGTGGGCATGGGCTCGAGCCACCTTTACCGGCCTGGCTCGCCTCTCTGTGGCGAGGACAGTCTCTCTGCAAATTAGTTTTCCATGGCACGATGGGGGCGTGGGGTGCTTGATTTTAATTGCAGCTCTTCTGATAGCTGAGCATGATGCGGTGGGACGGTGCAAGCAGGTAGCTCTGCTGCGACGCCATGACTTTTGCCACAAATACCTCTAGCCAGCCTCCCACAACCAGCAGTAGGATGTGACGTCACCCGCGCTGCGGCAGGAATCAATCTCCTTTTCTGACGAAATACTTCGGCCCTGGCCCGTGCACACACAATTTAATTAGTGAGGAGGCCATGCACCATTAAATTCATAAAGAGGCTTGCTTGCTCCACTGAGCGAGGGGGGCCCCTGGAGCACGGGGCCCCCCCTGCAACGCGGGGGCCGCGGGGGCCTGTGTTACGCCCCTGAGGGGATGGATTTCACGGTGGAATACCGCCCTGCTACAGAACACGCCAATGCTGATGGTGTGCCCAGATTTCTCCACCTTAGTGATGAGAACTCCCAGGAGGTAGGGTAGTTCTCCCCACATTTTAGCTGGAGGGGACACGTGTTAGACCAGGCCCCTTGGCGTGGGTCTCCCTTCCATTTTTGCTGTTGACTCATGTATTTTTGCTGGTGTTAGATGCTTTGTGCACTGTGCCACTGCTGTCCAGTGCCACAGTGCAAGTGCTCCCTATTGTACATTGATGTATGAATTAGTGATTACATGATTGGTTGGTTTGGTTTACCTGTCAGACCCTGGATTACCAGGAGTGCTCAGGGCTGGTAATCCAAACACTGCTGGTGGGCTTGCAGCACTGGTTGTGCCTCCCACAGAAGCAGCCTGTAAAAGTGTGTCTAAGGCATGCCATTGCAGAGCCTGCGTGCAGTCTGGTACTGTCATGCTGACTGGGCAAGTGCACCCACTTGCCAGTCCCTAACCCTTCCCTTTTCTTCATATCAGGCACCCCTATGGTAGGCCCAAGGGCAGGGTGCATTGTAAGTATAAGGTAGGACATGCCCTGGTATGTGTGGCATGCTTTAATAGTGAATTACAGCCATTTTCGTTTTTCACTATTGCAAGGCTACCTGTTCTCCATAAGCCAGAATGGGCAGTTTGATTATTACATCTTATAATCCTAACTGACTCAGAGAACATGGTAGAAATTCGAATTTAGTATGCCTGAACTCAGAATGATAAAATGCATCTTTTAGTGAAGTTGGTTTTAACATTCTGTGTTTAAAAATACCACTTTTAAAAAGTAGGTATTTTCTTGTCTAACCATTCAAACCTGCCTCTGATAGGCTGTGTATTCCCTGTCTGGAGTTTGAATGACAGGGCTGGGGGATTCCAGGAGACAGGGTGTGTCAGCCAGTGGTGAATAGAGAGATCTGCATCTAGATAGGAGGGAGGAGTTGCACCTGGGACCTGAATAGGGCTGTGCCTTCTTTCCACAATGCTGGATCCACCTCCTGTGGTGCGTCTGATGTCTCTGCCCTGCACTCTGAAAGGAAAGAAAGAGTCATGTAAACAAAGTGCTCCAGGACTGACCAGAACTGGTTTGGACTAGGCAAAGGCCTCTCTGCCTTCAGAGAACAAAGAGAAACTGGGTATAAATATTGGGCCCCAAACCCAAGAACTTTAGATCACTTTGGGAACAAGAAGAAACCTTTGCTGAGGAGTGGAACCAGAAGAAACTGAGGAGACGCTATCCCTAAGCTGAAGTGCTGCTTGGGGGATTGGCCTGCAGTGGTTGCCTGACTGCCAAAGAAAGGAGAAAGGACTTTGTGTGCATTTTCATTCAACTTGTGAAGGATCTCCAAGGGCTTGGAAAAGAGCTTGCCTCCTGCTGAAGTCTCAGGGACAACAGACTTCAACCACCAGCTCCCCAAGAGTTCCTTGGAAGTGCCTGTAGCTGTATTTGGGCCTTCTGAGGGACTGCGTGTCGCAAGGAGCTGGAAGCACGACTCAAGAAGAAGCGTGTCACAGCCGCTGCCGTCGCATCACTGAACAAGGGTGTCGCCGCTGTAGCTGTCGCATTGCACCGCATCACGAGAAGCGTCTCGCAACACCAAAGAAGCGTGTCGCTGTCGCAGCCGCTGCCGTCGCATCACTGAACAAGGGTGTCGCCGCTGGAGCTGTCGCATTGCACCGCATCACAAGAAGCACCTCGCATCCAAGGAGAAGCGTGCCGCCGTCGCAGCCGCTGTTGTCGCATCACTGAACAAGGGTGTCGCCGCTGCACCTGCCGCATCGAGCGGAAGCGTCTTGCATCGTTGGAGAAGAGTGTCGCCACCAAAGCCGCTGTCGTCGCATCACTGGACAAGGGTGTCGCCGCTGCAGCTGACACATCGAGCTGACACATCGAGCCGACGCATCGAGCCGAGACATCTCGCAACATCAGAGAAGCGTGTCGCATCAACAAGAAGATGCCATCTTTGTTTCTTTGCACCAGATCTTCAACGCATCACCGCCTTTGCATGTAAGGACCTACCACATCACCTTCCCTGCAACGCTTTCGTTGCCCAGCGTGTCGCATCTTAAGGTACATTGACTCAAAGTGTTGCATTTAAGATCTAAAGAGAACTAAGCTAAATTCTACCATTTTAAAGGAACAGTATTGTGGATTTTTGTCATTTATGATCTTGTGTTAAATCTTATACTTATTTTTGATATAAAACTTGTGTGGTGTCCATGTGTAGTGTTGTCACTTGATTACCGTATGTGTTCACAAATGCTTTACACACTGCCTCTGAGATAAGCCTGTCTGCTCGTGCCAAGCTACCAAGGGGGTGAGCAGGGGTTATTTTAGGACTGTACCCCCTTACCCTGACTAGAGGCAAGGGACCCTATTTGTCACAAGTACCTACCTGTGCCAACTAGAGACCCCCAAATCTAGCAAGATGCTTGTACATCCAGTTATTTTTGGCTTCGTAATAAACCCACTAACTTTTAATTCGGAGTCTGTGAATCTTCAGTGTCATGGTACATAAAATTTGTAGTCTGCCTTAATGAGTTATTTCTCCCCTGCACACTTCTCAGCAGGTAACAAAGGTCCATCGGCCAAGAGTTCCACAGTAACATGGTAGGTAGGAACCTAACACCATATTTACTAAAGGGTATTATTAATCAGCCAGCGCACTCCGGGCAGCTTGACAGCTGAGCTTAGGCACTACATATGTGAGACAATGCATTTCAGTGCGGTGATGCGGACCACCACTCTGAAATATGTTAGTCTGACGCCTGACGAGTGGTACTTGGCAGGACTGAGTATTTTGTCGATTATTTTTATTTGGCCGGAACAAATTTCTTTTATTTTCCCGAACTGGAACGTTTTAGTGAAACATCTAATTCTGAGCCAAAACTGCTGTTGTCAACAGTAATCGGAAAGATGACACATTGTTTTGAACCCCTATTGCCTCTCTTCAGCACCAGCAGTGGAGGCTGGAACAGAGGCAGCCATTTTACCATGCAGGTTGCAGGAGTTAATTTATTCAGGATCAGGAACTCGTGGATTAAACAGGGACACCCAACGCTAGGTTCAGATGAGGAAATGGAACAGTTAATGTCCGAGAAACATGGAAGCCCCTGCTTTAATACATACTCCTAATTGTTAACCAAGCTGCACAAAATTGCTCATTATCTCATTTTATTTTGTGACAAATTATTAACACAAACCTCAGCTTCTTGAGAAAATCAATCTCCCCTTTAATGTATGCTTGTGTCTCTGGTTAGCGCCTGTATTACTACAAAATTGTGTGATACATGGTTGGCTCACAGAATGTGACCCTACAGCTGGCTGTGCACCTGGAGAAAAAACTATGCTAGGGAGGGTGGAGAGTGAGGCGTATCAGTTGGGAATCTGCCCTATGTGAAGAACAGACATGGTGATATTAGAGATCAAAGAACAATGGCTGGAAACTGTTGACATCGTCCGAGCCATGGTTGTGTATTGCAGTATTTATATATGTGGGGCGCTAAAGGGCTTGTCTACATGAGTTGCACCATGTAGGGTGTAAAGTTGGAAGGATGTTGTCTTTGTTTTGATCCTATGAGGGAAGTGTTTACGTGTTTTGCATAATGACCACAGAGGAGCAGTTATCATGTAATGGGACGCAGTGGTAAGCATTGTGGAGGAAGATGAAGTGTGAGAGACAGATGTACAGTTGTATGGATTTCAGTATGATGTGGCTTTGAACAGCTATGCAGGTCCCTTTATGGTATTTCTTATGATATAGTCTGCTTGGCTGGTTACTTCACTGGGTTTATCTAGCTGAGATTGTGTATACAATTATGGTCCTGAACTGGCATGGTTGGAAAGATAGAGAAGTGGGGAGAACTGTTGGAATGGGTATTGTTGCTATCATCCCATATCGGAGCGTCTTTGTGAGATGTGAAGAAGCAGTCAGATGTATAGATATTTGGGACCTGCAGTGACAGACTATATTAAAGCCCTCTGAATTGCCCAGCAATGCGTGACAGATCTCTTCAGGTATCCCATGTCTGTTCATTTGGTGATGGCTGTTATTTTGGTTGTACAGTGCTACTGACCTTCAACCCTCATATGTGTCCTCAGATATGTCTTATGTGAATCTAAGAGGTATACATTGCAATTTACTGCTGTATATTAAGATTTGAATATTGTTGTGGCCCATAACTGTTATATACGGAAACAATGCTGGTCTTGTCTGCCGTATTTGACACCATAGCTTAGAAGAGTGAAAAAGGTCTCTGGAAAAAAACTAATGGTTTACTTTTTTTCCGCAGACCATACCACCAGAATATGTGTTAACTCAACTGAAGCAACGCCTCTTCTGTAGGGGCTGATGGGTTCTCCTTTATCCCCATATATCTTCAATGCTTATAATTAACTATTACATGAACCACTGAAACAAGTACTGTGGATTTTCACAACTGGACAGTTACATACCCAACACTTGATCATGGATTACTGCAAATTATGTGCTGGACTATTAAACTCTCACAAACCATTAAAACGTATTTAGAGCTTTGACGGCTGGTTAGCAATAAACTCTTTTTAAACTCATCTGATGTTAGCTCATTAAAAATGAACTAATCAGACTGTCTACATTGTATGAATCCACACTGTCAAGAAGTTGAAAATACCAGGAACATCTCTTCATCCATATTGACATTGGAGCAGCAGAAAAATACAATAGGAAATATCTGAAACTACTACGGAAACCCCAATCTTTCTTCACAGAGGACCATAGGGTGGCTGGTGATAGCCATCACTGGTGTGCACCTTGTTTATTGTAATGCATATTAAAAAAGTTGGTTGGTAGATGAAATCTCTTATGTCAGAGTCTTGACTGTAAACTATGTAAACTTCATATCATGCTTACACTTCATTGATCTGAGGCGACATGGTGCCAAAAAAAATGATTGTCTAGGATGCAGCCTGAGTAATTACCAGAGGCGGAGATTAATTAAGGTAGTCCAGCATGAAATCAGCGTCAGGATTGGCTACAGGGAAATCTGTGGTGCAGTATGGAGCAGAAAAGCAGCGGGTGACAGGTATGTTTTTTTTTTCTTTTTTTGTGTGTTTTCTTCATCGTCAGCCCCCCCCCCCCCCCCACTGCCCCGCCAGTCCACCTGCACACCAGCTGACCGCTACTGATTCAGGCTGCCAAGGTTCAATTGGCTAATCATATAGCCATTAGAACAGATTACCTACTGCATCCCCTGTTATCAGCAGCATTACATTTCTCAATCAATAATTGTTGAATTGGACACAATGATCACAGCAGGAATCCACAGCTGAGATCATAAAGTTGATGTGCGTAGTAGCTTTACACCAAGTCAGAGGAAGTACAGCAAAAGTGAGCTAAAGATTAGAGAGGTACTTGTGAAGGATAAGTATAGGTTCTCCCCCTACCACTTCTAAGGTTATTTTGGGCGCCCACCCTCATCACCGCAGAAAAGAACGGGACTTCAAGAGATAAGAAGAGAAAGAACCTGCTGTCTCTGTGCAGGAGAGGACTGAGGCGCGGCTTACTTTCCCATGAGCCCTAGTTTTGTAGAGGCTTCTATAGCCAGACCAGCTGGCCTCCCGTGGTCCATGTGGGCAAAAAAAGATAAGAAGGTCAGAAGAAACAGCTGACCAGTGGAGTGGACCATGCTTGGGCCCTGCTGAAGAGGGAGGTTGAGCTTCCTTCCCAGTGCTTTCTATGTACTGGTACACTTGAAGCTGTCTGTTCCAAATTGAGCTCTAGTAGTTACCAATAGAAAGAATCCAGAACTGTGTGGCATGGCGAGGACTAGGACGAGGTTCTGAGGTCACCCAAGAAAGACACAACCTCCTCATTCTTCTTTCACAAAGCTTTTGCGGGTGAAGTTTGAGTCTTTGGCAAGATCAAAGACTCCAGGTATCTTGCCTTAAGAAGCCCTGCCTGGCTACTGCTCTTAGCCACACCCACTAAAGGATTCTAAGCTCCAAAACAGAAACCATGTTCGAAGGCAGCAGGTGGAAGCAGAGACGTTTTAATGCATGGGCAAAGTGGGCTCTGGCCCAGGGCCCCAGCCTTTCAGGGGGCCCCCTGACAGAGTCAGCTCCGTTCTCCAGAGTTTTGCCCTAATGACCTTGATTATTTCTTAAACGGATTGTTTTAAATACAGTTTGCCTTGTATTTATGTTTTATGTGCCTGATGTGTGATAGTCTAGTACAGCCATTTTGCTGAGAAATGTTGTGTTTATGTTTCATGCAGTATACAGAAAAAAAGTTTCTTTTAGATCAAAACAAGGCCTAACACATAAGAAATGGGAGGGCGTCACAGAGATTATTTGCAGTAATATTGGTGTGCTGCTGCTGTGTTACAATATTGAAAACACACATACCTATCCCTGAATATTAGATGTAAACACATTTAGGGCGTTATTTATGAGAAGTGATGCATCGCTGTCTGAAAACAGGGATGCGTCACTTCTTAGTGCACCCTCCTTGCAACGTGACGGATGTGTCATATTTACTGTATGTCGCAAGGAGTTACAGATACGTCAGTATTTCTGGCGTATCTGTAGGCGCAAAAGTGATGCATTGCTGGGGTGTGTCTGAAAATAGACGCAAGTCCAGCAATGTGTCCTTTCACATGGGGCAAGCCCCATGTGAAAGGGCCTGCATCAGTCTTACACCTGCTGTGAGGCAGGTGTAAGATATTGACGCAATAGCCTCCTAGAAGTGGCGCACTGAGTTCTCATAGATTTCAATGTGCCACTTCTACGAGGCTTTTTGCGGGGGAACACCCACCCTGCATACATTATACCTGGCACAGGCATAATGTGGTGGAGGGCTTTACAAAGTGACGCATCTGCCTAGATGGGTCACTTTGTAAATAGGGCGCAACATGGCACATTTTTAGGTCTCGCCTGACCCAGTGCATGCGCTGGTCTGGCGAGACATTTTGTGAGGGCTCCAAAAAGTGCTACCAGGCCAGCCTAGAGCTACAGTGCATGTGCGCGGGCGCGCGTGTCGCACTTTACCGAGATTACTTTCACTTTCGTGGCCGCTTTGATGTTTGATCGCGATCGCGATCACCTTCGCGGCCACACGGCCGCTTTGATGTTCTCCATGAGGCTTCAATAGATTGCAGCAGTTAAAAGAAGCATTGGCATAGCCAATAGGTCTCGCTTTTGGGACCTTATAAGTGTTTAGTTATGCAACTGTTGCATGACAAAACACTTATAAGGTCCCAAAAGCGAGACCTATTGGCTAAGCCAATGCTTGTTTTCGCTGCCGGTGCGTCACAAAAAGTGCGGCATAAAAGTGAAACAAGGCCTCATAAATAAGGCCCTTAGAATTTGGACGAGTTTTCCTTTGCACTGTCAGGGACCTAATGAAATTAAATGAAATAATGTATTTAATAAAGCGCGCAGCCACTCAGACTAGAGTGTCTTGGCACATGACAGCGGGAGGAAAACGTGCGTAAAAGACCCATCAGTTATTAAAAAGCCAGGTTTTTAAGTTCTTCCTGAAAGAGAGTAGGTCTGTGGTTAGTCTCAGAGACTCAGGGAGTCTATTCCACAATTTTGCGCCTAGAAAGCAGAGGGATCTGCCTCCAGTGCGGGCACGGCATATTTTAGGCACGATGGCCAGGTAGGCATTGGAAGATCTTAGGGGTATAGATGTTGTGCAGTGATTAACTCGCTTATTTTGGTAGCCGGCACCTAAGCTGTGGAAAGCTTTAAAGAAGATGGTCATCGCTTTGAAGTTGATCCGTTCTTTTATGCGGAGCCAGTGTAGAGACTTAAGAATAGGGTTCATACTAGATCTGGGTTTAGGTCTCAGGATGGCTCTGGTCACGTTTTGTACTACTTGTAGGCGCTGGATAAGGGCTTTGGGAAGACCGAGGTACAAGCTGTTGACATAGTCAAGCTTTGATGTCACCAGAGCCTGCACCACGATCTTTCTACTTTCATGAGGTAACAGTGGCAGGAATTTTTTTAGCAACCGGAGTATGCCAAAGCAAGCTTCAGTTAGATTTTGGATTGGAAAGCACATGGAGAGTGTCTTGTCTATGACAATTCCTACGTTTTTGACTTTTTCCTTTTCCGGGGGGGGGGGGGGGGGGGGGGCAGCAGATCTTTTGGCCACCAAGAGCTCCAGTCAGGCATTTCTGGATTACTTCAGCTTTGTCAGGATTGTACTTCAGCTGATTGATCTTAAGCCAGTTAAAAACCTTTGTGAGGCAAGACCTAATCATTGCACCGTCAAAGTCGGTTCCTTTTTCACATGTAAAAATCAGCTGAGTGTCATCAGTATAGGAACCAATTTTGACGCTCTCTTCCTCTACCAGAAATGCAAGGGGGGATAGATATATATTAAAAAGGGTAGGACTGAGAATGGAGCCCTGAGCGACACCTACATTCATGGCCGGAACCGGGGATGAGAAAGGTGGGAGCCAGATGTCCTGAGATCTATGTGCTAAGAAGGATGACATCCATGTTAAGGCGCCCTCCCAGGTCGATGTTAGCAAGTCTCTCCAGGAGCCTCTCATGTGGGACCGTATCGAAGGCCGCCGACAGATCGAGCACTATCAGAACAGCCTTGCCTACCTGGTCCAGCGTACCCTTGAGAAATTCAGTCACATCCAGGAGAGCGGACTCCGTACTGTAGTTAGCCCTAAAACCAGATTGGGACTCATGAAGGAGCTTCCCATCATCAATGTGTTTTTCGAGGGCCTTGTTTACATGCTTTTCTAAAACTTTGGAGAGGGCAGGAAGATTGGCCTGTAGTTGGCAGGGTCCGTCAGTTTGGCATTAGCCTTTTTTATCAGTGGCAGAATCTTAGCATTCTTCCATAATTTCGGCATGTTGCCTGAGGAGAGGGAAGCATTAAAGAGCTGGTTTACCGTGGGGTTTATGGTGGGAGCTAATAGGTTCAGGATATTCTCTGGACATGGGTCGGTAGGAGAGCCAGACTTAATAGTTTGGAGAAGGGTCAGTGACTCTTCAAGCTAAAACTCAGGGAAAACTAGTAAAGATGGAGGACCAAGAGGTGGAATATGCTATTGGAACTAAGGTAGAAGGTCAGTTCTTCCTCTGAAATGTTACTGAAGTCTTGTTGGATCACGGAGATCTTTTTGTGGAAGAATTGAGCTATTTGCTTAGACCATTCTTCCGTACATGGCCCTTCCTTTGTGCCTGCTTTCAGGACGGTAAAAGATTTAACTATGCTAAAGATTTCCTTACTCTTATTTTGGGCATTTTCTATTTTGGTTTTAAGTTTTTCTTGGTTGCCTTCACAAGAAAGTAATGAGCTTTTAAGGTGTCTTTATACACCTTCCTGTCCTCAGGTAGATAGGAGTTACGCCATTTCCGTTCCATTTTTCTACAATTTCTTTTGCTAGATCTGAGGGAACCGTTAAACCATGGAGCTGGTGAGGCCGACCTCTTTGAGGAGCGGGAAACAACCGGTACCACTGTACCAATGTTGGTAAGGAGCCATGAATCTATTGAGAGGGTGTCCGAGTCGGGGCAGCCAGACAGCTCCGGTTAGGAACAACCGAGGGCATCTGCTAACATCGGGATGGATATTTTATGGAACGTCCTGTAATTAGGGACCCTCTGCCCTGTGTTAGCCCGAGGGGCTGTGGCAGAGTTAGGAATGACACATTTTAATAGGAGGTGGTCAGACCAGGTAATGGGAAGAGGTAGGCTTGCTTATATGTCAAAGTTGTGAAAGATTTGGTCTAGGGTATGGCCCTTCTCATGGGTGGCCGAAGAAATAGATGGAAACATGTTGCAGGCCTGCAGCGTCCCAAACAAGGTAATTGTTTGAGGGTCTTTTCCATTGTCCATATACATATTGAAATCTCCCAGAATAAGGCAGTTGTTGTATTTTAAGGCCAGGGAGATGGTGGCTGTATTAAGTGTAGTAATAACATTTCCAATTGCACCGAGAGGTCTATAAATCATAAAAACAGCTATGCTATGATGGTGGGATAAGGTACAGCAGAAGCCTAAGGACTCTGCACCCTCGATGTTTTCCATTGCTATGGGAGAGCAGTCTAGTTTTTAATTGTAAATTATGGTGACACCGGCCTCCTTCCCGACTTTGTTGGTCTCTCCTAAGGGTTATATAACCCGTAGGGATGGCCAAAGTGATAGTAGGGTTGGAGGCAACAGACAGCCAGGTCTCAGTGAGAAATAAAAGATCAGGCTGTTCGTCTAAAAGTAGGTCATAAATGTTCATGCATTTGCATAGAACGACAATTTAAAAGGGTGGCCTTTAAGTCCTCTGTTTTCTTATTGTTTTTACACTTATTGTTGCGTGGGAGGATCTTAGGTGCGAGTTTCCTAGGCTGGAGGAGAGACCAGTTGCACTTAAATCGAAAGTCTACCTCCAAGCTCGGATCAGCGGCTGTACACTGACATAATGGTAGCCGCCTAAGGCTAAGCTGTTTTTCCCTATTGTAATGTACTGAAGAAACTCCCCGAGGGGAACTGGGCAGCATGGCCAGAGCCAGACGCCTCCGGGATGCTGAAGGGCGCAGAGGGCCTTGCCTTTGGCACACCAGCGGCGCGCCGAAGGCATGCATCCGTTTGCATCGGAAATATATAGGCTAATGCCTTTGATGAAACTGGACTGCTAACGCAGCTGAGGAAGCGGAAACTACATGGGCGGAAGGGAGGAGCCCGATAGTAGCCCCAGCCCTCCGCACAATCGGCGTATCAGCCACGGCGGACCAGGACTGGAGAAAAAGCGAGATGCGAATCGGAGCAGCTAAGGAGGTGCAGGCAAGCAGAATCAAGTAAAGTGCAAGTGCGCGTAGGTAGAGGAAATTGTTAAAAAGCACAGAGTAACTCAGCCACAAAATACAATTTAAAAAAGTTATTAAAAACCTAGTAGCAGGGCAGGAAACACTAAATACTACTGCTGTCAGCTGCACGCGTCTGTTTGCATCAGGAATATATAGGCTAATGCCTATGATGCAAACTGGATCGCTAATGCAGCTGAGGAAGTGGAAACTGCGTGGGAAACAGGGGATCAAATTGGATCATAAATTTAAAGCTGGTCTGAACAGGGGCCCCCAAAATATGTTTGGCCCAGGGCCCCCAAAATCCTTAAGATGCTTGGGGGTGGAAGCAAATGAGGGAAGCAACTTGACCCCAGATACGAGAGGACTTAAGCAGCTACGATTTCTAACTTGGTCAGCTCAGAACTGTTGGTGGCAAAACTGAAGGCTTCAGCTGGACCTCACACCCAGAATATTTGCCCTCGTGAATGCATCACATCCTGTCCGACAGACAGATTTGACCTTCAGAGAAAAAACTACAGGCTTGATGTACAAAACCCATTTCAAATTGAGATCGCCGACCCTGCATTTCAGAAAATCACAGGGTTTGTGACCGCATATGGCTTTTTAATGAACTAAAGCCTGTTTATGTGACTAAAAATACTGCCAAACATATTTTGAGATCGTTTCCAAATTGCAGGGGGCATGAAAGGGATGTCCTCTCCTATTTCCAATTTGTAAAAGTATCAATGTATCAATTGTCTACAACCACATTTGCGATCACAAACCATTGATGAGTACCAACCCCATTTGGGAATGATAGCTAATTTGCAAAGGGGAAGGTATCCCTTTGGAACTTTGTCCTTTGTGAAAAATGTCAACAGCCCCTGGGGGTATTTCAGGTGACCACTACCTGCTCCCCCGGATGTTTTCCCAAATGGTATTTTGTTTTCTAAGAGCAGCTCTCATGTCTTTAATGGATATGGGCTGCTTAAACAAGCAAAAAAAGCTTCATGGTTAGGAATGGAAGTGCAGGGTGTGAGGTTTGCTGTTCCTTGCAGGCCTCCATTGCTACATTTGTAGCCAATCAAACGAAGTCACAAACTAAGACCTGGCTAATTAATATTCATTGTGCAGGTTTTAGCAACCACATGCAAATGTACAATTTTCGATGCAAGCTTTTAGTACATAGGTCACTTTTTAAAATTGCATTCACATTTGCAAACTACCCAGTTTGCAGATTTGTCATGGTTGCCAATGGATATCTTAAACTACGGTGTAAAGGTCTGAAGAACTGTTCACCAGAAGGGTCACGAGACCTTTATGTGAAACAATGGATCCGGAGGATACATTCTCCTGGTGTACTAGACATCAAAACATAGGGTTTCCCTCTGCCAAATGGGAGAAGATATGGTGGAGTGTGCATGTCACGACTATACGCCATTTCAATGAAAAGTGGGGAAAAGGAGAATTCATCCTTTTTTATTTACAACTCTCACCCACTCTAGTAGTGGCTTGCTTCATCATCAGGTTCACCCTGACTCCTAATGGTCAGGGCGGGCTCGACCGTATTCGAGGGCGCTCCTTGTATATGGATAGTCGGGGAAGCTGCCATTAAAAATTCCTCATCCACTCCCAAGGTTTGCCAGAGTCTGTGAAAAACACAGTAGTCCAGGCACTGATTATGTTCAGGATGGACAATTGTAGTGTCCTGTACCTAGGAAAGTCTAAAACCCGCCTGAAAAGACTTCAGTGAGTGCAGAATGTGGCAAGCCGCCTTCTGCTGGATCTTCCCAGATGGGCTCCAATTGGGCTGCACTCTCCAAGCTGCATTAGTTGCATCTAAAACAGAGACTCTCCTTCAAAACCCTGTGCATTTGCTACAGTGCTTTTGCAAACAAGGGTCCTCGCTATCTGCACTCCTTCATCAAGTCTTACCTCTCTACTAAGAATCTTAAATCTTCTGGGGCCCTACTATCTAGCATTCCCACAGTAAATAGAGTGCATATCGGGGGCTCCTCATTTAGTTATTTGGCTCCAAAACAGCGAAGCTCTCTGCCCCTCCAGATTCAGCAGGCCCCATAGAAATCACTCTTCTGAAAAAAATAAAAACCTGGCTATTTAGCTTGGGCAGATTCTAAGATTCATTAGATGTGCTCTGGATTTTCTAGAGCTGGACTCAGCGCTGGACTATTCGTCTGAAGTAGCCATGCTCTTTATAAGTCTCAGTATTATTATTATTATTACTGCATGGCTAACTCAGCTGGGCTTTCTTCACTCATACTCCACCGATGTGCCTACTAGCAGCTCCTATTCCAAACGTGAACTGCCCCGGGACAGCTGCCCATGCCCTCGTTGGCAGGGGCTTGCACTGGCTTGCTCACGCTCTCCTTCATGCTAGTCGCAACTCCTGTACTGGTCCACAAATTTGTTTTATGTGGCCCACCCCTGTACTCTGTGGGACCTTCTAGCACGGCATATAACCCACATTTGCACTCAGCGTGCCGGAGATGATCAGGTTAAGTGTATCCCCTGTAGCCTTGAGACCTTAGTTGGTAGCTGATGCCATGGTCATCTGGGGCTTCCCTGCCTGCTGTTGGGGCCTCGCCTGTTGCCTGTAAAGGTTTGGCAACACTGCTGACCAATTGTGGTTGGCTGTCCTTTCATCCCTTGTACCGAAGGCGGCACTCTCTTCTGCCATTGATTCTTGTAAGTTTTGGGCTACCATGGGTCACACACAACGGACCAAGGAGGCTGCATCCACAAGAGCCTCCCAAGAGAGAATCAAGCAGGGTGCAAGCGGTGAAGACACTTCCTACATTGACAGTAAGTTTGATAAACTCCTGGCTGTGATCGATGCCTCTGGAGGGTAAGATAGATTACATTGCAATGGAACTCGGCCTCATCCACGAGGAATCCAAGAATCCATGAGAGAGGGCGCCTACATTGGAAATCACAGCATAGACACTGGCAACAGCTGAAAGAATTAGAGGCCCAAATGAGGCGATTGGATTGGCTAGATTATCAGGAGGGTAGGACCCGCTGAAACAATATCCTTGTGGTGAGCATTCCGGATCGAATTGAGGGTGATTATTTGCCAGTCATCTTGGAAGATTGGATTCAGGAGATGGTGGCCTCAAAGAGCTTATCCAAACATTATGTCCTAAAGTGTGCCCACCATGTGCCTGAACAGCTGCATTGCCCAGGGGCCTCACCTCGTCCAGTGGTAGCTTACCTTCTGCACTTTCGTGAGAGGGACCATCTTTTACAGCAGGCCCATGTTCATGGCCCTTTTGTGGTGAAAAAATGCCAATGTATCTTTGTATCCTAACTTTAACCTGCAGGTCCAAACCTAGGAGACCTCATTCTTTAGAGTTAAGAAGAAGTTGCGCAAACTGTGCCTGCTTTACTCTTTACTGTTTCAGGCCTGGCTCAGAGCCCAAACAGAGGATTGGGTAAAGTTCTTCACAGATCTGGCGACGGCATGGGACTGGTTGGAGTTCTATGACCAAGGTGCTTTACAACTGGAAATGTCGGAGCCCCGGAGACCACTAGCTCTCGTCTGACAAATAACTGGTTGGTGATAACTAAGGATAAGACTGTTAACTGTGCTGTGGTAGCTGCATTTCTACTTATATTGTGATTTCTACTGTTGGGTTGGGCGGTCGGTTGCCTGCGCAACATGTCCTGTTACCTTGGCTCGCTTCTCTTTCCCCCTTCTTGTTTTGGAGTTGGCTGCTCGTTTCCTCCGAACTTCTCACTCCATTACGGAACTAGTTGGTCCCATTGTTGGACTATATTTGGCTCCTCGGTGGGCCCTGCGTTACTCATTGTTTGGACAGGATGTTTGTATGTCACAGTCCTGGGGGGTGTTGGGGATAGTTATGTTGGTTTGTTTGTTCCTTCTCTGTATTGTTTTCTTTCAATGGGGTTGCATATGGCAGCTGAACTTCTGTTGTGTGCCTGGTGCGGGTAGCCCAGATCAGCTAGTGGGTATTGGGGGCACTTTGCAGATCTATACCTGGAAGAGACTGAATGGCGATCCAGATTAGACTGATAACCTGGAACATGCGGTGCCTTTCCACCACCTCTAAATTATATAATGGTTTGGCTTATTGGAAGGTTAGAGGGGTACAGATTGTGTTCATGCAGGAGACTCTTCTTACAGGAGAGGTCAGTTATACACTACTACTTACTCAGCTTTTGCACGGGGAGCCCTTATTTGGATCAGGCCTGGGGTGCCCTTCCAGTTACATCGGGCAGTTCTTGACCTACATGGTCGTTATGTGTTTGTGCTAGGTTGTCTAGATTTGATTTGATCATGCAGGACCTGAGTTTGAAAACAGATAGTGCTTATAGAGTGAAGAGCCACGTTTTAAGGGCTTTTCTGAAAAGAAAGCAAATTGAATGACTTCTTTAAATGTGCGGGAAGGGCGTTCCAAAGTCTGGAAGTGGAGGAGACAAAGCTCCTGCCACTCCACCTAAACAGGCAAAAACTTGGGACCCTAACCAAGTTGGCATTGGAAGAGCAAAGGTTTCTCTGTGGAGTGTACTAGCAAAACCGGTGCTTGAGATAATCAGGGCCAACCTTGTGTAGGGCCCTAATAGCAATGCATAAGGCCTTCAATTCTCTTCTTCATGGGGAGCCAATGAAGAGAGGGTAGCGCATTTTTAACAGACTGCTCTGAGAATTTTATCAAGGGTCAGGCAGCAGCGTACTGTAGGACTTGGAGTCTGGCAAGAAGACCTTTCAAAAGGCCCATAAAGAGGCTATTACAGTAATCCAGCCTCGAGAGGACGAGCTCTGCCACGACTATTTTCTGAAGTCTGAGGTAGTAAAGGAAGAATTTTTCTGGGCATTTTAAGTGTGTAAAAAGTCGCTGAAGTGATGGCACTAACTTGATGTTTGAAGGAAAGGGATGTGTCAAAGATTACTCCCAGATTCTTAGCTTTTATGGCGGGGCAGGGAAGATTCCCAAGTTCCCGAGGCCAACAATTGGGTGAGTAGATGGAGACATTGGATCCAAAAAGCAAGACACGAGTCTTCCCTGAGTTTAATTTCAGGCAGTTTTCCTGCATCCACTTGCTGATCTGTTGCATGCAGTTGTGAAATCTATTTGCTGTATCGTGAATGTTACTAGTAACTGAGACAATAATTATGGTGTCATCAGAGTATGACACCTTGGCAAATCCAAAGGAATTAATCAGTTGTGCCATAGGGGTGACGTACAAATTAAACAGTAAAGGGCTGAGAGAAGAGCCCTGTGGCACACCACCTAGTAGATGACATGAAGAAGATACCAAATTGCCAATTTCTACGGCTTGCTCTCTATCAGTCAGAAATTATTTGAGAAGCGATAAAGCTGCGCCACTAACGCCCAGATTTTGAAGATGATCTATGAGGAAGTGGTGGTTGACAAGGTCAAACGCTGCAGAGAAGTCTACAAGGATCAGGGCGGCATTACCTTCCTTGTCTACAGCACGTCTGATATCTTCTGTAGCAGTAACCAGACCCAGTTCCATGCTGTGCTCGTTCTTGAAACCGTACTGCGTGGCGTCGAGGAGGTTATTTCTGTTGATCAACACAGTAAATTCTTGGTTTATTAGTTTGCCAAGAATTTTTTCAGGCAAGGAGAGATGTGAGATGGGCCAGTCCCTACTGGAGTCCAGAGGTTGTAGATTGGGCTTTTTCAGGATATGTAAGATACAGGCTTTTTCCCATTGTTTTGGTAAGGTTCCCGTTTTAAAATCAAGTGAATAACCTCTGTAAGGTGTTGTGCTATAATTTCTGGAGCTAAACAGATAATTCTAGGAGGGCATGGATTGGCCGTGGAGCCAGATTTCTCTGTGCCGACAAGTTTGAATACCTGCTCATATAAAATGGTGGAAAATGAATATAGAGAAGCTGAATTGTTACATGGCAGATCCAGCGGTGATGTCTGGTTACTTCCAGTGGTGTTAACCGTGGTAAGAGGGCTACTGGCGTTGTCAGACTATCTTCCATTGTTTAGATTTGAGGAGAAGACATCATAAATGTCACACACTGTGTGTTGAAAAAAGGAGGCTAAGGATTTACACAACGTTTGGTCGATAGATGAATTCTTTTTCTCTGGAAGTACTGTTAACTTTTGAACCGTGGCAAACAGTTCTTTTGGGCAATTGACCGCTGAGTTGATTTTGTCTCTAAAGTAGCTGTTTCTGGCATTAACGATCAGTTCCTTATATTTTAAGATCATTCTTCTATACGTTTCTTTTTCCGTAACGTCATAGTTCTGCCTTCACCGGCATTCCTGGCAGCAACACTACAGCTTTTCAATCCTGAGTTCCTTGGAAAACCAAGGCTCGGATGGTCTGTCTCTGTGAGTCTTGCCTGATTTAAGAAGCGCTAAGGTGCTAACTACGGAATCAATCCAGGCATGGTAATCTGAAATTATATTGTCTAGATCCGTTTCTATCTGAGGTCTAATTTTAGTCAAGCGGGTCCTAAGTTCAGCAGCATCAATAGAGTGCCAGACATGTGCCATGTATTTCTTTGCTGAAGTATTCTCCTTCAAGCAAGCCTTCAGAGGGGGAGATCAAACCAGGGGAGCTGAAGTGATCTAGTCGAGTCAAGAAAAGGGTTGTCCGTGAAAATACCATCGAGCAAGTGCCCCGCTGTACGGAAGGTGCCTTTGATAACGTGCTCCAGACCCAGGCTGGTCATTAGGTCCATCAGGTCGCATGTATCTTTGTCCGCCGTTTTGTCTAGGTGAAAATTAAAACCACTGAGTACAGAGAAGTCCTGAAAATTAATGTTCACCGCTTATAGAAGTTGCCTTAAAGCTTGGCTGAAGCTATCTCTCGCGCCCTGAGAGCGAAGACCGTTGAAAGTGAAGTTGTGAGTGAGTTCAATCTTTTGTAAGTTTAAAGAAGATTTTATTGAATAAAAAAAAAAAGTCCAGAGCAATAATAGCATACATTTTGTAAAAAGAATAAATTGTGAAAAACTTCATAAAAGTAAAAAGAAAAGGAAAGAAAAAGAAGAAAGGGGAGAGAGAAAGAGGAATGTCATCGTAAACATATTACAACAGTATATCTTAAAAACTAGCAGTGTAAACAAAAATAATTTCACTATTAAGAAATTAATAATTCAACATGCGGCAGAACAGAAATTATAATCAACATTCAGGAATAATAACAATTTCAAGGGGGCTTAGAAACTTCCTCATTGCGAGGACTATGTAGTGTAGTAGGATGGGCAGACAAATTCAGAAAGGTAGTAATGGGTAACCACAATAAATCTCGTTTAATAGCAAGGGTAATGGGATGGACATAAGTCCTGTCTAGTCTATGATTATAGCAAACCCCATACCACCAGGCTTGATAAGAAATAAGAGAGGTATCCTTCCATGCTTTCGTGATTTGTTGAAATGCCACAGCTAAAAGGAGGTCAACAATTGAAGTGTTAGTACTAAAGGAGGACCATACTTGCGAAATACTACCAAGAAAAATATGGGAAAAAGAAAAGGGGAAATTGGAAGAGAAAATGGTATTAATTTGGTGCCATACTTTACCCCCAGAAAAGATGAACAGCAGGACAGGTAAACAACATATGTTTAAGATCGGCTACCAAGGCCGAACAAGACCAACAGCGAGATGGGATAGAAGAGTCAATTTTATGTAGTTTGGATGGGGTGATTAAAAGTCTATTATATATGAAAAATAAAGTTTGGGTTGTATTTGCTGCTTTAGAAGATTTCCTTATTTTGATCCAGATGTTATCCCAGGTAGAAGTAGGAAAAGAATCATCTAAATCTGATTCCCAGGCGCACTCCACAGCAGACTTCTCTCGATGAGCAGACGGATGGGGAGGAGTGTAAAAATGTTAAGGGAATGGGAGAAGAATTATATTGTATGGAGGCACAAGTAAGAGTATCATAAGCAGTTTGAGCCGCCGTTTTCAATAAAGTATATTTGGAATAAAAAGATAGGGGGAGAGAAAAACGAGTTTGAAGAACAGAAAAGGGAATAAAAAATCCATCTTAAAAAAGCTGGTGAGTCCATTTAAGACCAAGGGATAACCAATCATTGCAAAAAATAGATCTATTTTTAATTTGGATAAGGTGATTGTACCAGATAGGAGATTGTAAAAAACGGGCACGATCATCTAAGTTATGCAAAATAATAGGACGAAAGATTTTGCGAACATGTTGAAGGATGGGAAGAGAAAATTTCCTTGGAGCATGTGCCAAGGAAACAAACTCCTCAAACGTAAAGGGATGAAAAAAGGAGGATTCAACCTCTACCCACAAAGGTTGAAAAAAGGGGTCAGAAATGAAAGATGCAGAGTGAGTAAGGAAAAAAGATGTATGATACGAGAAGAAGTCAGGAAAATTGAAACCACCTAAATGCTTAGGAGATTTAAGTTTAGAAAAAGACATTCTGGGTGGTTTGTTCTGCCATAAGAATTTTGCTAATATAGAATAAATATTTTTGTAATAAGATTTGGGAATATTGACTGGAAGATTCGATAAGAAAAATAAGATTATTGGAACTAACATCATTTTGATAGAATCCAATCTACCCCACCAGGATAAGAACAAAGGATTCCATTTGTTCGTAGAAACAGTAAGGGATGATAGTAAATTTTTTTAGATTCAATGCTACAGTATCTTTAATAGAAGGTGTGAACCAGAGACCAAGGTATTTGATTTTAGTTGGATTCCAATGGAAGGAAGAAGTTAAAAAGTCAGCATGAAAACAGAATTTATTTAGAGGAAGGATTTCACATTTATCTACATTAAGTTTATAACCTGACACTGATGCATAATCCGAGACCTCTAATAAAAATTTCGGGAGAGAAGTATGAGGGTTCGAGATAAATAGAAGGATATCATCTGCGTACGCAGAAATCTTTAGCTGTTTATCACCATAGGGGAAACCAGAAATCTCATCGTTCATACGAATTTTTGTTAGGAAAGGTTCTAATGCTAAAATAAATAAGAGTGGAGAAAGCGGACATCCTTGCCGGACACCAAGAAGAAGAGGAAAAGAGGAAGAGACAAGTCCATTAGCTAAAATAAAAGACCTAGAAAAAGAATAAAGTAGTGAAATATATGAAAGGAATTTAGGACCAAAACCGAACCAAGAAAGAGAAGAAAAAATAAATTGCCAGTTGACTCTGTCAAAAGCTTTCTCAACGTCCAGTGCAACCGCTGCCAATGAAGCCTTGTAAGAATGAGATTTGCTTAAGACATTAAAGAAGAGACAAGTGTTATCTTAGAGATGACGGCCTTTGATAAAGCCACATTGCTCTTTACTAATTAATTGTGAGAGAATTTTTTCCAAACGAAGCGCAAGAATTTTTGCAAAAATGTTATAATCTAGATTAATTAAGGAGATTGGCCTATAATTTTTACAGAAAGTGTGATCCTTGTTATCCTTAGGAAGGAGACAAATTAGAGCTTCCTGAAAAGAACCATCAGATTTCTGTGTTGCAATAAAGAATGAAAAAAGTTGATAAATTCGAGGAAGAAGTAGGGAGGAAAAGTGGGAATAGAATTCTATGGTAAACCCATCTGGGCCAAGGGCCTTACCTCTTTTTAGAACTTGAATAGCCTCCAGAATATCCTTATACGTTATATCAGCCTCTAATGGGGAAAAGTCAACATCTGAAGAGGAAGGTGAAGGGATGGAAGACAAATAGCGAGTGATATCAGACAATAAAGGGGAGGATTCAGGAGTATATAATTGTTGATAAAAATCCGTGAATTCGGTTAAAATATCTTCATCTTTATGAACCATAACATTAGAGGAGGTAACAATGGATACAATTTTTGTACGCTCTTTCTTAACTTTGAGGTACCTAGCTAAAAGATTACCGGCTTTATTTTGTGAGCTGTAATATTTAGCACTAGACTTAAGCAAAAATAAATTGGCAGAATCAGTAGAAATTTTATTAAAGGAAAGTTTAGCCTTAATAAGACTGTTCAAGTCAGATTGTTTCTTAGAAAGATAAAAGGAATGTTCTAGCCTTTTAATCTGTGTGCTAAGTAAATGAATAGACTGAGCGGCAGAGCGGCGTTTCCGTGCAACAAATGTAATAATGAAATTTCTAGAAGCAGCTTTGAAGGTGTCCCAAATAAGGGAAGGGGTTAATTGAGACGAGTCATTATCATCAAAAAATGAAGAGGCAAATTCAAGAAAGGCTTGTGTAAACTTCGGGTCCAATAAAAGAGAATTATTAAACCACCATCTCCTAGTGCTTTTCACGGGAGGGATTAAATCTAAACTTAAAGAGACTGGGGCATGGTCAGAAATTAAAATAGAGCCTATATCAGAGTGAGTAATGTGTTGAGTAAGGGCTTTGGAAATAAAAATATAGTCTAACCGGGACTGGGAAGAATGAGGGGGTGTGTAGAAGGTGTATTCTCGAAGAGTAGGATGACAAAGCCTCCAAGAGTCTACAAGTGCCCTTTGAGAAATAGTGGAGGTAAAGAAAGAATGCATAGGGGAGGGAGAGAACCTAGAGTCAGACCTTCTATCTAAAAATGGGTCCATAACCATATTACAATCTCCACCCAAAATAAGATAATCATCAGTGTGTTGAATGAGCAGGGATATAATATCGGGCCAAAAGAGTTTATCTTTAACAGTGGGAGCATAAATATTAAAAATAGTTAGAGGAATTTTATTAATCAACAAAGAGACTACTACCCACCTACCCTCTAAATCATTATCTTGTTTAACAAGTTGAACATCCAAACGCTTATGGCATAAAATAGCAACACCATTAGGCTTCCCAGAACCAGGCGAGGCAAAAACATGACCAACCCAATGACGACGTAATTTAGGAATTTCAGGATCTTTAACATGAATTTCTTGTAATAACGCAATATCCCCTTTTAAATTTGCTATATGAGACAATTCTCGTTGACGTTTAATGGGTGAACCTAGACCCTTAACATTCCAAGATAAAATATTCAAAGACATCTAAGGATAAGAGTTAAAATGCAAATTGAGAGAAAACATGAAAGTATGAGTAATTAAGGAGTGAAAAACAACTGCTACATTTGCAAAAGAAGGAAAAACAAAACAGTGCAGGCCGAAGAATTATTAATGTAACTAAAAAGAAATAAAATACATAACCATATACGTAACTGAAGAACTGTCATAAACACATTATATTTAGAAGAGAAGGAAATTAAAACGTGAAGAGAAATATGAGATTGAAAAAGGTGAAGGGAATGGAGATAATAGGCTGAAAAAGAGAGCCAGAAAATAGATCGAATTAAAGGAATAAAAGGAGAGAGATAAAGAGAAGAAAAAGAGCAAGGAATAAAAACAGAGAGAAAAGTAGTTAAACAGAGAGGGAAAAAGAAACTAGGAAAAGCAAAAGAGGGGAACAAAACAAAGCCAAAGATGAGAAAACAAGTCAGTAGAAACCATTGAAGTAAAAATGAGAACACAATAGCAAAAGACATACCACAAGAAGACAAGAAGGATGAGGGTGGTGAAACCACACAAGGGAGAGGGAACGCTGAACGGGAAACCGCAGAGCAACAACGACAAGAAGGACGTCATCCAGGAAGACTGAAGGAGAGAACATACAGGGGGCCATATATCCAAATCTAAGGAGAGAAAGACAAAACACATAAGTTAACATCATATAACCTTAATGCCAAAATAAAACAGAACAGAACATGAAGTAGCCAATATGAGGAAAACAAAACAATTATGATCTGGATACATCCATAGGATCATTACGACAGGTATTCAAAAATTGCTGAAGTACAGTTGGATCTTCATAAGATGTAGTCTTATTGTTATAAGTCACCTTAAAAAGACAAGGATGAAAAAGACCATATCTAGCATTGAGATTTCGAAGAGTAGGTCTCATTTCCAGGAACTTTTTCCGACGGTCTGCAGTCACCTTGGCATAGTCCCGAGTCAAAAATAAATTAGAACCATGCCATGAAATCTTTCCTTTTTGCTTGGCAGCTTGAAGTACCTTGAGCAGGTCAGTATATTCCAGAAAATATAAAATAACACCTCTGGGTCTCGCCGAGGATGAGGAGGGACTAGAGACCCGACCTAGGCGATGAGCACGTTGAATGTTTAAAGGAGGAGATTCAGGAAGCCCAAGAAGAGACGGTAAAAATGATTGGAAAAATGAAATTGGATTAGAACCTTCAAGACCTTCAACCAAACCATAAATACGTAGATTATTGCGTCTATTGCGGTTTTCCAATTGCTCAACTTGTTGCTTGAGATGGTCAATCTCTTTATGTAAAATGGGGACTTGATGCATGGATTCCTCTGATGCGTCAACTCTCTGTTCAAGGACCACAACCCTTTGAATAGTGTGAGACCAGTTGTCTTCAAGACTTTGTAAACGCAAGTTGGTTTCCTCCATATATGGCTTCAGAGCAAGGATTTCCTCAAGGAGAAGCTCCATAGAGACTGAAGATGGCGGATTAGTGGGAGAAGGAGGATTAATTTTTACCCTTTTGCCGGATGGAGAAGCCGCTGGTAGTTTGGAGACCTGTTTGGGACGAGTGCCTGAAGTAGTCGAAGCTTTAGAGTCAGAGGACTCAAGGGGTACTTCATCCATAGTGTCACGAAGGACATTGAACGGGTTAGTATCAGCCATTGGAGGGTTGCTAGCTTGCTGCGCCCCAATGCGAGCACCACGAGGCATTGCCATGAAGAAAAGGAAACAAAATTCCCCTTTGAAAATGTGAGAGAAGGTCACGAAGAAAAGAAGGTTCGAATAACAACAATGTTCAACATCAGAGTAGGTCCGTGAACGAAATGCTTATGTAGAGTAAAAGTAAAAATGAAGAAAAAGAGGCTGCAATGAGCACTTCAGTAAATACTACGACGAATTCAAGAAAAATTGCCAACAAAAGGTGAGGAAAAAACCTTTGCGCAGATATTGACAGCAAAAATCCTGAAGAGAGTGGCAGTGGCAGAAAGGCGAAGGATGCATCAGGAAAACAACAGCAAAGAAAACAAAATGGCGGCTGCAGCTCTGACGGGCTGCATTTGAGGAGATAAAATCAGCTTAACATCCTGGAAACGCTCCGCAAATCATCCCAGCGGTAGCAGAGGTGTTCCGACGGCGAAAACGCAGTTTTTCACGGTCCGCCCCGAGAAAGAGAAGCCTGGAGACTCCCTGCCGCCTACGTTGCCGCGGAGCTCCCGAAATCGGCGGCCATCACCAACGGCTCCGAAGCCACGCCCTCGAGTGAGTTCAATCTTAAAAGCGAAAGCTTTACATTCAAAACTGTGTGGAAGCTCTGCACGAGTTACCCTCAAATTGTCCCGAGAACACCCTCCCCTTTTTCCCTCACGATCCTTCCTAGCAAGGGAGAAAACGGCCGGTTTGCAGCAACCAGGTCTGGCCCCACGAAGCGTCGGACCAGGTCTCGATGACAAACGCTAAATCAATAGAATGTGCTTCTAGGAAATCCGCGAATTCCCATTTATGTTTTATAAGGGACAAGGCATTAATAAGAATACATTGCCACATTTGCGAATGGTCTGAAGCCCTATCAAACGTGCCTTTGGGCTTTTTAATTGAGCTCACTTTTTCATTAGCTTGAGTGAGTTTACAGTCTAGGCAACTTCATCGTAGGCCTGGAATGGGGAATGAAACTTGCAGGGGGAGCTGGAGCTGAGTGCAGTCCGAGCACAGACCGGCTTGCCTTTGGCGCGGACGCGCCATTACCGTCTATAAGTACCCTTCCAACTAAGGGGCGTAATTCAGCTCCAGTGCCGAGGTGCGATAAAAACTAGACCGGGAAAAGAACAAGCATTGAAAATGCAATAGGTATCGCCTTTGATTAAGTCAAAGCCATTTGCTTTGCTAATGGTATTGTATAGGAAAGCAAATGGCTTTAACTTAATGAAAGGCAAGACCTATTGCACTTTAAATGCTTGTTGCAGTTTGTGTTCACGATGGTGTTTACTCTTGCCGTATGTCTCCATTGAGGATTCTTGGCATGGGAGGCGGCAGGGGGCTGTGAAGTAAGGGTGCAGAGTGCAGTCCCTTTAATCAGATACCTCGGTAGGTCAATGTGCCCGGTTGTAGAGGGCGAAGACAGTTTGGGTAATGTTTCACTTACGGGAGACCGTCCAAGTGTGCAGGCTAGCGATGGCCGAGACCGCTGACCCGCAACATCACATAAAGTCCATGTGTTGTTTCCGTTGCATCACCAACGACAGTTCAGGAGAAAAAATGTAGTCTTTGTTCCTCGCAGCCTCCTCCCCCGCTCCCCACCTGCAGGAGCCCCTGAGACAATGTACAAAGCGCAGAGTCCCCCTAGGAACAGTAGCTAACTTGTCTCAGTAATTTCAAGCAAGCGCTCAGAGCCAGCTCATGTTGTTAAAGAACGCGGTGCTAAGTTAAATGTTATTGTTCTAAACCAACAACAGATAATCCTCAAAGTAGTTCAGAGATCAGAGACATGTATTGCCCTCTTTGGGGCAAGTAAAAAAACTGGGAAATCCCATGATTTGAATGTTCAGTGAAAATGATGAATCTATGTGGCAATCCGGCACAACTACTCCAGGTGGGGGCGACACGCCGAGAGAACGTCACATCACGTTGCTGGTTTAACGCCATTCACCGCTCATTGCTTTGGCAATCTTGTGACGCGGCATTGCTCTGTGAGAGTAACCTTCAGGCTGGCCGAAGGTTACTCACTAAAAAAAACCTCTGTTACAATTACCATTTGCCCCAGACTGCCCTCAAGCAGTTTAATTCCACTGCTCCAGGAATTCTGTAGTCGGGAACTGGGCCTAGTGCCGGTGACCTCGGCACCCAGGAAGGGGACACTGAAGAATTTGTTCCTGTGTTCTGCAATACCGATGTGTTTTATTGTAGCGTCTTATATCTGTCAAGGCACCACAAGGCTTTCCATGGACTTAGCTTGTTGGAAGGGCTTTGTATTGTGTCCTGTATGGAGGGAGGTTTAGTGTCATGATCACCAGAGAGGCGCTGTTATGTCACATATTTTATGTTGTGTTTGCGCCCTGGGGGACTAAAGCGCTTAAGTGCATTTAGCATCACTGAACATCGCATGGTTATTCATAATGTAATATTTATTATGGTTCTTCAGTAATACATCCAGTTTGTATCCGTTTCGAATGTTGTCACACATGAGAACTGAGAAAAAGTTGGTCAAATTGATATGTGCAAGATCAGACGGAGTAGGCAAGCTGGGATGCCAGGATTACAACCCTGGTGTTTTGGGTACAAAGCCACCATCCTAGCTACTGACTCAATTTCCTTCCTGCATTCATTGCTAGTCTTCTGTTTTTCACCAGGCGGAGATCCCGTCTCACACTTTGAACAGTACGGATGCCTTCCCAGCTCATAAAGCCATTCTCGCCAGGCCCTTGTGTGCCTCGCGAGGTGAGACGCTCACACCCCAAACTCGAGCCTTACATTGTTCATTAACCTTGGATGTCAACATGGCCGTGTCCAGAACGCAGTTTAAAGATAATAAACACGGATGCGCTTCACGGTGTCTACGCCGTGGCTGACGGAAAGGAACATAGATATTGCGGGAAGCAGTGTGCTGAAAAACAAAAGCGGGGTATCGGGTACATGCGGGTGTAATGGGTAATCATTGCAAAAGTGCCCCCGTTAGGTTAAAAGATTTCGGAAAGCAACGCTGCGTGTTAATGAAGCAGACAGACGCTGCGTGAGAGAGAGGGGAGCAGGAGGTGAGCCCGCTTTACGGCTGTCGTGAAGCCTTTTCTTATTTGCTTGTTAAATAAACAAGCAGATAATTAAAGTCTTCATGGCAGCCGTGAATCAGGCGAGCCAGTCCGGCAAAAAGCAAAAGGGAGGCAACAAAAAACCCTCCTTTCCAATGGGAAGCCAGCGTTTACCATAAACGCTGACGCTACCCAATGGAAATGAGGGGCGGGGCTCAAGTCCCCTTCCGGAAACTGACTTATTTACTATAGCTCTCGCAGGCGAGGAGCGCATGTGCGCTCCAACGCCAGCCGAGACCTAAAAAGGGCTTTAAACTGGGGTCCAGCAGCCACTACAGGCTCCCCTGCAAGTTGCTGAATACTGGAAAATTAAGCTGATTTCAAATAATAATGTGAAACGAGCAACGCATAAAATGAATACAATTTCAGGAAAAGCATTCTCCTAATGGCACTGAATCAAACCAGTAGCCAGGCAACTCATAAAACAAGCATTGGCATATCCAATAGGTCTCGCCTTTGGGACCTTATAAGATAAATTAAAGGCATTGTTATTTAAATAAATAAAATAATGCCAATAGCTTCAACTGTCGCTAATGCAAGACCCATTAAGCAACCTTTAATCCAGCTAAGGCGTGGCAAGCGGTATGTGTGTGTGCTGGTTTAATACTTTTTTTTTGAAGTGTTGCGGAAGAGCCAGTCAGGAGGAAAGTATTTTGTGCCGTGTGGAGCACAGTTTGATCTGCGCGAACCATTTACTCTAGGGATCTAAAAAAACAAGATGTTGCCACAAAGCAGCTGGACGCATTCACGTAGGTTGAGGGAGGGGCCGGGCACGAGTGTTGTGGGAGGGGTGAGGGGGGGTTGTGAAAGACACAGGGGGGTGTTTCGAATTAGCATATCTTGAAGCACTTTTTAATTAAAGAAAATAAAGCCTCGGTAATGGCAAACTACTTTAGCTCCTGCCACCGCGCCACTAATTTAAATTAAACCACAACAACAAAAAACGCTTGCGCCTGTGTTTGGGGATCGCACTGAACAAAAAAATAAGTGCGGCCGCTTTTAATCCAATTGAGGCAAGCCGCGTGGTATATACTGTACTGGTTAAACAAATAGCAACAGCAGGCAGGAGAAAAGCATTTCGTGCCACCCGGTATTACACCGTGAGTGGTGCGTGTGCACAGCAAAGAATGTAAGGAATGTAGCTAGCACCCTGCACGCCGCTGCTTGCTCCCGCAAGCAAAACGCTGTAGGAGTGAACATTTGCTAAAGAGGTGGGACATGTGCCCGCCTTTAGCCATTTGCAGGCTACGAAAAGTAAATGACACAGGCAACAACCAACCTAATGCGTGGGGGAAGTCCTAGCCAGACGGAGAACTTTGGAGTGCTCAGAAGAAGCCTCCCATAGACCAGCGCATGCACGCTGCGCTAGGCTTGACCTAAAAGAACAAGGAAATAAAGCAGGAAAGGCAAGGTACCATGTTGGTGCTCAGGAGGAGCTGCGCCGACGTACCATCGTCGTCAATAATGTACCCTCCCAACTAAGGGGTACTTTTCAGCTCGGACGCAGAGGCACGAAAAAAACAAAACTAGACCGGTCAAAGAAAGAGGGCTTTAAACTGCAGTCCAACAGCCCCTTCAGAACTCGCAGGCTTCCCTGTGAGTTGCAGAATACAGGTAAAGTAGGCAGATTAAAAAAAATATTTTGAAACGAACAACACATAAAATTATTACATTTTCAGGAAAAGAGCTCTCCTTAGTTAAGCGGCAGAGATGTTGCCTTGCTGAATATTTGTGCCCCAAATGTGGACAAGTCTGTGTTTCTGACTAGCTTGGCTCCTCTACTTCCACTGATGGTCTCCTATTTGAGGATAGTAGGGGGGGTGACTTTAATTGTGGTGTAGACCTAGGCTTAGCTAGATCGCACATCTGCGCTGGCGCACAGAGTGGCAGAGGCTGACCACATCTGGGCTACTCAGTAGGACCTTATAGATTGCTGGTGGGTGCGGAACCCAGAAATCCGGGTGTACTCCTACCTCTCTGGTTTACACGACTTGAAAGAACAGCTAGTCGATTGCTGTATAGCGACGTATGGTAAGGTATTCAACACAGAATATTTAGCAAGAACATATTCCGACCATTTCCCCTTACTGTGCTCCTTTATATGGTTCTCACATAGACCAAGAGTACCCACTTTACAGTGGTGGAGGATCAGGCCTTTCAGGCTTCTCAGGGTGAGTAAGTTTCTCGCAATTGGCTTGAAAATGCAGGTTCGGCCTCCTCGTTAAAAATGGAATGGGAGCTTCGATTCCCGCCCTACATCACTCCCAACCATGTCGTTTGATTATATCACTGTCTTATTGGGATGAATCTTGGGAACCTGATGCATTATGTACTGTATCTAGGAATCTGACCACTGTCTGCATATTGTTCTTACTTTTTGTTTACCTGCATGTTTGGCAGGAGCTGTTTATTTTAGTGGTAATGGTTATTGATGCATATGTCGTCCAAATGCTCATATATGCCACCGCGGGGCTTCTGCCCGATATATTGCAAAATGACCAAATAAAATTTGTTGTTAAAAAAAAAAAAAATGGAATGGGAGGCAATAAAGGTGCTAGTTCGGGGGTTCGGCATCTCTAACAAGACTGGAGTTTGCGCTCAGTTGCACTCCGATATACAGCGGCAATTAGTGGTTCTTTATTGTGTTCCCCGTGAGCCGGAGGGGAGGGAACCCATTCTGGACAATAGGAGAAACTGCTTGTCCTGGTGGACTGCCTACGGCCATCTAATTACAAAGCTTAGGTGGCCAGGGCTCATGCTGAGAGAGACAAGTTGGGCAAAAACGCTCCGGCGACTCTTAGAGAAAAAGACTAGAGGGCATACTATTCTCTAGTAGTGTGATGCCTTGGGATGTGATGCCTTTACTCAGAATGGGATTAATACTACGTTCCTCCACTATTATAGGGATCTATACTCCACTAGAACTGGGGTCTGTGAGGTAGATATGCTGAACTACATTGCGGACTCCTCTCTGGTAGTCCTAGACCAAGGGGTGATGGCGCAAATGGGTGTGGATATTACAGAGCAGGAGGTATGGGCCACGATTACAGAGATGGCGAGGGTAAAGGTCCCTGGGTTGAATGGCCTTCCCATACTATTCTATGCGATGTATGCCAAGGACCTTGTTCCTAGGCTTGTGACCCCATTTAATTATTCCTAGGTGCGGGTAGTGCTACCTTCCTCCTTGCCTGAGGCCACAATTGTGCCCCTACCTAAGAATGCTTAACAACAGATTCTAGTAAGGTACAAGTGAACCGATAGCTGCCTCACATGTACTCCCTGGTCCACCCTGACCAAAGTGGTTTTATTCCTAATCGTAGTACTATGCCCAACCATAGTTAGCTGCTGTTCACCCTGGATCGTCGAGGGCGGCTCCTACCAGACTCTCTAGTCATGTCTTTAGATATCTGGAAGGCATTCGATTCGCTCAGATGGGAGTTTTTATATGCCACTTAGCTTGGCATAGGTTGTGGGTTACCCTTCATAAAGTGGTCGAAACTCATATACACTAGACCGCTGGCTTGGGTCTGCACCAGTTCAGAGGCAAGTGCGGTGGAGCAGGACACCAGGCAGGGGTGCTCATATAACCCCTGTTAGTTACCCTGGCTCTGGTACCATTTGCTTGGATGATACAGCGGGGGGACCAGTATCGGGGTTTGCAACTTTCTACTGACTACCTTTATCTATCACTGTATGTGGACGACATGCTTCTTTATAGGAGAGGTGAGAATTCAGATTATGGGGGAGCAGTGGCCGCAGTGACAGATTTCGGGTGCTTCTCCGGTCGAGAAAAATGTACGCAAATCCTGGGTTTACCCTCTCCAAGATGATCAAGGGAGAGCAGACCCATCCTGACTGTCTCAACCCTGTGGTGGGAACTGACAACAAATCTATATGTGGGTGGCCATCTGCCATACTGCAGATTTGCTTCAAAAAGGCAATTTTTGAGGCACACTTACCACCCTAAGATGATCAGTGGCCTTCTGGTCCACCCTGCCATTGTCGGTCAGATAGTGGTCTTAAAAATTGTGGTGCTGCCTCAAATCCTTTATTTGTCTGTGCCCTCCCTGTGGAGCTTCCGTAGAAGTTCTTCCAAGAGGTGAATGCTAATCATGCTAATGCTAGATTGGGGAACTTTGCGGTGTCGTGTGGCACTAAAGAAACTACTCCTGCTGGTAAAAGAGGGTGGGGTGGCTGCACCTGATTTTGAACTTTATTAACTGCCAGCACAACTACTGTGGGCAGCCTGCTCGCGGTCTGCATTGTTGGACGGAGTGGGCCATTAAAAGCGTGGCCTGCCCTCCAAGGACCCTTTTAGCATTATATTGCTAAAACCCAGGCCAGTATCCATAGTTCGAGATATAAATGTGCTGATTAGAGCAGCACGCTACATTTTGGCTAGGGCACTGCAGAGGATGCACACCAAACTGCCATACACAAACGAGCTGCCGTTGCTGGTTGCCCATCGTTGAGTGCGATTGGAGGTTGGTCGGGACTACATCGGTAGTTGGAAATGGGGATCACCATAATAGATGATTTATTTGTGGGGAGCAAGATCTGTCCTTGCCTGGAATTGCAGGAGACATATGGCCTCCCAGTGGGAATATTTTTGCTCCACAGATCATAGTTGCATGGGGTGCGCGAGTGGTGGGGTCATGGCGTTGCGGAGCTGCTGTAGCACGAGTGCCTGCGCTATATATTTCTAATAAGCTGGACGAAGGCAATCACATTACTATAAAGGGCACTGTTGAAGGGGGCACAGCCATACCTGACAAGTTTGAGACATCGTTGGGGTGAGGACTTGGGGACACCTTTGTCCGACAAAACTTGGAAGAGGGTGTTGATGGTTACCACCAGGGTGTCTAGGATTGCTCACTTCAGGCTCATTCAGTTTTGCTGACTACACAAGGCATACCTCACGCCTCGACCATACATGCCATATTCCACAGCATGGCCACAGCCTGTCCTTGATGCCGTGCAGGGATTGCAAGCTTCTTACACATGGTCTGGTATTGCCCATTGTTGATAACCTACTTGTCCACTGTCCTACAGGTAATTGTCTGGGTGACTGATCGGAGCTTTGAGCTCACTCCTCAACTGTGTTTACTGAGCCTGCATGACCGTAGTGCAGCCCGGAAGGTGACGGATGGATTTACAGACTTGCCGCTAATACTAGCTCGCAGATAATACTAGCTCGCAGACAACTAACAATGAGTTGGAAATCCGCCTGTGGTCCTGATGCATATAGATGGGGGTGGGAGTTGGTGAAATTGAGTGCGAGAGGAAGGCGATCCGGAAGGAAAAGAAGAGGGGTGTATGTAAAGTATGGATCTTGCCCGCCTGGGATACCATACTATGTAAAATTGTAGCAGTAGCTTGCCCCAGACTGGGCTCTGGTGGACGGGGTGTAGAAGAGTTACCCTTGTGAGGGGCTTCCTCCCATCTACAGAGATGCGGGGGGGGGGGGGGGACAATTCCAGCCCAGATGGTCCCCTCTCTTCTGGCCCCCTTCTCTTGGCCCCCCTCCTACCCCCGCTTCCTCAGTCAAGACACTTGGTATAAAACTCAATTCTCAACTCACTCTGCACTCCCAGGTGAGCTCTGTGGTGTCCTCTTCTTTTCTTTCACTGCGCACTATACGCAGGGTGTCCCGTTTCTTCACTGTCTCTGCTCTAAAACTCATCATCTTGGCCATGGTGGTTTCCCGCCTGGATTATGGCAACGCCCTGTATGCCGGTATCCCCGCCTACAGCTTGCATCGCCTACAACAGGTCCAAAACCAGGCGGCCCGCCTGGTTTTCAAACTCCCCAAATTTCACCACTCTACCCCGCTCCTAAAATCACTTCACTGGCTCCCTGTGCGAGCCAGAATTCAGTTCAAGCTTGCCTCCATCACCTTCCGGGCCCGACACGGACTCGCACCTGCGTTTATCTCCTCCGAGATTGTTTCCTATGTCCCCACCAGGGTACTTCGTTCATCCTCCCAGTCCCTCCTCACCATCCCACGCTTCCGGAGAAAGAAGTGGGGAGGCTCCAAATTCGCTACCCTCGCCCCCACCCTCTGGAACTCCCTTCCCCTTGAACTCCGTACCATTTCTCTCTACCCACAATTCCGCAACCAACTTAAAACCTACCTGTTCACAAAATATTTCGATTAATAAACTTGCCTGTCCCCCCAGCTTTTTAATTTAGGATCCGGTTAGTATCAGCGCCAAGAAACCGCAGGTATACGTGCGCTTTATAAGAAATTTTAAATTCAAATTCAAATTCAGATGACGTCCCTTTGAACTGTTTGGAGTGTGATGACATGATTGTCTTTAGGCTTCCGATAAGCCTGAATGCTTTGATTGATATATGAAGCCCGGGCTTGCAGGGATGGGGATGGTCGTTCACGATGCCGCACAAGTGAGATCTGTGTACATGAACCTCTCTGCTGCCCCCATAGTGTCCTTGATCTGCTGGCGCCAAAGTCACTGCTCACTCCCCTACAAAGTAAATTTTTGTAGCTAAACACTCTGCTTGCTTATCGTACCCCACAATGTTTTGTCCTGTTTGGCTAAATGCAAATAAAAATATGTATTACATTTATAAAAAAAAAAGGCGGTGCAGCCTATCCTCAGAGGGACGCAGAGGAGACAAGAGTGCAGGAAGTGAAATTGACTGCTCCACATTAAAAAGTGATGCCACTTTTAAAAGAAAGGAAGCATGCGTCTGCAGCACCATTTTGTCAGGAACCAAAGTGTGGTGTATGGAGGCTCGACTGATCATGTACACAACTCACTGACACGAAGCACCGAAGAGACGAGAATTAGGAACATGATCTTCACAGTCAAGAGCCTGAGGGCAAGACTGCGCAGAGGGGCTTGAAGGTAGCACATCTCAGGAAACGAAGGATGAACTTTAGATTTCACTGCAGCATGATGTAGAGGGTAGGGGAAACGTGAAAGAGTCCTTTCAAAAAGTGCAACAAAATGGGCAACTTAAATAAAGAGGGCTGATGAGGCAAATGAATAAAGGCTGAATGGGCCAATAATTAGCCTTTAACAGTGTCCACAGCAAAACCTTGCCGAACCAACAAAACAAACTGGATGTCAGACAGCTTCACAGGGACACCTTTATGTTTATTGCGTCAGACAGCTTAGCCTGCAGAGAGGCAACCTGCTTCTCCTCACACTAGTAGATTAATTTAGATCAATGTTCCGAATAAATGGACTCCGAGGATGGATGGCGAGCAGCCGAAAAATGACATTCACCACATCCGTTGGAAGATGAAAACCACTTAGTTGAATTTGCTCAATTTTAACGCAGGTAGTGGTGGATTGAGGATGTTTGGGTGGAGGACTCTACATTGCTGCTGGGACAGCAGGCCCTCCCGAAGAGGGAGATGATGCAGGGTGTGTACATGGCCAGGCTGGGAACCCTAAGCAGACTGGGCAATTTTCTCGGACCAGCCCCTGCCTGGCCACGAGAGACTGGAAAGGCTTACTTGCTGCTTTTGTTACTGAGGCGGATATTGAAGCACCGCTGCAAAACCGCCCCCCAGTAACAAAGACGGCACTCACCGCTGTAAAACCGGCCCCCAGTAACAAAGGCGGCACCCACCGCTTTAAAACCAGCCCCCAGTAACAAAGGCGGCACCCACCGCTGCAAAACCGGCCACCAGTAACAAAGGCGGCAACCACCACCGTAAAACCAGCCCCCAGTAACAAAGACAGCACATACCGCTGCAAAACCAGCCCCCAGTAACAAAGGCGGCACCCATCGCTGCAAAACCGGCCCCCAGTAACAAAGGCGGCAACCACCACTGTAAAACCGGCCCCCAGTAACAAAGACAGCACATACCGCTGCAAAAACGGCCCCCAGTAACAAAGACGGCAACCACCGCTGTAAAACCGGCCCCCAGTAACAAAGGCAGCAACCACCACTGTAAAACCGGCCCCCAGTAACAAAGGCGGCACATACCGCTGTAAAACCAGTGTTGAGGGAACTTGAAAGGTGGCTGACCATCAGGGAGATCCCACGGTGTGGCAGCCACCTTTACAGCCTCAGGACCTCCAGACAGAGCACAAGACCCCCAAACTGCCCTACTTCTGCAGTAACAAGTGGCATTTGTCCATGAGGGTGGGACTGACCTGCCCTTGATGAATGTAAGAAAAGAGCTGCCAGCCAGGCAAACCGCGCTCAAATACTCCATAGGAGTACATAATTGAATTGCGAAAGCATGCACCTGACCAGTCCAAGGACACCATCCAATCCTTCAAAATCTTGAAGTTCTCCTTCCTGAAGATGTTCTAGAATCTGAGGCAAAGATCAGCCCCAAGCATCTGTCCTTCTTGGGCTAGGAAGTATCAGGACTAACACCACACAATGACACTTTCGGTCTGTTTTCTCTGTCTAAAAACAAAACAAAAAATCTTTCCCTCTACACAGATGACTCACGGGATTATTCTTTATTCAAGTCATGATTGTGGTGAAACTAGACTACTGTAACCCACTCCTTCTCAGGATCCCCTAAAGTCACATTTTCCATCTTCAAGTCATCCAAAACGCAGAGTTTTGCCTAATCTCTGACGTAACAAGTTCTCTCACAGAGCACATCACCTCGAGGATCAGCATTGGCTAAAAAACTGAAAAGAGCTGCCTTTCCGAGAACTCCGCTTCGGTCATCGGACCATATTACCTTCAGGTCCAAACTATAGTGAACGTTTTAACTGTTGTATGCCTTCTTGCCCACTTAAGTAATCTACAGCCAGTCTACGGTCTGTACACCCTCCCATGTCATCAACGTCTTGGCAGTCACTCTTTTAGTTACCTCACTGACAAGGTGTGGAATTCACTCCCAACTAGGATTACAACCTATCACGTTTCAGAAAAAAACAACCTAAAACATCTCTCTATTCTCCGATTACTACTCTTATCTTTCACTGCTTTGCGTGTATTCTCCACAGTGCCAGGACACAGTATTTCAGGTAACGTCTGTACTTTATAAATGTATATCTTCATCCTCATTTTGCTCTGCACCTCAGGCACCACGTCAATCGTGCCCTTGGTGAGCAACATCTGAACCTCCCTGGAAAGGATAATGGCATGATCAACCAACGTATGGGTAAAACCTGGGTGATCAAACTATACAACCTGAATGACCCACTGATCAAAAGAGCCAAGGGCGGCAAGGTTGAATTCTGCCTCCTACTGGTCTCAGATGGCAGTCAGAGAGGATCTTGAGTAGCTTGCAGCTACAGGTAAAGAGGGAGAGAAGTACTGGTGTATCGGTTAGTGACCTTGCATCCTTTCACTTCTGCGAGGGTGTGAGGTTTGCCTCCGACAGCAGGCAAGGCCTATCGTGTATCCAGAGAATTTTATATATTGCGAGTGAGCAGAAAGGGGCAGTCCCATAGAATGATTTATAGCTCCACTACCCTTGAAATGCTGTAGCATGGAATCCACCTCCTCACCAAACAGCCTGGCCGCATAAAAGGGCATGTCAGGATGCCCTCAGAAGATCTGGCTACGTGCATCCAAGCCAGGTATTGGGTTATGAAACTGGTGCCCAGGCAGTACAGTTCATAGTGCCTAGGACAGAACTCGATATGTTTTGCTACATCTTGACCATAGTAAAGATCATGGGCCATGGAAGTCCTCTGGGAGGGGATGGAACATCTCACTCATCCCGTTCCAGACAGCATGTGTACAGTAACTAAATGTTATGAACCCCAATGTACTCCAATATAGGCCTAGAAAGTTGCACGACCCTTTACCTACATCTGTCTTACCACTGTTCTACATAACGGGTCTGGCACTGACCTTTTACCTAGTTAGGTGTTACATAAATTTCATGTGGTTTTCTCCAAAAACTAGTCTAATTTATTATGCATGAGGATTCTCAGTATCACAACAAGATTACCATCTTCAGCATAATAACTCTGTATAAGGAGCTGCGGAGCGAAAATGGAGGAGAAGTAAATACCCGACAGACCGTAAAGACTATAAATATGTCCACCGCAGCTATATGGAGAACATTAGACAAACGAAAAAACTGTTTCTCCTAAATTGAATCGAAAAGGCGGCAAATTCAAACCAGGAGCTATATCAAATACTAAAAGAATTTAAGACGCCCCTTGTTCAGACACAAACCCTTATCTCACAGGATTGGACAGATTCCCTCTCCAAATTCTTTAAAGATAAAATTATTGCGATTCATAACTCCTTCCCGCCACAAGAAAATATAAACCTTTCAGGAAATGACTCAGTTGCATTATCTGGCCCTCCTCATGTTCTAGACAAGTTTTCCCACTGTAGCTCAGAGGAAGTGGCAAAAGCCATGTTAAAAATCAAATTGGATTCACCTATTGATCCAGTGCCATCGAGATTCCTTCCAATCATCGCTCCGGTGCTGTTGGATGGTCTCACCAATCTATTTAACAGGTCCCTTTTACAATCCGAGGTCCCTAAGATTTAGAAAGACGCCAGAGTCAGGCCAATTCTCCAAACACCTACTGCAGACCCCTAACTTCCCTCCAACTATCGTTCCATCGTGCTGCTTCCTCATTTCGGGAAGATGCTCGAATCGCTGGTCAATCAACAACTTGTTATCCACCTCGAGAGTCGTTGAGTACTGGACCCTTCACAGTCGGGCTTCAGGGTCGCTCATAGTACAGAGACAGCTCTGGTTGCAATAACAGATAACATTAGGCTAGCTCTGGACAAAGGGCAGTCATCTATTCTCGTTCTGCTGGATGCATCAGCAGCTTTTGACACCATCTCCCACAGCATTCTCGAACTCCGGCTCTGGGAGATTGGTGTCAGAGAGGAGGCCATGAAATGGCTGAGGAGCTATTTAACAGATCGAGTCACGACGGTCCAGATTGACGACACCATCTCATGTAGCAGACATGTAAGGATGGGAGTTCCGCAGGGCTCCATCCTGAGCCTGACACTTTTCAATCTTTACGTGACCCCGCTGGCCAGGGTGATCAGATCTTACGACTTTGAGGTTATGTCATACGCCAACGATACTCAGATCTTGATCACCCTAGGTCCAGATCCTACTGAAACAAAGTCACGTTTCAAAGATTGTATGTCCCATGTTGACAGGTGGATGAGCACAAACCATCTGCAGCTAAATGGAGGCAAAACTGAGATCGTACTGTTTGGCAAGGCTCACGAGAATTGGTCAAACAACTGGTGGCCTCCAAATCTTGGCCCACGTCCCACTCCAAACCAGATGGTACGGAATTTAGGAATACTATTGAACAACAAACTATCAATGAAAAATCATGTTAGTTACATCATAGGTTCCTGTTTCGGAATCATGAGTAATCTATGCAAAGTTTTCAAATGGATTCCAACAGAAGCCAGGAAACCATTAGTCCAGGGTTTGGTCATTAATCACATGGACTATGGAAATGCCCTGCTGTCTTCAATAAATGAAGACCTCCTGTCTAGGCTTCAGATTCTACAAAACACGGCGGTTAGGCTGGTACTCAACCTCCCGCCAAGATCTCCTTTGGCTCCTAATCTGAGACTTCTTCACTGGCTTCCTGTGAGGAAGCAAATCCGTTTTAAGACTCTCTGTCTAACACATAAAAGTATGGACAGAAGAGGCCCAGGGTACTGGGTAAACAAGCTAACCTGGTACCAGCCTCGCAGGACCCTGCGATCCAGTAATGAACGACTTCACACCCCTCAGAATCTGCACTACTAGAAACGGAGGAAGATCATTCTCTTCTGTGCACCAGCTCTCTGGAACAAACTACCTCTACATTTACACACCATCACTGACCACATTTGTTTTCACAAGAATCTAAAGACATGGCTGTTCGATAATTAACTGTCTCCCCTTACCTGAGCCAACCCTGGAGTTTTGGCCGCTAGCGCCATGAGACCTTCGGGTGATTTGTGCGCTAAATAAATGCCCCTGATTTGATTTGATTAGATAAGGGTCATCACTATCGTCATCCTTGCCACCATGCCCATAGTACACTTCTAGGTAGAAGCCCTGAGGATACCCTTCAGGTATACAAGCACTACATCTTCGCTGGGCAAGCCAGAGGAGAAAGACTTCCATGCTGACATGAGACGCTGAGGTCCCTGTACGCAGACACTCCAGCACACAGTGGTCTGACATCCCTTACGGGGTGTCCATCTCGAGACCAAGACGGGGTCCTTCATTCTCTCACATCAGGTAATAGGGTAGGCTTCATCCTAGGGGGATTCTTGGCTATACATATACATGCTAGGTACACTTGGGTACACCTATTTAGGGTTTGCACAGTAGGAGTAGGCATTATTACTGTCATGTATTTATATGCCTGCATATATTCTTTGTTTTAGCACTATGGTAGAATTCTACCTTTTCTTTACTCTGCTGGTGCTTATACCCATATATATCTGTTTCTGTCTCATGGTTGTTGCAGCACACATTTTATACTAGAAGGACGCTGGTTCAATAAACTCTTATTGAAAACGTCTCCACCGTTTATTCTGTAGATCTCTCGGAGACAAAGTGATCACGCGTGACTGAGTGAAAAGTACTGTACTGTTCCAGGATCCCTGATGGGTCAGAGTTGTCATGTTCGATAGTTGCCAGAAGCTATTCGCACCTTGGTAAGAGGGGCTTAGAGTGGCACTGTGAGCTAGCAGGTCTACAGACCAACATATCCTTTGGGTGTGTCGGAAATCAGCCTGGACACCAATCTCTTAGTTTATGTTGTCTAAACGCACAGATCCTAGATTAGTAGAAACTAAACAGAAGAAGCCTTTAAGGTAGGCATGCCAGGCTAGCCAATGCGAATATTTTTCTTGCTCCTCTAGTCAAATGTGTTGGTCTCTTTACGATGATGCACTCAGAAAGGCATTCAGCTTGGCATTACTAGTAGAGGCTCGAATAATAATGTCCTCAGAAGTTGAATGCTGCTTCAAGCAGATCAGCAGGTGCAGGCCTATACGGTCAAGCAATAGATGACTTACTGGTGGGGCTGAAGTCTGGGGCAAACCATTGAGAAGGACTAAGTCTTAGCATCATTAAATGGAACCAAGGGCTCCAAATACAGTATACAATCGCAAATCCAACACTTCTGCCGGCTCTTTGCACCACCACTGCAAAAGTGGCACTTTCATCAGTTGGTGTCTCTAAAGGCAAATTTAATTCCATTTCAAGTGACTTGCTTAGGCCACCGGCATTTTGAAGGTCAAGGTACGGGCCATCATGAGAGCAATAAGAAAACTCAAATATCCATCTCTTCATCTAGGTTATAAGGAACATGCTCTGGCTTTTGGAGAACACTGGAGTCAGAACTGAAGAGGGCCTCCACCATTGTGAAATACTGCCATCCAGGAAGAGGAAAAGGAAGAGTGTCAATCTCAACCTACAGCTGTACATTAGTTATTTTATAGAGTGACCTGGGGTGCACCCTCCCTGATGGCGGCTACAGATCCATCAATGGAGTAAGGGCAGAATCGGCACTGACGGGGGGGATGGTTTACTTGCTCCACAGCTCCTGTCTCCAATTCTCAGGATCAGTTAGATGCACAAGGGGACCCATCTCTAAGAACCACTGTCAGTTTTAGGTACCAACATATCAGATTGGGTTCATGAGGAGGAAGGCGTTTGGGGATGAAAACAGCAGGGAAGGAGAACTGAAAGGGTAAAGATGCAGCTATCAACAAATGTTTACTTTTCTTTCCCTCACGTCTCACAAATGGTTGTGCAATACTTTAATCACCTTAGCTTTTTGTTTCCTTTTGCACTTTAAGTCTCCTCTGAAAGACTGGACATGACAAGCTGAGTATGAGAATGTCATCGATAGGTTACATTAACAATTATATATTTTTCTTTGTAGCAACTAAGCAAAAATAATTCCTTTCAAAATATAACAGCAGCATACCAGATTTGCTGCACAGCATCGCTTATAACACTTTCTTCATATCAGAAATGCTACTCGAGTCTGTGACCAGAATAGGGTGTCTTCATACTACCTTTTCTGTGAACCAGCAATTGTAAAAGAACACTTTGCCAAAATAATTTGTTTATTTTTGTTTTTTTAAATGACACACTACAAATGTGAAGCATTCTTGTGCAGCTTAGAAGGTTTGTAACTGTGGAGAGATTAAAGTCCAAAACAACTCTATTTCAGAACACAACATTCTATACATACTGTCTTAAATCTCTCCTAAAATGACTTAGAAATCTACTGTCTTTTGTTCAAGTTATGGCATCACAAGACACACCCATCATACTCCCGATGTATAATCCTCTATTCTGCTTCTTTCTGATAAAGTTGAAGGCCTTCTTCCCCTGGACAAGTTCTTCTAAGCTGGAATCTTCCTCCAGGAAGGCAAAAGAGTTTTGACCACTGCAATATTGGACAGGTCCCATTTATAGCAAGACCACACCTAAGATAGTTGGCAATCTAAGGTTCCTGGCACATGAAGTACTAAAATAAGTTTGTTTACTTAATGCTACACAATATGCTTTCAGTGTTGACAAATTTTGGCCATGGAGTTTCCTGACAGCAGTCCTGCCTTCTGCCTACTTCCCCCGACATGAAGGATGACGTTTATGAATATTTGCCCTAGAAGGGGAGACTTCAATGCATTTTGCAGGTTCCCAGGAGTTTTCTTCAGGTCCATACCCTAGCCAAGAAATTAAAGTATCACAATCTTCCTTTATGATGCTTGGAGTCTAGGATCTTGTTCACTTCAAATGTTAGTAATCCCTGTTCTATCACAGGAAGTGATTTACTTTGAACTGAAGTGACAGCTGCTTAAGCAGAGAAGTGTGAGATACTGATAAGATAAGAGCAAGTCAGCAATTTACTGATCTTTGATTTTTTTTTACCACTTTATGAGGTCAAATACATTTTAGAGAGAGCCTCTGAATATTTGAAATGCAGAAGTTGCATGGAAAGCCACTTCCTTCTTGTATGAAAGCCCACATTGGCTGTGCTTTTCTGCTTATCATCTCTCAGAATGTTCTAAATTTTGTCGAATGCTTCATGCATACATTGAATCTTTTCTACAACAGCAGAACTTGTAAATTTTAAGGAATTAATATGGTTAGAAATATTGGATGAAAACCATAGGTCCCATCGGAAGGTGAGTTTAGCATTGTTATAGGCTATTTCGGAAGAGACATAGGAGATTAATTCAAGAATCATTAAGTATGGAGCAGATACCACTGCAAATATTGTGGACTGTCAGACTAGGGTGATAAAGTGAGAACAAGGCTGGTGGAATTTGCAGTACATGCCACCATTATTGCTATAAATGTGACGTAAACTGTGTCCCCTAATATGACATAATGGTTGCGGGAATCCCGCTACCTGAAACTATATGGTCTAGCAGCAACGTGGTTAATTGCACAACAGTGGGCCGTTGTTTTTAAGGAATAAAATGAGCTAGTTTTGTAAAGTAGACCACTATTGTCAACACTGTGGCCATACCACAATTGGCAGATAAGGCTACTATAAACTCTATAGAGATTGTCTCCCAAGGTAAACTTGGGGTGGAGAGATTTTAACAAACCCTTGGCTTTTGAATTTTCAACTGTGGCTTGCGCACAAATGTCACAGTAACAAACAATTTCGTAGTATTATACCAGGCCGTTGGCCACCAGAATGACATTGATACTAATTCCAAAGTTTCTTCAAATCCTAGATGACCAGCAGTGGATGCAGCGTTACACCAGCAAAGCACAGGTTTTTGAAGGGTACTGGTGGGCAAAAATGACTTTGAGTCTTGTAATGTTAGCCACTGTATAAAGATACTTATTGCATCTTGTTTTGACCTATGATTCCATGTAGAATGTCGAAACGTTGGGCAAAGAAAGTCTAAAAACTGATTGACTACAGTGGATTCTGAAACGTGGCTTTTCTTTTTTTTTTTAACTTTCTGCTGTGTCTGGACAAGTTTAGGCGTTTGGCTTTTGATTCTCTAGTCCTGGTCGAAACGTAAAAATTAAGTTATAATTGTAAAAGAACAGAGTCCACCTTAGTTGGCGGGAAGAAACAAGTTTTCATCGTCTATGAACCGTTACAGAATGGTTAGCTTTTAGTAAAAAATATTTTTTTGCAAAGCCTACATTCACGAAATGCATCTCTAAGGCTATCAAATCTTTTTCTGCAAGTGCGTAATTTTGCTTCTCTGGATTCAATTTGTTGACATATTGGCTACCGGATGCGAGTGATTGGGTTGAGACATTATTTCACGGACTGCTTCCTCAGAAGCATCCACGTTCACTATGAAAGATGGATTGGTGTTGGAATGGACCAATATAGGTGCTGATGTAAAAGCTTTATTTCTTTGGAGACAGGCATAATCTGCTACGTTTGACCACTGAAACGAGACAGGTTTCCAACCGCAGATGTGAAATTGGGTCTATGATATGAGAAAACCGTTAAATAATTCTACGGAAGAAGCTGTGGCGGCCAAGAAAACATGAAACATTTGTATTTATTTATTGTGATTTGGGTTAGGAGCGCACATGGCATGTGAGTATCAGGATGCTTTACAGTAATAACACACTGGTGGCCATATAAAGGCGTTTAGAAAGAACATAGGTTGGAGAGCATGCATAACTTTAAAACGTACATAAGTGACGCTTATCTCTTGCCAACAAAGGTCTGCGAAAGGAACATAACCTGTGAGGCGCCTAGAATACGTTAGTTCTTTTGTGGGATAAGTTGGGAGGATTGAGATGCTCGACCAATTTGTAAGCAGAGCTCTTGACTAAGAATGAGGGATTTTTCATGCGAATTAAAATTGCCTTCCGGATCCTAACTCTGTTTTATTTTGAGGTCCTTTGACAGGGTTAAAAATAGAAAGATGTTCTTGGGTATTATCATTGGTGGATCGATATGTTTCAGCCTTATCTGTTCCACTCAGGGTCAGCAGGCTTTCTTCAGGACCAAAAGCTTTGTTTAATCCCCACAGTTCATATAAGTATTACCATCTCCTTCAGTTATACTGAACATCAAAATCACATACAGACCATAATAGACCTTTTCCGTTTTCTAGTGTCTAGATTGGGAAAAGAAAGCTACAGTTATATACCTTCTTAGGGGTCTTCTCTTGCCCCTTTAAATCGTATTGCCTCATACATTTGCAGAACATGTTTTGCATGTGCATCAAGGCATGCAAACACATGAGGTCACCCCCCATCCCGGTAATAGAATGTCACCTTTTATGTCAGTCAACATTTAAAAACATTTTTAAAAAACACATACAATAAGGCAACATAAAATGATATGTGACATATAACAAACAGTGTAAAACGTGCACATGACCATAATGACAAAATCGGGATCTACAACGGACCTGTGTCCCCCAGTAGTTCTATACCAAGCCTTCAAAACCATTGTCAGCCACCTAACTTAAATTTTAAATCTGGCCCTGGAATCATGCTGCTTTCCCACTACCTGGAAAAAAGCTTCAGTTCTACCGCTCCTAAAAAAACCTACACTTGATTCAGCGGAGGTGAAGAATTATAGGCCGATTTTGCACATACCGCTTCCAGCAAAAATGTTGCAGAAAGCCATGAACCAGGAGAAGATCTAATTTTTTTTTAGAGACAACGAAGCATCTTGACCCACGCGCAACACAGGTTTAAACAAAAACATAGCACAGAATCAGCCCTCTTAGCAGCCACCAAAGAAATCAAGACAATTGTGGATAGGGGTGACTGTGGCCTTGGTACCGCTGGACCTATCGGCCGCATTTGACAGGTCTGACCATATCTCTCTTATCAAACGCCTCAATGACATGAATATAACTGGGACAGCTCTCAATCTAATGAATTCATTTTCATCCAACAGACAGCAAGTGGTGATCTTGGGTGAGTACTCTTCCTCCCCGTCAATCTCCCTTGTGGGGTCACCCGGGGATCCACACTAAGTCCCAACCTGTTTAATGCATACATTTCCCCTCTTATTCAACTCATCAGGTTGTGAGGTCTCACTTTGTGTTCCAATGCCGAAGACACACAGCTAGTAGTGTTGGTATCCTCTGACCCTGGGAGAGTAACTCTACAATTCAGCTCATTTATGGAAAGAAGCAAACTATTTCAAGCTTAATTCGGATAAAACTGAAATCATTCCTGTTGGCCTTCAAACCTCGGCCTACTCCCAGCCCCAGTACATAAAGTTGACTTTTATTGAGCATTCAAAAAATATTACCGCCTCTTGTTTCCTAATGGTAAGAATACTTACCTTTTCTACCTTTGGAAGATATAAAATCTAGCATTAAACATCACCAAAATAGGCTACTGCAATGCCATTTTTGTTAGTGCTCAAGTGCACCTTCTTAACAGGCTTCAGACACTCCAAAATGCTGCGGTGAGGGTACTTGAGCACCTCCATAAATTCTGTTCAGTCGACACGACTATTAGAAATAGTCACTGGATTCCAATAAGAGTCTTAACTCAATTTAAAGCTCTTTGCTGAACACATAAAGGGATATATCAGGAAGGCCCAAGTGGTGGAATGCTGTACCCTTTAATTTAGGAGACCAACCCAATCTGTTAAAGGAAGGGTCCAAAAACCTAGCTTTTATATTTATAGTACCCCCTTTTTGGCACTTTGCATTCTAACCTTCCAGATTTAATATGTCTTTCACTGTTGTGTAATGTTTTACTGACACTAGCTCCAAGACACCCCCAGGCATTGGCTTGCTCTACAAGCCATATAACATAACACAGGTGCCCCCAGAAATGTCTGTTCTGTGACCTACAAGTAGCATGTATTAGTTAGGTTTCATAAGGAAGTGGGGGCAGGCGATCACTGTAGTCACACACTGAGGGGAAAAAGCAGATTATGAAATGTAGATTCCATTTGGTAACTACAGTAATCCTCCCGTTCCTGATGGTTACAAAAAGGAAATGCCACCAAGACTTACTTCTTCAAGAGACATCCTCCTCCCTTAGCACCCCCTTGGCTCCCCGCATGCCTTGAATGTTAGCAGCTCTCGTCCAAGTCATTTTTAAATGAAGTTCGGATCCAAGCGGAGCACAGGTCACAGGGCGTAGGGTGGCTGGGAAATGTAGTTCCACCTCCCTGAACGGTGCCGTGACTCATATCGGGTTGTGGCCATTAGGCTCGCTTGAGTCCCAGGGCGAGGTCGGAATGAGACCCCGACATTTTTAACTCACTACAACGTGACGCAGTAAAAAAAAAAGTGATGTACAATACACACCTTTTAAATCCCCTTCACTGTGCCGCAACACCGCCCCAACCGTTTTTATACGCACTCAACAATAATATTGTCACCCAATTCTAACAAAATTGTTAATAAACATAGTAGGGATTGTAAAAACAACTTCTCCTAACATGCAACAAACATACATTAAAAGTAATAGGAGCATGGGCTTAGGTTTCAAAATGTCAACTTCCCTTTCTACAAGGGGGAACCACTGGCGTAAGATCAAGGTATAAGACCATACTCCTTCATTAGCCATAAACGTGTTAGGTCTGCGGGACTAATCAGAGGGTGGGACTACTTCAGCCACTCTTCCAAGAGTAGCATCTAACCCCGGGACTCACACAGATGCCTAATGAGCACAACCCGATACAAGTCACAGCTGCGGGACTGTACAGTGAGGCAGAACTACATTTCGCAACCACCACACTCACCGCGAGAAACATGGAGCACGCAAATCTTGACGTGCTCCGCGTGGATCCAAGCTCCATTTAAGAGTGACTACGACCGACAGCTGCTAACATTCAAAGCATGCAGGGAGCCAAGTAGGTGCTAAGGGAGGACAATGTCCCTTTAGAAAGTCAGCCTTGGGAGCATTTCTATTTTGGGACCATAAGGAACGGCAGGATTTATGTAGAGTTACCAAATGGAATTTACATCTCATAATCCCCTTCTTCCCCTTCATGTAGGACTACAGTGACTGCCCACCCCACTCCCTTAAGAAGCCTAACTAATATATGCTATCTGTAGGACACAGAACAGGCCTTTCTTGGGGCCACTTGAGTGTGCACGTTGTACACTGTTGGTCACTTTATTTTGCATTATCGTGTGTGCTTTCTAAATGTGGACCAATATACAGGGTGACGTCCTGTAAGCGTGATAGGGGGAGACCTCATGTGTTTGCGTGCCTTGATGCACATGCAAACCATGTTGTGCAAAACCATGAGACAATATGATTTACAGGGGCAACAGAAGACCCTATGAGGGTATATAACTATCTTCTCTCCCCAATCTAGAGACTATAAAGAGGAAAAGGTCCATTATGGTCTGCAAGTTGTGTGCGTGCTAAATTTTGCATGTTTAATATAACTGTTAAGCTATTGGTAATGGCAACTATGAACTGTAGGGGTTAAACATAGCTTTTGGTCCTGAAGAAAGCCTGCTGACCCTTGATGGAACACATAAGCTGAAACATATCGACCCACAGATAAAGATACTCAAGAGCATCTTTGTTTTTAACCCTGCCAAAGGATCTAAAAGTAAAACAGAGTTAGGATTCGGAAGGCAATTTCAATTTGCAGAAAACATCTCTTTCTTAGTCAAGAGCTTTGCTTACAAATTACGTCAAGCCCACTCACACTAGGTTTAGTGGATGAGGATCCAGTGATGAAGCATGCCACAGATGGTAACTGTAGGCCAGACTCTTACTATAATATCTAAGATATGTCAGGATCACACTAATTTACCTGGGTGTGGATCCAAGATATCAAGAGATCAAAATGTTAGGACCCGCAACTAATCTTTCAAAAGAAAGGGATCATAACAGAAAAGGTTAACCGTCCTCTGTGTGGTTACTTGTCTGAATTTGGTAGGCTGGGGGTTCACTTTCACAGCTCTCAATCAATCCTCCTTTATTGTAATATATGGGGTCTGAGAGTATCCACTGTCTTTATTTTGCTTTGTGGCAGAGTACCAGTGCATACATTGTAGGAAAAGAGTCTATTTACTTTTGGGTTGGCCTGTTCTTGATGCTAGTGAGACAGGTATTCCTGTTGCATAGTGGTACAGTAGTCCACTGGCAATTGCAGTGGGTTTGGTGTAAGTGGGGGTTGTGTATCTAGTGGCTTCATTTTGTTTGATGCTTGTGTGACTTTCTATTGATTACTGAGTGGAGACTATCTGGATTTTTTTTATCAGAGTCTTTCTTGAGTTCTACACTGAGGATGTGTGGAAAGAGAAATTAGGTGGATGTGGGTGGGGGGAGTCGGGCAGTTAGAGCTAATGGGGTCATAAAACTGTGTGGGGGAAGGTGGGTTGATTGGGAGGAGAGGTATGTTGTAGGTGTATTCTGGTGCTGCCGAGCAGTGTGGGAGAAATTAGCTGTAAATAGTAAGTGGATGAGTTGGCTAGTAAATGGAGAAAGTAGGCCAATTATTGAAGCTATGTGGGGTATTGGGGTTGTGTGGAGAGAAGTAGAGGTTCTTCAGGAGAGTGTTGCCAGTGTATGCATAGATGGGGGATGAAAAATGTAACTGTTCTGCTGTAGGGGTAATGAAAGGAGAGAGACAGGGCTAATTATTGAAGCTATGTGGGGTAATGAAACTGTGTGTGATGGTGATGTTGGGGTTTGTTAGGGGGTGTGTGTTGCTGGTGCATTCTGGACGTCATGTGGGAGGTGGAAAAGGTTAGTTGTAGGGTTGTAGAGAGGCAGAGGTGGTATGACTTCATTGTGGGGGGTTGGGAGTAGGAGGAATTGGGTTGAGGTGATTACAGAATGGCATTTTACTGCGAGGGGTAAGTGCCCAGTGTGAGTGTAGCATGTTGTCAGTAGTAGAACATGTGCAGGGGGTGGTAATGAGGTGGAATAGACCTGCTGTAATGAATCGATTTGTTCTATCGGAGTCCAGTTCTCTTGGAGTGGGATTTCATGATCAAGAAAGGTGGAGATGTATGAGTGGCTGTGAGTTCAGGAGGAAGATGGCATTGTTTGGCAGTTTGAATGTTTCCCTTTGCCATCCTGAAACCCGTGAGTTTCCCAAAATGCTGTCAAAGCAAAGATGACATGTTGAATAAGACTAGCCATCCTGAGAAAACATTGAGTTGGCAATATAGACTAGGATAAATCTATCAAGAAAATCTTGGAGAACATGGTTAATGTAATACAGGAAGGCGGACTGTGCTTTACAATGCCTGAAGGGCATCACACATTATTAAAGCTGTAGCACATCTTAAAGGCGGTCCTCTACTCACCTCCTTCCGTAGCCCAGAGCAAGTGATAGACACCCTATAGGTTTGTGCCCTATAATCAACATAGGCATGCAACTCTCCAGGCCTTTAGCAGAAAGAACGGGGAAGCTGAGGGTGCTTCAAAGGGGTCCAATCAACCAGTTTGCCAGATATCTTTTTAGATATTTTCTTAAATGAGCAGTCTCAATCTTGGTGAGCGCATATATAAGACTGCAGGGAACATCTGTCCCCAGTACAATGACTACCTGGCTTTATCCTTACTGAATACATCCAAGAACAAGGAATATTCTTTGGGCAACTCTACTTTCTCAGCTGCTGCAGAGATTTAAAAAAACCTGAGTCAATGACAATGCCGGACTGCTAATTCTATCTGATAATGTTTTAAGCAATGAGTGGATACAAATTGAATGGTGCAAGTCACCTAGTCAATGGTCTGATTACGCTTGAAAAGCTTCGGCATTTTCCAAATGAAGCCATATTGAGGAATGGTTCCAATTATAGACAGACAACACCCAAAAGGACTGCCACTGTAGGGTAGCCTTGTGGGTGTTGTTTTTTTTTTTGTTGTTTGTATAAAATGAAACCGCACTGTGATGTCTTATGGCTGTGGCCCATGATGTTGATGACTCCTGCTTATGCTCCTTTGTAATGCCAAGGGTTCTATGAACGTATGCCATATGTTTCTGCCATTCCTAGCGGCCGGCCGGAAGGTTGTGGGCCCATAATTGTATCTTATTGAGATTTGTAATAAACGGTTTAAAAAAAAAAAAAAAAAAAAAAAAGGACTGCCACTATAAGGCACCTGGGACATGAAGTCCTAAAACATCTGATTACACTAACAATGTGACCACTGTAGCCTTCATCACAGACCACAACTCGCTTTACCACATCCCTCCTTAATACAAACCTGCCAATTCTGTTCATTTGATATTATTAACACCTGCCATACAACACAAGACAAAACATGCCATCGGTGCTGACAAGATTTGGGCACGGAGGTTCCGGACAGGGGTCAAAGCCCAGCCTGCAGCCAGAGATGAAAGGGGCTGATGCTGAAAGGGATGCAGTAGGATTTGGGTAAAGAACCACTACTGGAAGACTAACTGGTGATCCTGATGGATCTGTGGGCAGGAAGGCATGCCAGAGGGATTAAGAACCCTTCTAAAAGTTGTGGCAGGGTCTCCTTGTTGACAATGGTCAGAGAATTAGGGGCAAACCAGACGTAAACGCCAAGGTCCACCCCTTCAAGCACCAATCATGGGACTATTCCGTTTGGGCAGGTCTTTCTACTTACTGAGGACTTACCGGAGGATGGTGAATGGGACCAGGAACAGCACCATGACTACAAACAAGATATGCCTTCTTCTTGATCTCTTTGATGTATAATTTGGCTGACTACTCCCTGAGAACTTTCAAATGCACAAGGAACATTACATGACTTAGAGGTATCTATAGTGCTGTAACACCAGAGGCATACGCTGTGCGTATCCACAAACTGATATCTGCTTACGACAAGTATGGTATATTTTAATCCCTGTCAGTTTAAGGACAGCCATCCTTGCCCACTGTAACTTAGGACAGTCTGGGAAACTCAATAAAAACGAAAAAGTAATAGTGGAGTTCTGGATCAGCAAAGGGCACAGAAAAGTAACAAATGTTTGTGCATATGGGTGACTACTATATGTGGTCATGTCCACTTGGCGGAGTCGTGAAGAAAATGGTGCAATATATCAGTGTGCAGAAACGACTGCAGAAAGTTTTCCGCATCCAGTCTGGCACCCGGGGAGATTCACAAGGTGAGCAATCTACAGTTAGAAATATCCTTTTAAATACAGAATGTACAAAAATAAAAAGTTACTTACCTTCAGTAACAATATTTGTGGTAGATTCTCTACCTGCAGATTTCTCAACTCCTGAATACTACTCCAGGTGCCAGACTGGTCCAGAAAACTTTGCTCCATAGCTCTACCCCGACAGCAGGGGGCACCGGCTTCATTTTATGCTGAAAGTGACGTTCCAGTAAAGTCACCAACCCAATAAAGTTTCCCCACCGTAGTGGCTTGACACTCTGAATTTGCAACTACAAAAGTAAGGGCAACTAGAAAAAATGTTCTAATGGTTAAAAACCTTAAGGACAACTGTGAAGGGGTTTGAATGGAGCTCCTATAAAAACGTTAACCACCAGATTTAAAATCCACTGCAGCATCACAAAATGAGTGGAAGGAAACCTTAGTCAAACCTTCAAAGAAAAGTACAATAATTGGAGACTTCAAAATTGATGGTTAATCCGAGACGCAAAGGAAATGAAACACAGCACAGCCTACCTTGGCTAAGAAAGTGCAAAATCAAGAATGTGACACAGATGTGCTTTCATAGGGTCAAATCTGGAGATCTGCACTACAAGTAACAAACCCTTGCTACCTATCCGAGTAAACACATTTGGTGGAAGAACAAGCAGATAAGATAACATCCACCATGTTATCAGGCAGCTGGAAAGCAGGCAAGTGACCCCGCTCAATCTCCAGGCATGAGGGTGTAGGCACTGGGGATTTAGATTGAGGACTGGTTTCTCCGATTGGGAGAGAAGATCAACACTGAGGGGAAGAGAGAGCGGGACACACACACACAAAAGAGAAGTGCGGAAGGTCTGTGTACCACACCCTTCTCAGCCAATCCAGGGCCACAAAGACCACTTGAGCCCAGTCTTGGAGTATTTTATTCTGAATCTGAGGAATCAATGGTATGGGAAGAGATGCAAAGTGAAGAAAAAAGTTCCACTTTAACAGAAACACCGGAGGGCACTGCATCTCTAGCCATGCAAATTGAAGTGAGTGGCAAAGAGATTCACAAGAGGCATGCCCCATGGATAGAAGATGCTCCTCACAACCTCTGGGTAGAGATGCCACTTGAGGTGGCGAGATAATGTAGGTCATCAAGTCTGGTGTTCCGCAGACCAGATGTTATGCAACCAGTCACATTCCGTACTTCTGCTCCTAGGACACAGCCTCAGAGCTTCTAGGCTGAGAGTGAGACCCTTCTCCCCTCTTGTTGACATACCACATTGCAGTTGTATTGTCTGCAAAGCTGTGGACTGGCCAGTTGCAAAGGAAAGGGAGGAACGCCAGGCGAATCACCCTTAGTTCAAGCAGACTGATGTAGAAAGCCTGCTCTTCTAGAGTTCAAAAGCCTCTGACGTCCAGCTCTTCCAGGTGAACCACCCACCATACGGTGGGAGCATCCATCACTAGCATGGACAATGCTGGAAGAGTTAGAAGGGCATTCCTCTTGACAGGTTCTCCTTCACACCTTAACAGGCAAGCTCCGCTGCAGTGTTCCCAGAACTCACAATGGATTCTGAAAGTTCTCCTCCGGGTTGGAAGCACTGCCTGCAGAGTCCTCATATACCAGTAGGCATGCGTGACCAGGAGGATGCAGGAAGCTAGCAGGCGAAGAAGATACAGGAGAGGAATCCGAGCACTTTCCAGGAAGCGAGGAAGCAATACATGGATATTCCACATCCCCTGTGCAGGTGCAAAAGCTCGGCCCAAGGTGGTACCCAATACTGTCCCTATAAATAGAAGACCCTGAGAGGGCACCAGGTGAGATTTAGGCACATTGATGGAAAAGCTCAAGTCATGCAGGAAGGATGCAGTTAACGCACCATCTCAAGAGTCCTGGCCTTCCAGGTAAGAAAAACTGAGAACCCTGTCCTCCTGAGATGAACTTCCCCCACTGCCATCATTTTTATGAAGACTTGGGGCACCAAAGTCCCAAGGGAAGAACTGCAAATGGATCGCGAGTCGTACCCAAAACAAAAAGTAGGAAATTCCTGTGGGATTTTAGATTAGAATATGGAAATACAAATCCTGTACTACTAGCAACACCATTCAGCCCACAATCTAGTGTCTAAAGAACATCAGCAAGGAACAGTATCTTGAACTTCTCCTTGCACAGAAAGACTTTTAAGACGCTGAGGTCAAGGATTGGACAAACACTATTGTACTTCTTTGGAACAAGAAAGTACAGCAAGTAGCACCCTGGCCTAATTTCCTGTTCTGGCACTAACACTACAGCTCGCTCCTAAAGCATGGCTGCCAACTTCTGCTGCAGTAGGTGTTCCTGCAAAGAGTCCAAACCATGGAGTGGGTAATGACGCATCACCCGGGCTTATTCATATTCAGTATTGCAATTGATCTGTTAATCAAAGGGGCTGAGGGTGGTTTGATCTAAGTAACCAAAAGGAAGTCTAGGAGGGCTTCACTGAATAGTAGCATTAGCTCTGGAGTGTGGGCAGTCTGAAAGTCTTCACTCAGAATACCGGCTTTAGTTTCAACAGTAAGCAAGGGCACCTCCAGGATATATCACGATGCTCTAGGAGAAAGGGGTTACGATATGTCCAGAAACTCCAACTCCTCTCTGCCAGTAGTCTCAGCAAGAACCTGAAACTCTTGTGAGGTCTCCCTGAGGTCCTCCTGATCAGAGTCTGGGTAAAATAATTTGTAGAGTATGGTTCTCTTGTACCTGCCTCGCCTCCAGCTGGCATTCTGCCTTCCTTCTGTACTTCTGTAACGGCTCCAAAGCAGAGATTAGAGCCAATGACATCCGGGGCTAGGAGAAACCTTCATCGCCGCAGGTGGAGATGGGCTCAGATGGACTGCACCATCAACTGAACTATCAGCACCACTGGAAGCAGCAAAAAAACAAGCATTTGCAATGCAGTAGGTCTCGCATTTACGCGAGTTTAAGCTATTGTCATTGTAAATAACAATGCTTTTTATTTAGGTTTCAAAAACCAAAACATAAATAAAAGGCATTTTCATTTACAATGCCAATCGCTCAAACCCACGTAAATGCGAGATCTGTTGCATTACAAATGCTTGTTAGGTCTCGCCTAGCATTGCAGCGCGAATGCGCTGCCATCGGTTTGCGAGGCATGCAGTAAATACTGTAGTGTGGCAGCTTCGCGGAAGCTCCGCCCACTCTCTGCCCATTGGCTTGTCTTAAATGCTGCCTTCCGATTGGTTGAGGCTCGTTAGTCCCTCCTCGTTCATCATTTGTATCCTTCCACAGCTATTGGCCCCTTTACTCCTGACACTATTTTCTTTTAGGTCTCGCCTAGCGTTGCAGCGCGAATGCGCTGCCATCACGTTGCGAGACATGCAGTATATACTGTAGTGTGAAAGCTCCGCCCACTCTCTACCCATTGGCTTTTGTCTTAAATGCTGCCTTCTGATTGGTTTGAGGCTCGTTAGTCCCTCCTCATTGATCAATTGTATCCTTCCACGGCTATTGGCCCCTTTACTCCTAACACTATTTTCTTCTTTGTCTCCCCACCCCACCGCCCCCTCCCTCAGTCTGTGACTTCTCACCCTCCCCCGCACCCCCCCACACTCCCGTTTGTGTTTTCTTGCCTGCCGGCACTTCTGTTTTCATCTTTATTATTGTCACCTTGAAATATGCAAGTTCAAAATGCGTGCTGTACAAAAGCTTCTTGAGTTTGATGAACTGGATCTTAATGTTACTCTAAATAGAATAAGACTCTAGGCAACCTTCGGGGTATGCATGGCAACTGACGCCTCTTATTTCACAAATGGCATTGTGGTCGGGCGGGAGGAGCGGCAGTGTTTTAATTCATGCTTAAAATGAGCACTTTTAATAACTTCCTCTCAATTCAGTGCTATAATCTTGTGTACTGAGGTGACATGCTAAAGAAACACTTTTTTGAATTCTGAAGACATCGCACATTTACCTCATGTTTACTGTACGATTAACATACCAATCATTTTCACGGCTCGCCCACTGGCTCGAATACGCTTGGCTCGTCTCCGGCTAGATCTACCTATTAATTAATATATTGGATCGTGCACTTCTAACATAGAGAGATGATTGGGTACATGACCGTGAGCACGGTAGATGGTAGAGAAATAGACTGGTACAGGCAAAGTCAGTCTCCATTGCCTCACGTCAGAATCATCACTTTCAATAACCTGGAAATCTGCCGGCAACTTCCGCATGCCTCAACCTCATTCCCCTCACCTATTCTTAGCAGAAGCGGCAGATTCTGAGCTGTGCCCTGCAGGTGCAGAAGAGCACAGCAGAGTCTGTAGAAGCGCTGGGATCCCTAGCCTCTCTGGGCGGGCACCTAAGCCTTCCGAGTGCCTTCACACTCCGGATAAATGAATACATTTTGTTCTGTGCTTTAGTCCCCCCTTTGTGAGCACGGTCTGGTAGATGAAGTTGTGTTAATAAACACATTCAGAGAGGTGGTTGTGTACAAACAAACAGCCACAATACCGTACGTTTTGAACGTGTAGTTAAATACCTGCTCATCGAGTACCTCATTGGCTGATCATTCCATGGCACTACCAAAATTCCATTTGGACACATTTGCTCAACTGTAAACCACTCCCTTCTATGGGTCATTTAACAATTTGGGGCTTTGGGGTTAGGTAACCTACTTTGGATGCTGTGTAAAAGAGTAAATACAAAAATTAAAGCATTGAAACTAAACAACCAGTACTGTCTAAAACACTGTGAAAATTGACACGCATTCTGGCATTTTGTTTAGTTAATGTCGATTTTCTCATAGATGCGAGTAAAGTACTCTTAATATCTTAATGAAATCTGCACACTTAACTAATAGCACTGGGCGACCTTTGACAACTAGGCAATGAATACATTTTCATGTACCCCCAAAGCCACCCTGCCCCCACCCCCCTTGGCAAACTTGATTGCCTCCCAGTGTTTGGGTGATAACCAAGAAGCAGGAGAGTGTGTCAAATAGTCTAGAAAATGAAAGAGAAGCCGGGATTCGGATTCACATGCTCCGATCCCAATCGCGTTGGTTAGTCTGTAAGCAATACTTTTATTAATGAGTTTCGCATTAGTAAAGCACTACGGTGTGCATGTGTGGCAACACTTCACCCATGAGGTAGGTGCCAAGCAATTGTTGACACAATCCACACATTGCGTCTTTTTCAATATATTTATTACGAAGTGCAGGACATTCCCAAGGGATTTTGCACACTACATACATTCGCTCCAAAAATAAAACGTGTAGGTAAAAAACATTGCCATTTACAATGTCAATAGCTCTAACTCACAAATGCGAGACCTATTTGCATTGCATTGCAAATGCTTGTTTTTAGTAGTTATTCCTGTAGCCATGTTAAACCCTGGAGGAGAGGGTTACAGTGCTGCACATTAATGCTCAACTTACAAAAATACTCATGTACAGTAGCAGAGTATAAATATGGTCTATGCACAGCAGAGTAGAGAAAGTCAGTGAAAAACAAACGCACAGCTTGAGATTAACAGAAGATGAGGACCAGGCAAAGTAAAAAGTGAAAGAAAGAAAAATAACAAGCATTGGCATAGCCAATAGGTCTCGCCTTTGGGACCTTATAAGTGTTTAACCATGCAACAGTGTTGTTGCACCAAGGATATTGTGCTGCATAACTAAATACTTATAAGGTCCCAGAAGCGAGACCTATTAGCTATGCCAAAACTTGTTGTAATTATTGCCTCTTTACAATTACCCCCTGGAGGTATATAACTTGGAGACGGAGCATCTGCATTAGGTACGGCTAGTGTTTTGTTTAAGTTAGCATCATATGTGCCTTCTCCAGCACTGCTTTCTTTTCTGTTGGCTACTCTTGTAGTTGACAACTACCCCATTTACATCTAGCACACATAACGTTTCTCCCGTGTAATCGTGTTAGCTATTGAGTGGCTTAGGAGTACATACCCTCATTCATGTCATACTTTCATTTGTGAACAGCGTGTTGGCGAGCGAGAAGTAAAAAAAAATAAAAAAAAGACGGCAAAAGTGAAAGCAGGGGTGCGCGCGAGCGCCGGCAAACACGCGAGTGGTGCGCGCGCAGCACTGCCAAAAGTGAAAGTATCACGCTCCAGATGGCGCCTCGGGTGCTGAAAGCTGGCAGCTGTGCACGTTCACACTCACGTGAATGCAAGCTTTAGGCCAGCAAAAGCCGGTGGGTAGCCCTTTGAAAACCCACTTACTTAATGTCTTGCCTGAGTCAGCGCATGCGCTGGCTCAGGCGAGACTGAAAAAGCATTAAAACACAATTTCATCTAGCATCACCTCTGACCATGTTTCCTGAGGAGGGCCTCTAAACTTGAGTGTGGGCATGGTATGAGGGGTGGTGGTAAGTGGGGGGGGGGGTTCTCATAGCCACTCCTTCAGCAAGAGTTCCCAAAGAAGAGAAGACTCCTTTCTTGCAAGGTAAGAAGGGGGATTTCTCACAGCTGGCTCCACCCATAGAAAACAGAGCGTATTTAATCTCAATGGAAACTGTCAAAGAAGTGAATCGTTGACATGTTAGATCGTAAAAAGGGGCTTCGAGGGCCTCAAACTGTACAATTGTGGGTGAGCAGTGGTTGTATGAGGGGATCATCCAGCTTGTCAGGGTGGGACCATGGACTCATGGATAATCTTTAACCACGTGACTGCTCGTTCACCTGAATGAAACATTCCTAAGGGGTGCATCGAGGGACCCTGCAAAACAGTCAGGCTGCAAGCAGCAGCAGTGTAGGGAGACAACCCCAAGTATGACTCGGGATAGTGGTTTGCTATAAGAATTATTGGGGTACGAACTGCCACGCTAGTGCTCATGCTGGGTAGAGAGCAGAACTAGGTGAACCCCTCTAGCAGGCTTGGCGTTACAGATGTGTTTTAGTGCACACATCCTGCTCTTAAAATGAGGAATTACGGCAGCACAAGAACCAGGTGCCTTCCAGCATGTATATGTCCCATTCATTTGTTGGCTTGAAACAATTTGTTGTTTATTTTCGCTATAAGACATATTTTTGTTTAGCGTCATCTCTAATGTTGTAAGCCTGCACTTGAAAATCGGTTTTCCCACAAAATCTTTACTGGAAGCAAACAGTTTTCTCAATGTATGATGATTACTCCAAGCCCCCCTAGGGTAACAAGTCTTCCCTTTAGGAAGGCAGTACAGAGAAGAGGCCCCCTATTGGCTACAATGTGAGCTGCCTAAATGCCAGGTCTGCGTTCTGGCTCCTCTGTCCACTTTGACAATACTAGCAGACACGTGGCAAATCACCTCATCCCCCCCAAAGCTATGTCCCCCTGTGTGTCGAAGCTGAGTGCAGGAAGCATCTGTATCCAGCACTTAGCCTTGGTTGGGTACATCAATAACCCAGGATGCAATGTTTCAGAAAGCGAAGCAAGCCTGTGTGGTGGCCAAAGGAGAGTCTGGTCGAATGTATTTCTTTTTAAGGTGATATCTGTGAAAAAGATTTAACTTCTTAACGTGTATTTGTGAAGCGCACGTTCACCCAAGGGTATCTCTGCGCTGAGAAACATAGGTTTGTTTTACTCAGGTCAATGGTACTAATTTTACCTCAGAAAAATCCCGCTGGGATGAGAGTCTGTGATCATCAGGTCGCGCACAGACCCCCTTAGTGGACGCATTAATCCACTAAGCCACCTGAGCCAACTTCATAAACTTACCTCATTGTTACTCTTCGGCACATATGTTTTTGGAACGCCTCGTTTGACATTCTTCCTCTGTGGATGTTTAATGTAAAAAAATATTGGGATACCGAGGGACATTTGAGAAGCAGCCTGAGTTTTACAAAGAACTCACAGGATGCCCAGACACTTAGGATGTAGGTAGACCCGAGTTGGCCAGGAGGTTAGATAAAGTAAGTTTATTCTGTCTGTCCCATACTCTCAACGGATTAAGGTAAAATATATGTCTCTTTGGAGAGACATGCTGGGTCTTTAGCCCACGCGTTTCCACTGAGATTGAGGGGGACTACTGAACAAGTTACTTACCTTCGGTAACGATATATCTGTAACATTAGTAGTGATAGATTCCTTACCTTAGAAAGTTTTTTGTCAGCAGTACCCCTGCGCGTCAGAAGGTGGCGTCGTGCGGCTCCGCATCGGTCGTTGGCGTCGTGGTTGCCAAGATGATGTTGCGGCAGCTACTTAGACGCCACCCTTGGTCGCTGACGTCAGTTCTGTACACGACTTTCCGCATCAGAAAACGCAGAGCCATGCAAGATACTGACCACTGGTGCCTTGAAACTAGGTCACTGAAAGGGATGACAACCCTAGAAATCAGTTCGCAGAACGGGGAGGATGGGTGGGATGGTAAGGAATCTATCACTACTAATGTTTCTTACAGATATATCGTTACCGAAGGTAACCTGTTCATCTGAAAGAAACACAGTGATCGATTCCTTACCTTAGAATAGATACCCCAGCAATACCAATTCCGGTGGTGGGTCTGCGAACCAAGATCACACCAGGAAGTCTCGGAGAACAGAACGGCCAAAGAAGCAGTCTCTCCAGACTTGGCTGTCCAGGCAGTAGTGCTTAGTATAAGTGTGCAGCGAGGCCCACGTAGCTGCCTGACAGATGTCTTGCAGGGGGACACCACGTCCCAATGCTGTAGTGGCTGCAGTCGCCCTGGTGGAATGGGCACGCAGCCCCAACAGAGCTTCCTTTTTAGCCAGAGAATAACAGGCTTTAATACACAAGACGACTTATTGGGAGATAGTCCGCTTATGTACGGGCCAACCTTTTTTGTAGCCAACAAAGAGCTGGTCATTCACCCGGAATGTTTGTGTGCGGTTTAAGTAAAATGAAAGGGCACGTTTTGGGTCCAGACGGTGGAGCCTCTCTTCAAGGATGTGGGGGCGGATAGAAGGTGGGCAAAGTGATGGTCTGCAGTGACAACCTTTGGCAGACAGGATGGACGTGCCCTGAGCACAACCTTGTCCGGAAGGACAGATAGAAAAGGAGGCTTACAAGAAAGAGCCTGGAGCTCACTCACTCTCCTGGCAGAGGTGATGGAAAGCAGTCTTCAAGGTCAGCAGACGAAGAGGACAATTGTGCAGGGGCTCAAAGGGAGCGCACATTAGATATGCAAGAACTAGATTCAAGTCCCACTGTGGCATTACGAAAGAAACAGGAGGGAAAAGAGGAGTACTGCCTTTAAGAAATCTATTTACAACAGGGGACTTGGAAAGAGAGGGCTGCTCAGGGAGCCTGAGGAAGGCCGAAATAGCAGAAAGGTAGCCCTTGATAGTGCTCAGAGCAGAGCCCTGCTGGGCCAAGGAAAGAAGAAACAGAAGAACTTCTGACAGGGGGGCAGAAAGGGGATCCACAGCCTTTGCTGTGCACCATGCCACAAATTTGTTCCACCTGCAGGCGTATACCAACTTAGTGGAGGGACGCCTGGCTGCCAGAATGACATCACAGACTTCAGGAGGCAAGTCAAAAAGGAATCAACTGCCGCCGCTCAATCTCCATGCAAAGAGGTGGAGGCTGGACAGGTTCAGGTGGAGGACCGTCCCCTGCTGCTGCGACAGAAGATCCTCCCGAAGAGGCAGTCGGATCGGGGGGATCAATGGTCATACTGAGTAGCTCAGGATACCATACTCTTTGAGCCCAGTCCGGAGCCACAAGAATGACTTCGGCCCAGTTGCGCCTGATCTTCTCCAGCACTCTGGGTAGAAGTGGTATTGGCAGAAAGGCGTACAACAGACCGTAACTCCACTCGCGACGAAAAGCGTCACCTAGCGAGTGCCGCCTTGGAAATTCCAACGTGCAGAACTGCTGACATTGCGAGTTCTCTTCGGTGGCGAATAGATCTAACCAAGGCACTCCCCACTGTTGAAAGAGCTTGCGCCACGTCCAAATGAAGACGCCATTCATGATCCATCATGCACTTGCAGCTGAGTTCGTCCGCCCTGGCGTTCAATGAACCTGCCAGGTGCTGAACCATCAGGGAAATGCCCTGCTGTTCCAGCCATATCCTGAGGCGAAGAGCCTCCTGACATAGGGTCCACGACCCCACCCCGCCGTGTTTGTTGCAGTACCACATGGCGGTGATGTCTGAACACCTGCACTACTTTCCCTTTGACAGAGGGAAGGAATGCCTTCAATTCAAGTCAGATCGCCCGAAGCTCCAGAAGGGGGATATGGAGCTTGGACTCCGCCAGAGACCAGAGGCCTCTGATCTCTGCCACTCCCATGTGGCCCCCCCATCCTAGGAGGGACGCGTCAGTCACCACTGTGTGCTCCGGTTGGGGAAGGGAGAGGGATCTGCCCTGGACCTAATGTCGGTTCATGAGCCACCACTGCAGCTGCTGTGCAGTGCCCTCCGAGATCTGGATGCAATCGGGCAGGATCCCCTGATGCTGCGCCCACTGGAACTTCAGGTCCCACTGCAGAGACCGCATATGCCATCTGGCATGAGTGACCAGCAGGATGCAGGAGGCCATGAGTCCCAGCAGCCTCAGGGTCATCCTGAGCGAAACCCAGGATAGAGGCCGAAAGATCGGAATCATAGCCGGAATATCCTGGACTCGCCGTTCCGGAGGATAGGCCCGAAACTGCTCTGTGTCCAGAACCGCTCCGATGAAGAGGAGCTTCTGAGAGGGAATCAGGTGCAACTTCGGCACATTGATGGAGAACCCCAGCAAATGCAGGAGGTCAGCCGTAGTCTGGAGGTGGGAAATGACTGCCTGGGGCGAGCCCGCCTTCAACAGCCAGTCGTCGAGTTTGGGGTAGACTGGAACCCCTGATCTACGCAGATGAGCTGCGACCACCGCCATCACTTTCGTGAACACCCGAGGGGCGCTGGTAAAGCCAAAGGGGAGCACGGTAAACTGAAAATGCTCATGGCCTACCGTGAACCGCAGGTAACACCAGCAGGACAGGAATGTGGAAATATGCATCCAGTCCAACGCTACCATCCAGTCTCCAGGGTCGAGAGTAGACAAGACCTGAGCCAGAGTTAGCATCTTGAACTTCTCCTTCCGGAGGAAACGATTGACGTCCCTAAGGTCCAAGATAGGATGCATGCCCTTGTCCTTCTTGGGCACCAGAAAATAGTGGGAACAACCACCACGTCCTACTTCTGGTGTAGGAAAGCACTCGATGGCCCCCTTGGTCAGGAGGGCCGCAACTTCCTGTCGAAGAAGGGGCAAGTGATCCCCCGACATGCAGTGGTACTGAGGTGGTATGGTTTAACGGAGTAGCCCCTTCGGACTGTTTGTAAAACCAACCTGTCCGTAGTGATGGTGCACCAGTGGGGGAGGTGATGGCGAATCCTGCCGCCCACTGGCGTTTGATGGGCCTGAAAATCCAGATTAGGAAGGTCTGGAGGCAGTGGTGGAGGTAGACTGACCCACACGCTGGCCCCCTGAACTGCCTCTGCGGTTCCCACGTCCGCGCTGAGACTGCTGCTGCTGCAGCCTGTGGCTCTAAAGCAAACATGCTGGGGCACCCCTTCCGTTGCCACGAAAGGAGCAAAAAGCAGAAGGCAGAGGAGGGCGAGTGAGTCCTTAAAATGCTCTGCCTTGTTGCCAAAAAGGCAAATGCCATCAAAGGGCATGTCCATCAGGGTGTTCTGGACATCCCCCGAAAAGCCAGTAGTCCTGAGCCAGGCATGGTGGCATAGCACCACCTTCGTGGAAATCGCTCTGCCCAGCGAGTCGGCGGTGTCAAGGCCACATCGTATTGTGTACTTGGCTGCATCTCTCCCCTTAGCAATAGCTTTCGAGAGCCCTGTCTGCGCCTCCTCCAGACACGGAGGCAGCACTTGCACCATCGTATCCCACACAGAGTGGGAGTAACGGCCCAAGAGGCATGCGGTGCTCACAGACCTCAGCCCTGAACTGGCGGAAGAAAAAATCTTCTACCCAAATTGTTCGTCTCTTGGATTCTCTAGCCGGGGGTGCGGTAGGGAATGCGCCCCGGGACGTGGAGGCTTGGACAACCAAGCTCTCAGGGGTGGGGTGTTGGGAGAGGAAAAGGGGGTCACCCGGGGCCAGGCGATGGCGTTGGGCCACGTTCCTGTCCACAGGAGACCCTGTGTTGGGCCTGGACCAGGTTCCACAAAAGAACGTCAGAAAGTGCCTCAGTAAAAGGCACAGTGGGGCCACAGAGGTAGGGCCACAGAGGTAGCTGCCGGCTGAAGCACTTCTGTCAGGAGGTTAGTCCTGATGGCCATGGTAGGGAGTTGGGAGGTTGAGGGCCTCCGCCGCCCTACGCAACACCACTGCATACTTGCACCCTCCTCCGTAGCCACAGTAGGAGGAGTGAGCATGCCAAGGTCAGGGGAGGTGTCGAGACCGCTGGCATCCCCCAGGTCCTCTACCCAGTACGGGTCATACTCACATTGAGCTGTGAGAGGGTCCTCAGACCCCTCCCAGTCATCCCCTTCCTCCTCAGGCTGAAAATAAGGAGGTCTGACATAGGGGTAGAAAGGCCCCATCGGAGTCGGAATCGGCATCGAGTGAAGCCGTTCCGTGTCGGGGCTAAAACCTGGGCCGGCGTTGTCCGGTGCCATGGGCGACAACGGAAGTGGTGCCGACTTCGGTGGTGGTGTAACAAGGTCAAAAGGCGTCGACCGGGATCTAGGCCTGGATCCTTGGGGGCCCTGCGGTGCTAGGGCCGAAGCCGACAGCGATGCAGGAGCCACCGACAGTGAAGGGCGAGGACCCCCAGTCGGGCCCGAAGGCGCGGCGGTGGGGCCCGACGGCTCAAAGAGGCGGGCTATGGCTGCCAGAAATTCCTGCAGCTGGGCCGGAGTCGCCAACGGACCTGGGAAGGGCGGGTAGGCCGACAGCAACACCGTGGGCTCCGCTGCAGCATTGGGGGAGGCACCACCCGCACCCTCAGCCGCGTCACGTGGGTGAAGTCATTGAGCAATGACGCTTCTTCGACTTCTTGTACTTCATCTTACCTGACCCAGAGTGCAAAGACTTCGATCCAGAAGAACGATGGTGATGGCTCCCTTTCCAGTCCCTCGACCTCCCACGGGACAGGACCTTGAGCGGCACGGAGCACACTGCCGGACTTCAAGCAACTTTCAGGACCGCTCCCGCAAAGTCTTTGGCGCCATGGCCCGCAGTCGGGGCACGACTTGGGGTCGTGGTCGCGCATCAGGCAGTAGAGCGACACGCAGTGCGGGTCCGTCACTGACATCATCCGATGACATTCTCCGCAAGACTTGAAACCGGGCATCCCTACAACACCAGGGCTGGCGCGGAAAAAGAAAGAACTGACGTCAGCGCGTGAGGGCGGCGTCTAAGTAGCTGCCGCGACTCCAACGACTGATGCGGAGCCGCATGACGCCACCTTCCGACGCACAGGGGTACTTCTGACAAAAACTTTCCGGATCCAGTCTGATGCCTGGGGGTAATTCTAAGGTAAGGAATCTATCACTATGTGTTTCTTTCAGATATTAGAAGTTAATGGGTCTGTGGCAGACTGCAGTGAGGGAGGAGGGTATTTGGAGTAACCGCCTTGGCTACAGTAGTACCTAATGTATACTGAAGGTGAAAGATCGGCAGATGATTGTGTAATATAATCTCAGGTTTATAAATCCACTATGGAAATGTACTGACTACAGATTTCTGCCGAGTAGGGTCTTGTCATGCTGAAGGTAAATGAGGCGAGTTTTAATCATATCTGAATGCCTCATTCACCTTAACTGGTTGTGAGCAATGCAAACACGATCTGTGGTCGGCTGCCAGGGGTGGAACGCAGACCCCTTAAGCCCCTTTGACGAAGGGGGAACGGGGTACTCTCCCTCAACCTCGCAGTGGCGCGGGCGTAAAGAGATCGACACAGGATGGGTTTGTGTCTGGGACAGACATAAGAAGGAGCTCACGTCACCTCAGTAGAGAGGTGGAAAGCAATGAGGAAATGAGGAGAGGCTGAAAGCCAGGTAATGTCAAACATTCGAGGTCGGGGAGGGATGGCGAAAACTACACTGCCTTGAGAGAAGTACACAATCCCTAGCACTACGAGAAAAAAGAAAAGAAACACAGAAGCGGCGCGAGTGTCCCGGCAGCTCAGAAAGTAAAAGCGCACAGTGCGCCAAATGTACACAAAGCACATCGTCCTGCCACAAGTAGGACTAACTCAAAATATAGGGCTTACCGTGTAACAACCAAGGTGCCAGTAGCCAAGGGAGGTCACAAATGACGACATGGACATACTAAGGAGGGACTAACAAGCCTCATAATGAATCAGAAGACAGCATTTACAAATGACAAACACGAGACAATGAAAAATAAGGGCAGGGGAGTGGGCAAAGCTTTTCTCCGTACTGAACTACTGCAGCTCTTCGCATAGCCTCACTTGGACGCTGGCTCTCGCTCAACCTAAAAAAAAAAAGAGGGGGGAGGGGGTTGTGGTGATGCAGAGGGAAATCTCTCCAGCAAAAACCCATATGACATCCCCACGGGTCCAATGGGGTCCTTAAATAATGATCCAGAGGTTATCATAGCACATCTGAATATTTTGAACAGGACATTGACATAAGGCACCGGAAAATACAAGTATTGGGGTGGAACACGTGGCGTGCTCAACTGGCTCCAGTGGTGCAGGCTCCTTATTTAGGAAAGCCAAAACGAACTCATGCTCGAAAGGGGAGTCCGAGTGTGGTATGGGCGACTTACCTTGCTTGCCTTTGCTCCCATACCTTCTATTCTTGTTATGCTTTTGGTTGGAGGATCCGCCACCAGAGACCTAGAGTGGGGTCAGGACCTGAGCCTCCCTCCAAGTTCCTTGTTTCTAACCATAAAGAGCTTCGCGTCCCACTCTTTAATGGCCTTTGCATACACGCTCTAACACGTATTGCAAGATTTGGAGTCATGGTCAGAACCCAGGCACCAAAAACAGATTTTGTCAGAGTTGGTAATCGATACTTGCCTCTCATATATGCCACAGGGCTTAAAGGCTAACCTCTTGGAATAGGACATGCTATTACACTCCTGATAGAACAATTTTCTTGAGGAAAATTAAACTCTGGAACCACGCCAAAGGCGTGGATAAAAATGAAACTGGTGTTGGTACGATGGTGGGAGTGCTTTGTAGGTGATGTCATAGGGACATTACTTCTTGCACTGAACAGAGTTGAAGCTACTTACCATCGGGTTAGAGACATGGAGAAAGCCTGATGCCTAGGGAGAATTCAAAATGTGATGAATTTGCAGGTAGAAGTATCAGAAAAATCAGAAACCAGAAGCTCATTTGTGGATACTATGAGCATTTACTAAAAGATAAATTATGGAAAGTGCTAGACTGCGAAAGGGCCACACTGAAACCTGGAACGCTACTCTTCATCCACACCGAGCTGTAACGGTATTCTTGTTATGTTGGTTATAATCTAAATGAGTCATCAATAAGTCAATCAGTTGCCTTGGTACTCTATGTCCTGCACATGGATTCGGAACAAGGACAACTGTGGGAGTTGAATGCTGCCTAGGTCATAACTGTCTAAGTCTTGTCATTCCAAACAGAAAACAAAAAAACAGCAAAGGATTTACAAAGGAGGTCTAGGATATAGGTACAGCACTTATCCCTGTCTTGGGAATCTCAGTAAATGTATGGTACAAGGATCAGAGAAGCAAGACCCCTCCGCTTCCCAAAAAGTGGAAGAAAACTTTCACTCAAAGCAATATAAGGAATTTTGATCCGCACTCATATGCAAAACACAAGTCCATCCAGTTTGTGTGTTTTTAAATTGTTCTTTATTTTCATATTCTTTCTTCTAGTAGCCAACGCGTTTCGTCCTGTTTAAGGACTTCTTCAGGGCTCAGCCGATGATTTTCTTATTAGTATTTGAATGATTGAAAATCATTCAAATACTAATAAGAAAAGGCAATAGCACAAACAACCTATGTTTGTACTGAATTCTACAAATGGAAAGGAGCGTCAATGTATCCACTATGGTATCCAATCAATTATTGTTTTTCGAGAATCAAATCCATAGGCAAACTTATTTATATGTGTTTTCCATTTATATTTGGCTGACGATTGGTTACTGTTATATTTTGGAACTATGATTTTCCTTTGAATTAATAAATGGAAAACACGTATGAAATAAGTTTGCCAATGGATTTGATTCTCGAAAAACAATAATTGATTGGATAACATAGTGGATACATTGACGCGCCTCCACTATCCACACCGTCGGGTATTGCAGCGCCCACCTGACTAGGAGCAGCCCTATGATGAAGCATGACACCCAGCAGGGTGTGTTAGGGCCCCTAATTTCAAGAGGAGGAACCCCTGTCCTCCTACATCTCATGACCACGCAAAACCGGTTCCCCTAGCTTTCCCTAGTCTCGTAATTAGAAACAGCATACTTTCTGTATCTTTAATAGATGTGACCCGACATACATCTTGAAGCACTAGTTGATGGGCGAATTGCTACCCCATTCCTATGTTCACAAACCGTGGGAACTTCGACTACTGCCGCAATCAACAAGGGTGGTGTTCGGGGTTTGGAAACAATCACTGTACAGAATGGGATGATTGAGGGAGGGTGGGGGACACCCCTTGTCGCAAAGTGGCCTTTTACCCCAACTGTCCACAATGTGCGGGTTTAGAGGTTGGGACGACATTGGTATCTCAAGATTGGGAGTCGTCATGCATGGTCGCACACCGAAATCCTTCCAAGACCTTCAGAGGGAATTTTATATACCACCATTGCAATTTTAAAATACTTACAATTCCGGCACACGCTGACTCCATCTATTGCACATCTAGAGACCCTACCAGAATTCAGCCAGATCATAAAATAACTAAGATTTTTTTTGTTTAAATTTTTTTATTAGGGTTTTGCATTACAATATTCCATGAGATACATCAGATATTTCACAGATGAACCACCTTTTGTGTCACTTTTAAGTATCATCCTTGTTTACAAAGGGCAATTACATTGATTGTCTAGTCCTCAGAACACATTGACATAGCTTAGATCATAGATCTACTACTGTTTTGCTCCAGTGGACTGTAATGTGTTCTGCTGCGACTGAACCGTTGTGTCACATGGTAGCGAGGGTTAGCATGTCCTCTCCTCTTCTATCTGTGTATGGCTTCCCCTATAATGTGTCTGATCATCTATTCCGTTTGGCGAGTAAGTCGGCTTCAGAACTGCCGATGGGGATTTAACTGTGAACCGTGGGAAGAAAAAACCCGGGGAGGGGCGGGACACACATGGTGGGCAAGGAAGATTGGTTGTGGCGGGTGATGACTTGACTGGCTATATGTCAGACAGGTGCGTCCTGGGGCAATCGAGGGGGGAAATGAGCAGTCGTAGGGGTGGCTGATAGACCCGAGGGCACCGCCCATCTCATCCAGTCGGCCCTCTTACCTGCCTATTGTACCGCTATTGTTGGGACCTGCGTTGTGGGAGATAGAGAGGGGGTGCGGGTGGGGGCTGTGTTACTTCTGGTGTTTCCCCTGCTGTCCGCTCCTGTTTAAAGTGGATTAAGAGCTGCGCCCATTCGATAGATATTGGATGCTTACATGTGCCCTTTACCTCTTCCTCTCTTAGGGTCTCTTCCTCCGCTGCCCCCCACTTGAGCAGTGCCCCCACCCAAGCTGCCTCCAAAGGCCCAGTAGGGGCTCTCCAATGCATGGCTATATTCCTCTTTGCTAAGAGGATGGGAAGGATGCAAATCTCCATTGTAATTTTGCAGATATCTCTCTTTCCGGAAGATCCCCAGAGCGCATGCTTCCCATGTGGAAATGTTCGGGAGATTGACCGTTGTTCGGAGTGTATGATGTACCCTGTCCCAATATAGCTCTATGGAGGGGCAAACCCAGAACATGTGCTTAAAGTCCGCTTCTGGCGTTTGGCAGCGGGGACACGTGAATTGCGTATCGGGGTAAAACCGGTGTAGCTTATCCGGTGTGAGATACGCCCGGTGTAGGATATTGAACTGTAGGTTTTTGAATCGCGCGTTTCGCGATACCTTTTTGGGATATTTCAACTGCAACAGCGACGGGCCCTTCTTGCCGCACCTCGTATCAGTTCCCAGAAAGAGTAAAATAATTATAGTGCAATCATCCCCATACACCAGTCGCTGAGTGGCGCTACTGTGCTCCAGATCAATTCAACATAGAAAAATACGAAAAGGGGGTGCACAATTTAAATAGTCCAATAGGCCTCAGTGTTGTATCAGAATATCCTCTTTATTTAGAAATAGATCAAAGTTGATAAAAGGGTGGTCAGCCAACGCGTTTCATTTCCTCAAGGGGAACTTCATCAGGGCTTGAGTCAGATCTATTAGTTCCTAAAGTCGAACAAGTCTCGAAGGCTTGACATAGTATAGTGTGTAGCCCATACGTAACAATGGTCGGCAGCAGAGGAACATGCCGTCTTACTAGGAACTCCACACGTACTGCTGCCGACCATTGTTACATATGGGCTACACACTATACTATGTCAAGCCTTCGAGACTTGTTCGACTTTAGGAACTAATAGATCTGACTCAAGCCCTGATGAAGTTCCCCTTGAGGGAATGAAACGCGTTGGCTGACCACCCTTTTATCAACTTTGATCTATTTCTAAATAAAGAGGATATTCTGATACAACACTGAGGCCTATTGGACTATTTAAATTGTGCACCCCCTTTTCGTATTTTTCTACCTTTTTGGGATATTCCAAAGCTTGACGCCACTCCGTATCGTGGAATGCCCGACCTACGTCGTCCTCCCACGCCTGTCGGAGTCTGTCCAGGGAGACATTCGTCAGTTCCCGGATCACTTTGTAATGCCACGTGATTAAGTGCCTACCCGCACCCATTCGTAGTATCGTGTGTAGCACTGGGTGTGTCGGGGGCTCCCCATCCCGAAGGTTTCAGTATTGGCGACCACTGTCTAAGAGTTGTCTGTGCCGCAAAAACTGTCCTTGTGGGAGGTCATACCACTCGACCATCTGGGCATAGGTCTTCAGTTGCCCTTCATGAAACAACGCCTCCATCTCTGTTACGTCGTGATCGGTCCATACCCGAAGGGTTCCTGCGGTGTAGTATTCACTCCTCCAGGGGAATCCCACCAGGGGGAGCAGCGGAGTGTGTAATGGTCGTCCCTTCGACATACGGTGCACTAGCATCATACACTTGCGGGCTATAGAAAACTGTAGCGGGTGTGTGCGCGCCGGTTTAGTGCCTGGCAGTAACATTTGTCTGATAGCGGGGAGGGGTATATTGCCATCTTCGGTTATTGTTTCTCCCACGTGCCTTTCTGCTGTGCAGTGGGACAGACATTGGAGTTGCGCCGCGAGGAAATATGATTCAAAGGATGGAGCTCCCAGTCGTAGGCAGATACAACGTGCGCAGTGCTATTCTATGACGACTGCCACCCCAAATCAGAGCTGCTAGCAGCGCGTCTAGTTCCTGAAAAAAGGACCGTGGTGGGATTATCGGGAGATTTGCAAAGTAATAGAGCATTCTCGGAACCCTAATCATTTTTGCTATGGCTACACGCCCAATGGGTGCCAATGGTAACTTCTTCCAGAAGCCCACCGCCATTCGTAAGCTCGCTAGCGCTTTGCGATGGTTGCCCTCATAAAGATCCCCGGGGGAGTGGTACAGTCGCACTCTCAGATATCTGGGGGCCGTCGCGTTCCACGTCAGTGTCTGGGTGCCCACCGTGATCTCGAGGGGCGCCAGATGGGCGCTGAGAGGAAAGATAGTCGATTTCCTCCAATTTACCTTAAGTCCCGAGGCCTCTCCAAACTCCTGTAACGTTGTCCAGATTGGGGTGAGATCGTCCGAAATGTCACGAACATAGATCAGGAGATCATCTGCGTATAGTGACACGCAATAGATTGTATCTGCTATGGGAATCCCCCACGCCTCCCCCTCCCGTCGCAATCTTATGGCCAGTGGTTCCATCGCCAGAGCGAAAAGGAGAGGGGAAAGGGGGCACCCCTGCCTGGTCCCTCGTGCCACCGGGAATGGGGCGGATATAAGTTTGCCGACTCGTACCCTAGAGGTGAGGTCTCTATAGAGGAGCTGAGTGTAAGGTATCGAACGCTTTCTCTAGATCCAGGATCAGGCATGCTGTTAGCGGGAATCGGTCTTTTGCTCTGTCTTGAATATGAAACAGTCTACGTACGTTATGTGAGGTATTGCGTCGGGGAACAAACCCACACTGGTCAGGGTACACTAAAGCCGGAAGGATTTGACTGTAGCGATCGGCTAAGATTTTCCCTAGAATTTTGCAGTCTGCATTTAAGAGCGTTATCGGCCTGTAGGAGGCTGGGAGTGTGGGATTTCTGTGCGGCTTCAGGAATGTCACCAGGATTGATGTCCGGAGCGATTCCTGGAGCATCCCGCTGGCTAATGCCTCCTCGTATATGGAAGCCAACCGAGGCGCCATCCGGGCCACAAACGTGCTAAAATACTCGAGTGGAAAGCCGTCCATTCCTGGCGCCTTCTTGTGCGCTAACGACCTGATCGCATGTGTTACGCCTGCGGCTGTTACCTTCCCGTCCAATTCCTTCCTGTCTGCGAGGGAGATTTCGGGCATGGGCGATGGGCCTAGAAACCGGGCTAGCTCTCGTGGCATCTCAGTCTGTGGAGCTCGGTATATTTCCGCGTAGTAGTCATGAAATATGCGTAATATGTCAATTTGGGAGTGTTTGGGCTGTCCATCTGTGTCTAAGTTCTGTGATGGGGTGTGGCACAGTGTCCTGTTTGACTAACCAAGCCAGGAGTGACCCAGTTCTATTGCCCTCCCGGTGTGTTTTAGCCGCATAAGCGCGAAAGTTGTATTTGCGCAGGTCTCGCATCTTTTCAGCGTGGAAGGATTTTGCTGCAGACAGTTGCGCTAGTGTGGCTTTCCCTTGGTCTATGCTTTTCGACAGTTCCGCCAATTTAGTCTCTGCATTTTGCAAGGCACTTTCCAGTACTCTCCTCACCCCCACCACCTGTTGGATGCAGTGTCCCCTGGTGCGGACTTTAAACGCGTCCCATTCTATTGATCTGGAGGATGCCGTGCCATCGTTCCGTAGAAAGTGTTCCTGAATATATTCCCCATGGATTCGGCAGAATGCTGGGTCAGTGAGGCATTCTTGGGGTAGCTTCCACGTTGGGACTGGGGGATGGGGCTGTCGCCATCTAAGGGTCACTGTGTGCGCATCGTGATCCGACACTATCCTGCCCAAATAGTCCGCTTGCTGTACTTTGGGTAGAAGTACCGCGGAGCACAGAAACCTGTCGAGCCAGACTCAAATTGTTTGGGATGGCAGATCATAAAATAACTAAGATATACCAGACTTTAGTGACAAATGTTCCCACTACACTGGACACACTTCATGAGACTTGGCAGACAGACCTATGCCCCCTCGACAACGACAACTGGACTGAGGAGCTAAATCCCCATGTGGAGCAGCAATATCTCCATGACTAAGACTGATTCAATTCAAATATTTACACCGAGCTTACTTCACCAGACAGACTGTGGAGGGCGGGACTGATAACCTCCCCTATTTGCCTGCGCTGTGGGAATGCAGACGGTACCTTTATCCACACAACCTGGCAATGTAATGCACTTAGTAGGTTCTGGAGAGGGGTCACGACCAGTCTATCCGAGGTTTTGGAATGGGATATACCAATGTCACCGAAGCTAATCTTACTACAAGGGATCGGTGGCAATCGATACAAACGTCATCTACTGTTCCTGGGCCTTATCCAGGCGAAAAGGGACATAGCCAAAGCATGGAAGGCCCAGTCCCCACCCACATTGGGAGCTTGGAAACCCAAGACTGGATTTCTGTATGAGCCAGGAACTACCCATATTTAAAGCTAGGGGATGCCCACAGAAGCACCCCAAAATTTGGAAAAGATGGGCGGTTTACATAGGCCTCTATTACTCCAATGACAACAGACACAGGGGTATTGGAATAAACGAAAACTAGGCGATGATATCCTAAGACTGGGCAATGTCAAATAAGATACGGTGGCAAGGGGGAACCGAATATGGTATGATAAAAATGACATGGCACAATATGTTATAATGTTGCGAGCTAACGTTTGTAAGCTCATTATGCTTCTGTTCTTTTCTCTTACTCTGTATTGATATAATGTATGTCCACAGAGCAGACGTCACTGCTTCATATTCATCACAAAGAGACTCCTGTAAGTAATGAAGTGTTTTGAAAAATTAAAAAAGCACCATCAAAAGTTGTAAGAAAGCAGAGCTAGCTTCAGTAGTGAGGCTAGGAGGGGAAAACAAGCCAGAGGATGTGGGAGAGTAAAAGCCACTAGCACCCCCAAGGTCAGACAACTAATGAAACTCAGGAGGAGGCCAAGTAGTGTCACTATATCATCACAGATATCACCAAAATATCCGTCTCCTATGGGGAAAATAGCAGCAGGCTCCTATGAAAGTGGTGGAAGGTAGCCCGAAAAGAACTGTACAACCACCGCTGCCCCGACCGGGGTTAAAGAGACAACACCTTGGTGTCTGGGCAGAGAGACATAGTAGCAGCGATCAGCGCCATCAAAGCCAATGTCAGCGCCGGCGGATCCAACACTGTCGTCAAAGGTGGAACCCCGAAGGGTAGTGCACCGGAGCAGATATGGATTAGATGACTGATCCAGAGGGCCTCAAGGACACCAATGGAGGTCCTCTGGCTTGGAGTCAGTCAAGGCTTTTCCGGTCTCCTGCAGGCCAAGATGCGCACCAGAGGGAGGCGGAGATCCAAAAATAGCATGAAGGGAGAGATAGTAGGGAGGTGTGTCACAGACAGAGCGCGAATGTGGTAAAGTCGGGGAAGACTGCGACTCCGACAGCCTACAGCATGACTTACTATCCAACAGTGCAGACTAAGGAACTGGGGAGCTGGCCCTTCAGGGGTGCTCGGAGGAAGAAGACGACTGACAGTTGAGGGACCTTCGACCACCACACTGCTAACAGTGTCATGCGGCGCTCCTGCAACGCGAAAGAACGAAGCTGAAGGCATGAGTCGCACCTGTCAAGAGTCATGGTGCCTGCCTAGACACCACATGGAAATAAAGGAATATGCTACTTACCAGTATGCATCTGTTCTTGGCATGTAGAGCTGCAGAGTTGTACACTTAGCATAGATCGCCATCTGGTGTTGGGCCCGGATGTTTGCAGTTTGTTTTTCTTCTTGGACAGTCTTTGGAAGTCACGAGTTTGGTGACTCCTCCTTCGGTCCGTACTGCGCATGGGCTTCGGCTCCATCCTCAGATTGTTTTTCGCCAACAGGGAAATGATGGAGCTTGGTAATCACAGTGAGAAACCCATGTGTGTAGTATCTAAATAAGATGTACTGGAACGGATACAGGTAGCCGGGGAGGCGGGTGGGCGTGTACAACTCTGCAGCTCTACATGCCAAGAACAGATGCATACTGGTAAGTAGCATATTCCGTTCGAGGCATATGAGCTGCAGATTGTACACTTAGCATAGATTATATAGCAGTACCCAACCCTAGCGGCGACCACCGGTATCCGTTGCAGTGGTTTGAAATAGTGTCTTTAGTACAGCCTGGCCCACTCTAGCTTGCTGCTTGGAATGCACATCTACACAGTAATGTTTTGTGAAGGTGTGCGGTGTAGACCATGTGGCTGCTTTGCAGATGTCATCTAAGGGTATATTCCCTAGAAAGGCCATAGAAGCCCCTAACTTTCTTGTAGAATGGGCTTTAGGTGGAACAGATAATGTTCTTTTAGCCTTTTGGTAGCAAATCTGTATGCATTTTACAATCCACCTTGCTATTAGAAATGGGGTTGCCTTTATGTGGTGGAGAGAAGGAGACGAACAATTGTTTAGTCTTCCTGAAGGGTTGCGTTCTTTGTATGTAGTATAGCAAGGCCCTTTTTACATCGAGTGTGTGTAAGGCTCTTTCTGCAACAGATTGAGGTTGCGAGAAGAAGACAGGTAATTCCACCGATTGATTGAGATGGAAGGGGGAAATGACCTTGGGCAGGAACTTCGGATTTGTGCGAAGTATGACCTTGCTGTGATGTATTTGTATGAAGGGTTCCTGTATAGTGAACGCTTGTATTTCACCAACCCTTCTAAGGGAAGTGATAGCTACGAGAAAAGCTGTTTTCCAGGTGAGAAACTGTAGCTCGCATTTATGCATTGGTTCGAAGGGCGGACCCATTAGTCGTGTAAGAACTAAATTTAGATTCCATACAGGGGAAGGTGGTGCCCTGGGAGGAATTACTCGTTTAAGGCCTTCCATGAAGGCTTTAATAGCGGGCACTCTGAAGAGAGATAAATGCTGTCTGTTTTGTAGATAAGCAGCGATCGCTGCTAGGTGTAGGCGTATGGATGAATATGCCAGGTTACACCTGTGAAGATGGAGCAGATAGCATATGATGTGCTGTATGGATGCATCTAAAGGGTTGATTGTATTGTTACGGCAGTAAATAACAAATCTTTTCCACTTTGCGGCATAACATGCTCTAGTGGTAGGACGTCTGGCTTCCATGATGATGTTCATGCAATCAGGGGGAAGGTTAAGGTATCCGAATTCTAGGATTTCAGGAGCCAGATCGCCAGGTTGAGCTGAGCTGGGTCCGGGTGCCTGATTTCTCCATGGTTCTGGGTTAGGAGGCATGGGGATAGGTGCAGTTTTTGATGTGGTACCACTGATAGTTGTAGTAGCGTGGTGTACCACGGCTGCCTGGCCCACGTCGGAGCTACCAGAATGAGTGTGAGGGAGTGCTGTTGTAGCTTCCTGACCACTAATGGAATTAGTGGGAGAGGTGGAAAGGCGTATGCAAATCTGCCTGACCAGTTCATCCATATCGCATTGCCCTTGGACAATGGGTGTGGGTATCTGGCGGCGAAGCTTGGGCATTTTTTGTTTTCGTGGGTGGCGAAGAGGTCTATCTGAGGATGTCCCCACTGTTGGAAGAATGGCTGAAGAACTTGCGGATGCAGTTCCCATTCGTGTAGTTGTTGCGTTTGTCTGCTGAGCAGATCTGCCATGGTGTTTTGTACGCCTGGAACGTGTTGTGCCAGGAGAAAGATGTTTTGGGGAATTGCCCATCTCCATATGCTCTGGGCTAAGCGGGGAGAGTGTGTCCCCCCCTGTTTTTGGATATAATACATTGCAGTCATGTTGTCTGTGCGAATGAGGACTGCTTTGCCCGAAATCTGTTTTTGGAAAGATTTTAGGGCTAGAAAGATCGCTAAGAGCTCCAGATGGTTGATGTGGAGCAATTTTTGCTGTGGCGTCCATAGACCTTGCATTGTGAGGTGTAGGAGGTGCGCTCCCCAGCCGGAGAGCGATGCGTCCGCTGTTAGAATCACCTGAGGAACCGGGTCCAGGAACGGCCGCCCTTTGGAAAGGTTTGTGGTGTTCCACCACTGCAGAGAGTGATGTGTGCGGCCGTCCACCAACACCAGATCCGTCAGCTGACCCTGGGCCTGGTTCCACTGTTGTGCTAGGCACTCTTGAAGTGGGCGCATGTGTAGTCTTGCATGGGGCACTATAAAGATGCAAGACGCCATCATTCCTATGAGCTTCATGAACACTCTTGCTGGAAGAGAGTGTTGGGGAAGGAATGTTTTGCGTAAGGCTTGAATGCTTGTGATTCTGGCTGTGTTTGGATAGGCAATACCTTTGGAGGTGTCTATAGTGGCCCCGAGATATTGCTTTGTGTGAGATGGTATGAGGTGGGACTTTTGGTAGTTCACCGTGAAGCCTAGCTGGTGGAGCAGTTGGATGGTGCTGTTTGTATGCTGCACGCATTGGTGGTAAGACGCGGCTTTTATCAGCCAGTCGTCTAAGTAAGGGAAGACGTGAATGTGTTGACGTCTGAGGTGTGCTGCTACTACCGCTAGGCATTTGGTAAACACCCGTGGTGCGGTGGTGACCCCGAAGGGGAGAACCGTGAATTGGTAATGTTGCCCGTCCACCACGAACCTGAGGTATTTCCTGTGAGAGGGGTGTATTGGAATGTGAAAGTATGCGTCTTTCAGATCCAAGGTTGTGAGAAAGTCTCCCTGACAGAGGAGCGGGAGGACTTGTTGTAGGGTGACCATATGGAAATGGTCTGAATGTATGTAGGCATTTAGAGGCCGGAGGTCCAGAATGGGCCTGAGGGTACCGTCTTTCTTTGCTATTAGGAAATATAGGGAGTAAACCCCTAGATTTTGCTGATTGATGGGGACCTGCTCTATAGCGTGTTTTTGGAGGAGGGAGAGTACCTCCTGTTTGAGCAGTGTGGAATGTTCTTGAGACATTGGACGGTGCCTTGGTGGGATATTGGGCGGGGTAGATGTTAGCTCGAGACAGTACCCTGACCGAATGATTTGGGTCACCCATTTGTCCGATGTTATGGACTCCCATGCGTGGATAAAGTTTTGTAGTCTGCCCCCGACCGGAGTGGAATGGTCTGGGGGGAGCGGAGGGAAGTCATTGTGTGGGCGGGGTGGCAGAACGGGTGTTGTTGGTTTTGCCCCTGCCCTTATTGTTGTTGCCTCTGTAACCACCTCTTTGGTTGCCCTTTGAAAAGGTATTTTGAGGAGGGGATTTGTAGGAGGTAGAGGTGCTATCGGTGGAGAAGCCTCTGCCTGTGCCACGAAAGGAGGAGCGTCGAAAGGAACGTTTAGAGGCTTGTGTTTGGAGTGCCCCCATAGACTTTGCTGTGTCTGTGTCCTTTTTCATCTTTTCCAACGCTTCGTCTACCTTGGGCCCAAAGAGAGTTTGTTGGTCAAAGGGGTGATTGAGTATGGACGCCTGGACTTCAGGCTTAAACCCTGAGATTCTGAGCCAGGCATGGCGACGAAGCAGGACACTGGTATTTATGGCTCTAGAAGCAGTGTCGGCTGCATCGAGGGCACATTTAATGGAGGTGTTTGTAATGAGTTTACCCTCCTGTATTAGCTCATGAGCCCTACGCTTGTGTTTCTCGGGGAGGTGCTGCATAAGAGCCTCAAGTTCGTCGTAGTGTGCTCTGTCATAGCGCGCAAGTAGCGCTTGTGTGTTTGCAATGCGCCACATGTTTGCAGCTTGAGAGGCGGTGCGCTTGCCAGACGCGTCTAGGAGTTTGGATTCCTTGTCTGGCGGTGGGGCTTCTCCTGAGGACTGGGAGTTAGCCCGCTTTCTAGCTGTAGAGACAACTAGGGAATCTAAGGGAGCAGGGCCCTTAATGTATGCAGGGTCTGTGGGTGCCGCCTTATACTTTTTCTCTATTCTAGGGTTTAGTACCCTGGCCCTGACAGGGTCTTTGAACACCTCTGCGGCATGCTTGGTGACACCCTTAAGCATGGGTAAGATAGAGGTGGATTTGTCCTGTATGTCGAATGTATCCAGTAAGAAGTCGTCTTCCACTGGTTCAGGGTGCATGTCCACCCCATGGTAGTGTGCTGCTCTCTGCACTAAATGATGGAACCCTAAGGAGTCCTCTGGAGGAGACGGCCTGGATGGGTATAGGTCGTCCTGAGGAATATCGGGTACATCAGGGTTATTGTAATCCTCCCACGGGTCTGGGGTCCCTGGTGGAGTGGGATCCATTGGGGCGTCCGCCGGATAATTGTCCGGGTCCCCGTCATCCGGATCTGGGGACGGGGCCGGAGAGTAGTGAGGTAAAGGTGGCGGAGACCTGGGAGGGGGTGGAGGAGGGGGAGGGGGTAGGGGAGGTGGTAGTGGGGAGGGCACTCTGAGGGGAGAAGTAGCAGAGTCCTTCCGTTTGGGTGGTGGAGGAGGAGCCGGAGTATCAAGGCGTCTTTTCTTGATAATTAAAGTCAATAGCCCAGTCTTTGGATCTTTGGACAGAGTCTTTTGTAAAGGGTCTGGTGTAAACAGAGCCAATGGCGCCGAATCGTACGTTGGCACCGGTGTTTTCGGAACAGAGGACTTCGATGGTTTGTGTGCGCCATGCTTTTTTGGGGCCTCCGGTTTTTTCGGCGTCGAAGGAGTTTTCGGCGCCGGAGCGTCGGTGCCGACAGATTTGTGTTTGGTCGGCACCGAGAGTCCAGGCTTCGGCACCGGTGGCTTCGGAGTCGAGCTGGATATTGCTTTCTTCGGTGCCGGATGCTGTTTTTCGGCACCGGGCGTCGGCTGGCTCGATCCCGAGCTGCCGTGAGACTTTGGAGGCTTCGACACCGGGCCCGAAGGTGGGGTGATCGAAGCTTTGGTCTTGGTTTTGCCCAGGCCGGCAGGCGAGGGAGTAACCTGAGTCTCTTTGGTTTTGGGCGCGGGGGTGGGAGGGGGCACAGTACTCACGGCCCGCTGCGCCGGTGTGATGTCCTCCACGTCGGAGTCGTCGGCCTCGGAAGCGCTGACGACGTCTTCTTCCTGCTCGGTGTGTGTTTGCCCCGAAGCTTCGGCGCCGTCTCCGAAGATGTCCGGTGGAGCTGCAGACGATGAGTGCGCCATGGTGCGTCGAGCTTTTCGATCCCGGATGGTTTTCTTCGATCGAAAAGACTTACAGGCGGGGCAGTCTCTGGCCTCGTGTTCTGGAGAGAGGCAAAGATTACACACCTGATGGAGGTCGGTGTGGGGACATTTAGACCCACATTTTGGGCACTTTTTGAACGGAGTCCTTTCCATCGGCCGGGACCGGAGTCGAGGAGGGCCCGAAGGCCGGTGCCGATGTACGGGATGGAGAAAAGTGCCGCTTCGAGAGATGAAGATGATGATGAAGAAACTCGAAGAAACGAGGATTTTCCGTCGAGGCTGGAACCGTAGAAGCTTGAAGCCGGAGCACGAAGTATCACATCCGAGCCCGATGGCGGAAAAAAACAATCTGAGGATGGAGCCGAAGCCCATGCGCAGTACGGACCGAAGGAGGAGTCACCAAACTCGTGACTTCCAAAGACTGTCCAAGAAGAAAAACAAACTGCAAACATCCGGGCCCAACACCAGATGGCGATCTATGCTAAGTGTACAATCTGCAGCTCATATGCCTCGAACATGAAGTTGCGGGGTTGACATCATAGTTCACAAGACCCCAAAATATGCAGAGAAAGAACACTGTCGTCGACAAACGTATAGATGGCCAAATACGGCCAGAGGTAAAGCGCTCCGGATCTGCGTGGAAGCATGGAAAGAAGAAACTGACATCAGCACGTCAGGTGAGGGCTTATATAGACTCAGGAGATGTCACATGAAGTGGACGTCGTCGCTACGGATGCGCAGTCTGAGGAAACTAAAACTAAAAGTCTGTCAGTGAGCACTAACCAGGCACACATCCTTATGGCTGCTCCCCTTTATTGACGCCTTCAATTGCATAAGCATAATATAGTGAATGAACCAACTGCCAAAACAAAGAGAAAAAAGTATTTATAAGGTCCGTCTTCCAACCTGGCTACAAATAAGAGGTATGACACAGCAAAAAAAGAAAAGGCAAACCAACTTATTATACTGTAAGGACCAACCTACCACATATGCGGAACTTCTCCCAACCTCCTCCCGCCCTAGAGACATATGGGAACCGCTGATAACTTACTTGAGAGTAGAGGCTGAGGATCAGGATACAAACCTGCAGGACTGTGCAGCATAACGACTGAGACTAACAGGGAATCTAGATCAAGGGGAAAACATATACTGTCTTCAAGGACCCACTTCCCCGTTTGAACCCAACACATTCATTTGGGACATAACCTATGGCAGAGAATAGGTTTCAACGATGTATAACAGAACTTATACCCATGCTACCTGTAAATGTACAGATATTATGTGCTTTAAGATATGTAACTTGCCACACTTCATAAATGTGTAAATATGCAATGTCTTGCTTTGACTACTGTACTTATGACTTATTGTTAATGTTTATAAACTCCAATAAACAGATTCAATGTTTTTTTTTTTTTTTTTAAAGCAGTGCTTCAAATGAACAAGAGCTTCCATTCAGGGCACATTAAAGAGCATAGCTGTACTACCTACAAAAACAGAACATTGAATGACAAGTGAAACTGTTTTCTCAAATTACAAAGGCAGGCAGCTGTGTTAACAATTCAGGGCTCAAAATTTTGAAAACAGAGGTTTTTATTCCAGTGACAAAACAAATTAAAAAAATCTAATTTACAATGCGGATAAATGATCACAAGCACAAGATTGTTAAACGTTTTAATTTGAAACAATTGACAATTTAAATTACCATCGCCCAAAAATATCCCATGTTAAAAAAAAAACAACAAAGTTTTGAAGAAAGTGCCAGAACACATCTTGGCCAAAGTAAGTGAAAAATATAATGCTCTTGAGAGCGCAGCAAACCCTTTGAAAGGACTATACAATTAGCTGATATAACAACCATATGTCTTTTAGAATTCAGTCATTCAACTGATTCAATCTAAATGCATTTTTTATTAGGCTATACCAAACTCAACCTCTTTCAAATTCACTATATTGTTCAGATCACTGAATGCACTAAAGAAAACCTAGCCCAATAGATAGCTCCTCTTCTTAGTGGTCTGCAAATTCAGGTGTAGTTTCCATTTCTATTAAGGTGACAATATTGATAGACATTTGATATAACAGGTCACACCCTTTTAGCAGAATTCTACTAATTCTAATTTAAATTCGGTTCCAAGAGGACAGTAAAAGGTAACATCTGATGCAATGAAAATATATTAGCTAATTCTGGAATAAGATACTCTAAAAACGAGTTGGATAATTCATAGAAGGTGCAAGTCAAGAGATTTTTAACATACTAATCGCATTCCGCATTAAAAGAAAATAATTTCAAATTCACCCATGTTTCAGTTTACACTGCTTATCATTGTTAACAAAACAAGTGTTTTTTCCTAGAGCTTTCTCATTTTCTGAAATTCCAGTCTGAGGATACATAATGTGAATTTGACGCTTAAATATTTGTCCTGGGCTGAGAGGGGCACCTGTTATAAATATGGTGCAGCATTATGGAGCTCATTAAAATGACATGTTATTGCTTCAAATAACCAGGGATCTTAGGCATTTCCCAATATCACTGCATGAATTCCAAAATTACGAGGTACAATTAAAAAACAAACAGCTCTTGCTGTGACCAAATAAAACATGAAAATACTAGTGCCACTTCAGCAGGCAACCCTGGGAAAAGCAACACTTTAGTCAATAATGCAAAGTGATGGCATCATGAAAGGAAGACTGCACTTTGAATTCACATCATGGTTGACTTCATTCTCATAGATTTGCCTTCTTCAGCAACAAAGAGGGGTCAATGTATCATTTGGAACTCTTGGGGTCAGAAACGTCTTACAAAGCCCTGTTTTCTATGCCAAAACGAACTTCGCAATGTTTAGATATTTTGTAATTAATTTCACTCCAAGTTGCACAGTTCTCTGAGTGGAAACAACATATTCAAACTTTGCACACTACACATGGTGCTTCAGTCATGAATCAAGGCTGTTGTCATAATCTGTACATTGCAGCATATGAGAAATTGTAAGTTACATTATTGCATAAAGTCTTCAATGGTTGATGATTTTGGCCAATTAGGTTCATACAAATTTTGTTCAATTTACTACAAATTCAATTTCAAATATGTACAGAGAGTAGGGTGATGTGAAACAGCAAATTAAACCTATAAAAGTGTCCAGGAAGCCCTCAATCTGATACTCTGCAAAAAATAATAAAAACAAACAAACATACTAGTAGAACAAGTGAGCATGCAATGTTAAGGCATTAATTAACTTGCACATGTGAATACAATAATGGCTCTGCTGAAGGCTATATATTCTAAAAGAAAATAATCAGCCTACAGTTCAGAAAAAACATGTTTTTCCATTAAATTGGATGCACATTTGGACTGCCGACTCAAATGCTATAGACTTTTTTTTAAAGAGAAACACATGACTGAGTATTACAGTGTCATTGGGCAAAAAAAATAACATGATTAGGCAGTAACATTTATATACTTAGAGTACAATAACTGAGGTTTGCAATAAACAATCTAAGAGTAACAAACTCTACCCAACTTTAAAGCAAGGCAAATCAACAGTGCAAATATTCCTTACGACTAACAGGACTTTATGTATTTGCAGGTTATATTATTTTGATTGTATTCCCTTGTTACAGCAACACAACTTCCCCCAGCTTGACCTTCCTGTACCTAAATACCTATACAAATAAATCCAACTGAAAATGAAATTCCCCAGTATAAGTTAACGTCAATGAAAGGAAACATTTTATGATTTGTGTACAACATTCCACACTTATCAAACATTGAACTCAAAGAAATATGCTGTAAAAAAAGCAATACTTCATATGGTTAACATCAAAGCATCCATCCGTTTTGTTCCAGCATCTTTGGTAATCATATAACGAAAATAAAATAGATGAAAGAATAAAAAGCATTCACACCAGAATGGCATAACATCACATGCACAAAGGAATAAACAACGCATTCTTAAAAAAAAGAACAAACAAGCAATGTCATAATGCACTTAAACAGTAGATATAAATTCCAGTGTAGAAAATATCTGGTGTGTAAAGTCATGAAGCACTTTCTTTCCACTTGGTTTTTAATCCCAACTAATGTTTTTCTGTGGAATTAAGGTGACATGCAATTCATGTGCTATAACTTTCACTAGGGCATGGTACAACATAGCATCTCTCCATTCAACTTATTTTTCAACGGTATGCTTAAATGCAAAAGGTTACTATTTTAGTGTTTAGGATAGGAAATGCCAACTTTTATTTTAGTTCACACAATTAAATTTCAAATTTAGGTTATGTAAAATATACAACATGTTTGTACACTTATTGATGTACATGATTATCATTGTTACTATGTGCAGAATATTGGGGGTGAATGGGTGTACAGGGAAGTAAACTACTGGATATGTGTATGGTCCCCTACATTCCCTCAAAACAACAAAAAACAGTATTTCAAGTTAGACCTCCCTAGCCAGTGGCTAGTCTGTAAATCACGATGTGTCTTGAAAGAAAGCCAATCTGCAAGTTATGCAGACCTTTTCAAATGAAGAGCTTTAAAGAAATTGATATTCCAGCTCTGAAAACTTAGGGGATCGTAATAAGAAAACCTAAGGTTTATGCAAAAATAAACACAAACACAATTGTCTTTCTTGCCACACTCTCCATAAAACTAACTTCAATTTGTACTTCAGCTGTGAAGTGACACTATGCCTGTTCTAGCTCCAACACTTTTAGGTTATCATGACACTGGGACCTGTCATTTGTTCGACAAGGACTCAAAAATCAGAAAGCAAGAGCTATTTGCACACATTAAGGGTAGACTGCCACATGAACCGAAGCCATATATTAACATGAGCAACAAAGTATGTAAGATAGTTTCTAGCACGAGCTATGGTATTCTCTGCCTTATGCTGACTGATCGCTAGATTTGTACACAAATGAAATTTTGTCTCATTTAGCAGTAATGCTGTTGCAAATTTAGCATTACCTGGTTGAGGTATAGATGATTCTAAGCACCATCAGGCGACTGTTGATGTACAATGTAAGGCAACTTTTCTAAACAAAACCTATGTAAGCACAGTGCTCAACAGCTCATTCCATCACCATGGTCCAAAAGAGGCCTTCCCCAATGACTCATAAGCCACCTATGGCATATCCTGTCCTAGAGAAATAAGACAATCAAAGCTATTGCAACAACCTCTTTGAGGAGCAAATTAAGAGAGTCAAGCTGGTAGGTGGGCATCATTCAGTCACTTTTTTGAGAAAGGGGAAGGTTCGGTCACAGACCAATAAGAGTAGCTCCACAGCAAGGTAAAGAGGCTTTTCAGATGAAGAAACAACTGCATATCCCATAAAAGATTCTAGGAAAGTAACCTGAGAAATACTTCATTAGTCTTGCTATTATAATCTGTGCAGGAATGTTTGGCCTCCAACCAGCAGTAATGAAAGAAGCGGAAGTTGCTTTGGATATCACAGCATTCACCTAAAGTCCTTCGGAGACGGAGGAGAGGATAGAGAGATGTACCAAGCTTACCATATGTAACTGAATTCCCATGAGGAGGTTGCTCAGGATTTTAAGAAGCCACACCCAGACGTTGTGCTGACATTTCACCAGAAGCTAGGTAGTTTGAGCAGAGGTTCAAGACCCTCTAGATGTAAAGAATTGACTGATGCTTAGGCAAGAACATTTAGAATGACGTAAGACTCAAAGATCGATGTATGCAAGAAACCAATGTAGCAGGTAATTGGGATTAACCTCAGGACAAAAGTATTCTACCAGAATGTAGAGCAAGGAGGAATAACCTAGAAGACCTGCATCGAGTGATCCCATTTTTGCAGTGGGTAAACAAGTAAAAAAAAATAAAAGGTCTCCAACATAAACAATTTCAAAAGGGACTTAGCAAAACTCAGATTATGACTCTTGAAGACTACGGTTACCAACTAGATAGCAGCTGTACCATGAATAGTAGAAGCAAATGCGTGAACCTTCGCCTTTGGTTAATGATGGTAAATTGTTGATCACATCGCTGTACAAGCAATAATAGTATACAAATGAATGGGTAACTAAAAATGCAAGGAGCAAACTAGCCAAGTATGGTAATATGGCACAAATGAAATTCCTACTAAAAATTGAAGACTATATTTCTCATTTTGGATGAAATTATTAATTTGGTATTTAAATATTTCTTTGGTAGTGTGTACCATAGTTTTTTTCAAACCCAAACATTAAAATATACCAATAAAACTGAAATAGTCATACCTAATGAGCACACATTCAAATGCTATGTTATCTGCTGACAGAGGCTGTATCCCCTGTTCTCAGTGAACTAAATAGTACTACCTAGTCCTTGAGCAGTATATGGACATAAGGTGTTTTTTTATGGGCCTGAAGATCTGAAACCAGCAGACCAAGCTTAAGAGCCTATCATGAAGATGTGATAAGACAGATAACAAGTTTCTTGAGATATTTTGCAATCAGAGTCCACCCTTTGTGAAAGTGTATGAAGCTTGACTAAGGATTAAGGCTTGAACCTTACACTGGTAATTATGAGCCTTCATCAATACAAACCTGAGGACTGTTAATATGCAGTGAACATTAAGATATTTGAGCTTAAGAGAAAGACAGAGTTTTCTGCCTCTTCTTGATTTTATAAACATGGTTGCCAAAGGGAAATAGTTCACAAAGTTAAGTGCCTTCCAGTCTCTCCCTCCCCTCCCCCAAACTTCTAAGAGCCATTCCTTGCAGCATTTAGAACATTGACATATCTGCCTCAGCTGGGCTACTGGTAGCATGCTACTACCACTGCACCACCTACATACACTACAGTGATCAGCAAAAACAAATAACGATTGCTATTTGAGTTCCAATATAACCTCAATAGTCCTCTTTATGTGTGCTTTCTGCTGACCTAGCCAGTCTTTTAACCTCCTATCATAGGAAAATATAGGAATGTAACACAGATTAGGCAGATTCAAGGTAGCAGCACCCACAATACGTGTGATTTTTGGATGAATAGTTAAAACATATAGCAGAGTACACAGTAACTACCCAGTTTACCTCTTTCTACAGAGCAGTCACCTTTGCACCTAAGGATCCACGGAAGAACCAGGAATGGCCATTTAAAATTAAGTGCTGTTTTGTCTGCTCCTTATTCCCCAGACATTAAAAGGCTTTCTTGTTTCTCTTAACAGGCCATGTCGAATACACGGATAATTCTCCAATAGAACTACAGGTGACTGAAAGTGTGTTTTCAGGAAGGTACTCCAAGGAGACAGACTATAAACCCAGTCCCCCATACTTTATTGACATGGTTTTATATCTCCTAGGGACATGCTTCATGGAGGTGGATGAATTTTAACATATTTTAAGAGATCAGACCTTAATTAGAAGCCATTTGAATGTTCAGGCTTACAAGGAAAGGAGGAGGAGAAGGTGGACCCTAGATCATACCAAGAGATAAACAGTCATAAAGTGACCAAACAGTGCTTTTCAGGCGCACAGGGTTATAAAGAAATGCAAAGTAGGAGATGAAATATTTGGCAGGGTCAAAGTGATAAGATAAAGTAGCATACACTCATTACATTGAATTATTCTACTATCTACTTAAATATGACCTCAGTTTTAAAGGCAAAGATGCACCATCCTCAGTAAGGCCAAATACGGCCAGTGGCCTTTTCAATAAGGCAAAAATAAAAGATACATTTCACCTTCTTGAATATCAATGTTTTGGTCAAACAAAAGCAAGCATTTGGAGAAGAACAGAATTAATTCACAGCTTCTACCCTCTTTACCATTGCCAGAGGATCCCAAACATTTTCTAGTGTGGCAGCATGTAAACCACTAGGTTACTAGCTTTGTTTCAAAAACACTTTAAAGCCTATTTAACAACCCTGGTTCAGCGACCACAAAAAAAGATGCAGAAAAAACACATCAAGCTTCAGTAACTTAATAGCAAGAACAGTCTGGGAGATAGCGAATGACCTCCAAAAATTATTTGGCCCAGTGGCAGGAGAAAGCAGACTCACCAAAGGGAACATTAAAATAAATAGCCAAATAGAGTAAGCGTTAAAACCCTCTCTCATAAGGTATTATTGCAAGAACATATTCAAAGATAGACCGATATCTGTATTTGACTTAAGTAGATAAAAATATATGACTCAATACTTTTGAGAACTGTTCGAGGTCGGGGGGTTCTCTGAGCTATGTGAGGTGAAATTGGGTGATGTAATCAGAACCCAAACCAATATGGAATGTTGCTTTGGGTGTTCCCCTATAGTGAGTCCGATTTGTATTGCCTGAATATGCAACAAGTTAAAAAAGGATCATAATGAATGTTTAAAAGGACATATACCATACATTCGACTAAGAAATTGACTGTTGATGCATGTGTAAATTATTTTCTACCGCTACCTTTTTAGATGCGAAAACTGCACTGTGTGTACAATTCATCACGGTATAGTCAATTTATTAAGTTACTGTGAGCAGAAACAGTGCTTTTAAGCCAGTTACCCTTATTCACTTAGTAGAAAAAGTTAACCTCATTGACTCTGGTGGAAAGAGAATCATCTACTCACTGAGCACTGCCAAAGAGGAAAAGATTTTAAAATGACTACATATCAGGTGGACTCTAAAGTGCTGGCGAAAGCACATGCAGTGGACACTAATCCAGTGAAACATATCAAAGAACATAATCTATTTACTTTGAATAACTGTTGTGGGTTTAACCAGGTACATAACTAAATAATTCGGGTACACCCCCCCATTAAGTACAAAAATGTTCAGCCAATTCATTAAAAAAAAAAAAAAAAAGCGTGCAAATTTTACACTATTTGGAAGAACTTATGTTTGCATCATGAAACAGGGATATGTGCTCTGATAACATACCAATTCAGCCATTAAATTGTAATCCTTACATTGTTTCTCTGCACCAGTGCATTTCCTTCTGATGTAAATCCTACTGGTGTTACAGTGCCATATTCCTCACACTTAACTGCAATTAGTGCTTATTAATTGCCAGCAATTAGTGCTTATTAATTGCCAGCAGAGCAATGACTAGAGTAAGACAAAGTCACATATTTGTGGTGAAATCATTGGTAAAGAATAAAAGATACAGGTTTCCATAGCTTCAAGCAACAATAAATAGTTTATTTGTTCTAAGCAGTTTTGAGCTCCGTTTATTTTTATTGGCAATTATAACTGCCAATCAGGTCATTCAAATTTAAAAGCCCAAGATGGCCACTAAATGCAAAATAGCTTTGGATTTTCAATTCAGTGTTGTAGGGACCCTTTTATAGTTTACCAACAATACATATCCAACCAGATTCATTGCCAAACAGGAATATACAGAGCACAACACCACTTTACACACCAGAATTTGCTCAGTTGTTGTAAAGTTTGTGATGGCACATCTGACAGTTAACATAGATGCTTGACGAAAAGTACAATAAACTAGAGCTGAAAAAAATGTTTAGGGACAAAACACAATGGAAGCTTACGCTTTACAAAAAATGCTTGGTGGTGCACCTTTTTAGTAACTTGGTTACTGCAGTTGACCTATACCTCACAGTTTAAATCGCCAGGTTTACAAATTACACTATCACCCCTTCAGTAATCTACAGATGACTGATCCACAGTTTACAGCTTTCTCATGACAGCAAATGGGATTCTTCTTGATTTATTTGAGTGACAGTACCAAGAATGCCACAGTACACCGAAACACAATGACCCTTCATACACACAGACGGCAGTGCAATTAAAAAGGGGGCTTGTGATATGTACGCATTTATTCCAGTACCTTTGTTTAATAAAGTTAACAAAAAAATATTCTTTTTATAAAAGCCAGCTGGCTCTGCCAACTAATTCCTGTAGTAGACAAAGAGATTCCAATCCTGTAGAATTTCTTCTTCTGCATCGGTGTGCACATCACACAGTGTCTATTTGAATTCAAAGCTGCCGCCACAGAGGCTTGGTGACATGGCTACCTGAGTCTTTATAGATGTTCCTGGGTTTGAATTGTCCATATTGTGGAACACTCACAATTTTCCAGCTTTCATATAGGATGGGATTGAGCCCCTCTGTGTAAGCCCTTCAAACCTTTTATATGTGTAATTGAGAAAAACCCAGTCTTTGGATTTGTAGTCTGGTTCTGTAATGTTTGGCACTAAAAGAGCAAAGAAAAAAACAAATAAGAACACATTATGAAGGAAGCCTTTAAGTACATTCAAAAGCTAGACTTAAATTTATCTGAAATAGTTACCATACAAACAAAATTGGGTCAAAACATATTTCCTGAAAGCGACTATTTTAAGTTTGCAATGCAAGGTGACATACCGTTGATCATTATCAAATTGACACGGAGCCCACATAGCAGCTAAAATCTATATAAGGGGAATTCCACTAAATGGTTATCATGCACAGATTGTGAATGAAGGTTAAAAGCAGAGATGAAATGAAGGCATTGACGCAGTCCGTGCACTATGTCATGAGGGAGAGACGGGGAAGGCTGGCACAAAAGTAAGCAGTTGTTGTAGTGTTGCTACAACAATACGTCTGAGAAATTATTATCTATGCTAGATCATGGACCTTCTACTTTAGGAACTGAATTAGCACTATAAATGGGATAGGTTATCAGCTCACCAGCTGCTATTAAGGCATCACTATTGGTCTAGTGTGGGGTAGACCTAGTGTTACAATAAACATCTTAGAAATAAGTACAGACTTCTGGTATGCTCAAATGCAGCAAGAAGCAGCAACCCTAAGTCTTGTACAGCAAGTATAATCTATCCATGGACTGGTGGGGGGTGAGGGGGTGGATGGGGGAGGGGGCGTGGCCGACTGCCGAACATGGCGGCCACACTATAGATTAGCTCCGCACCCGGGCTCAATGATCCTGTGAATTCCCCGTTACATGCAGCGTGAAAGGGTCCATTTCTGTGTGTCCTGACGTTGTGAAGCGGTGTGGGTGACGACCCACTTTTCAGCTTGACGCTGAGGTGTTAACACGGGCTACGAGGACTGGGATCTGTGAGCAGGCGGAGAGGGGGAGAGGAGGCCCCGCGCCTGTGAGATTGTTGCGCCGCCTGGAGGACAAGCCTGAGCTGGGGCCCAGCGTGGAGGGCGCCGCCCCGCTTACAGTGGAGCACCGCTCCGATTAAAGAGACTCTAGTGGCTTGAACAGAGTTGGGGCGGTGAGTACGTCCGCATCTCGGAAACAGGCCCTCGGGCTGAGAGTTACGCGAGGTCCGCGGTTGCTGAGCGGCCTGCGGCGCTTCCTTTGGGGCAAAAGCGGACCTCATGCAGGGAGCAACGGAGAGGTGCGGAGGACTGGTGCTGCGATGAAGGGTGGCGCGTGAGGGCTGTTGGAAGTGCGGGTGCTGAAGTAACACGCCAGCCCACGCCATAATTTCATATCTGCGAGCCCGACTGTGGGGGAAGGGCCTCCAGAGAGTAGAGCGAACCGGGGACTCTAGTACTGGCCTCGACGAGGGAACGCACCGACTGGGATAGTACTGAGGCTTGTGCACCCGGGAGAGGGAGCCTCTTGCATGCCAGGCGGGACGCCTTGTTGGACTCTGTTCCGCTGCGGTCGTGGCTGGGCTGGAACGCCTTGACACTGATGCTGGAGAGATGGCACCGGAAACTACAGTCGGCCTGTGGGGAGCACTGGACGGCAGATGCCGAAGGTAGTGGGGTACTCGGACACAGTAGCTGATGGAGGCTGAGCTACCCACACTCATGATTCAGCGCAGCAAGACTGGCACTACTAGCGTGTGACAGCCCTGAATAGACTCAGACAGGTCAGTTAGTAATAACTTGGAACCGTGAAGCACTGGACCTGCCGTGCCTTCATTACCTGGCCACGTCATTGTTAGCTTCATTCGCAGGCCCGAGACTGCTGTGATGGGCCGTAACAAGGGGAAACAGCAGGATGCTGGCCCTGGCGCTGACCCCTCTATGGAGCAAGGAGACTCTGGCGAGACCTCGCAGACGCCCAGCTGCATACCACCTACCCAGGTGGCAGAGCCGATGGATAAACTGGACCTTATCCTTCAAGAGGTTAGGGACTCAAGGAAGGCCACTGAGCAACAAATTGGCGCCCTCACGACTGGCTTCACGCTACTCAAGGCAGACCATGCTAAGCTTGCCGACAAGGTGTAGGACAACATGGCGGTGCTGGCGGAGCGGTCTCCGCAACAAGCTCAGAACACGACCCATATACAGCAGCTCCAGTAACAAGTCACCACCCTGATGGACTGAGTTGAAGATGCGGAAGGGAGGGCGCGGAGGAACAATGTACGAGTTATTGGGCTGCCGGAAAGAAGCAAAGGGGATGATCCAGCCAGATATATGGAGCAGTGGTTCCGGGAACACGTCACTTCATCTCTCCGCTCAATACTGTGTGGAGCGGGCACAACGGATACACACTGGCTGGCCGAAACCGGGGCCTCCACCCCGACCCCTCACTGTCAGGCTACTAAATTATAGAGACCGGGATACGCTCTAGAGAAAGTAAGGGAGTGGACCCAGATTAATTTTGAGAACAGCAGAATATCGCTTTACCCGGATTATACACTTTTGGTGCAAAGACAGTGATCCTCCTTCATGGGAGTTAAAAAGAAATTGAGGAATCTGAATTTAAAATATGCACTACTCTTTCCGGCTCCGCTGAAAATTATTCATGATCGGAAAAATTTGTTTTAGAAAGCCTGGGAGACGTTGAGGGATGGCTGGAGGTGATGGACCCCGTGGTGACTAGGGACACTGCCTCCCAGAGCACGCAACATAGCACCACCCGTATGGAACTATCCGGCACCCGTCGCAACAGAAGGATCCGCAGGAACTCCCGACGGACCAACCCAACGTCGCTACAGATGCAGCAGGGCAAAAAACAAGCGCTCATAGCAGCCGCTACTTTTTGAGTTACTTGAAGACTCTTCCTCTTCTGATGGAAATGCAAATTAATCTGACTCTGAAGGCAGCTTGGCCCTATTCCCCACCGTGACCCCACAGACGGCGGACGGCCTGTTTGGCTGACTGCCAGAGGACACTGATGTTGATGGACCCGCCTATGCGGATGATGATATATCCTTTTGTTGAAATATGCTAAGGTGCTGTATGTGAATGCACTTTCCTAGCCCGGGATTCCGCTATGTCGGAGCTCGATAATATGCCGCAGTGTGGTTTTGCACCCCATGGAAGGTGTTGGCGATGACCCACAATTTGCGAATGCCGTTTTAATACAGGGCATAGTTTTGTTTGCCATGTTTGGTTTCATGGTCCGGTACAGTTTCTTGACCGGACTGGGTATTGGGATTTCTTTTGGGGGGGGGGGGGGGGGGAAGCAGTCCTGTTTACTATGGAGTGGCTGGCTTGCAGCGCATACACGACACAGCCTGTTATAACGATCACCTTGGTTTTGCAATGCATTTACCAAACACATGTTCGGAGACTGGGCTCCATGCAGAAACGTCACAGAATACATGCTCAACTGCTGATACGCAAAGCACACAGTTTATCTGTAGGAATCCCACATGGTAGAACAAGAGGCACTGAAAGTACGTAAGAAATGGAGGGGACAGGTTTTCTCCAGTAGCTATTCCGGTTATGCACGAGGTGTCACAATCTGGGTTAGACACGGAGTGCCGTTTAAACAGTTAGAACAGAGAGTCGATCAGCAGGGACGCTATATTTTTATTCGAGGATCCCTTGATGGTCAACATGAAGTACTGGGTAGCACGTATACGCCGAACCTTGAGCAGGAACAATTTCTAACCACCCTAAAACTGGCATTATTGGAATGGGAGATGCATCCCTGGAATATAGGTGGGGATAATAATACAATAATGGATATTGCTCTAGACAGGTCCCATCCCCCTTTGAACGGTGCGGGCATGATCAAGCAGGCGAAGGCTCTCTGTGGTTGGGCGGAATGCTGGGCATTATGCGTTGTATGGAGGATGCGACACCCGATGCATAGAGTACTCCTTTTATTCCCCGGCCCACATGCTACATACAAGGATAGATAGGATATTCAGTTCAAACACGAAAGCGATGCAGGTCACACACGTCACGTATCTAGCGAAGACCTTTTCGGACCATATTCCACTAGAGATAGCAATTACATGGGGCAGGATACCTACTCCAGTGCCTACATGGAGACTCTGGCCGCAGTTGTTGGAAGACACGGTGTTCCCTGCCACAATAGCAGATACTATCACTCATTACTTTACCGAAAACAGTAACACGGCTTCTAACAGCCTGATAGAGTGGGACGCCTTTAAGGTGGTCATACGCGGTAGGGCCATTAGTGCGACAGTGGGTGCTAGGCAGGAGGTTCGTAAGTCCCTCACAACAACAGAATACAAGATGGACAAGTTGGAACAGGCAGCAGCGCATGATAGGGAGAAGCAGACATCGCTTCAGGAAGTCCGTATCCAACACGCGGAACTGTTGGAATCCCTCTGCCTCATAGATTATCAGCGGTACACGCAATTGTGCCACTCCGAGGTGGACAAGTCCGGAACACTATTAGCTAAGATATTGCGAGACGACCCCCCTACCATTGTGATTAATGAGATAACTACTCTGACGGGCGAAATGGCACATACCCAAAAAGACATCAACGCGGCTTTCTGCCAATATTATGCCACATTAAACAGTAAGCCTACGGAGAGGGAGGGCACATGCACGGACAACTTTCTACATGCACTACCATATCCCCAAATGATCGCAACAGCCCTGAAAGGACTGTCTGGCCCCATCAGAGCAACGGAAATTAAGACGGCTATTCAAGAGCTCCCACGTAACAAATCGCCGGGTCTGGATGGTTTACCTGCGGAATTTTATGGTGCCTTCATGGATTCACTCTTGCCCAGCCTTGTGCTCCTAGATAACAGCGCTGAAAGAAGGGGCACTACCCCTCACCACGGCGCAAGCACTGGGGGTTTCACTCCCGAAACCGGGAAGGGACCCCATGGACATGGCAAGCTATCGCCCATTGTCATTGTTGGCAACGGAATGCAAGATACTGAGCAAAGTATTGGAAAATAGGCTCCTGCTCCTTCTAAACGAGGCGATCCATGTAGACCAAACTGGTTTCTTGCCGGCCCGGAGCACATCTCTGAATACTAGAAGGCTACACCACCTCATGTTGACTGCCCCAGAGCGTTATGCTTATGCAGGGTTGCATATCGCTAGATTTGCGCCAAGCGTTTGATACGCTGAATTGGGAGTACATTTTCAAGGCGCTGAAGAAGTTTGGCCTCCCGGATAATTACATCAAATGTCTCAGTTTGGTGCACCAGTAAGAAGTCCAAACTTGATAGTAAGTCCTTAAAGTTCCTTTTATTCTTATATATATATTTTTTCATAAAATGAGAAATCAGCCAACGCGTTTCGTTCTTTGAGGCAAGAATTTCTTCAGGGCTATACTTAGACGATGCAGAGTACATTCAGTTGTAGATCATCAAAAGGAATGTGATTCAAAAAGTATATGATTCAACTATAACCATGCGATCGAAATTGGAGAATTCCATGATGCGAATTCAAATGAATGATTTGCATTGGTTCCACAGCGCTATATTTAGACGATGTAAAGTACATATAAATGCAGGTCATCAAAGGGTATATGATACGAATATATCCATGTGATCAGAATTCCATGTTACGAATTCAAATGAGTGATGCGCATAGATTCCAAAGCACTTTTCCAAATCTGAAAAGCGTGAAGTAAGTAACAGAGTCAGATAGCAAAACAGTGTTCATTTGAATTCGCATCATGGAATTCTCTAATTTCGATCGCATGGTTATAGTTGAATCATATACTTTTTGAATCACATTCCTTTTGATGATCTACAACTGTATGTACTCTACATCGTCTAAGAACGAAACGCGTTGGCTGATTTCTCATTTTATGAAAAAATATATACAAGAATAAAAGGAACTTTAAGGACTTACTATCAAGTTTGGACTTCTTACTGGTGCACCTTCCTCTTTTGTCAAAAAAGATTTTTCATCTGGATCTCAGTGGAGTCCCTCTGCGGCGGACTTTTGGAAGAATTGTGCACAGGACTTGTATTTCTTGTATATACTAGGATTGAGGTGCTGAACCAGTGGTCAGCCGTGGCAGTGCTTTTTGTTAAATGTCTCCGTTTGTTATATGATGCTCCTACTGCCCGAGTTCATACGGGGGTCATATATCAGCCGAATACTCAATATATAGAGGGACGAGGCAAGGTTGCCCACTCTCACCACTACTGTTCATATTGGCACTAGAACCCCTGGCACTTAAGTTACGTATGGACGCACAGGAACTGGGCATACCGATAGGGTCTACGACGCACCTCTTCTCCGCATATGCGGATGACATTGTTCTTTTTATCAAAGACCTTTGGTCTAATCTGGCTCCCCTTGCTGAGGTCTTCGACACTTTTGAACATATATCGGGATTAGCCATTAACCCGACAACGTCGCATGTCTTTTTCTTTCGCGAGCGCGCCTCGCCTACAGAAATTGCATTTGGGTCCACGGTGTTACAGGTGGCTTCGCACACGTTTAAGTATCTGGGTATTCATGTATACAGGACCCCCGCCGATATGTTGGAAGATAACCTTAATAGAGCAATTAGAGCCATGCGTTCTAGTATTGCCTTTTGGACCACGTTACCATTGTCAGTGATGGGCAGAGTAGCTATAACCAAAATGGAGGTCCTCCCGCGATGGATTTACTATTTCACAAATCTACCTCTGTTGATACCACAGACTGCCTTTAAACTTTTGAACACCATGCTTATCGACCTTGTCTGGGGGACTGGCAGACAAAGGATAAGCCTCAAAAAGCTCCAGCTTGGCACGAGAAAGGGAGGTTGGGGAGTGCCGGATCTTAGAGTGTATTACTATGCCTGTCAATTGCAATGGGTATCTTATTGGACTGCTGGGCGTAATCTGCAGGAAATAGGGTTCACTGAGCAGGATATAGGAGGAGGAGCCTTACACACTCCTATTGCCGCGCTGCAGGCTTCCTCAACACCTTCCACCCTTATTACGCACAGCGCTGCAATGCTGGAGAGCGGCACTACACTACACGAGCGCACACCCTGCCTACGCAGGCAACATCCCCTTACTGGAAATACCGCTAGCGGCTGGGAGGATAATGAGACGTACTATTGCCCCTTGGCTTGAAGAAGGGGTTAGCACGGTGTCAGACTTGTTTAATGATGGGCAGCTACTGGATCATGACAACTTCGTTAGGGAGACTGGGGTACTGGGACACTTGTATATGGTACACGCAGCGTTACTCCACTAAGTTAAAACACACTGGGCTCCGCACCGGCAAGAACCCACTACACATGTATTGGTTAAAGCACTCTATTATATGGGCCGAGGGAGACATCTAATAAGATGGCTATATGTTGGGATCCGAGCACATGCAGAGATTGCCCTCCTTCCATTACGCACTGCATGGTCGGACGACATAGGTCGGGCATTAGAGGACAAGGAATGGGAGAAAATCATAGAACACCCTAGGAAAACCTCAAGAAATGCCAAGTTCAAGTTAATTCAAACCATGATATTACACAGGGCCTATCTTACCCCACGCAGATTAGACAAAATGTTCCCGCAGACCCGACACCACTGCCCAAGATGTCACTGGGAGGGAGCTGACTTATGCCACATGGTGTGGTCTTGCCCACGCCTACAAGGGTTTTGAGACGCAGTTAGATGCTACACGCAGACAGCCACGCACAGGGACATACCTAATACTGTGGAAGAGTGTATCCTTGGCCTCCACAAATCATCTAACAAACAGAAAGTACAATACACATTTGTGAACCTGTCATTGCTCCTGGCAATACGGGCATTTACCATGCGTTGGAAATCCAAGAACCCACCCTCAGCACATGCGTGGCACAGTTACCTGATCCGCTGGGGCAGTGCAGAAAGCGCGGTAATACAGAGGGAGGAGGCCAAGGGTCTACGCAAAAACCAGATAACGTTGGAGTGGGACATCATGTTGGAAGCCCTTAATGCGCAAGACTTAGATTCTAATGACACCTCTCCTATCTCTCAATAAAGAATAATGAGAATAATTTCTGTATCACCCCAAACTTAATAATTGTAAATGTGTGATTATGTACCACAAGCACGTTTAAACTGTATGTGTAAGTTGAACGTGGGAGGGCTGTGTTAGAAGTGTTGCTGTATGCCAAACTATGGACGGTAGGTATATTCAGAAGCTCTAAATGTAAACTGACGGACTGTAGGGAGGGGGCGTGGAGGGTTTTGTTGGGGTTTTCTTGATTCATTGCAGATAGAAGTGCGTGGGGCTGTGGATTTATCAATGGATTGGAAGATAGGAGGTATAACAAACTCAGACATGATAGTCGTCATTGGAAGGGTAGATCACTTATAATGAGCAAATACTGATTGTAATGCTGGCACCTGTATTCCTCTGTCATGGATAACAGTCACTGTCACAGCTTTGGTACAGTATGTATCATCCCACAAACTTCATGTATTGCAACAATGTTATTGTGGAAAATAAAGACTAATAATAAAATTTGTTTAAAAAAAAAATCCATGGACTGGTGGACCATGTACTTCGAAAAACATTAGTAAAACAGCATGTACTTCATCATTGCAGATAAAGACCGCACATTAATTCTAGTTCAGTGGACGCAAAAGTTCTCACATTTATAAATAGCAATGTTTCTTTTGCGTATGCAACCCTTGGAAAGGACAGCGAAAGATATCACCTACCAGTATGAAACTCAATGAAAAATGAATTTGCAAGACCACATTCTTTGTGAAAATCACATCATTAAATAGAACAGCTGATAACAAAGATTGTAGTATGACTGTTTGAATTTATCTGCTTAGACTACAACGACCTAAACTAGGTCTGTGTGCAGCTGCTTTCAATACTTTGCAAATAGCAAATCGGTACAGGATTCTCAAAGACTGCAATTTCAGAACAAAGGCTTCACGCAAAGCAGTAATAGTGTATGAAGGTATTTTTATTTTCAATTAAAGAATAGGGCTGCTGCTCTATGTTGAGGACCCTGCCTTGAACCTCTTGTGGAAGTTGTACCTATGGTAAGTGTACTATACATGTAGTTACTGAAATCCTTATTGTGCATCACTAAAGGTAACAAAATAAAACTTATACATATATGTATATACACATACATATATATATATATATACATATATATCCAAGAAAGAAGTGACTCAAACCGAGAGATTCACCAAAGAACACAAATATATTTCCACTTCGTTTCAGCTTCCGCCTTCCTCAGGTAGTACAAGATGGTTTGCTCTAGGGCTGCACAGATGACACAGCTGAATTTTCAAAAAGCATCATGAGTGAAGAGTCCATTTGGAATGTGGAAATTCACAATGTCCTTCAAATGAGCACCTTAACCCCTGCAATGTCACCATATGGAAGTGTTCTGACAGTGTGTATCAACTGAGGGGGCGTAGGTGCAGGAAGGGTCATAGTGAGCTATTCTTTCTTGGTATGAGGAAATAAAGGAATAGACTACCTTGTTGAGATGTTTCCTTGAGACAGGTTCGATGACTCCTTTTATAAATGCCTTTACTACTTTCTTCAGTACGTGTAGATGCTGTGGATTGGGGGAGAGGGGGGGTATCAGTGTGGGCAAGGCACCGTTCAGGTGACCCCTGATGTATATAGGGTCCGTTGGGGACTGTCTATATTTTCTTTCAATGCGAGGTGTTGAGACCCTGGATTTGACTGGGTCTTTGAAGATGTCTTTTGCTACATCCAGTACAGATCCTATCATGGGCAGGTATTGTATACAGTGCGCAATAGTGTCTCAACTAAGAAATCCATTTGCTCCTCAGTGGTGTGCATTGGGACTTGCGGTACTCCGCCGCTCTCTGAATGACACTGTGATAGGAGTTGTCATCGGTGGTGATAGCTTTGATGGAACTGGTGGTTCCGTATCTGCATCAGGGAGAACCACGTCGTAGTCATCCCACGGGTTTGTGGTGTGGTGGGTGTCTTGTGTCCCTTGTGAATCTGTGTCTGGGATCGCCCCCTCTCCTTCACCTGGAGAGGGTGGCTGTTTTTGTGGGGATCCAAATGGGCTAAAAGTCATTGGGCTTGTGGCCCTGTGCTCTAGTGCCACCTTCTTTGATGAAGGTAGTGGCAGATCCTGCTCTTGTGCCTGTGCTTTGGCAGTCTCTTTACGTTTTTCTGCATGAATCGCTGAAGTCCCTCAAAAAGTATGCCCTGTTCCTCAGTTGGCATATGAGATAAGTGAGGACAAGATACAAGTCCCACTGGGGCATTACGAAAGGAGAGAAGGAGGTAAGAGATGAGTAATACCCTTCAGAAATCTGTTAACAAAAGAAGACTAGAAAAGAGAAGGCTGATCAGGAAGGCAAAGAAGGGCCGAAAGATAGCCTTTCAGAGTGCGCAGAGCCTGCTGGGCCAAAGAAAGAATGAGGAGGAGAACCTCTGAAAGAGGGGCAGAAAGGGGAACGACAGCTTTTGCTGTGCACCATGCCACAAATTTGTTTAATCTACAGGCGTATACCGTTTTAGTGGAGGAATGCCTGGCTGCCAAGATGACATTACAGACTTCAGGAGGAAGGTCGAAAGCTGTCAACTTTCGCCGCTAAATCTCCACGCAAGGAGGAGACTGGACAGGTTTGAGTGGAGGACCGTTCCCTGTTCCAGCTACAGAAGATAGAGGCAGTCTGATTGGAGGATCGATGGCAATGCTCAAGAGCTCGGGGTACTAGACACTTCGTCTGGAGCAACAAGAATTACTTGGGCTCAGTGGCGCATGATCTTCTTCAGCACTCTGGGTAGAAGTGGTACAGGCAGAAAGGCTTAGAGGTGGCCGCAATTCCACTCGCGACGAAAGGTGCTGCCGAGCGAGTGCCGCCTTGGAAACTCCAACGTGCAGAACTGTTGAGATTGCCCGTTCTCTTCAGTGGTGAATACATCTAACCAAGGCTCTCCCCACTGCTGAAAGAGAACATGCACCACCTCCGAGTGAAGATGCCATATGTGATCTATCATGCACTGGCAGCTGAGTTTGTCCACCCTGGTGTTCAGGGAACCTGCCAGGTGTTGAACCACCAGGGATATGCCCTGATGTTCCAGCCATATCCAAAGGTGAAGAGCCTCTTGACATCAGGTCCACGACCCCACCCTGCCCTGTTTGTTGCAGTACCACATGGCGGTGGTATTGTACGTGAACACCTGCACTACTCTTCCTTTGACAGAGGGAAGGAATGCCTTCAGCGCAAGATGAATTGCCCGGAGCTCCAGAAGGTTGATGTGGAGCCTTGACTCCGCTGGAGACCAGAGGCCTCTGATCTCCGCCTCCGCCTTGTGGCCGCCCCATCCCAGAAGTGATGCATCCATCACTACTGTGAACTCTGGTTGGGGAAGGGACAGGATCTGCCGCTGACCCAATCCTGGTTCGTTCGACACCACTGCAATGGACTTAGAGTGCCCGCCTCCCCCATGAGAACTGGCCGACATCGGAAAGATACCCGTGATGCTGCGCCCACTGGAACTTCAGGTCCCACTGCAGAGCCCACATATGCCATCTGGCATGATCCATCAGCAGGATGCAGGAGGCCCAGCAGTCTCAGGGTCATGCTAACCGAAATCTGGGCTAGAGGATGAAACATGGGTATCATAGCCCAGATATCCCAGACTCGCTGGTCGGGAGGAGAAACCGTAAAGTGCGCTATGTCGAGAACTGCTCAGATGAAAAGGAGCTTCAGAGACTTCGACACGTTGATAGTGAACCCCATCGAATACAGGAGGTCCGCCGTAGTCTGGAGGTGGGAGACGACAGCTTGGGGCGAGCCTGCCTTCAAAAACCAGTTGTCGAGATAGGGGAAGATTGGAACCCCTGATCTGCAGAGATGAGCTGTGACCACCGGCATCACTTTCGTGAACACCTTAGGGGTGCTGGTAAGGCCAAGGGGGAGCACGATGAACTGAAAATGCTCGTGGCCTACCGTGAACCGTAGGTAATGCCGGTGGGCAGGCAAGACGGGGATGTGAAAGTAAGCGTCCTGCAAGTCCAACGCTACCATCCAGTCTCCATGGTCGAGGGCAGACCAGACCTGAGCCAAAGTTAACATCTTGAACTTCTCATTCCGGATGAAGCGGTTGACATCCCTGAGGTCTAAGATAGGATTCAGTCCTTTGTCCTTCTTGGGTACCAGGAAGTAATGAGAGTAGCAACCACGACCTACTTCTGGCACAGGGACGCGTTCGATAGCTCCCTTGGCCAGGAGATCCGTAAGGGCCAAATGATTCTCCGACAATGGATGGAGTGTTGGTGGCATGGAGGGAGGTGTAGTTTCGAAGAGGAGGGAGTAGCCCCTTCGGACTATCTGCAAAACTCACCTGTCCGACGTGATGTTGTGCCAGCGGGAGAGGTGATGGTGGATCCTGCCGCACACTGGCAACTGGTGGCCCTGAAAAGTCGGTCTAGGAAGGCTTGGAGGTTGCTGCAGGGGGGGTGGGGGGGGGGGGGGGGCATTGATGGACTGGCCCGCACACTGTCCCCAAGACCCACGACGTTGGGTCCCACGTCCCCGGCCACGCAGTCTCTGGTAGCTTGCGCAGGCCTGTGGCTGGAGCATGGTGGGGCACCCCTTCCGTAGCCACAAAAGGGGTGAAAGGCAAACTGCATGGGACAAGAGGTGGAAGCAAGGCCCAAGGATCTGGCCGTAGCGTAGAGTCTTTGAAACGCTCGATCGCGTTGTCCGCCTAGTCGCCAAACAGGTGACAGCCATCAAAGGGCATTCCAAAAGGTTCGGGCTACTGACGTTGAAATAATTCTACCTAGCGAGTTGGAGGTATCTACCAACGCTGGATGGTAAACTTTGCTGTGTCTCTACCCTCAGCGACAGCCCGGGTGTGCAGGGCCCGGGCCTCCTCCAGGCACTGTGCAACTGTGTCCCACACAGAGTGTGTGTAACAGCCCAAGAGACATGCGGTGTTCACAGACCTCAGTCCTAAGCTGGCGGAAGAAAACATCTTCTTCCCATGATAGTCCAGCTTTTTTGATTCTCTATCTGAGGGAGCAGTAGGTAATGCACCTTTGGATGTTGAGGCTTGGACCACCAAGCTCTCGGGGGTAGGATGTTGGGAGAGGAAAAGTGGGTCAGCCGGACGGTGGCGTCGGGCAATCATCCTATACACAGGAGCCCCTGTGCTGTGCTTGGACCAAAGGCCCAGAAGTAAGTCAGTGAGAGCCTCATTCAAAGGCAGCAGGGGAGACGTAGAGGCCGCTGCCGACTGAAGCACATCAGTCAGGAGGTTAGTCCTGACTGCCACCATAGGAAGCTCAAGGCCCAAGGCCTCAGCCACCCTACGCAACACCACAACGTAGGAGTCTCCCTCCTCCGTAGCCACGGTAGGGGGATAAAGCATACCAAGGTCTGGGGAGATATCCAGACCACTGGCATCACTCAACTCCTCTCACTAGTCCGGCTCCACAAGTTGGTCTACTAGAGGGTTACCAGACCCCTCCCAGTCCTCCTCACCCTCTACTGGCCGCCACTCCGGGCGGTAGGGTACGCCAGAGATGAACAGCGGTACAAAAGTACCCTCTGGCGCAAGTACCAACGTCTGTCCGGCGCGGTGTCCAAGTCAGGGGTAAGGCTGGGGTCGACGCCGGCTGGGGGCACGCAGGCGTTGGAGGCATCGCCACTGGAATCGGCACAGGGAAGGTACCGTGAGGTCGACCGGCGGTAATCCGGATCCAGGCCTGGATCCATCGGGGCCCTGCGGCGCCGAGGCCGGAGCCGTCAGCATCGAAGGCCTAGACCCCCAGCCGAGTCCGCAGGGCCAAAGGCGCACTGGCGGAGTCTGGTTGCACAAAGATGGAGTGGAGGGCTTCGTAAAAGGCACGAAGCTGGGCAGGGGAGGCTTCCGGAAGGGAAGCGTTGAGCAATCCCAGCAGGCTCCGGAGACCGGCGATGCTCCGAGTCCCGCATCGCATCAGCCGACGTACGGGGAGAAAGCAAAGAGTGACGATGCTTCTTTTACCTTGTTCTTGTGCTTTGACTTACCCGATGAGTGCGAAGACTTCGATGACGAATGGTGATGACTCTGCGACCGGTACCGCGTCCTTTCCCTCGACCCGGACCTCGAACGACATGGAGCAGACTGCCGAGCCTCCAAAAGCTTTCGGGATCGCTCCCGCAAACTTCGGATTCAGGGACCGACAGTCAGAGCACGAGTTTGGTTCGTGGTCGTGCTCCAGGCACCAAAAGGTAAACGAGGTGCGGATCGGTTACCAACATTAAATTGTGACAGGAGTCACAGGGCTTGAAACCAGGCACACGGCTGGACATCCCTTGTGCACCAGGAGTCGTTAGACACAAAAAAGATGTCAACAAAAGCGTTAGTCAAGAAGTGACTACGGGCACACTCCCCCGGATGTGCGCTGGCTGACTAGGAAAAGGAAGAACAGACGTCGGTGCACAGGTAGACACTGCGACGTCATACCGGTCCGGTGACCACGACGAACACGGAGTCGACCGACGTCACAACCGACGCGCAGGGGTACTGCTACGAAGAAAATTCTCTGGATCCAGTCTGACGTTTGGGGATAATTCTAAGGTAAGGAATCTTTAACTAATGGTCTCTTTCAGATAATATATCCGCCACTCCGGCGAGCTGACGTCAGTACTTTTCACTACTTTCCATGCAAGAAGCTCGAAGCCATGAAGTGACTGACCATGGTGTGTTAAAAAATGAACAGCTAGAGCCCTGAAGGGGAGTATCCCTGACACTTAAAGCAATTTCACGGTACAGGGAGGATGGGTGAGTCGGTAAGAAATCTGCCGCTAGATCATGTCTCTACCAGATAAGGCATTACCGAAGGTAAGTAAATTAGATAGAGACACCTGGGTGCAGCCTCCTTACCGTTGAAGAGATACCCAAGCATGATCATCCCTGGAGGGACTGCAGAAAGGTTTAGACCAGAAAATCCTGCAAAACATAACCGAACCGGCCTTCTCTGCGAACCTCTGAATCTAGGCAACAGTGTCTGTCGAACGTGTGCAGTGATATCCACGTGGCTGCTTGGCAAGTATCAGAAATGGGAACACCAAGCTGAAGAGCTGTGGTGGCTGTTATTGCCCTGGTGGAAAGGGTTCTAAGCCTTTCAGGGTGATGTTTCTTCGCTAAGGCGTAACAGATTTTAATACAGAGGTAACCCAGCGGGATATAGTCCTCTTTTGGACAGCACGCCCTATCTTTCTTTCCACCCATGCTCCCTATAAAGAGTTGGTCATCCACCTGGAACTCTCTGGTTCGATCGAGGTAGAACGAGAACGCTCTTTTTGGGTCCAGACAATGGAGACGCTCCTCGTCCTTGGAAAGGTGTGGAGGTGCATAGAAGGTGGGTAGAGTAATCGATTACCCCATATAAAGGGTGTTCCCGCCTAAGGCAGGAAAGATGCCCTTGTGCAGAGCTCCTCTTTGTTTGGAAAGACAATCAGGTAATGAGGCTGAGAAGACAGTGCCTGCAGTTCACTTACCCTCCTGGCAGAGATTATTGCGACCAAGAAAGCGGTTTTGATGCAAACAGCCCCATACGAACCCTTCAAGAGACATAATAGCGAAATAGATACGACCGAAATTTTGAGATGGGCCTGGAAGAGACTGGCTAGAAAGGCAAACCAAACAGTGCTGTATGCGCCATCTAAGCCCATAACAGGGAACTCCCTAATCCCACCCCTGCTGGAAGGCACTGCTAAACTTAGAATACAAACGCATAAAATCACGATCGGGGAAGATCTGTTTCCCGAAGGCAAGTTCCTCACACTACAACAAATGTGTAGCTCATCACAATGCTCAGCGCTAGATATGCTTTTATATTACCGAATCAGAGCAGCGTGCAGAGCCAGATACAACAATCCCCAAGGCCCCCCCCCCCCGGCGTTTCCCACACTAGAACACATTATCACAGCCCCACTGCCCGCAAATTGATCACACGACTATATACCACTACTCAGAGTCCCCGATCACTGTTCCACAGTCACGAAAGGCCTGGGAGATGGGGACCGACATAACTGACCAGCAGTGGCTATTTTGCTGTAAACAGCTAGAACACCTATCTTCAAACTACTGAATGATGCTCATTCACTTCAAGTATTTACGTCGAATATATCGCACACCGACGCAGCCGCATCGCATGGCAATACACCCTGACATACACTGCTGGAGATGTGGAGCTCCCCAGGCAACCTTTCTACATCTTGCTTGGGAATGTCGGCCAATTGCTGTCTTCTGGCGGGCTGCACTGTTCCATATAGAGAGCATGACAGAACAAGCGGTACCGTACAACCCGTTGGTGGCCTTGTTACGTTATGTACAAAGTACCCCAAAGGCAGTGAGTAAATTAACGGCAATGCTGCTGAACAAGAGATCGGTGGCTACGCACTGGAAAAAGACAACCCCGACTGTAAAGGCATGGCAGCGGGACACTACATACTGCAAAGACCAATTGTCCCACTATTGGGAATTGATACCGACCCTTTCCCGCCCTAAAGATATATGGGATCCATTTGTCAATTGGCTCAGAACTGCAGGGGAATAGGTATATTAGGCCTGATGGTCATGGGGTAGTTACATTCGATGTGTTATAATAGTAACTAAAATAAAATACGTTGGTGGGAGTGTATCACGGGATAGTAGCAGAAATGCTCAAGTGCTGTGCCACATGAGTGGCCAAATCAACGTATTGTTAATACAAAAAGTGGACTAGAACCGTGACAAAGTACACATGTAACTAATGAGAGCTGTTGACACAACCAAAATGGCGGTAATTCAATTGATTGTATCCCTTTTCATTTGTTCCCTATTCCCCCTTTCTTTTTTGTCCCATTGATTATTTGATTGCTGAAAAATTCAATAAAAAGAATAAACAAAAAAAAGCTGTTTTGATATTGAGCAACCTCAGAGGGCAGTTGTGCAGCGGCTCAAACAGTGCACACATCAGAAAGATGAGAACCAAATTAAGGTCCCACTGTGGCATAATAAAAGGTGAAGAAGAAAACAAGTGGGTTACCCCCTTCAAGAACCTCTGCATTAGAGGTGATTTGAAAAGAGAAGGCTGATCAGGCAGTCAAAGAAAAAAGGGAAAGGGCTCAAAGATTGCCCTTAAATGCGCCCAGAGCAGAGCCCTGCTGGGCCAAAGAGAGTAAACAGAAGGACTTCAGATAAAGGAGCAAATAGGCACGTCGATAGACCGATCTGTACAATATTAACAAAATTTGTTCCATCGGTGGGCGGATACCGATTTTGTGGAGGGTTGCCTGGCTGCCAAAATAACCTCACAGACTTCGAGAGGGAGGTCAAAAGCTGTCAACTGTCGCCACTCAATCTCCAAGCAAGGAGGCAGAGAGTGGACAGGTTTGGGTGGAGAACTTTCCTCTGCTGCTGTGACAGAAGATCCTCCAGAAGGGAAGACCTGATCGGAGGATCGATGCTCTTGTCTAAGCTCGGGATACCAAACTCTCCCTGCCCAATCCGCAGCCACAAGAATAACTTGCCCCCAGTTGCTCCTGATCTTCTTGAGCACTCTGGACAGGAGTGGTATGGACAGAAAGGTGTTTAGGCGGCCTGAGCTTCACTCGTGGCAAAAAGCGTAGCCGAACGAGAGCCGCCTTGGGAACTCCAACACGCAAAACTGCTGACATTGAGCGCTTTCTTTGAAGGTGAACTGATCTAACCAAAGCTATCCCACCGCTGAAAGAAACCCTGTGCCATCTACGGATGGAGACTATTTGTGATCCGCAAGGCAGCTTCGGCTGAACTCGTCTACCCTGGCGTTCAAAGAACTGGCCAGGTGTTGAACTACCAGGGAAAGGCCCTGTCGTTCCAGCCAAGCCTAGAGACGCAGGGGTCCTCTTGACAGAGTCCATGACACTACTCTGCCCGGTTTGTTGCAGTACCACATGGCAGTAGTGTCAGTGAACACCAGTACGAGCCCTCCCTTTATTGACAGCAAAAAGGCTTCCAGTGCCAGTCAGATCGCCTGAAGCTCCAATAAATTGATATGGAGCTTGGCTTCCGCCGGAGACCAGAGTCCTCTGATCTCCACCTCCCCCAGATGACTTCCCCATCCCAGAAGGGACGCATCCTTCACTACTGTGAGATCTGGGTGGGGAAGGAAGAGGGGTCTGCCATTGAACCAATCGCTGTCAGTTAGCCCCCACTATAGGTTTCTCGCAGTGCCCTCTGAGATCAAAACCAGGTTGGTGAGATTCCCTCAATGCTGTGTCCATTGGAACTTCAGGTCCCACTGAGCATGCATGTGCCACCATGCATGGGACACTAGCAAGTCTCCTATATCACCGGGGGGGGGAAGCTCCTGTGTCGTTTACTCCGGGGGCCATATTGTGGCTATGGTGCACTTTTCTTGCTTGCGCCATGGCGCACCTTTCAAAAGGAAGAAGGAAAGTATGCCATATTTCACTTGAATGCACTGCCCCCAGGTCAGCTGCAAAATCGCGCTGCCCTAGGGGCAGGGCATTCAAGTGAAATACAGAGTAGCTGCTTAAAAGCTGATCTGTGTTTTTAATGGGGGATTAGAGATCCCTTTGAGCTGGATGCAGTGAGTGACTGCACCCGCCTGCAGGGGGGATGTCGGAAACTCCATATCCCCTCACCTCATCCTACACCCCAGAGGGTTGCCTTAAGGAGGCACACTTTTACCTCTGCACCCATTTTGGTGATATGGTGCGGCAGAGGCAAGGTGATTCCCTCCTTTGTATGTGTCAACACTCCCATGCGAATAAGGGGAATGCCCTCTCATGATAGCGGTTGTGCACATCTTGCACCAGCGCCATCTGTATTACAGACGGGGCAACATAAGCGTCTGTGGCCCCTACTTTAATACCATTGTGCCCCTGGGGTGCTCAAAGCGGCCTCACACGCCAGTTGTGCCTCAGGGCACAAAGTATAATTCAGGCCTGGTGGGTGAATCACTGCTATTGATATGTGTCTCTTTATGGCCCTTGTCCATATGTCCTATGTTAGTCTGGATAGCATGCAAGATATTGCCCAACCTCACCCTTCTGTTGAGGAAGAACATTTTTGTTGTGAGAGCCTGTTCTAACTTCCACTTGATTGGTGACTTAACGGCTTTAAAGGTTAGGAAAACAGTCTTGAGTTCCAAAACATGTATGTGTTTTTTGCCTTCTCTGGGTTCCAAAGACCCCTGGCATTCAATTTCCCTATGTGAGATGCATCTGTCATTATGGTGATTAAGCAAATCAGTTGTTTGAAAGATCTGCCTATTGTGATGTTCCTACGGTTCCACCACTATGTCCTGTTCCACCGCTGTACTCTGTGATAACCACATCTTGCCAATTCCTAGTGACTAATGTCTCTGTAGCCACTCCTGTAATGACCTCCTGTGCAGCCTGGGATTTGGTATGAGTAGTATGCAGGATACCATCATGCCCATTACCTTCCCCACCATCCTCCATGTCAAAGGATATCCCCATCTGGAAAAAGGTGAATCTGCTCGGTTTATACTAGGATTCTCTTTGACAGGGAATGCTTTCTCTTTTTTGGAATTCAGCCTGGCCCCTAGGAGTGTCTTTTCCCATAACAGTGTTGGGAATTATTTTTCCTAGTTTATGGAGAACCCCACCCCGTATAACATTTCCATTACTGTCTTTATAATGTGCTGTAGACCTGTTTGAACGACTTTGCCTTACCAACCAATCATTTAGGTAAGGATAAACATTGACTTCTTTGCTCCTTGAGTGTGCTACTGCTACAAGACATTTTGTGACCACCATGGGAGATGATTTTATCTCAAAAGGTAAGAGTGAATGAAATTCTTTTGTCTGTCATTTATTAATGCATGGAGGTAAGCATCTTTGCGGGCTGTTGCTGCTAAGTAATCCCCTCTTTGCAGATGTGGGGTAACCGCCTGTAGAGTTGTCACCTGAAACTTTTGCATCTTGATGAATCTGTTGAGGGCCCGCGGCCTAAGATGGACTTGTCTGGTTTTGGGTAAGAACGCAGTGAGTACACTCCTTTTCCCTTTCCTCTTTCGAGAATTATTTCTATTGCCTTTTAATGCAGCTAATCTGCGGTGTAGTAGATCTAATTTGCTATGTGTCCTTGGCTTTATTTTGGGCAGTGGCTTCAAGACCACTATGCAGTATTAGTGTTCTGTATCCTCTTGTCAGAGTTGCTGTTGATCCGTTCCTTGAGGAATGGTCAGATTCTACCCTTATCGATGTTAAGTGATGGGGAACTTCTGTTCTTGAGTCACTTGCTGGTATGTTCAACACCTAAACCTGCCCCGAAAAACAGGCTGCTTACCATCAGTAATACTATGGTGGGTACACTAACATTGTGAATATTCCCCAGGAATCAGACCAGATACGGAAACTTCAAAGCAGGATTCCTGCGTGCCGGTAGGAGGTGTCCTGGGGCTCTGTGCTGATATTGTGCCACTCCGTACTGACGAGCGGATCTGCAAATAAGTGCCACTGAGGTTAGTTGCTTTCTTAGGCTAGTCCACAACCTCATACACAGAGTTCAGCAGCAGTTCACCTACAGAACTGCGAGGTTGGCGGGTCAGTGAGAAATCTGCTGTTAGAGTAGCCACCAGAAAAAGCATTACCGAAGGTAAGTGTCATGTTTTTCTGATGGATACTTCTAACTGCAGATTCCTCACCTTGTGAATAGATCCCACAGTAGCACCACACACGGTGGTTGGTTGGAACTGACTCACACCAGAAAGTCTTGCAGAACAGAGTGGGCAAAATGCCAATCTTAAAAGACCCAACTGTTTAGGCAATATTGTTTCGTGAACGTGTGCACCAACACCCACGTAGCTGCCTGATAAATTTCCTGGACAGGTCCTCTGCATGCCAAATGCAGTGGTAGGAACTTTAGCTCTGGTGGAATGAGCCCTCAGGCCTTTTGTAGGCTGCTTATTGGCCAATGAATAGCATATGTTGATGCAGAGCATCATTCGATTGAGAGATGATCCGCTTCTGCACTGCCTTTCCTTTCTTTGCCCCAGCAAACCCCAGAAAACGCTGATTGTCCACCCAATGTTTCTTGGTGAGATCAATGTAAAACCTGAATTCTCTCTTTGAGTCCAAACAATGGAGTCTCGCTTCCTCTTTTGAGAGATGAGGCACAGCACTACACATTTGTACGATAGCCTTTGTCCATTTCCCATAGCCAGTCTGGTGTGTAATGTGTAGACCTTCTCGAATTCAAAATTGCAGGGGCCCCATTTCTCATGCAATGCACCAACAGGACTGCCATATGGTACGAGTGAGCTAGTATGTCTGAAAATGTTTTCAGTTTCTCCGTTTTGTACAGGACTTGCACTGTGACGAGGTCATATTGCTTTCATCTGGACGGTCTGTTTCCCACTAATGCTCATTAACATTGATAGTCTGATAGCTATACTGGGGGGATATACTGCATGCTGCTTACACATGTGCAGGAACATTTCCCAGGTTTGTATTACAGCAAACACAAGCATTGGAAATTGTATTACCCTCTCTTTTTTTTGGAACAGGAGGTTCAGGATTCCAAATTTACCCATTTGCTGCCATGCACATTCTGTTTCAGCAGCATTTCAGTTAGCTACTTCACTGCAGGTGAGCTGGTAGATGATAACATTGATAATTTTGGACTCCCAGGCACTCTCTCGATGCTCGTAATTTATGTGTATTTGGTACAAATGTGTGTTCCCTTGTTAAATATCGGTGTCATGAGTAGAGAGTCTCAATCCCTTAAATGGGCAGCTGGAATAATAAATGGAAAGTTTTTGAAATATTAAAGCATTCAGGGTAACATCACCATTTTGGTGAGAACCACCCTTGCTGTCTTGTTCAGCTGTAGATTTTGTCCAGAGATTAAAAAAAAATTCAAGGATTTAATTAGTCTTCCATGTTATCTTCAGTGGTGTTCTTGTTGTCATGGGCTATCTGGGCATTTAAGTATTTCAACAAGCATGGCCCTCAACTTAATTGTGCCCTTGGTCATTGAACAGACTATCAGCATCTAATGATAGGATTAGGAAAACGCATATCTTAGATCAGTTAATTTCCAAACAACAAATAATAGTTCTTTACTTCTCGTCATGAGCTCACCTGGTTGTAAAATATCAGATTCTGGAAATTCATCGAAATTAGAAGTGTCATCAATGCTTTTAATTTCTATAGGAATTGCTGCTGGTCTCTCTCTGCAAATAAAAAAAGATAGAAATCACCATCTGAACAACAGGAAAATACATCACTTAGGATGTATCATAACGATATAACCCGTCTAACCTAACTAGAGCGGTCAATCAGGGTAAGAATTACATTTTCAGTTTGTACTCCAGTTACTTTTAAGAAATGATAACACTGGAAGCCTAAAGATATGTCCGCATACTATGTACAGTCCTTACCAAAACAGATGGGACATGCACATTTTAGAATATTCTGCAATGGCTTATATCAGAGTAGTTTAACCTCTTCTAAAAAAGAAACAGATTTTTTTTTTAGAAAAAAGTGTCAAAGGTTCCCATTACAGCCACTAATGATTGATTTGCTCATCCCTTTGACAGACACCGAAAAGACAAGGTTTCTGAAATAGATCAGTAAAGAATGCTGATTCTGTTCTGAGTGTTTGCAAATTGATGCTACAGACAATACATGATAAGGCAGCTTACAACGTGCAAAATAATGGTACAAAGAATAAGGTATGAAAAAAGAAAACTGCTAGTTAGCAAAATAGTTTGCAGCTTGTTTGACTGTAGATTGATATGCTGCACACCTTCCTTCCCTTTAGTATCGGGTTTGAAATATTTGAACATGTTTTTCTTTAGAAGTCTTTAGTTTTCGTTTTTAAAGTGTGTTGAATCACTTTTGGTCATGCCCCCAAACCCACGATAAACAGGGACAGAGATCTTCCTCCACTGGAATAGGTATGTACATGCTCAAAATATGAATATCATACAAGCTTATATTAAGCAGTTTTCCATCACAAATAAATCCAAAATCAAACAAGTGTCAAACTGATAGTTACAGGCAAACAACGTATTCCGTTTGCAGCATGCATGTTGATGATACACATGGTGTGTTAGGACTGTAAAGCATCACCCTCTTTCAAAGTGATGGCTGGCAGAAAGAAGCTGAACCAATCATATGCCTTTAGAGCTATCTAACCAACTTTTTCTGACTTCTATACAGATGGACCAATGTACATAATTTTCTACAACAGGCGGGGTAGAAATGCTAGACACAGAGCCTCAAACTAACGCATAACAAGCACGCCAGAGGGAGGTGGTGCAAAGCTGGCCACTTACACAGTCCACGTTAGGCAAACGTTCTGGTTTAATAGGTGTTCCTATATACCGATGGACCAATGTTCATGTTGCAGCTCTTAAAATTTCAGCTAATGGAATTTTTTCCCAAAACGCCACTGTTGCTCCCTTCTTATTAGCATATTGAGCATGTGTTTTAGCTTTAAGAGTTCAATTTGCCCATGCATAACCATTTTGAATTTTTCAAGCAACCCATCTTTCAATTGATGTCCTGTAAATAGTTATGACTAGATGCAGATGTGCAGATAAGGAAAAAAGATGTTTTAGCCTTCCAATAGATTATCTGCTATCCCTGGAAGTTTGCAATTCTACTGCAAACATATCATGTGTGTGCCATGTGCGCACAATTTCGATGAGAAGCTGTTCAAAGTTGGCGTGTGTGGAATCAAAGCCCCACTCTATGCGGCCTTTGAAAAAGTTGACGGCCCTGTAGAAGAGAACTTTCGAACGTCCACCAGACACACACTGTTAAGGCCAAAAGAAGAGATACTGCGTCACAGCCTAACACAGCCATCATCGATACAAAGCGAAGCGCTAAAGGCAGCCACAACCAGGTATGATGCAGAAAGCTGAAAGAAGTGATGAACAAATACGAGACGAAACCGTCACTTACCGAAAAACAGGCTGACACCTTACGACCTCTGATCGGGCTTGACGACCCAAGTACAAGCAAATGGCCACCGCTTGCAGAAGGTACTGTCCCAGAACGGCAACTGCTGTCACCTGAACAGCATATACTCTCAACAGCAGCAGTAGAAAAGAGCGCAAGTACAATGCCGCTGTGTTTCTGAAAACACCATTAGACACAGCGAAGATGCAAAATATTGCCGACAGATGGACTGCATGGATTGAGATATTTGATGATTTCATAGATGCCCTAGAAGAAGTATACGATCAGTGATGGAGTGAAATGTGTGATAAAGAAAATATCACAAGCTGATGGCAGTTACCGCCCAATCAAAGCTGCATTGGGAGCGAAGTTCAAACCGATGCCAAACGTAGACTATGAAAAGTACATTATCAATCAAGCACAACAGCAAACTGGCGAAAAGATGGGTGTGTTTGTTGAAAGACTCCAAGTTTAATTAATTTAATGATGAAGAAGCCATAAGTCTCAGAGTTATCAATGTCTGTCTTTCAGACTCCTTCTGAAGATGCATGTTGTGAGAGATGCTCAGCTTAGAGAAGGTACTAACGGCCACCAGGGCCAAAGACGGAGCGGATCGACAAGCTGCTGACATGGAAGCTGGAAAAGCAAAAAGTGAATCAGTGTTGGCTGTGAAGAGTAAGAACAAACACCTAGTAGACTCATGTAAGTCGCAGTCTACAAAGAAAAAAAGTTTGTGGGTTTTCATTTCCACATGAAAACAAATGTCTAGGCATAGGATAAATGTGCAAAAGCTGCGGTAAGGAGAACCAATTCCTAGCGGTTTGCAAAGTGAATGAGAAACTTACGACGTCACAGTGAGAAAAGAAAATCAATGCCAGAAAGTTCCATAAGCATTTTCACGACACCCACAAAGTAAAGAAGCCACATCAGTTATGACACAGATGCCAGACAAAGTCGATCGTCGTCAAGTTTATCCTACAGGGGCTCATCAACGTCATTATCGAACACCAGTGAAGGGGATGGATGTGGGCTGATGGCATTGACCAATGAACGATGGCACATGTAGGCCTGGCTGCTTACAAGGAAGAACGAATGACAAAGGCAAACCACCAAGCGAAAGAACAATTGAAACATAACTCCTTTGGACACTGCCCCAAGATCACAATAAAGGTCAACGGCTGCTTCATAAACTTTATTACCAACATGCCAGTCGAAAGATTCAACAGTCTTACTCCTGTGCCGTGTCTCAACCCGTTAAACATGAAAGTATACAAGTGGGCAACTTCTAAACCGTTGCAGATTCATTCACAGCGACTTTGAAACATAAAGCACTATCAGTGCAAGCGCCAATTCATGTTCTTCAAGTAGCTTCATTCATTGTTTGCCTTCTCATCTTTACCACCACTGCTGACATGAGACTGATATCCATCAATTACAACTGCCACACTCAGTTTGGAGTTGTAGGTCAGTTCCCATCATTATTTCACGATCTGGGCATGCTCAAAACTTTGAAAGTGCTACTTCACATCAATGAGGACGTTCGCTCTATTGCCTAGAGGCACAGCAGAGTTGCTTTCCACTTGCAAGAAGCAGTTGAGAAAGAACTAGAAACGTTGTTGAAGAACATCGAGTACTCCACTGGTGCCAAAAAATTACAGTGAGGGTTCCATGCTTATCTGTGTTGATATGCGCCAGACCAACAAAACAAACAAGAGAGGAATACATCCTGGTCCACACATAGTGGATAGGATCATAAAACTGAACATTGCCAAAGCTTTCTGCTGTCTTGACCTGAACAAGGGATATCATCAACTTGAGTTAGAAAAGAATTGCAGGTACATCACTACTTTTCCAGCTCATGTTGGTTTGTTAAGATACAAAAGGTTGAGTTTTGCCAGCTGCACGAATATTTCAGGATGATGTATTGTTAATAATTCAACCTTTCACACATGCGTTTAACTAAAGTGGTATTTGGAGCCAGGCAAAAGGAGTGTGATAAGGCTTCTACACAAGTGTGGCAATTACTTGTTGGTGCAGGTCTGTCTCACTCTGAACGCAGCAAAGTGTGAGTTTCACAAGACCAAACTTAAATTATTTGGATGCATATTTTCTAATGGGGAAATGATTCCTGAACCTGATAAAGAGAAAGCACCATCAGCAACATGCCCCCCGCAAGATGCCACCATGCTGCGATCCTTTTTAGGCATGGCCAGTTATTTCGCAAGGTACAGTCGTGATTTTGCTACTGTAAGTGCCACATTGAGAGAGTTGACAAAAAGAAATGTCCGTTCCAATGATCTGTTGAATGTGATCCAAGCTTCAAAAGAATAAAACATGCAACTGAGAATGCAACAGAAATGCCCTACTTTGACCCCAAACTACAGACTAAGATCATTGTGGATGCAAGCCCGGTGGGGCTGGGGACAATCCTTGCTCAACATAATGGTCATCCGAATGCTCTAAAATACAATGTGCCCTATGCCAGTCTGACACAATTCTCAGCTAGAGAAGGAAAGTCTTTGCTGTAGTGTAGGCCTGCAAACATTGTCATGTGTTTTTGCATGGAAAGCGTTTCACTATCATAACAGACCACCAAGTATTAATCACCATATTTGGAAATCCGAAAGCCAATATACCCCCTCGTCGCATTGAAAGGTACTGTTTGAGACTGCAAGAGTACTATTATGCTATTGTAGACAAGCTGGGTAAAGACCAAAACCGTACCGCTACATCATCATAGTTCGACATCCAAAACAGCGGAGGAGTTCATCAACTTCATTGTGTTGTCCAGAACGCTAGTGGCGATATCAAACAAAAAACTGATGCCACTAATGCTGACAAGAAGATGTTTATCATCAAATACCTCACTCTAATTCAAACCTGGAGAAGGAATATGCTACTTACCAGTATGCATCTGTTCTTGGCATGTAGAGCTGCATAGATCGCCATCTGGTGTTGGGCCTGGATGTTTGCAGTTTGTTTTTCCTCTTGGAAAGTCTTTGGAAGTCACGAGGTCGGTGACTCCTCCCTTGGTTCGTATTGCACATGGGCTTTGGCTCCATCCTCAGATTGTTTTTCGCCAACAGGGAAAGATGGAGCGTAGTAATCACAGTGAAGAAACCCATGTGTGTTGTATCTAAATAAGATAGACTGGAACAGATACAGGTAGCCGGGGAGGCGTGTGTAGATCTGCAGCTCTACATGCCAAGAACAGATGCATACTGGTAAGTAGCATATTCCGTTCGAGGCATATGAGCTGCAGATTACACACTTTTGCATAGACTATATAGCAGCTCCCAACCTTAGCGGCGACCACCGGTATCTGTTGCAGTGGTTTGAAATAGTGTTTTCAGTACAGCCTGGCCCACACTAGCTTGTTGCTTGGTTTGCACATCTACACAGTAGTGTTTAGTGAAAGTGTGCGGTGTTGACCATGTAGCTGCCTTGCAGATATCATCTAATGGGATGTTCCCTAGAAAAGCCATAGAAGCCCCTATCTTTCTTGTAGAGTGGGCTTTAGGGGGAACAGATAGCGTGCGTTTTGCTTTGTGGTAGCAAATCTGTATGCATTTTACAATCCACCTAGCTATCCCTGATTTAGAGATGGGGTTGCCTTTATGAGGTGGAGAGAAAGAGACAAACAGTTGCTTTGTCTTTCTGAAAGTTTGTGTTCTCTGGATGTAGTAAAGTAAGGCCCTTTTAACATCCAGTGTGTGTAGAGCCCTTTCTGCAACAGTTTGAGGTTGCGAGAAAAAACCCGGTAATTCTACCGATTGGTTTAGATGAAAGGGTGAGATGACTTTGGGTAGGAATTTTGGGTTGGTACGGAGAACAACCTTGTTCGGGTGCATTTGGAGAAAAGGTTCTTGTATAGTAAGTGCTTGTATTTCACTGACCCTTCTCAGGGAGGTGATGGCTACCAGGAAAGCTGTTTTCCATGTGAGGAATTGCAGTTCGCATTTATGCAAGGGTTCAAAAGGCGGTCCCATTAGCCTTGTGAGCACTATATTTAAGTTCCACACAGGTGAGGGTGGCACTCTGGGGGGAATTATGCGTTTTAGGCCTTCCATAAAGGCTTTAATGGCAGGCACTTTGAAAAGTGATAGGTGCTGTCTGTTTTGTAAGTAAGCAGCAATTGCTGCGAGGTGTAGCCGAATAGATGTATATGCTAGGTTACATCTTTGTAGATGTACTAAGTAGCATATGATGTGCTGTATGGATGCGTCTAGAGGGTTGATTGTGTTGTTATGGCAGTAAACAACAAATCTTTTCCACTTGGCACATTCATACAGTCGGGGGGAAGGTTAAGGTATCTGAACTCTATGATTTCAGGAGCCAGATCGCAAGGTTGAGTTGAGCTGGGTCCGGGTGTTTGATCTCTCCATGGTTCTGGGTTAGGAGGCATGGTGAGAGGTGTAATTTTTGGTGTGGCACTACTGAGAGTTCCAGCAGCGTGGTGTACCAGGGTTGTCTGGCCCATGTTGGAGCTACTAGAATGAGTGTGAGGGAGTGCTGTTGTAGCTTTCGCACCAATAATGGAATTAGTGGGAGAGGTGGAAAGGCGTATGCAAATTTGCCTGACCAGTTCATCCATATCACATTGCCTTTGGACGATGGGTGTGGGTATCTGGCGGCGAAGCTTGGGCATTTTTTGTTTTCGTGGGTGGCGAATAGGTCTATTTGTGGATGCCCCCACATTTGAAAGAACGGGTGAAGAACTTGCGGGTGAAGTTCCCACTCGTGGATCTGCTGCGTCTGTCTGCTGAGCAGATCTGCCATGGTGTTCTGGACTCCTGGGACATGTTGGGCTAGGAGAAAGATTTTGTGTGGAATTGCCCATCTCCATATGCTCTGTGCTAGTTGAGAGAGCTGTGGAGAGTGTGTGCCGCCTTGTTTTTGGATGTAGTACATGGCGGTCATGTTGTCCGTGCGGATAAGGACTGCCTTGCCTAAAATCTGTGTGTGAAAGGATTTTAGGGCTAGAAAGATTGCCAGTAGCTCCAGATGATTGATGTGGAGTAACTTTTGTTGCGGCGTCCATGTGCCCTGCACTGTGAGGTGTAGAAGATGAGCTCCCTAGCCGGAGGGCGATGCGTCTGTTGTCAGGATTATTTGTGGAACCGGGTCCAGGAACGGTCGACCTCTGGAAAGATTTGTGGTGTTCCACCACTGCAGAGAGTGATGGGTGTGACCGTCTACCAACACCAGATCTGTCGGTTGCCACTGGGCCTGGTTCCATAGGCGCGCTAAGCACTCTTGGAATGGACGCATCTGGAGTCTTGCATGAGGTACTATAAAAATGCAAGAGGCCATCATCCCTATTAGTTGCATAAACACTCTTGCTGGGAGAGAGTGTTGAAGTATGAATTTTTGACGCAAAGCTTGAATGCTTGCGATCCTTGCCGGATTGGGGTAGGCAATGGCTTTTGAGGTGTCTATGGTGGCACCGAGGTATTGCTTTATGTGGGATGGTGTTAACTGGGACTTTTGGTGGTTCACCGTGAAGCCTAGTTGGTGCAGTAGCTGGATTGTAGTGGCGGTGTGGTGTACACATTGGTTGTAGGACGCGGCTTTTATGAGACAGTCGTCCAGATACGGGAAGACGTGAATGTGCTGTCTTCTGAGGTGTGCCGCCACTACCGCTAGGCACTTGGTGAATACCCTTGGTGCTGTTGTGACCCCGAATGGGAGCACCTTGAACTGGTAGTGTTGCCCGTCCACTACAAATCTGAGGTACTTTCTGTTAGCATGAAGTACCGGAATGTGAAAGTACGCGTCTTTCAAGTCCAGTGTGGTGAGAAAGTCGTTCTGGGAGAGGAGCGGAAGTACCTGCTGAAGTGTTACCATGTGAAAATGGTCTGAATGTATGTACGTGTTTAGAGGCCGGAGATCTAAGATAGGTCGTAGAGTCTCGTCTCTTTTTGGTATCAGAAAATATAGGGAGTAGACTCCTACATTTTGTTGATCGTGGGAGACTTGTTCTATTGCGTTTTTTTGTAGGAGGGAGATCACCTCCTGCTTTAGTAACATGGAATGTTCTTGTGACATTGGGCGTTGCCTGGGTGGAATGTTGGGAGGGGTAGATGTGAGTTCCAGGCAGTACCCTGAACAAATAATTTGAGTCACCCACTTGTCTGATGTGATGGACTCCGAGACGTGAAGGAAATTTTGTAGTCTGCCCCCGACCGGAGTGGGATGGTCTGGGGGGAGCAGGGGAAAGTCATTGGGTAGGCGGTGTGGCAGAGCGGGCAGTACTTGTTTTGCCTCTGCCTTTATTGTTATTTCCTCTATATCTGCCCCTTTGATAACCTTTTGTGAAGGTGGACTGAGGAGGGGATTTGTAAGACGTGGACGCGGTATCTGAGGAGTAGCCCATGCCCGTGCCACGAAAGGAAGAGCGGCAAAAGGAGCGTCTAGGAGGGTGTGACTGTAGGGCTCCCATAGATGTCGCCGTATCTGTATCTTTTTTCATCTTCTCGAGGGCCTCATCTATCTTTGGGCCGAATAAATGTTCCTGATAGAACGGGTGGTTTAATATAGAGGCTTGTACCTCCGGTTTAAAGCCGGACACTCTCAGCCAAGCGTGCCGACGGAGTAGGACACTGGTGTTAATGGCCCTGGAAGCTGTGTCTGTTGCGTCTAAGGCACAGCGTATAGAGGTATTGGTTATGGTTTTACCCTCTTGGATTAGTTCATTGGCCCCGTTTTTATATTTTTCTGGGTGATGGTGCATGATGGTTTCTAGCTCATCATAATGCGCCCTGTCGTATCTGGCCAATAGCGCTTGAGTGTTGGCGATACGCCACATGTTAGCTGCCTGTGACGCAGTGCGTTTTCCTGATGCGTCTAGGAGCTTTGATTCCTTGTCAGGTGGTGGTGCTTTGCCTGACGCTTGGGAATTTGATCTCTTTCTTGCGGTGGATACCACTAGGGAATCCAGTGGCGCTGGCCCTTTGATGTAGGCAGGGTCTGTAGGGGCCGCTTTGTACTTTTTTTCTATACGCGGGTTTAGGACCCTAGCCCTGACTGGGTCTTTAAAAACCTCTGGCGCATGTTTTATTACCCCTTTGAGCATAGGTAGTATAGCAGTAGACCTATGCGCTGTATCAAAGGTATCTAGGAGGAAATCTTCCTCTACTGGGTCAGTGTGTAGCACTACCCCGTGATAATGTGCCGCCCTCTGAAGTAGGTGGTGAAAACCTAGTGAGTCTTCTGGTGGTGATGGCCTGGATGGATATAGGTCCTCGTGGGACATCTGGAATGTCTGGATTATTATAATCATCCCAGGGGTCTGGGGATCCTGTAGGGGTGGGGTCTTGTGGCACATCTGCTGGGTAGTAGTATGGGTCCCCCTGATCATCATGGTCTGGAGACGGGGTCGGAGAGCGATGAGGTTGGGGTGGAGAAGGTGGAGGGGGCAGAGGTGGAGAGGGTGGAGGAGGCGGAGAAGGCACTCTGAAAGGGGAGGTAGCACAGTCCTTCCTCTTTGGAGGTGGAGGTGGAGCTGGTCTGTCCAAAAGTCACTTTTTAGAAGAAAGTGCCAAATATCCAGTTTTTGGATCCTTGGTGAGTGTCTTTTGTAAAGGATCCGGTGTAAAAAGATCTTGCGACACTGGTTGTTCGGTCGGCGCCGAAGTTTTCGGGGCCGACGGCTTCTTTGGCTTGTCTGTGCCGTGCTTTTTAGGGACCACCGATTTTTTGTTCGGTGCCGATACAGACCTCGGCGCGGGAGTGTCGGTGCCGAGGGCCTTATGATGTTTGGTCGGCACCGAGAGGCTAGGTTTCGACACAGAGGGCTTTGGTGTGGAGCTCGGTGTCGAGGTAGAGGCTGATCTTTTCTTCGGTGCCGAAGGATGTTTTTCGGCACCGCTGGCAGGCTGGCTCGAGCCCGAGCCGCCGGAAGGCTTGCTTGGCTTCGTTACCGGGCCCGAAGGTGGGGTGTTCGAAGCAGTGTCTTTGGTCTTGCCTAGGCCCGAAGGTGAAGGCGTGACCGAAGCCTTTTTGGGTGTCGGCGTGGGTGTGGGAGGGGGTATTTTACTCACGACCCTCTGCGCCGGGGTGATGTCCTCCACATCCGAGTCGTCGGCTTCGGAAGCACTTACTAGGTCCTCTTCGGTGTGCTGGTGTCCCGGAGCTTCGACGTCGTCCCCGAGGATGTCTACTGGAATGGAGGTCGAGGAGTGCGCCATTTTTCTTCTGGCCCTTCGATCTCGAATAGTCTTTTTAGACCTAAAAGACTTGCAGGTGGGACAGTCTCGAGCCTCGTGTTCAGGGGAGAGGCAGAGGTTGCACATCTCATGAAGATCGGTGTGGGGGAATTTGGACCCACATCGAGGGCACTTCTTGAATGGAGTTCTTTCCATCAGCCGGGGCCGGAGCCTGGAGAGGCCCGAAGGCCACCGATGACTGGAATCGAAAGTGCGTCGAAGAAGGTGAATGAGGAGATTAGTATCTAAACAATACCGCAGAGAGCGAGGATTTGCTTCGATCGTCGAACTGGAATGTTCAGAGCCGGAGCACGAAGTATTACATCCGAGCCCGATGGCGGAAAAAACACAATCTGAGGATGGAGCCGAAGCCCATGCGCAATACGAACCAAGGGAGGAGTCACCGACCTCGTGACTTCCAAAGACTTTCCAAGAGGAAAAACAAACTGCAAACCTCCGGGCCCAACACCAGATGGCGATCTATGCAAAAGTGTGTAATCTGCAGCTCATATGCCTCGAACAGAGTGTTCGCCCTCTTGCTGATTATGTTGAATTTCAAAAATGTAGAGGATGAACTGTATGTGAACAAGGAAGGTGTTGTATTGCGTAGCTCAAGAATTCTCATACTTTAGAGCCTAAGACAACAGGTCACTGAACTAGCCCATGAAGGACATTGTGGCACTGTAGCTACCAAAAGAGCCCTCAGAGACCAAGTGTGGTTTCCGCGCTTAGATGAAAGAGTTGAGAGGGAACTAAAAGAGGGTCATCTTTCCAACTGCCTTTCCCTAAAACTGATGCATCAACTGACCATGTCTGATATTTCTACAAAGGCTTGCGAAATTATTGCAGTTGGTTTCTTTGGGCCCCTAGGAAATGGACATCCTCTCATTAAATCACTTTGATCAGTATTTATGTTTACCTTTGGTTATCATCAACACCCCATGACAAGGTAATTGAGCGGCTGGACAACATCTTTGCAGCATGGGGTATCCCACCATTCTCAAATCTGACAATGGTCTGCTGCTCAACAGCAAGAAATTCAGACAGTTCCTAATCAGAATGAATATCAAACATTAAAAGAGTATACCTGAGCGGCCCAAAGCAAATTATGTTAAGGAACAAAAGAGTAATTCAGATCATCAATCGAGGGGATTGAAGTAAAGCAAGCCCTGTGTCAAGCCCTCTGTGCTAATCGGTCAACTCCCCACTCCACAACGGCTGAAAGTCCAGCCACCTTGCTCTTTTGGAAAACAATTGGTACCAAACTCCCACAATGGACAGCAGACCGATCCTTAAGTGCTGACAAAGTTCGTATCACCGACACTTCTCGAAAGCGCAAAATGAAGACTTATGCAAATCGGAGTTGGAGAGCCCGACAGTCTTTAATGAAGGTGACAGTCTGAGTCAAGCTAGCTCAATGATCTGGTTTTTTCTTAGTACCGATTTATCTGGACGGATTTGGAAGAAAGGTTCTTCTAGAGTGAGCGCATGAAGTTCACTCTTTCGTCTGAATGATGTTCTAGCCACTAAAAATGCTATCTTCCTTTTGAGGAACTGTGTATCACATGAATGTAGTGGTTCAAAAGGAGGACCCATAGACCTGGTGAGAACTATATTAAGATTCCAGGCCGGTGCTGGTGGGATCGAGGGAGGAATGACTTTTCACTCCCTCCATAAACGTTTTAATAACTGGAATCTTAAACAAAGATGTGTTGTCTGTTTTGCATGTACACAGCCAGTGCTACTAAGTGTAACCTAATAGAGGTGTACGCAAAACCGGCTTGTGATAAATGGAGTAAGTAGCAAATAAGTTCTTGTACCGTAGGGGAGAGTGGTTGGATTTGTTTAGCTAAATAATAATGCACTAATTTCTTCCATTTAGATGCGTAACATGCCTTTGTGGTAGGCCTACAAACTTGTTCTAGAATGGTCATACATTCTTGTGGAAGATTGAGGTATCCGAATTGTAAGACTTCATGACACTGATCGCTAGATTCAGTTATTTGTGGTTGGGGTGTGCAACTCTTACCTGGTCCTGAGTTAAAAGACATGGCTAGATAGGTAGCTTTTCGTCTGGCAGAATGGATCGTTGTAGTAGGGTTGAGAACCATGCTTGTCAAGCCCATGTTGGGGCTACTAAAATTAGTGTGAGGAATGGTTGTGTGAGCTTCTCAACCACGTAAGGAACGAGTGGGAGAGGAGGAAAAGGGTAAGCAAATCCCTGCTGATCCGTAGGGTATTGCCTTTGGATTAACCTGGAGGCGAAGCTTTGCCATTATGCGTTCTGGTGTGTGGCAAAGAAGTCTATCTCCAGGGTCCCCCACCGTTGGAAATATGAGTGTAGTATGGATTTCCCACTTGTGTGCCCGCTGCTGCATTCTGCTGAGCGTATCCTCAAAGTTGGTGTCCACCCATGGCAGCTATTCTGCTAGGAGGTGGTTGAAGTGATGCAAGGCCCAGTGCCATATGCGCTCCACTATATGAGAAAGCTGTAGGGAGTGTGTGCCTCCTTGTTTCTGAAAGTAGTACATGGCTTTCATGCTGTCATTGCGGACTACAAACACTCTGTGGTGATGCTGTTTTAAAAGCTTTGAGAGCTAACAGAATCACAAGAAGCTCTTGATGATTGATGTGTAGATAATTCTACATTGGGGACCATTAGCCAAGCACTGTGAGATCTTGCATATATTCCCCCTCAAAGCGTGTAAGGATGCATCAGAAAAAGGAGCTTTCTGTTCCACCACTGCAGAGAGCGATAGGTCGCCGGCCCTACCAACACAAGACCTTGTAGGTGCCCCTCCGCCTGAGACCATTGTGATTGGAGGCATTGTTGTAAGGGGAGCGGTCACGCGTGTGGTACTATGGAGATACATGAGGCCATCATACCTAAAAGACTCGCTGTTTTGACTGTGATGTGACGATGCTGTTGAAAAAGAGGAAATGCAAGCTTGAACTTGTGTACTCTTGCAGGACTGGGATAAGCTTTGGCTGTGATAGAGTCTAGGGTTGTGCGAGGAATGGCTGCACTTGGCAAGGTTGGAGGTGAGATTTTGTAGCTTTGAGCGTGAAGCCCAGCTTGTGTAGAAGGTTTATTGGCTTCAGAGTGTCGTGCAGACACTGTTGTTTGCTTGCCCCTTCTGATATGAGCTGCAAGAAAGTTTATGAATGAACTTGGTGCATTGGTGCAGTAGCCACTCCGTATAGCAACACTTTGAACTGATCATATTGGCCACTTACTTGAAAGCGTAGACAGTATCGATGGGCTGGGTGTATTGGTATGTGAAAGTAGGCATCTGAGGTCTACGGCTGTCATGAAGTCTCCTTGCTGTAACAGTGGTATGACTTATTGAAGCATTACCATGTGGAGGTGCTCCGACAGACTAGTATAGGCTTTAAAGTATAATGATCAAGAGGGGCTAGCTACTTTGATTATGTACGTGTTATATGTATCTGTTTGGAAAAACAGATTGTTTTTTTTTTTAAGGCCCTCATCATCGGGCCCCACCCGAGGCACCGAGTGTGCCTCAGGTGTGCTTCGACGCCTGTTTATAGCGGAGCAGGTTGTGGTTAAGTGAGTGTGCAGTGAAGGTGTTTTGAGTGGGATTTTAAAATGCTGTCCTAGAGGACCCAAAAGATTACTTTATTAGTGGGCCCTGGGCAGGGTTAAAAACAAGGCTTTGGGACGTGGTTGGCGAGACTTATGGTCTCCCACGTCCAGTGTGGTCAACTAGTTTCAGTCAGGGCTTTTTTGTTAAACTGGCTTTCTTCAGGACCTATGTCCTGAAGCTCCTGGCCGGACATAACAGGTGATTCAGAGGATCCAGAGACAGCTCCAAAATGCATAGGAGTCTCGGATCCCCGCCAGAGACTCATGGAGTTTGTCCACTGAAGTTAGGAAGTACAAACTGAGAGGAAAACCTCATCTTACAATTAGAGCACCTTAGCGTGTGCTTCACATATAAGGCACTGACAAAACGTGAGTCCCTTGATCCACCCCCTCACACATAGGTCCTGAAGAAAGCCAGTTTAACAAAAAAGGCCTGGCTGAAACTAGTTGACCACACTGGACGTGGGAGACCATAAGTCTCTCCAACCACGTCCCAAAGCATTGTTTTTAACCCTGCCCAGGGCCCACTAATAAAGTAATCTTTTGGGACCTCTAGGACAGCATTTTAAAACCCCACTCAAAACACCTTCACTTAACCACAACCTGCTCCGCTGTAACCAGGCGTCGAAGCACACCCGAGGCACACTCGGTGCCTCGGGTGGGGCCCGATGATGAAGCATGCCACCAACTAGGTTGGTGGGTGAGGGCCTTCAAAAAAACCACAATTGCTTTTTCCAAACAGACACATATAACGCGTACATAATCAAAGTAGCTAGCCCCTCTTGATCATTATATATCCCTCGGGGAAGCAAACTAGCTACTCTAGTTTCTCACTCTCCTTGTGATTACAAACATAGGCTATAAAGTGCCATCTTTCTTTAGCATGAGGAAATACAGTTGAGAATCCCTGGTGTTGATTTGGGACCGGCTCTATAGGCCCCTTTTGAGAAACAGCTTCCTATTGTAGGAGTGTTAGATGTTGCCTTGACTTGCTTGTGCTTGCGGTAGGATATTGGGTGGATGGGAGGGGGGTGGGGGGGGGGGGCTGGGGGAGGAGGAGATGTATGTTCAAAACAATATTCATTCTTTATTATTGAGAGGTCCCACTGATCAGATGTAATTCGCACCAAATATGCGTGGTAGTCATGTACTCTTCCTCCTACTGCTGCTGAGTGAGTTGGGGGCATGGGGGGGGGTCTGATGCCAGCAGAGTCACTGTTTAGTGGAAGTGGTCCCCTAGGAAGTGGATCCATGACCTCTGTATTGTGTTTTATAGGATGCTCCTTAAGCGTACTGTGATTGGTAGGAGCTTTGTGGCTTTTGAGAGGTGGCAGTTTTGAATGCCCCTGTGTATTGGCCCCTCCGAAACTAACCCCTGTGCTGATAGGGCACCGATGGCTTTAAAGGGGTCTGTGACCTTTTTGATATTTTCCAGCATTTCATCAACTTGTAGGACAAATAGGTGTTTCCCATCAAATGGTAAGTTAAGGTGGTATTGCTGGACATCAGGCATAAAGCATGATGCTCTTAGCCAAGCATGGCACCTAATGATAATGCTGGTGTTATCCCCTCTTGCGCTGGTGTCTGCTGCATCTAGGACACACTGAAATGTTGCACTGGATATGACCCTCCCCTCCTCTACTAATTCTGGGCCTCTTTGTTTGTATTGGTCAGGAAAGTGTAGAAGCAATTCCTGCATCTCATCCCAATATGCCCTGTTACACCAGGAGAGGAAGGCTACAGAACTGGCGATCCTAAGGTGGTTCGTTGCCACATGCTTACCCGCAGTGTCATTTTTCTTTCCTTGTCAGTAGGAGGAGCATCCCCAGTACGTTGTCAGTAGGCCCGTTTTCTGGCCATATGCACCACTAGAGAATCAGATGGAATATTCCCTTTGATGTAAGTGGGGCCAGTTGGTGATGGTTTGTATTTCTCTTCAACCCGTGGTGTTGGGACACTTAATTTTACAGGTTGCTTAAAAAAACTCTGTGGTGGGTTTAAGCATGCCTTTCAGCATTGGTAAAAACTTGACAGTGCGTTGAGTTTTGGATATTATTTCGATGAGGAAATCATCCTCATCCTCCAGAGTGTGCACATCAACTTTATGATACTGTGCAGCCCTGCACAGTACTTTGTGGTATGTAGTGGTGATGTCAGGTGGGGAAGGTTTTGAAGGGCAAAGATCAGGCTCTGTACCACCTTGTAGCTCGTCATCATAGTTTATCTATATTGTCCGGTCGCCCTGTGGGTCGGGAAAATATGGTGTGCCGTAGGGGTTAAAATGATCCCCCATACTATGCTCCCCTACCGAAGATGCAGTGGGTGACCCTTGGGGGTGGGTGTGAAGGGAGTGTTGTGGTGAAGCTGGAAGAGCTGGAGATGTAGCTGGTACGTGCAGCGGAGGAAGAATAGGTGTTGGATGAGAGGGAGTTGGTAGTAGTGGAGTAGGTGAAAGGGGAGGTGGAAGTTGGGGGGGGCAACAGGATGGGGCTCATAACCCTAGCCTTACGCTTTTTGCATGGGGGCGTTTGAGTTCCAGGCCCCACGATTCCCTCCTTAAAGGTTTTCTTTCCTGTTCAGCAGTGTCTCAGTAGGTGGGAGAAGTGAGTTGATTACCACCCTTCCTGTTTCCGGGTTTATAACCAGGATTTTTTGTTTGGCATCAAGCTTTTCCGGAAATTTTGTCGGGATAGTCTGAATTGTGTGCTCCTTTGGTTCTGTGACAGTATTTGGTGTTTTAGGCGCTAAGACTTTGGAGGCTGAAGAGGTTTTTGGCTTTGAGGGTGTTTTCGGTTCTGAAGGCATCCTGGGGTAGTTTCAGCGTCGAAGGCTTTTCTGGTGTTGAGGTTTGTGTCTTTGACGCCGGCTCAGAAACTGGCTTTTACTTTTCAACCTTTGGTGCCTTTGTTTTTTTTCCTGAGCATTTCGAGAAATGTTTCGGCGAAGGGACACTGTCTGCTCCTTTGCCTTCTGCCAGATACCTCCATGACCCGAGGGCAGTGGGGTTTCAGCAGCCTGTGTATGTGTCTATGTGAAGGCTTGGGAGACTTTTGTAATAGTACTCACATGTCCTGTCGAGGCTTCAGGGTTGTAGTCTGGTTCAGACCCTTCCCCACTGCTGGCGAGAAGGATGGGAAAGTCCATCGGCACGCCTTGTGCTTCTGTCTTCCTCAACATGGAGGGCTTGTGGCTGGTCCCCGAAGATATCAGGGGCATTTTGAGCTCTATGTGCCTGCATTTTTAAAGGGGCTCAGCCCTGCTCTCTTCGTTGACTAAGTGTTTTTTTTCCGAGTGGCAGGCCTAGCTCACATCACATGATGTTTAGTCGTAATCTGGAGTTTTGGAGACAGGCAGAGGTTGCAGACAGGATGGTGATGTTGCCTGGAATATTTAGTCTGGCACTTGGGGCAGAAGCTGAAGGGAGTCTTTTCCATCACTCTGTGTGCGTCAAGAAAAAGATAATGGCAGTGAAAATGTGGAAGTTTGAGTCGAACTGGGCCCAAGCCCAGGCAGGCGGAAATAAGCTCGTCAAAAAAACAGTAGTTGGTTGTTTTTTGCTGATGTCTGTCAAAGGGTGATGAATCTGTGACTGAAAAAGGCCGCTGGTGACCGAGTCGAAGCTTCAGTCCTGGAGCTCCAAGATAGACGTCCAAATCCAATGGCGGAAAAAACAATGTAACAAAGGAGCCGATGACCCTGGGCAATACAGACTACAGGAGCAGTCAATTTACCTCATCACTCAAAAGACTTCTTTGAAGAAAAACAAGTTAAGCATAAGTATCTACAGCCAACAATGCTACGAATAGCAATCCTCCCCTAAGTGGTGGGTAGTCTGTATGAGCAGCAGTAGACTGAAAAAGGGTACAGAGTAAAGATTGAATAATGCTGGTTTGTTGGTGTGCTAGTACCAGTGGCGGCTGCTACTTAACAGGGTGGCAGGCCGGGGGGAGGGGGGGGGGGGGGGGATTCTTTTTTCTTCTTCTTTTAAATCATTTACCTGCAGGCCGGCTGCCGCCTCTAGGTCCAATTCGGCACTTCAGTAGACTCCAGGAGCAGGAAGCACAGAGGCTCCCAGACTCGCCTAGCCAATCATGACGCTGCGTGACAGCCCTGGTTCGGCGCTCAGACAGGGACTGAGAGCTTGTGCACATTCTTCACACAGTCTATGGAATACAGCTGGGTGGAGAATATTCTAAGTGCACATGACTGTTTGGCCGGCCCAAGATAGCAGGCCAAACTCAGAGTGCCCACCACTCCTCCCCCTGCTCCTGTGTCAGCCCAGACATGCCAGCCGCTAACCAGCTGAGCCACAATGGAAAAATAAAATGATAACGTGCTATCATTTTATTCTTCCATTTTGAACTGCTCACAGTGGATAGTACATCCACCCAATAGTCTTTAGTTAAAGTGTATGGTGTGGACCAAGTTGCTGCTTTGCAAATGCCAGCTATGGGAGTGTTCCCCAGGAAAGCCAAATAAACCCCCTTTTTTCATGGGAGAGTGGGGTCTTTGAGGGACAAGAAAACCTTCTTAGCGTTTGCATAACATGTTTGGATTCATTTATCAATCTATCTGGTTATGGTCGACTTTGATAAAGCTTTCCCTTTATGTTGTATGGTCATACGAAAGGGTTTTGTCCTATTCACATAGTGCAACAGGGCTCGCTCAATGTCTACGGTATGGAGGGACCGTTCTGCAATGGAGTCCGGTTGAGGAAAGAAAACTAGGAGTTCTATAGACTGATTAAGGTGGAATGGAGAGACTACCTTAGGAAGACATTTAAGGTTAGTGTGAAGGACAACCTTATCTATATGAACCTGGAAGAAAGGTTCTTCCACTGTTAAAGCTTGGAGCTAACACGTCTGAGTGAGGTGATAGCATCAGGAAATGTCACATTCCAAGAGAGGAACTGAAAGGGACATGAATGGAGGGGCTTGAATGGAGGACCATAAGTCTTGCAAGGACGATATTGAGATTTCATACAGGAGGACCCATGGAGTAATGACCCTTTTGAGGCCCTCCATAAAAGTTTTGATGACTGCACTCCTAAAAAGGGAAATGTGTTGCCTGTTTTGGAGATAAGCAGGCACAGCAGCTAAGTGGACCCAGACGGATGGAAGTGAAGGCTAGTCGCTAGGTTTGTAGGTGTAGTAGATAGCTGACAATGTTCTGGATGCTAGCTGCTAAGGGGTCAATGAGATTTTGAGATGCAGTAACAGACAAATCTTTTCAATTTGGCCATGTAGCAAGCACAAGTAGTAGGTTTGCAGGTCTCCTTGAGAATATTCATGCATTCAGGAGCGAGGCTGAGGTAACCAAACTCTGCAGACTTCAGGAGCCCAATTGCAAGGTTGAGGCTTCTGGGGTCGGGATGCCTGATCTCTTCATGCTTCTGTGAGAGAAAGTTCAGCCTGTTGGGGAGCCTCAGAATCACCAATAGCTTGAGAGTGATGAACTAGGGCTGCCTGACCGAGGTGTGAGCCACTAAGAGGAGGGTGAGAGGTATGCTAAAGCCTCCAAACCACAAACGGAAGGAGAGGGTGAGGCGGAAAAGGGTAGGCAAATATCGCTGAACAATTAATCCATAGTGCATTGCCCATGGACTATGGGGGGGTGGGAATCTGGAGGCGAGGTTTGGGAATTTTGCGTTTTCCGCCGTGACGAAGAGGTCGACGTCAGGGAAACTCCAATCACTGGAAGTACAGGAGGAGGACTTATTGACGGAGTTCCAATATGTGGACTTGTTGCTGTCAACTGCCGGGTTGAGAAAAGGCCGCCATTGCAAGAAATTGTTGGTATTCCACCACTGCAGTGAACGATGGCTGAGGCTGTTGATCAACACTAGATCGCCCCAATGACCCTCTGCATGAGACCACTGATCCGTTAGGCATTCTTGCTGTGGGCGCATGCGTAACCTGGCGCGGGGATCTATGGCGATGCAGAGGGCCATCATGCCGAGGAGGCGCATTACCATTTGACAGTTGTCTGCTTATCTGGCTTAAAAAGAGGGAGCAATCCACAGAAGGACTGAACTCTTGCAGCGCTGGGATAGCCCTTGCCCACTTCTGTATTGAGTATAGCCCCAAAATATGGTTGTATCTGAGGTGGGACTTTACAGTGTTGATGGTAAACACCAGATTGCGAAAGAGGTTTATCGTGGGGTGTGTATGTGTGTGTGCATGCGTGCGTGTGACACTGCTGCTGCATTATGCTCTTTATCAGCCAATTGTCCAGGTACAAATATACATGGATGCCCGTCTTCACAGGTGCACGGCTACTACTGCCAGGCATTTTGTAAACACTCAAAGTGCAGAGGTGACCCCGAACTGCAGCACCTTGAACAGATAGTGCTTAAAGGTAGCAATGACGCACTGGATAAATCAGGATGTGGAAGTAAGCATCTTTGAAGTTGAGTGCAGCCTTGAATTAGCATTGCTGTTGCAGCGGAATACCATCCTGAAGAGTGACCATGTAGAAATGTTGTGACTGGATTTATTTGAAGAGGGGCCTGAGGGACCTGTCCTTCTTGGGAATTAAGAAGCCGAAGAAATACACTCCTGTGCCCAATAGGTGTTGTGGCACAGACTCTATAGCCCCCTCGTGAAAGGGGGGGCAGGTCACTGCTTGGTGGAGACAGTTCATTTAGGTCAGCCACCCATGCCTCCATCTTTGGAGCGGTTGCCTTGGTATGGTCCTTGGAAGTAGCCGGTTGTAGAGGGTTGCTAAGCCTGCTGATGCTGGAAGGAAGCAGAGGGGACGTCTGGGGAGGTGGCCTTGGAGCTGCCTCGGCAAGCTGACCTGCGAAAGGACCCACAAGGGTTGAGTGTCTGGAGGGTACCCATGGCCTTCAAGGTCTCAGTGTCCTTTTTCATCTTTTCCTCATTGACCTGTAGCCTGAATAGGTGCTCTCCATCAAAGGGCAGGCTAAGAAGATGCTGTTAGACATTCGGCTTGAAGCCGGAGACATGAAGCCAAGCATTTCAGCATACGAGCATGCTGGAATAGATGCCATGATCGGCGGTGTCAGCAGCATCAAGGGCACATCTGATCATAATGTTAGAATGAGCTTGCCATCTGAGACTAGATCATGTCCGCTTTTATGAAACTAAGCTGGGAGATGTTGCAGGAGCTCCTCCATCTTGTCCCATTGGGCCCAGTCATATCAGTAAAGCAGGCTGATGAATTTGATGATGCACCAGTGCTTGCCCACCTGCATCGTGATGCACATACCAGCTGGGCTGATGCCCTTGCTTTCTCTATTCGGCAGTGGTGTGTCACCGGTACCATATACATTGGCTTGTTTCCCAGCTGTATGCACCACCAAAGTCTGGGAAGAGTTGACCCTGGATGTATAGTGGGTGAGAAGGGAAGGCCTTGTAATTTTTTGACTACCCTAAGGGGTGACTACACAAGCTTTAACCGGCTCCCTAAAGATGTCAAAGGCCAGTTTAAGCATGCCTTCCAACACTGGGAAATACTGCATTAAGTGTTGTGAGGAGGATACGGTTTCTAGAAGAAAGTCCTCTTTGATGGCATCCCTATTCATGTTGACCGTATGAAATGAGACCTTTCTACCAAGGGCCTACTGGTAGCAGGTAGTGTCATGGGAGTGACAGACTCATGCTTGGAGTATGAGCTGAGCCAAGGGGTAGTGAATGAGGGAGCGTTGGCTCCGGTTGGTATTATACCTCGAGGTCCTCCGTGCTAAAGAGGTCTGGAGCGTTGTCTCCACTTCTGCATCGACAAGCCTGACGATCTCGAAGAGTCTTCTTCGACTAAAAGGAGAAGCAGGTGTTGCAAGAGGCCTAGTTGTGCTCTAGTGAGGCAGAGGTTGCAGATCTGATGGAAAGCAAACCCCCTGCTGATGGGAGGAGGCCCGATCCCCGCCAGAACAAAGCTCCACGCCTCATGATGATGTGAGAAAAGGAGAGGAATCGAGTAGAACATTTCTATGGAGCTCAGTAACCCACATGTGAACTCAACAGTGGAAAGAAAACTAACTAACAATGGATTCGATGACCATGCAGGTTACCAACAATAGCTGGAGTCACTCTACCTTGTGACTCCTGATGACGCTAGATGGCAGGAGTATAACAGTGTGTACCTACAGCCACATATGCCTTGAGCATGACATTTCTTGTTAAGAGCTGTTGCAAATAGACCCAGGTTTGGATTTGCCATGCTGATTAAACTCTCACTGATTGTCCATACCTGTGACATGTTCCACCTTCAGTGTGATTTGCAGTTTTAAATCCCATTTCCAGATCTTCTGGGCTTCTATGGATAGTTGATATGATTTTGTTCCTCCCTGCCTGTTTACACAGAACATAGTGGTTGTCGGTACGATCCAGTACCTCCCCTTCTTTATCCCTGAGAAAAAAACTTGAACGCCTGAAGCAACTGCTTTCAGTTCTTACAGATTTACATACATTGTCCTATCCTGACTTTTCCATTTGCCACTTACTTCTAAATTGTGCAAACATGCTCCCCTGTGGCCATCAAATACTGAGGCTGTGAGCTAATGACCTTTAGGCCAGAGGTTATTATGTTGCTTTTCTACCTTCACCAAGTCATCGCTGATCTCACTTCCTCCTGCGGTGGATTTGGAGGCAAAAATTTGTTATAAGAGAAACAAGAGGAAATCGTCCCAGACGTTCTTTGCGTGAGGAACGGTATGGTATCTAGGATAGCTCCAAGAAATTGTTTCTCTGAATAGTTGAAGATAAGATTTTTCTTTGTTATGTTGCAAAACCAAATCTCGTAAAACCTGGAAACATGCTGCTGTGGAAAGTTTTGCAAACTGAACGATGATCCTTTTATGGGCCAGCCGTCAAGGTATGGAGAGTCTGGTGAACGTTTTTCCTTGGGACAGCTACTACTAGTGCCATACATTTGGTAAAAATCTGAGGAGAAGACTTTAAACCAAAAGGAAGGACTTTGAATTGATAATGGCATCTGGCCACATCAAATCTTAGATGAATTCATAATTATGGTTATGAAAATAAGTGTCTTCATGAAATCTCCTGAATCAGCAATTGCAGGATGTCCTAGTTATAGGTTTGGTAGTTTTCCCTGTATGGATAATGTTCTCTTTCTCTAGCTTCTCGGAAAGACAGACTACGACAATGTAAATTCCCCAAGGATTACACTGTTCCTGTCTTTATGGATTTAACACATTCTCAAAATGTTTTCCAAACAGGACCTCTCCATCATAAGCGTAGTCCAATATTTAAGCCTGAACTTCTGTTTTAAAAGAAGTCACTTTCAGCCATTCCTGACGTCTTAAGACAACTGCTCATGCAATTGGTCTAAATCCAGTTGAGGTTGTATCCAGAGCTGTATTGATAATCTCTGAAGTTCTCAAACAATCTTACCAGATTGTTGTTCCATTCTTTTGTTTGGCTTCTGTTAAAAATTCTATAAAATCTCCCAGACCAGATCACGTTTGGCGGTCGTATCTGCCTAAAATGGCCAGAACATTGGAATCTCTAATGGTCATCACAGCCATAGCAGAGAACCTTTTCCCAATGTTGTCTAAACACCTACCCTCTTTATGAGCAAGTGTAGATCAAGGAGTAGTAGGACTTCTGGAACATCTATGAGCTGCATGACCTGCCTCCCCTCCTCCTCACACCACCCACCTCCCCAATCAGGCGAATGGCAGTGCCCTGTGGGGCCTTGTATATTTTGTCAAGGTGGGATACCATTGCTGCAACTGTAGTTCTTCATTCATTTTAAACCTTCCATTCTTATGTGATTCACAACAGGTATAGCCTTTACAGACTTTCTAGAGGACTCCTCAAAGTCGCACAGAAAACTGATCGTCTGTTTCACTGGCACCAGAAGATGTAATCTTTTGGATGCCCTTTTTAGGAGAGCCTGGAATCTTCCAATGTCCTCCAGAAGGGGAACTGACAGCTGGTAGTGTAGGAGAGGCCGAGAGTGGTGTCACATAGACGTCCCAGTGCTGTCCTGTGCCATCCCACTGTTGTCCTGTGCCAGAATGCTGATGGTGAATAATTTCCCTCTCTTCCTGTTCAGCATCATCATCCTCTAGCACATAATCATCACAGATGGTAATAGGATCCAGTATCCTGGTCTTTGTAGGTTATCTCAGTTAAGGCACTGGACTTCTCACCTGATTTAACAAACAAGGTGTAAGGGTGGGGCAAGTGGTATGAGGAGCACAAAACGATTGTGCTTAAGGAGGTGGATTACCTGATTCAGGAAATCTTTTACGGTAATCATTGAGCATTTGACGAATGTCGGTAACCAGACCAACTAGAACCTGCCTCGTAAGATCTTGATAGCCATTCTCAACATCTGAATAATCATATGGGTATTGTTCTTGAAAGGATTCAAAAGACATTAATTTCACCTCCGACCTCTTCTTAAAAGAAAAGTTTCCTTCGATGTACAGATTGTCATTCTCCTCCTCTTAAGTTCTGGAATTTCACGTGAAGCTGGGATGGGCTGTAGGCAGTGGCAAAGCGACAGTCATCTTTGTCATCCTCAGAACCTCCTAGTTCGAGGAGATGCATAGATCGCAATGGAGAAACTTTACTTGGTGAAGTCTGGTCTATTCCAATGGGAATACATTCTGTTAATCTTGTCGACGAGCAGTCGACGGTGCTGCTGTTATTGTCCCCATCAACAGTGGTAATGTTTCCTTCGATTTGCTTATTTTTGATACTGATGTAGTCGTTGACACAAGCATTAATGATGAGGTTCTTGACATGGTCGTAGTTACTGTCGGCGATGTGGTGGTCATTGAGTCACTTTTTTTGTCGACACGTTTCAGTGATGGCGAATGTTTTGATATGGTGATCAGAGAAATTGGAATCCCTTGGCGTTGAAGGTTTAGTCCTGATTTTTAATATTTTTTTCTTGTAGAAGCAACAGGTGGTGAAAGAACCTGAGGTTTTTCCGAAATAGGTGATGTATGTTTTTCAGGTAATTTATACTAGCTTGTGGGAAGCTTAAGAGGAGGTTAAACTAAGGAGTCTTTTGCCTTAAGACTTTCTCTCTAGTGGCGTTTTCAAGAAACAGGAGTTTTGATTGCTGTCATGTTCTATAGCCAACATGGAAGTCTGGCTTCTCTGTCCTTTAGGTTTTGCTGATAATGTACAGTAGTATCTGCATTTGTTTAGTTTGTGAAGATGCCATAGGCAATAAAAGCACTCTGTCTTTATGTGGACCCTGAGAGAAAAGTTTAAGTTTACTACAGAATTTAAATGGTCTAGAAAATACCTTTTTTGCAGGCCCTATGATCGAATTCTTCCTGTCAAAATTCAACACCCAAGATGTTAACTTCTAGCAGTTGGTAGGTAGGGTTCAATCACAGTTCAACTGAGGCTGGAAATCAGTTGTCAATCTGAAGAAAACAAAGTAGAGCTCAGGGAGATTCTCTTCACACCTTGGAGGGGACGAGTGATCCAAGAGCTGCTTCCTGATTAGCTGGAGTATGGTTAATTGCAAAATGATGCAAATCGGTTAACTAGGTCACATTTCGAGCAATGCTGTTTAAATGTCTTGCTTTGTATTGCTTGTTATGTTTACTGTGGAACTCCCAATTCAACAATGGGGAAGAGTCAAACATGTGAATCTATGAAAGATTCAATGCTGGAGTATCCTTGCATATTGATATGGTGGAAAAAGCTGTACATGCCTTATAATTCACATGGTTGCTGAGCACACAAATAATACAGATCATGGGGTCTTTCATAGGGTAGCAGCCATTATATGATGTGCAAAACTGTACTTACCTTTTCCATCCCCTCTATATTTCTCAAAATTATTCCTATACGACCTGGCAAATCAGGCTGGAAAACTGTACGATACATCAGTGACAAAGTTTCAAGGTTTTTGGTCTAAGTGTTTTTCCACCTTCAGTGTAGATTCTTTTTCAGTGATTCACAGTCTTTCAACAAAGCACTCAAAACAACTCTGAACCAAATGGAATAATTTAATTACAGTTGGAGTCTGTATTCCTGTGGACTGTAGATTTCGGTGATGTGACCACTCAACACATATCAGAAACAGAAACTAAAGACATCTAAAGAAAAATATGTAGGAATAAACTGGCTCCATCACCAGATGCAGAGAAGAGTGCACCGTAGATGAATCTACAACACATTTTCAGCTACAAAGATGTAGTAACTTATTTTAATCATTTGTTTAGCTTCACTAACCAGCCTTGAATGGAACACTTCTTTACATGCATTTTAAATGACATATTTTCTAGTCTTCATCTTGCACAGGCAGGCGTTTACAATATTTCTTGTGTGAAAGACTGTGGCAATGCCATAGATTGTTTTATAATTTTGATCCGCTCCTCTCTCCTCTGAAGAATCCTCTCTCTCTCCTCCTATACTCATAGCAGAATTTTCCCTTCACCTTGTGACATGTAGATTGCAAACTATCATAACATTCAAATCTATTGATTTAATTAGATCTTAAAACAAGTTACCCACCATTGGTAAAATGGATACGCTAACTGCAGATTCCTCACCTTGTAAATACCCCCATGCTCCAGACTAGATTCATAGAAGTTTCTCAGAAATTCCCTTGTGTTCTGGTAGGTGGCATCATGTGTCTCCATGTTGGGACTGTCACATTTTGGAAGGGGAGTCACCTCCTCGTGTCGATGTCAGTTCTTTCTGATATCTGTCCTCGCCACCAGACGCAGAACTCTTATTAATGAGACTTGACAGTGTGCAGCTCTCTAAATGGAACCTTTTAGGGTGGAGAAAATAAACTTACTCCAAAGAACGGGGAGGAGAAAGGTTTGGCATGGAATCTGCAGTTAGACAGAATATTCACCAGAATGAGCATCAGTGAAGTTAAGTAACTTGTTCTTCTGATGGATAATTCTAACTGCACATTCCTCACCATGTGAATACATATCAAAGTAGTACCTTCCCATGGGGTGAGTCTTCGCTATGGCTTAGTGTCCAGCCTGTTGGACATGGCTGTCCAGACAGTAGTGCTTCACCAACGCAGTGGTAGCAGCATTAGTGAGCCCGCAGGACTTCGGGAAGCTGCTTCTAAGACAATTCATAGCACATCTCTATGTAAAGCACAATCCATGTAGAGATGCTGCCTTCTGTTCTTTGTCCTAGAGAACCCCACAAAGAATTGAGCGTCCACCTGATTGCCATTGGTGCAATCGATATAGAAGCTTAAGGCTCACTTTGGATCTAAGCAGTGGAGTCTTTCTTCCTCCTTGGATGGATGAGGTGGGGCTAAGAAGGCAGGAAGTGCGATAGACTGCCTGATAAGAAAGGGCATGACAACTTTGGGAGTAACACCTCCTTAATCCTTAGCACCGACTTGTCAGGCAAAAAAGTGGTATACTGTTGCTAGACAGAGTGCTCGCAGCTCACTAACACAACAAGCTGACAGGATTCCTGAGGAGCACGGTCTTCAGAGATAATATCCTTAGATGGCAGCTATACACTGTCTCAAATCGGGTGCTCATCGGGAATGTGAGAATCAAATTCAGGTCCCATTGAAGCATGAGAAACGGTTTTGGCGGGGACATGTGGGTCAGTCCTTTTAGAAAATGCATCAGCAGGTGACTTAAAAAGATGGCTGATCAGGGAAGCATAAAAATGTTGATCGGGCCGACAAATTAACTTTAACAGTAGCCATAGCAAGGCCTTGCTGGGCCAAGAATAGGGAGAAACAAAGGAGGGCATCAGATAACTGGGCTTGCAAAAGTTGGATATGCTGATAAGAACACTAAACAACACATTTCTCCCAGCGTCCCGTAGAGGGACATCTGGCTGTTAAAACTACATTTACTACCTCAGGAGGGATGTCAAACAATGTTAACGGACGCCACTCAATCTCTAATCATACAAATGTACGTTGTGCAGGCTAGGGTGTAGGATCCTGCCACTGCTGCTGCAATAGAAAGTCGACCATAAGTAGCAGCCGAATCGGAGGACAGATGCTCATGGCCGGTAGTTCTGGATACCCCACTCTCTGGCCCTATCTGGAGACACTAGGATGACTTGGGCCCAGTCATTGCCGATCATCTTCAGAACTTTGGACAGGAAAGGTAGGGATTACAGGATTCCTGAACTCCATTCCAGCTGAAAGGCATGCTCGAGGGAGATCTGCCTTGGGAACTCAGACGTGCAGAAGTCTTGACACTGCATGTTCTTGCGGGTGGCGGAACGATTGAGCCAGGATTCTTCCCATTGGTAGACGATGCTCTGCGCCACCTCCGTGTGTACCTACCATTTGTGATTCACTAGGAATCGCCGGGTGAGTTTATCTGGCCTAGCGTTTAAACATCCTGTCAGGTGTTGCACGACCAGGAAAATGCCTCGACTACTGAGCAAGTGCCAGAGGTGTAAACCCACCTGCTAGGGACACATGACCCCTCTCCTCTCTGCTTGTTGCAGTACCACATGGCAGTGGTGTTGTCCGTGAGGAACTGCACCTGTTCCCCCTTGATGGTCAGGAGGAAACTGTAACAAACAGTAGGAGGAGACTTGTTTCCTCCAGAGATCACATTCCTCTGATCTTCACGTAGATGACCTCCCCAACAAAGCAATGATCCACCTGTAACAACAATTTTCTCTGCATGGAGTAATAAGAGGGGTCTACCGCCAGTCCAAATGTGGTCCAGCAACCACAACTGCAGGCCTTTTGCAGTCTCCTCATACACCCTGATTAAAACTGATGGATTTCCTTGGTGGTGAGCCCACTAAATCTTCAGAGTCCTCATGTGCCAACTGGCATGATCCACTAGCAGTAGGCCAAGAGGCCCAGAAGCCTCAGCACTGCTCTCACCGAGACCCAGATGAAATGTTGGATCATTGGGACCATAGCCCAAAGGTCCTCAACTAGTTGAGGCGGAGGGAAGGCTTGGAACAGCGCCTTAGCCAGGATAGCGGACAGGAGCCTCTGCAAAGGAGTCTGGGATGACTTTGGCACATTGATGGTGAAACTAAAGGATGTTAACAGGTTGGCTGCTGTCTGGAGGTGGTTCATGACTGACTGAGGCAAGCCCACCTTCAGCAAGCAACAAGTCATCGAGAAATGACAAGACTAGTATCGTTAATCTCCGAAGATGTGCAATGACCACAACCTTCAGTTTTGTGAGCATGATAGATGTGCTGGGGAGTGCTTGCAGCCTACTTCACATCCAGTTGCCTGGATCCCGGGCAGAGAGAACTTGGGCCAGAGTGACGATCCTGAGCTTGATCTTCGAGAGGAAGAAGTTCATTGGGCGAACATCTGAAATAGGACAAAGTCCTTTGTCCTTTATGGGCACAAGAAAATAATAGGAGTATCACCAGTCCCGATTTCTGATGCAGGCACCCTCTCTATGTGTCACGATTCACTCCCTGTGCTCTCGTGCCCACTACCAGGAGGCCGAATTGTGGGGCTTTCCAGTGTTCTAATATGCTTCCAGGCACTCCCCTGCATGCATATCCTGACTTCCAGGCATTTGGACACCATTTAGGAATTGACATCCATTCCAAATCCATGCTGGGTTTTGTGAAAGTCAGTCTGCTCATGCTGGAAACTCCATTTCTTATAATCCCCTGCTCAATGCTTCATCTCCACCCCTGCAGGCCAAGGATGGGTGGAGTTATTCAGCTCACCTGTGTCTGCTTGCTGCTAGCCTGCTCTCACCTGGTGCATGGGATTACTGTGAGCTCTTTTAAGCCCCTGCTCCCTTCAGACCAATGTTGGTCATTGTAGCTGTGTTCCGTTGAGACCGATCCTGGTTTCCTGAGCTTTTGATAATCCTTGATTTCTGAGCTATAGTTAATCCTTGCTCCTTGATTCCTGAGCTATAGCAATTCCTTTTGTCTGAATTAGCATTGCCTGCAGTTCTACCTGAACTATAGTTATTTGTTCCTGTTCTTGAGCTTCAGCTATTTCTTGTTCCTGATTTGTACTGCTTGCAGTGCTCTCTTGACTCCTTGTTTACTGAGCTGTAGCTATTCCTTGAACTAGCACTGCTTGCAGTGCTACCTTGACTTCTGAGCTACAGTAATTTCCTGTTCCTAAACGAGCACTGCCTGCAGTGCTACCTTGGCTTTTGAGATTTCAATTCTTGTTTCTACTCTAGCACAGCCTTCAGTGCTACTGTGTTTTCGTGTCTTCTGATTCAATACTATCCTACTATACCCTTGTAGCCTCCCCTTCTGTATATCCTTTTCCAGTCCCTTCTTTTCTTCCCATTTCCTTGATTCCAGTTCCTAGTTTACTGTCTTTCTATTCCGGATGTCTTGCTTCTTTTACTTGCTTTCTGCCAAGTGTGGCCTGTGATTTACTTCCTTTCCGGTTAAGCACTCCTCCTGGCTAGCTCCTTGTCTATTGTGCTTGTATTTAGTTCTACCCCTTTGCTGTTACTGCCTTGCGTGTTCCTGTTTGATCGCCAGGATCTGTGGGCACAGCTGACAACCTAAGTGGTGTTTCTGATTCACGGTGAGTATTGTCTTTGAGTTAAATTTATAACATCACCATAGGTAACAGCTCCACAGACCCTGCTTTTGCATGCATAGCCTATATGTGGGTATTTGCAGTCAGTATCTGAAACAGCAATTGTGTGTGAAGAACTTACTGAACTTAAGTCTTACAGTGTGGAGCTCCCGAGTGCTTTACTGCACATTCCCTTTGTTAATGTGGTTTTATATGTATATATATATATATATATATATATATATATATATATATATATATATATATATATATATATATATATATATATACATATATATATATACATATATATATATATACATATATATATATATACATATATATATATACATATATATATATATATACATATATATATATATATATACATATATATATATATATATATATATATATGCAAGACATATATATATATATATATATATATATATATATATATATATATATATATATATATATATGTCTTGCATATCTGTTCTGTGTGTAGTTTTTTCTGAATGCTAAGTCACCTCTGAGGGCCTGTCCTTTCTGAGCCTTACCTCTCTTATTCTCTTGTACAGAGCTTCCTCTTTGGATTTCCTTTCTCCTTTGACTCGCTGTGTGATCTTGGGCAGCTCTGTACCTAGTATTTTGCCAACTTTGTTTTCCCTGGCACCAGTCGTTGCCAGAGTCCCTGACACATGCCAGTGTCCCGGACTGAGACTGACTACCTTGTCCAAGAGACCCTTGAAATATTTCTGTAGAATGGACAAGTGGTCCCCCGGAAGCAGTTGTGGTGTAGGTGGCATGTTTGGAAAGATGACATGGAGAGTAGGTCGTAATCATCAAACTATTTGAAGCATCCAACTTTGTCTGATTTGATGCTTTGCCACCTATAGAGGCAATAAAGTATCCTGCCTCCATCTGGGTGACAATGTAGAGCAGAGGGCAAACTAAAGATGTATTGCAATGGCGGCAGTAAAGGGTAGTTGGCGGTGGATTGGGCAGCATGTTGCCCCTGGGGCCTGGGCGAGTTGGGAGATCTTGTGTGGAGGCATGCTTTGCCATTGTTTCAATTGTTTCCCCTTCCGAGCCTTGAAAAATGCAATATTTTTATGGAAACTGCTGTACAGTTGCTATAAGGCCGAGCAAGAGTGTCATACCCTTACTCTCTTTAAAGTGCTCCAGGCTGAGTATGCCTGGTTTCCAAAGAGATGGGTGCCATTGAATGACATGCATGTACATGAGCGATGCTTGAATATCACTGGAAAAGCCCATGGATCTGAGCCGTATGTGGAACCGAAGCACCAAGCTGATGAAATTGCCCTATCCAAACAAAATGCAGTACCTAGGCCAATCCTAATCATGTACTTTGCCATGCCTTGACCATCTGTTATGATCTGCTGCAGATTGGTTCAAGGACCATGGGCAAGATCTCGCTCACCATGTCTCACGGAATATGTCCCAGAAGGCAACTTGAAATCACATATCCGAGGGCACAGCTGGCAGAGGAGAACTTTCATTTCCCAAAAGTCCATTGGACTCTGTCTGAAGGTGTAGCTGAGAAGGAATTAGGGGTTAACTTGCTAGTGGAGGCTTGCACAATGAGGCTTTCTGGTGTTATATGCTGGAGGAGGAAAGATGGAGCCCCAGAGAAGGTCTGTCGCCTAGCAATCTGCCTGCTGACAGGAGAGCAGGATCCTGCTTGGGCCCAGTAAAATGTCCATGAGGGCTTTGTTAAAGGGGAGGAGCTACTCTTTGTTTTGACTTCTACTGAAGGCAGCTGGAGGGTCCAGGACTTCTCCCGCCTTCTTGATCACCATGGCAAAAAAGGATGTTTATTCTTCCAGGGAAGGGCTCAGGTGGGGGGAAGGGACCAGATGGAGAGATGAGGCCAGTGTCAAGCGATGTGTCCAAGCCACTTGCGTCTTGGAGGTCCAAAAATAAGTTCTCCTCATTGTAAAACGGAGACGCATACTCTCCACAGTCATCATTGTGTGGTTCGGGGCCTAAAAAGCATGTTAGTGAAAGAGTGGTTTCAGAGTCTGATTGAAGGTATGGGAGGGGTGGATTTGCTTCTGAACCTACTAGGACTATAGGGTTTTCCTTTGGCATTGGTGCACAGATTACCGGCGTATGTTTTGGATCTGGATGAAGAATTGAAGCAGGTGCTGGCCATGGAGCAGACCCCAAAACACGATCTAGAGGAACAATCAAAATCAGGAACGTATTTGCTTGCAGTGAACGGACTTGAGCCTCCTCAGATGTGTGGGGCCCAGAGCCATGTCAGAGGGAGTGGAAAGATTACCAAAAATCCGCAACATGGCCTATTTGAAGATGTGGATCAGTTGCAGCCTCCCCACCCTGGGACTTAACTTACCTGAATATCTGGAGTGGGATGACTATCTTTCACGAGAACAGCTTCAGAAGTTTGGCCTTGCAGTCTTGTATGGCCTCCAGGTTCCACTGAGTGCAGCTGTAATATGATTTAGAGTCACAAGGAGCAGAGACAAAGACAGACATGAGGGGGTCCATCACAGACACAAAGTTTGTGGCAATCCTTGCAAGGTTTAAATCTTGTACTTTTGGGGAAAGGCGTGTTGTTGTAATATAGGATGTCACGTAGCCAGGTCACATAAATTATAAGATGTAGACTTATGGCAATAGAATCACTTTCAAGTTACAGGTTCTGTATACATAGCCCCACCAGGAGCTGCATCCTTGCTGCTCATCAACTCTCTCTCCAACTAACATTCATCTCGACCAGGCACTCATCAGCATTCCATTACATCACATCACATTGACAGTGGCAGAGCAGCAGAGAACTGGGAACTATGGCGAGGATGCATAGCAACAACCACATGTTACAACACATCTTAGAGAAAGAAGTGGTAATAAACAATGAATCAGTCCCCTAAATAGTCAAACACATAAATCATCAATTACAAAAGATGGAAGTAGATGATAAATCAGTCCTATAAATATTCAAACACATAAATCATCAACCCATGTACATACACTGCAGGACCAGGGAGCAACTAATGCCCTCTCCTGCACACACTAATCTTTAACCCCTTATAAAGAATACAACATTAGGGTGCAACAAACATGCCCCTACGACCTCTTCATAACACATGCAGACTCAACGCAACACTAGGGTACACTACCCCTACAACTCTCCGTAACCCTTTAGAAAGGACACTAGTAACACTAAGGCGCAATACATGACCCTTACACTTCTCTATAACCCCTAGGAAGGACACTTTTTATTATACTAGAGTGCAACACACAACCCCTACACTTCTGAACTCCCTAGGAAGGACACTTCGCAACCTTAGGGTGCAACACACACACTCACCCTCTACTGCATCACACATGGTGCACACCTAACCAGGACCAGGGGTACATGAACACATCACCACCCTACTGTCAGCGTGCCAAAATACAAACAACATTCACCATATGCTGCATTAGGCTCCAAGGCATTAAAATGCAGACTGCAAGGCACACTCCAGTTCTGCGTACACCTGGCAGGACCAGGGGTACCTAGACTCACCCTATCCCCATCCCTTTCTGCCTTAACAACATGACTGGGTGAGGGGGGTAATTATTTATAATGACACTACACACTCCACCCAGACTCCTAAGTCTCAATTGCAAATATGACTCAAGTATACAACTTCATAAAACATTTCTAAAATTCAGCATGGCATTGAAAATTCAGCACATCATAGACAACACAATATACACACGCTACAAATCCAGTGTAGTATTGACAAATACACTTATGCAGAAAACTCAGCATGGCATTGACAAAACACTAAACCTAAACATCCAGTCTAGCATCATCAACTTCATGCGTAACTTTCCACATAGCATTGAAAATGAGACTTAAGCAAAGCATATTCAGAATAGTATCACAACACTTGACAGCACATCTAAAAAATACACATTAGAAATTTTCCCACTGGCAGGTAACTCGTCCTTCACCCAGGTGAGTGACTCCTCACCCGAAAACATTGCAACCTGTCTGAAGATAAGGAATCACAAGTAATGATCAGTTCCTCACTTTAAATGAGACCAAAACAGACACCTTACTAGAATGCTCACAGTACCCAGGATGGAACTGAAATCCAATCTGAAAAATGCTCAGTAACCTTCCACTGATGTGCCCTCACACCACCCTAAGCAGCGCGTTTAATCATTCACTGATGGGCATGCAGCCAAACACGCGCTTCCCAATCAGCGTGTCCAATCACTAGGCTGCTTAAATGAGTCAAAAGTATTGCTTTTGTACATGCGCGATTAGGGCACCCAATGCACCGTGTCAATAGAGTCAACTTGTTTGACACAATGGACATGAGCGCATTTCCGTCGTTGCATTGCGTTGTGTAGTCCATGTTTTAGCCTTCCTATCACTCCGCGTCAAAGTTCCTGTGTGTAGCAGTGTGTGACAGAAAAAAGACACTGCTTGGAACGTGCCTGAGACTGTGCTTAAACTGCTAGATGTGGTTAATTTTAAACGGCTAACACCCAGCGTTAGGAAGCATGCGCTTCACCTATCACAGTCCGGGGTAAGCCTTAATTGCGCACTCAAAATGCAGAGTGCGGTGACAGTCCGAACACTAACCTTTCCAAAAACTGTTCTGTGCACCCCTGCAGTTTGCATTACATCACACTCACACTGGCTGAGCAGCAGGGAACTGGGAACCATGGAGAGGATACATAGCAACAATGTCACCTACTGGCACGCAATGGAATAGGTGAGAACAATCTCAGGATCCCATCTGGTGCCTGAGGGTATTCGCAAAGTGAGGAATCTGCTGTGAGAAGTATCCATCAGAAAGTATATATTTCGATCACTTAAATCAATTTATCCCTACAAGTTAATAAAATCCACCAGCATAATTACCTGATGTGTCCCCAGTCCACTCCCTCGAAAAATAATTGCGTCTTGATTTCTTCCACACCACCTAAACCAATTCTGTTCTCTGAATCAGTGCAGAATCTGAAGAAAAATAAAAACCATTAATAACTGAATAGCATACTTGAATTGCTGTACCAGACTAAGAGCTCTCCTATATGCTCAAACTACTTCACCAGGCTGAGATGCCCTCTATTCTATATATCACTACAGAGGGGCAACTGTATAATATGGCCCTATATTGCCATCAAGTTTCTCTGGTGATATTATAAACCATGAGACCAAAGGTTGAATGAATTGTAAATATCACAAAACCCCCAACATGGCAATACAGGTATATATTACACAAGATATGTTCTATGTATTTTCACATTAGGTGTTTTCCTTTCAGAATATTTAGCATGTTAATGATGCTCTTGTCAAACAGAAAGAGGTTTATTGCAAAGAGCAAGTGAAATACTAAACTATACTCTCCAAATGTTGTAAGAAGAGAAACGATGTAGTTAAGAATATAGAATAGTAGAGAAAACAGGATTTGCTTTATTAAAAACACATTTTGGCTATAGAAATGAGATCTCTGCTGCCAAGGTAGAGACAACAATGGCCGCTGAATGCAATTAGAATGTTCAGTTTCATATACAGATTGCCTGCTGCTGAGACCAGTTGTTAAAAACCCTGAACCAGCGTTACATACCCAAAAAGCAAGCAAGGGCTTATAATGAGGGAGAGGACCTTTAACAACCGGTTTAGACCAAGGAAGAATCCCTAATCTGCAATTAGAACACTCCACCCACTCAATGTAGAATGTTCTGAATTAAAAAGTGAGGAAGAGAAGACAACCATAGTAATGTTAGATAAGATGGTCAATACCAGCCATTATTAGCTCTAAGCCACTGCAATATCATCAATGGAGCTCCCAACGTTTCAATGTTCTAATGTTGATTACATAATAGGCAGTAATTATGCTCAGAGATTACTGAAGTTTTTGCTATCAAAGAGGAGCTTACAAAAGACAGACTGCAATTAGAATGATTTGCTTTCATGAATAATTATTGATTAAATTATAGACTAGGTTAAGCTTAGATCATTGACGCCACTGCAGGGAACAAGACAACTATCAGTTACCTTTACTGCATCTAGAATGTTATGGTTTGTCTTTGGCTTTCGCACGCAGACTGCTAAATAAGCTATTAGCTAGGGCTACCCTGAAAGGTGTTTGAAGCTCTTCTTTACTAATTAACCAATGGCAAATAGTGAATCTCTAGAGAGGTTGTCATTATGTCATTTTTATGAAGTCTGTAAACTATTTCATAGGTCCTCTTTATACCACTAAATGTTGTGCAAAAAAGTACTTTGGTTTCTCTATATATTATACATAGTTTATGGGTGCTTTCAGTACACAAATTGCAGTGGTATAAAAACCCATATTTGAAACGGAGCTGTGAAACATAGGACATATTTTACAATTCCCTTTGATATACAGGAAATATTTACAGGGTGCCTTGAATGAATATGGTGCTTGTCCTGTAAGCATCTAGTCATAGTGCGTAGTGCTGTAGATTAACATGCTCTGTATACTACTGACATCTAGTGTTGGGCTCGGACATTTGAAAATCATTGTTCTTTGAAGAAGCTCTTCGAGTCACAAGAAATAGCGAATCCTCCGTTAGTTGGCGATGCACATGGGCGTTGGCTCGATTTGTCTATTGTTTTCCGCACAGCGGGTGAGCGTAAACATTTAGCATAGACAAAGTATGAGGACCATGCAGGAAGGTGCATACAAAGAAGTTAAGTAAAGAATGTAGATCTGCAACAACCAAAGACTTCCATGGAGGTGGGTGTATGTGACCCTAGAGCACTACATTGTTTGAAGGATTAGTTACTTACCTGTAATCCTAGTTCTCCTCCAGGGGTATACTCATCAAAGTCATAATCTGTGAATAATCCCCGCCCGGAGCATATAGAAAATACATATATATATATATATATATATACACACACATACATATACACATACATATATATACATACATACATATACATACATACATATACATACATATACATACATATATACATACATACATATACATACACATATATACACACATATATATACATACACATACATACACACATATATATACACATACATGTATATACACATACACATACAAACACATACATACATATACATACATATACATATACATATATATACATGCATACATATACATACATACATACATACATATATACATGCATACATATACATACATACATATACACATATATACACACATACACATACATATATACACATATACACACACACACACACACACACACACATATATACACACACACACACATATATATACACACATATATATACACACACACACACACACACACACACACACATATATACACATATATATATATATATATATATACACACACATGTGATAACATATACATGCAGCCTAAAATGTTTCCAACATGGCAAAAATTATATAGGTTTGCACTGTAAGAAAAATACCCTCCTAACCCATAAGGAAAAGAGGACATGCACTGAAAAGTTGTCATACAATCCTTTATTGCCATAAGGAAAACTTGTAATTCCATGCAGTTGCCTGTAGGCTGTATAGCAGAGCAATAATGAAACAAAGAAACTGACACCTTGCCGTTAAGGCTTCCAAGGGTTATAGAACAACTCCAGTAATGCTCGTCCGGGGAGGAGGGTGGGTCGCTTATGACTGATGAGTATACCCCTGGATGAGAACTAGGATTACAGGTAAGTAACTAATCCTTGTCATGCAGGGGATACTCATCAATAGTCATAATCTGTGAATAGAGTAGCAAGTCCATACCCACTACCACGCGGACGAGCAACAGAGTATACTGAACATGAAAAACATTACATTCAAATTGCAATCATGCAAACAAATTCCTCAAAGAGGCCTGTCCAACCTGGGCATCGGCCTGTGCATCAGAATCTAGCCAGTAATGGCGTGTGAAGGTATGCACTGATCGCCATGTAGCTGCCTTACAGATTTCAGACATTGGAACATTGCGGAGAGCTGTGGTAGAAGCTTCCCCTCTGGTAGAGTGTGCTTTAGGTTTGCCTTGTAAAGTCTTGTTAGCTAACTGGTAGGATAAAGCTATACAAGAGACAATCCATCGAGAAATGGATCTTTTGGACACAGACAGACCGGTGTTAGTGGAACCGTAGTTGATAAAGAGCCGGTCATATTTCCTAAGTGTGGGAGTTTTGGCAAGGTAAAACTTCAATACTCTCCGGAGATCTAAAGAGTGTAAATATCTCTCGGGGAGTAGAAGGTTCAGGAAAGAAGGTGGGTAGGGTAATAACCTGATTGATGTGAAACTCCGAGACCACCTTAGGAAGGAAGCTCGGATGTGTACGTAATACCACCCTATTGGCATGAAACACAGTATAAGGCTCCTTACAGCACAGTGCATGAATCTCGCTCACCCTGCGGGCTGATGTGATGGCTACTAAAAAAGCAGCCTTCCAGGTCAAATGCTGCAAAGATGCCTTATGAATCAGCTTGAAAGGAGCACCCATCAGTTTAGTAAGAACAATGTTAAGTTCCCAAGGTGGAGAAGGGGATCTCACTGGGGGACAAACCTTTCTGAGTCCCTCTAGAAAGTCCTTGACCACTAGCATTTGAAAGAATGATCCCTGGTTCGGAGACTTCCTGTATGCCGTAATTGCAGTCAGGTGAACCCTGATGGAGGAATATTGCAGCCAGGTGAACCCTGATGGAGGAATACTGCAGGCCGGACTTAGCCAAGTATAACAAGTAAGGAAGGATCTCTTGCTCCTGACCCTTGATCGGATCATAAGCATTGTCCTTACACCACAGGTAAAACCTCTTCCATTTGAAAGCATAAGATTTCCTGGTGGAGGGCCTCTTTGCTTCCTTGAGAATACTCATACAGTCCGCTGAGAGGTCTAAGTGCCCGCACTGGATGACCTCAGGAGCTATGCTGTCAATCGCAGGGACGAGAGGTTGGGATGAAATACTCTCCCTTCGTTCTTGGTCAGCAGGTACGGGCGGCAGGGCAGCCTCCGGTGAGGGGCCTCTGACAGCTGTAGAAGATCCGGATACCACCACTGGTGCAGCCACTCTGGAGCTATCATTCTGGTGTTGGTCCTGTAAAATTTCTGTATGACCGCCGGGATCAGTAGACAAATACCCCTGACCAATTCATCCATTGAGCATGGTCTTTGGACTGTGGGAGCCCATAGGCTAATTTTGGGTACTTTGCATTTTGGGTAGTGGTGAAGAGGTAGATCTCTGGAAGCTCCTAAGGTCCTGAAGTAAGACTTGTGGGTGGACTTCCCACTCGTGGACTTGTTGCTGCATTCTGCTGAGGTGTGCAAAACCACTGTCCACTCTCAGAAGATACTTCACCAGTAGGTGGGTCCGATGGTGAAGTGCCCAATTTCCCAAAACCTTGTGCCAATTTCTATATCTGTGGTGAGAGTGGCACCTTGCTTTTGGAGATAATACACAGTAGTCATGTTGTCTGTTTTTATCAACACACCTTGTGCTGAACCTGGCCTTGAGAGCTAGATGGATGGCCAGGAGCTTGAGGTAACTGTTGTGGAGGCCCTTTTGTTGAGGCAACCAAATGCCCTTAACGGTTAGCTGCTGAATATGTGCTCCCCACCCAGAGAGCGAAGCATCTGTCGTGACCGTCACTTGTGAAACAGGGTCCATAAGGGGCAGCCCTGAAACAGGTTGTTGCTATTCCACCACTGCACAGAATGACAGGTGCTAGCATGTACCAACAATATATACTCCTAGTGACCACTGTGTTGACAGGCGTGCTGCAAAGAACACATGTGAGGTCTGGGGTGGGGAACTATGACTATGCATGAGGCCATCATTCCAAGACCGCGCATGCTGTGTTGACCGTCAAGTGATTATTTGACTGTAAAAGAGGCAGCAGCTGGTGGAATGCCTGCACGCTTGCCTGGCTGGGGTAAGCCCTGGAGGTGAATATCTTGAGCATGGGCTGAACCTGGAGGGCTGAGCCTTTTTTGTTCATTTAAGGATCATATGAACTGACATCAGGACTGCTGGTTATATTGGATTTTGTGGTCTTTAGAAAATCCATAAAATGGGTTTAAAAAAAAAAAAAAAAAAAAAAAAAAAAAAAAAAAAAAAAAAAAGAACCTGGAGGGTTGAAGGTGAGTTTTCACAATATTTATTGTGAAGCCAAGACAGTGGATTAGGTGTGATGGAGACATTGCTGTTTGCTTGCACTCTTGATCAGCCAATCGTTCAAGTACGGGAAATACATGAATGACTTTCGTTTTGAGATGCAGAGCAAGCCATTTTGAGAATACTCTGGGGGCAGTAGTGCCCCCGAATGGCAACACTTTGAATTGATAATGCTGACAACTAACCATGAAGTGCAGTCAGAGGCGATGAGTGGAGTGGGAAGGATTGTTATGTAAAAGTAGGCATCCTTCAGAACAGGAGTGGTCATGAAGTCGCCTTGCTGAACAGAGGGACGATATCCTGAAGAGTGACCATGTGGAAATGTTCTCAGAGGACATTCCCGTTAATCCCATTAAGAAAGGCATAGAAAGCCTTCTTTGTAATGTAAGGTCGCAGGCCAAGCACACAACAGAAACATGGGATTTAATTACCACTCAGTCACCTGACATCTGTTTTCTGACGGAACAATGGTTGAATGCCTCTAATCTCCCAGCCATCACATTAGCCATTCCCGATAACTATGACTTAATCAAGCTATATAGAGGCTTGAAATCAGGAGGTGGCATTGCTATAGCCTTTAAAAACACTCTTCATGTTACATGGATCACGACCACTAATACTGAATCGAATGAATTGGGTATTTTTAAAATAAATTTATCCGCCACCGATAGTTGGAAAGGAGCCTTGATTTAGCGTCCCCCTGGATCTAAGGCAGGATTCAGCCAACGTTTGGTGGAAGAAACAGCCACCCATGCTTCAGCCACCAAAACATTTCTTCTCCTGGGGGACTAATTACTACGGGGAAGATCATACCAACTTAGAAGTGGCGAAGCTTGTAGCAGACTTGTAATCGCTTGGTCTGTCTCAACGAATCAGAGGTCCTACTTGCAAGATGGTCACTTGCTTGATCTACTATTCACTAATTCTGAGCATTTTGTATGTGAGGCACCAATGCCTCTAACATGGAAGGACCACTTTATGATTCCCTTCTATGTCCATTCTTCTCAACCACTCAACACCAAGAAAAATAGTAGAACGGCAAAAAAATCTAGCAGGCCTTGGCACTTACTTTCCCCTGAAGCTTTCAGTGAATCATTGCACTTCAGTTTGACAGTAAATAATTGAGGTCAATGACATTTTGGACACTTATAACAACACTTTAACGGAGGCTCTGGATTTAACAGTACCCAACAAAAAAATGTAGCTCTACCAAACTGCGACCTTCTGCACCTTGGTTTACTGCCGAGTTAAAAGTTGAAACATTGGTGAGCAAGAACTTAGAGAAAAGATAGCGCAGAACCAAAAAGCTGCATGATAAAGACTCCTATAAACTAGCATTATCTGGATATCACCTAAATATCAAAATCTCAAGACAAACTTTTGTCACCAATCAAATTGAACAGACAGGCAATGCTCCTAAAGTGCTTTTTAAAGACTTTACTAGTCCATGGGTACGTGCCGAATTCTGCATAGGGTCCAAGTGACTCCCATGTCAATTTCTTTCAGGAGAAAATCTCCCATAGCTACTTAAAATTTAACATTCCATCTTCTACTATTTCTGACGATTTCAGCAGTAAAGCTAATCTGATAACAGACAGGACTTACACCTTAAATAGGTTTGAACCCTTTACCTTAGAGGAAATTCGGAGATCCCTGGTTGCTGCTAAGTCAGGCTCTCCTCTCAAACCTGCCCTCCTAAAGTGATGTAATCTTTATCCAAATGTCTTGCGAACTTGGGCCAAAACACTTTAGCTAACTATCTCCCTATATCTTTGCTACCTCTTTTGAGTAAACTGCTAGGAGGCTTAATTAACAGCCTACCTAGAATCAAATCAAATCCTGGATCCTTCGCAATCCGGCTTTCGACCAAGCCACAGCAGAGAAACAGCACTCCTGGCAGTGACCGACTCTCTGCGACATGCTCTTGATGCAGGAAGTCCTGTCATGCTCGTGCTATTAGATCTCTCAGCAGCCTTCGACACTGTCTCCCATGTCAGGATGCTGGAGAGGCTGCAAGAGATTGGAATACAAGACCCACGCTGTAATGGCTAAACCATTTCTAAGAAGACAGATACCAAACAGTTAATCTCTGCCCCTATACCTCGTGGAAAATGCAACTGGACAGGGGTGTCCAACAGGGCTCTTGTTTGAGCCCCACTTTGTTTAATATCTATGTAGCACCCCTTGCTAAGATTGTAGAGCCTTATGGCTTTGAAATAATCTCTTATGCTGATGATACCCAGTTGATGTTCACATCTGAATCAGACTTGGCCAATACTAAAAAGCTCTTCGCTTTGGGTATGTTAGCCATTTCTAACTGGATGAATGACATTTATCTCAACTGAATGTAGAGAAGACGGTGATTGGGTCTTCCGGAAGGACACCTCTATCTGGTCCGATGAGTGGTGGCCTCTCCAACTGGGGTCTTTCCCTGTGCCCAAACAATCTGTGAAGAACCTTGGTATTAAAATCGACCAAGTCCTTACGACGAAAGATCATATTTTGGCCACCACCAGATTATGCTATCAGAATAGAAGTCTTCTGCACAGAATATTTCTGTAACTTCTTACACCAGCCAGAGGAACGCTAGTGCAAGCTCTGGTAGTAAGCAGATTAGACTAAGGCTATGCTCTTCTGGCGATAACAAATGAGCCACTGGTAGCCAAACTACAGGTAGTCCAAAATACGGTAGCCAGGCTCGTTCTCAATCTTCCTCCCGGCACTTCTTCTGCCCCGTTGTTGAAGGAGTTGAACTGCCTGACAGTGAAAAAAAGGAGCATTTTTAATATCTGCTCTCTCACTAATGACACTCTAAGAGAAAAAAGACCCAAATATATTCTATTAAAAATGAAACTATACATAGTTAGCAAAAGCTTAAGATCTTGTGATAAAACCCTACTGTGCGTCCCCCGCATTCGTTTAATGAGACGCGGAGGAAGAGTTTTTTCTTACCTTGCTCCCTCCTATCGGAATAAGCTCCCGCTGCACGTTTTTGCACGAACTACTGGAAATTGTTGAAAGGAAATTTATTTTAAAATGTTTGTATTCCACATTTTGCTGATACTTGTTAATACTGCTGACAGCACCGAGATGCCCACGGGTGAGTAGTGCGCAATATTAAATTTAGTTAACATAATATTACCTGTGTTGAAGGGCTTAAGCTCAAGTATTGGCCTTAGAGACCAGTCTTTCTTGGGGATGAGAAAGTACAGGGACTACAATGCTTTGCCGCAATACCACAATGGTACTTGTTCTATTACTCCTTTTTGAGGATAAGTGCCTGAACCTCTTCTTGAAGGTGCTGGTGTTCTGAGAACAGGGTGTAATCAAATTTAATGATAGAGATGGCCCACTGTTTGGAGTGATCTCTTTCCAATGAGGAAGAAACCCCTGTAGAACCCCCCTCACCTCTCCCTGCTAGGTATGGTGTGATCAGGTAAAGTAGAAGGGATTTACAGTTTGGAGGCTCCGCACCTCCTTTGGCCATTCCTCTGATTTGTTTATTTATGGAAAGTGTCAATTAGCGTGAACATGACCCATGGGTACATAATGGTAAACCAAAAAAGCAAAATTACGACGAAAAACGCTATACAATAAACAAAGCATGGGGACAACGGTGAGATAGGAGTAACCAGGGTCAATGCAGAGTACTTGAGTTAGACAATGTTACTTTGAGGACATTATAGACAAATAGTAAAACAAGTGTACAATAAATGATAGCTCTCAGCTAGTAAGGACTTGCTGTAATGCAGCAATCCAAGAACATAGTTGCTCTGATATAGCTAGATGGCTAGATGGAGAGAGCAGAGTCATAGCTAATGGAAATGATAAGAGTAGGTTGAGGGGTGAAGAGGATTGAGTTCAGTCGACAGCTTATGGCAAGAATTTGGTCATAAGGAAGATCTTAGCTTTCTTCTTGGAGGCAGAAATAGAGCTCATTCTTCTGATGTGAGGGGGAAGCGAATTCCAGATTCTAGGGGCCGCTCCAGAGAAGGCTCTGTCATAGGTTTTCTTCTTATGGAATAAGGGTGGTTTCAGGACTAGATCCTTGGTGCTCCACAAGGGTCTTCCTCCCCCCGAAATCTTTTTTTTTAGCAAGATACATCAGTGATGGTGCTGTAATGTTGGGAGTGTTACTGCTGCCTCTCATAGGAGGCAGGAGAGTCTGTGGAAGTGGTTTTGCTGCCTTCCCATAACTGTGACCTGTGAAAGGACACCCGGGAAGTAGATGTTTGAAGGGCACCAATTGTCTTACCTGTGTCTCTTCAGCTTTTCAACCATATGATCGGTCTGCAGTCCAAACAGAATTTCTACATTGAACAGCAGGTTTAGCAGATACTGTTGGACTTCTGGCTTAAAGCCAGAGACATGGAGCCAGTCAGGACACTTTACTAGGGTGCTGGTGTTCACACCGCAGGCCGCAGTTTTTGCTGTATCAGGAGAGCAGAAGATGGTGGAGTTTGGCATGGTTTTGCCTTCGGCCACCAGCTCTTGCAAATAAGGTTTGCATTGGTCAGGGAGGTGTTGGAGGAGTTCCACCATCATATCCTAATGCACCCTATTGTGTCAGGAGAGTAGACCAACATAGATTGCAATCCACCAGTGTGTGGCCAATTGTAGTGCCACCCGTTCGCCCGCTGCATTGATCTTCCTACTTTCCTGATCAGGAGGTGGTGCAGCCCCTGTTCCCTAGGCGTTGACACAATTCCATGCAGTAGGGACCACGAGGGAGTTGGGTGGAATGTGGCCGCAGATGTAAGATGAGTTGTTGGGTGAGGGTTTATACTTCTGTTCAACCCTTAGTGTGATTAACATAACCGTGACCGGCTCTTTGAAGGTATCAAGGGCTGTCTCGAGCATCTCCTTGAGACTGGGTAGGAACTGTAGGGTGCACTGTGTTTTTGAGAGTATTTCTTACAGTAAGCCGACCTCTTCCAGGACAAATTGCATGTCCACTTTATGGAAAGTATCCACCTTCACAGTATGAGGTGGTGTCATCAGGTGGGGAAATGTCTGCTTGGTACAGCTCAGGATCTGTGTTGGGTGGTAGAAATCGACATAGTAATCCCTGGGTTCTGAATCATAGAGCACATCATAGGATTCCTTTTGATACTGTGGACGGCCCTCCTCAGATTAATGCTGTGACCTCTCTGGTGACGCTGGAGGTTGTGGCAGTGAGGAAGGACAATGAGGAGGCGGTCAAGCAGGAAGGGGGCTCGTGACCCTATACCTCTGTTTTTTATACCCTGAGGAGCCGTATGTTTCAAGGCAATTTGTCCCTCTAAGGATAATTTCCTTTTCTTAGGGAGTGTGTCCTGAGGTTTTGGTGGGAGCTTAGTGGACATTTTCCCAGTTTGTGGGCGAATAAAGAGGCGCTTCTGGCAAGAGTCCAACTCCTCCAGACCTGCAGGAGAAGGGGCTGCTCATAGTCGTCAGAGCCAGCTGTTGAAGATGTTCTCAGCGGTGAGTGGCTATTTGCCATCGCTGGTGTCTTAGATGTCGCAGCTTTTTGTGTTGATGTCGGCTTCCATGCCGAAGTGGGCTTCGGTTCGTTGCAGAGGTCGCTTTTGGCGTGATCGTAGATGCTGGAAACGAGGAACCCATCGGCTCCCAGGTAGGCTGTGGCTTCAGTGGGCCATTCATGCCAGCAGAAGGGAGCGTTTTCAGTTCCGAGGGTTTGTGTCAGTGCCGACCAGGGCCTGGAGGCAGCAGCGGACCAGCAGGCTGTTTTAGAGTCTCTGATGGCCAACCTTCACTGGGAGAGTGCAATGCCTGTCCGTGGAGGCATTGTGTGGCCATAGGTTGGAACGGTGCAGGGACCATACCCACATTCAACGTCTTGGATCGTGGAGCCTGAAGAACTTATTGGTGCTCCTCTTCTATTTCTGAGGGCAAGCTCATCTCCCAGCTGGACTGCAGCCGCTGGGCCCCAGAAGTGGGGGATAAAAGGCCCCACGAGAGGCATGGAATAGAGCGCAGGTTTTGAGGTTGGTAGGATGATGAGGTGAGTACGGATCTGTGAACATTGTTCTGGGACAAAAAACAGGAATCAAAGGATGGAGGAGGGCCGGCAGAGGTGCCAAAAAGACCCTGATTGGTACCACTCCAAAAACTAATCTAAAAATGGAGCTGATGCCCAAGCACATTGCCAACTAAGGCAGGAACCACTTTACCTCATTACTCAAAAGACTTCTTCACAGAAAAACAAGTTGAAATATCCAAGCCCAACACTAGCTGACATGAGCATGTGTATCTACAACCACACATGCTATTAACATACAGATTTCATCATCATAATGACAGTCTCAATTCTCTTCTGAGCTATGCCAGTGTCCAATGTTTAATCAAGATTCTATTTACGAAAAGTTCACAAAACCTAAACATTCTAATTCCAATCTATACTCTGTTATTTACACTTTATAGAGAACAGCTTCAACAATACCTCCAACCTACAGATAGTGTATTTTCAGCAAAACATTTTTTTTCTAAAAAGTTACATTCTTATCATCATTATTTGCCATGTATTTTTTCTGCAGAGAACCAAACAGTTTAGTCAAGCCTCTCAATAATAATTTCCCATTTGAAAAAATAACCTTTATCCAAGCTTAATTCCCCAAAATAAACAAGACTTTGGGAACCATGTAATATTGCCGTACAATGCCACCTCGGGGTTATGGTAGTGGCATTGACAAACCACTTGGCTTTCAGCCTCATGGTTTACGATGTCACCAGAATACTTCAATGCAATATAGAGAAACCTTCAATGGCAAAACAGGATTATATTATATGTATTTCACCAAGCCTTTCATATCTTGTACCAGAAGGATGAAGGATGGGTGACAAAGGGGTTAGAGCAGGGTCACACAGGTTGGCAGCGCAAGCGGATTAATGAGTCAGGTGATGAAAAATCATATAGAGACAGAAAGACACAGCCAGGGAGAGAGCCACATAACTGTGAAACAGGGTCAGACTGGAAGCTGATGGTGATGAAGCTTAGGGCTGAGCAGCATAAGACAATCAACAGGCTTGAGATAGGTCAACATTCATCAAAGAGAAATATTGGTTACACTAATCCATTTTATGGTGGTTGGTCTTTTTTTGGTCCCTTTTGGCTTCACCACCATCCTTGAAACCTGACAATATAGTGATTATTGTAAGCAAATCCTGTGCACACGTGACAATTTGGTAATAAGATCACAGAAAGAACAACAAAGTTAAACAAAAAATGAAGAAATGTTGTTTTAATTCAAAAGATGATTTCATCAGTACAAAGGGCACCAGCCGACACGTGTTTCGTCAACAGTAGAACAACTGTGACTCTTCAGGGCACGATGAACAATGTCATCAGGAGAAACAATGATAAACCGTAGGGATCAAGGGTAGAGCGGTCTCCCATGGGTCAATGCGACCAGGAAAACAAATGGCCTGTAGGTAACGATGTGAGGTGGAAAATCTGGCTGCCGAAGTGCGGGAGGCTCTCGCCCACACCTTATACACGGGTTTTGGGTATTCCCCTGACCTGTTTGCACCGTAAAGCATTGGTTCTTTGTTCTTCTTACTTCATCTGTCCGTTTACCTGCCTGAGCGCCATTTATCCTGTTTTCAAAAACCCTCTCTGGTCTATATATAGTGATTATGTTTCATGAAAAAATAGAAATATTAAAAGCAGTATAATTCCATCATATCTGTGATGAAGTGGCTCATTGTTACTTTTTCCCTATCTCCTAACTCTTCTTATGTTATTCTTCTTTTCTATAATGCTGCACTACTGAATCAATCCAAGTATACTCAAGAACACCCTGGATAACACTACACTTTGAGTAACAGTTTAAGAAGTATTCTTAGTGACTGGTCTACCTTCATCACTAAAATCACAAATCTCACTTGGAATTAATAGCTCGTTACTTTTTGATTACATGTCAATTTTCTTTTAATTCCAAAGTGTTCTAAAACACTACTTTCAAAAACCCATACATGACTAGCCATGTGCCTCGTTTCCAACCACTTCAATTTAGGTTTTGACCCAAATGAATTAGAAAGATATTTCCGTTTTTAAGACCGTGGCTATAGCAGATGAAGTAGAGGATTGTAGAGTTGTACGAGCACTCAATAGCCCCTCTGCAAACTGATTTTCAGACCTTGCGCCTGAACAGAAATAATGGAAAAAATCAAAAGATAGAATTATCAAGTTAATATTCGTAAGCGACCTTTGACCCGGTCACCAGGCAGGTCGCTCCCCCCATCTGCCACGCAGCCCCCTGTGGGTTGAACCTCCGTTGCCGCTTTTGCCGCCCGACTGCTCGCTCCCTTTTTTATTCTGTACCCCTGCGCTTGGCTTCTGTCCCACTTTGTTTTTTCATTCTGTGCCCCTGTGTTTTTCTTTCTGTACCCCTGTGCTGTTGTCCCTCTCCCACCGTCTTTTCCCGCCGTTTTTTCCCCCGCCACTGAGCCCCTGCGGCCCCGCCCCCTTCACTCCCATTGGCCGCCCCGCTCCCACCTCCCAGCTGCTCCTCCCTCCCTCTGCCCTCATATGGAGGCCGCGTAGCGGACACGCGGAGCGGGCGCGCCTAGCCCGTCTGCGCCCGTCCGTGCCTGGACCGCACCCAGCGCCAGAACCCCTGGACCCCGCACCCCTCGCAACGCCAGACTGCACTACGACGCAAGCACCCTCCACGCACTCAACACCAGACGAGACCACCCCTGCTATCGGGCCACCCCGAAACGCACCCAGGGGCCTTTCACCTGCCGGAACTGCAGATTCACCAGCATCCAAACCTCCACACCACCAGCCAGACAACCCAACCACCTCCGCTGCATCCTCCTCAACACCCGCTCCGCTCGCTAGCACGCCATCGAACTCTGGGACCTCCTAGACTCCACCGCCCCCGACGTAGCCTTCCTGACGGAGACCTGGCTGAACGCCACCTCAGCACCAGACATCGCCATAGCCATCCCACAGGGCTACAAGATCTCCCGCAGAGACCGCACCAACGGAGTGGGAGGAGGAATCGCCATCATCCACAAAGACTCCATCAAAATCTCAACGAACACCGATGACACCCTCACCACCGCCGAGCACATGCACTTCCAGATCCACACCGACCCCAACACCACCCTCAGAGGAACTCTCATCTACAGACCTCCTGGAGCCCGCCCACAGTTCAGTGACACCATCGCCGACCTCATCAGCACCCACTCCCTCGCTTCCACGGACTACATCCTCCTCGGGGACCTGAACTTCCACCTCGAGAACAACAACGATGCCAACTCCACCGCCCTGATCGACAACCTCGGACTCAAACAGCTCGTAACGACATCTACTTACGCCGCTGGACACACGCTCGACCCCATCTTCTCCACAAGCCCCCACGTCTCCTTCAACCACACCACCGAACCACACTGGCCCGACCACAGATGCGTCCACTTCACCTTCAGAAAACCCACCACACACCACCGCACTAAACAGCTACCACGCCGCTGCTGGGGCAAGGTCACCGAGGACCAACTGACTACCGCCCTCGCCCTGAGACCACCTACCGACCCCACCGACCCAGACACCGCCGCGACCAACCTCACACAGTGGATCAACGACTGCGCCAACACCCTCGCCCCTCTCAAGACCTCTACAACCAACCAAACCAACAAGAAAGCCGCCTGGTTCACCGAGGACCTCCGGATCTCCAAGCACACCTGTCGGAAGCTGGAGAAGAAATGGCTCCACGACCGAACACCAGACAACCACACAGCCCTCAAGAGCACCACCCGTAGACACTACCAACTCATCAGGACCGCCAAGAAGACCGCCTTGACAACAACGCACACAACACCTAAGAGCTCTTCAGCATAGTGAAAGAACTCTCCAACCCCAGCTCCAACACCAACGACATCCCGCCATCTCAAGACCTGTGCAACTCCCTGGCCACCTTCTTCCACCGACATCCACGACAGCTTCAACTCCGACCCCCCCGCGCCCACCACCGAGTCCACCACCCCTGCGACTACCACTTGCACCAGTCGCCTGACCGTCTGGTCCAGCGTCAGCGATGAAGACGCCATCAAAACCATGAACTCCATCCACTCCGGATCCCAGTCGGACCCCTGCCCTCACCACGTCTTCAACAAAGCCAGCGCAACCATCGCGCCCCACCTCCGGAAAACAATCAACTGTTCCTTGGAGACAGCAACCTTCCCAGAAAGCTGGAAGCACGCCGAGATCAACGCCCTTCTGAAGAAGCCCAAGGCGGACCCCAAGGACCTCAAGAACTTCCGGCCTATCTCCCTGCTCCCCTTTCCGGCAAAAGTGACCGAGAAGATTGTCAACAAACAGCTGACCCGCTACCTCGAAGTTAACATCCTGGACCCTTCCAAATCCGGTTTTCGCAGCAACCACAGCACCGAGACCACCCTCATCGCCGCCACTGACGACATCCGGACCCTGGACAAAGGAGAAACAGCCGCCCTCATCCTCCTGGACCTATCAGCAGCCTTTGAAACGGTCTGCCACCACACCCTATCAGCACGCCTCCATGACGCCGGTATCCAAGTGAAGGCCCTGGCCTGGACCACATCCTTCCTCTCCGGCAGAACCCAGAGCGTCCGCCTCCCACCCTTCCGCTCCAAAACCACATAGATCATCTGCGGCGTCCCACAGGGATCCTCCCTCAGCCCGACGCTGTTCAATATCTACATGGCCCCCTCGCCCATGTTGCACGACAACACAACCTCAACATCATCTCCTACGCCGACGACACCCAGCTGATCATATCCCTCACCGAAGATCCCCACACCGCCAAAGCTAACCTCCACAGAGGAGTGAAGGCCGTAGCCGACTGGATGAAGGACAGCAGACTGAAGCTGAACTCAGACAAGACAGAGGTCCTCATTCTCGGACCAACCCCATCAGCCTGGGACGACTCTTGGTGGCCCACGTCACTAGGCACAGCCCCGGAACCCACGGACCACGCACACAACTTGGGGTTCATCCTCGACTCCACTCTCTCCATGACCAGGCAAGTCAACGCCGTCTACGCGTCCTGCTTCAACACCCTCCGTATGCTCCGCAGGATCTTCAAATGGATCCCCCTCAACACGAGAAAAACCGTTACCCAGGCCCTCATCACCAACAGACTCGACTACGGGAACGCCCTCTACTCAGGAACTACAAACAAGCTCCTGAGACGACTCCAACGCATCCAGAACGCCTCGGCCCGACTCATCCTCGACGTCCCCCGCCGCAGCCACATCACACTCCACCTGAGAGGCCTGCACTGGCTCCCCGTCAACAAAAGGATCACCTTCAAGCTCCTGATCCACGCACACAAAGCACTGCACAACATCGTACCCACCTACCTCAACAACCGACTCAGCTTCCACACCCCCACCCGAAGCCTCCGCTCAGCCAACCTCGCCCTCGCCACAGTCCCTCGCATCCGAAAAACCACCGGCGGCGGCAGATCCTTCTCCTACCTCGCCGCCAAGACCTGGAACACTCTCCCCACGATCCTACGACAGACCCAGGACCTGCTGGCCTTCAGTAGAGTCCTCAAGACCTGGCTCTTCGACCAGTAGCACCCCTCCTTCCCCAGCGCCTTGAGACCCTCTCGGGTATGTAGCGCGCTTTACAAATGCAGTGATTGATTGATTGAATATTCTCCAAGAACAACCAAAAGGCTCACCAGTTTTAGGAGAAAAATCTCATCTGCTCTGAACCATTGCAAAGACTTGTTTTAATTAAGTAACACCACGCCTCCTTTTTAGTCAATTTGCATAGAAGAGGTTCACCAAACCAAATTCATCTTGCAATTACTGTGATAAACAGTACAGCGTATAAAATCAAAATATTGTGTCATGTTGCATTAAAAAAAATCATCTTAATGTTCCTTGCCGTCTGTGCTTTCCTTTCATTAAAGTTTATTTTATCTAATTTTCCCTGATGGCAAAGAAAGTGAAGGTTAACTGACTACTTAAGAAAATGATTATATTCAAAAAAAGGAGTTTGAGAGGGAAACTATACCAGGCCACCCTCCACTCAGTCAATAATGCAAAACAAAGACCTGGTAGTAATAAAGCACTTATTTGAATACATGGGATTGATAAGAGGGTAATGTACACAACTATTACGCCGTCAACAGTAGTTCTGATCATGAACTATCAATAAATCCCTCATGCCATAGAACTTAGTACTTTGAAATTCCAAAAAGTAAAAAACAACCAACCATGTGAAAATTATTCCACCAACTTCTGTGAAAGCCAGAACTAGAAAAAAGGTGTGAAAAAATGAGAAAGCATCTCACGTGCGCAACACCAGGGGAGCTGCTGGCAGGTTCTCACCAGTTTGCTCACGAGTTTCTCATCATCGATGTCTTTCTCATGTGAAAAACAGGGAGGTTTATTTAGGCAGCCCAAAACCAAAAAATAGAGGGGGAGGTATTATTGAAAAAAAGAAAAGACCCTTGAAGTCTTAGAAGTAAAATTAGGTCTGACCCACGTGTATAGTTCCAGTTATTTTATTCCATTTCTGTGAGTCATCCCAAGGTTAAAAACACGGTCATGTTATGTAACCACATTCAAGAATGGCCAACATGTTTCATTGCCTACTCATCTTTGCGGCAAATTCATCAGGGCGTCAAGGAACTGCAGTCACTTCCCTGGATTTTATCTATATTCAAAAAATATAGAAAAACTGCACACATGCAGGAAACATAAAACACACACAAGGTTGGTGAATGCATGAAAGAAACCAATTGCACCCCATTTAAAACAGATATAGACATATATCTTCCAAAAAATGACTGCAAAGTCATCAATGTAGGTTAACTAATGAGAGCCAAGGGCCCGCATACCAGCTCTCAAATAGTTTAGAGGGGCAATGCAAGTCGCATTCTTTGTTCCAATAAAAAGCACATCCGTTGCTTACACCTTCGTCTGGAGAAACAGATACGAGGAAAATATATCGAGTGAGCAAAAGGAAAAACCTTGATCCAGACCTTTATACACTCAGACTCATGAAACACACTAGCAGCAGAGATGGGATAATGTCTATTTAATGCCTGCCTTTCGCACTACCAACTCATTTGAACAACATGCTCATGTAATGCGGGAGGGCCCCGAGCACCAGACATTCATCAGCGTTTTAATAGTCTCCTATTTCACCCTGGTCTACGCCCACTTCCAAATGGCCCTTCGTCCTGTTCGTCTTTTCACTCGTCCCAATATGACATGCACCCAAAGTTATCAGCGTTATAACAACTAACATAGCACACTCCATACCGACTGGTCTACCCTCACCGTAACGTTCCTTGGACCGCGTCTTTACTCATTCCAGGATCAACGGGAATGTGGACGCGGCCGAGATTTTAACCGGCAGGACATGTCAAGCGCTTCCGGGTCACGACTTGGAACCGAGGCCAGACACCCGGAGTTAAAACAGCATCGGTTTCTAGACGACCGACAGCGCGGCCATCTTACAGTGGCAAGACTAATGTAAATAAGTGAACATATAGGATCAAAGGTGCATTAAAACTGGCATGTCTATAACATTTTTCAGACCAAACAATCAATGGACCACGTCCCAGCTAATTAATAGATGGACTGTTCAGATAAACAAGGAGAACCTACTGGGCACAGCGAGAATGGATACGCAGCCAGGATCCGGAAGCGCTTGACATGTCCTGCCGGTTAAAATCTCGGCCGCGTCCACATTCCCGTTGATCCTGGAATGAGTAAAGACGCGGACCAAGGAACGTTACGGTGAGGGTAGACCAGTCGGTATGGAGTGTGCTATGTTAGTTGTTATAACGCTGATAACTTTGGGTGCATGTCATATTGGGACGAGTGAAAAGACGAACAGGACGAAGGGCCATTTGGAAGTGGGCGTAGACCAGGGTGAAATAGGAGACTATTAAAACGCTGATGAATGTCTGGTGCTCGGGGCCCTCCCGCATTACATGAGCATGTTGTTCAAATGAGTTGGTAGTGCGAAAGGCAGGCATTAAATAGACATTATCCCATCTCTGCTGCTAGTGAGTTTCATGAGTCTGAGTGTATAAAGGTCTGGATCAAGGTTTTTCCTTTTGCTCACTCGATATATTTTCCTCGTATCTGTTTCTCCAGACGAAGGTGTAAGCAACGGATGTGCTTTTTATTGGAACAAAGAATGCGACTTGCATTGCCCCTCTAAACTATTTGAAAGCTGGTATGCGGGCCCTTGGCTCTCATTAGTTAACCTACATTGATGACTTTGCAGTCATTTTTTGGAAGATATAGGTCTATATCTGTTTTAAATGGGGTGCAATTGGTTTCTTTCATGCATTCACCAACCTTATGTGTGTTTTATGTTTCCTGCATGTGTGCAGTTTTTCTATATTTTTTGAATATAGATAAAATCCAGGGAAGTGACTGCAGTTCCTTGACGCCCTGATGAATTTGCCGCAAAGATGAGTAGGCAATGAAACATGTTGGCCATTCTTGAATGTGGTTACATAACATGACCGTGTTTTTAACCTTGGGATGACTCAGAGAAATGGAATAAAATAACTGGAACTATACACGTGGGTCAGACCTAATTTTACTTCTAAGACTTCAAGGGTCTTTCCTTTTTTTCCAATAATACCTCCCCCTCTATTTTTTGGTTTTGGGCTGCCTAAATAAACCTCCCTGTTTTTCACATGAGAAAGACATCGATGATGAGAAACTCGTGAGCAAACTGGTGAGAACCTGCCAGCAGCTCCCCTGGTGTTGCGCACGTGAGATGCTTTCTCATTTTTTCACACCTTTTTTCTGGTTCTGGCTTTCACAGAAGTTGGTGGAATAATTTTCACATGGTTGGTTGTTTTTTACTTTTTGGAATTTTAAAGTACTAAGTTCTATGGCATGAGGGATTTATTGATAGTTCATGATCAGAACTACTGTTGACGGTGTAATAGTTGTGTACATTACCCTCTTATCAATCCCATGTATTCAAATAAGTGCTTTATTACTACCAGGTCTTTGTTTTGCATTACTTAAGAAAATGAGCCTGGTCTTCTCATAGGCTGAGGGTTTTCAGCAGCAGTACACCAACTTTGGAATTCATTTCAAGTTGAAATTTAAACACTTCCCATTCTATATTTTATAGAAGGCTCTGCCAAATATTCAGTTTGATGGGTTTTTCTGGATTAAGTCGGCTAAGTATCTTTTTTCTGGTTACTATGTTCTTCATCTGTGTATATAATTTACATTACATATTTTTCATTTGCATTTTTTGCAGATTCTGTCCTCGATGAAGTTCCTCTTCGTGGACCTGATGAGTTGGAGGTGTTCTGTGATGGCGGTCCTGTAGGCGGTGCGTGCTTCCGGTGTTTTGCTATTCCTTCATTTTTTTTCAAGTCGTCAGCACGAGCGCTTGGGTTCGTGGAGGTCTGTGGTGAAAGAGGTGGCTTTCGTGGCGTGTTGTCTGTTGGTGTTCTGGAGGGGTGCGAGCGTGTTGTATGAGTTGCCGCTCGATTTGTGGAGTTCGTTGGCTGCAGAGTTGGCATCGGTCGAGGTGGGGGGAGCAGTGCGGCTGAGGCGCTCTTTGGTGATCTTGCTCCAGTTTCTGTGCGGTGGGCTTCAAGAAGGAGAAGTGCATGCAGTGGTGGTCCGTCCAGATGGGTTGCGTGATGTGACTGAAGCGAATGTTGTTTCCTCCGGTGAAGATGGGCCAAGGATGTGTCCTGCCTTATGGGTGGGAATGGTGACGAGTTGCTTCAGTCCTATGTTGGCGAGGTTGTCTAGTAGGGCGGTGGAGTTGGGGGTCGCTGAGGTTGTCGAGGTGGAAATTAAGGTCTCCGAGAAATACGTAGTCAGAGGAGGCGAGGGGGTGGGGTGAGATGTGGTCTGTGTTGGTGAATGAGGCACAGGGACCAGAGGGTCTGTAGGTGGCGGTCCCACATAGAGTCGTTCTGGGGTTGACCTGAATCTGGAAGTGGATGTGTTCCATGGGGGGGTGAGAAGCCGTTCGAGATGGAGGTTGTCAGGTGGAGGGAGCTTTTGTGGGCGATGGAGAGTCCTCCTCCAGTTTGGTTGGGGCGGTCTTTTCTCTGGATCTTGTACCCGTCAGGGATGGCGGTTGAGATGTCGGGTGTGGAACTGGTGTTTACCCAGGTCTCTGTGAGGAAGGTCGACGTCTGGCAACAGCACACTTCGTGATACAATCAACTTTGATGAAACTTGTGTCACAATCTCCTGAAATAAAGTGGATCTGACTCACAAAAATGCTTTTGCAGTCGTCAGGAATTAATTCCTTTTACAATACACAATGCATATAAGAGGCCAGACAGACAAAGCTGAAGACTGTATGCAGCAATCAAAAGTAATTCTGATATGCTAATAATTCACACAAAAACAGGGGTCGTGTTGAGATCACCAGCAAGTTTAAGAAGTCCATGTTTTCACATTAAATCACACATTTTTCACAAGTGCTTTATGGTTCTGCAGCACAGACTAGCAATTTAGAGGTAGGGATGTGGCATCCTGAACTGTACAGTGGTTAAGGTGAGCCCATATTTAAGATGTTGCTAAATAATGTGCAAACCTGAGAATTAAGTCCTTCGCCTTCTCAGAGATTGGAACTTCTGGAGGAAATACAAGAGTTTCTTTCCAGTTCATTACTTTCCTATATGTTTCCTGTGGCGTTTCAGAACAGAAAGGTGGGTATCCTATAGAAAGGCAAATACAGAACTGTTTTACCATTAAACCAAAACATTGAAAGAATACAAATGAGTAAAGCAAACTCACAAAATGTAGCTTTTCACTAGTATATTTCTAGGGAGACCGGAACTGTACCTCAAAATGTCAGTTTCATATCAACTGAAAAAAAATTACATTAAATCCACAACATAAGAACTAGAATATGTAAAACAAAGTTGATGTTTTTCAGGAGAATATTTTTGGTTAGGTGATGGACTAATGATTAAACCAATAGCCCCACACTCAACCAAAAATGTTCCTCCAAACAGAAATCCATTTTACCCAATTCATTCCATTTTTCTTTTACTCCTTTATGCTGTGGTTGCAATTTCCTCAATGGAGTTCCTCTTATGGCTTTCCTACAATGTTTTTTGTTTGTTTTAACTTTTATATAACTAAATGCCAAAACAGCATTGTACATGGTTTGGGTTTACCATTTGAATCATAAATGGCATAACCGGTGATGCTACAGTCTTGGCTCCAAGGATAAAGTTCTTTTCGTATATGGATTCTGCTACAGGGCATCAGATTGAAAGTCTTGGAATACTATTGCAATGAAGCTTGAGCTACTTGAAGTCATTAAATCTATAAAAGCAACACGGACCAAATGCTAATTTTTTTTTAAAACACACCCTTCTGATGTGTGGGTTTGTCAAGTTACAGATGTTCAAAGACAGGAAGAGGGCTTATTAAATCATTTGAGAAGCAGAGAACTATTCTGTAATGCACTAGCTGGACTAATAGAAAAACATTATCATACCCATTGATGAATTACTATGATGGTGAGTGAAGGTTATATTTTACATTGAAAAGAAAACATTACATATAGTAAATCTATCATTAATTAAATACGTTGATTAACTCAGCTAACACGAAAATAAGTTACTTACCTGTAACTGTAGTTCACCAGTTTTGAGACTCTTTCACACATTCAAAAGCTTGAATAATTCCCCGTCGTCAAGATGGGTGTCCCACGGTACCTTATAATAACAATGCAATGTTAAACAGACTAGAAAGGCCCTGGGCCCTTCAGTATTGTAACATATCCTATTCATTTTTATTAAAACAAGAGATTAAACTTAGGTTTGAACTGATCAACATGCCCTGCCCTCTAGAACACTCCTGTGAGAAGCTCCAGTCCCTTAGATTTTCAAAGCACGAGTGTAGACTAAACACCCACAAAGAGAGCAAGAGAGAAGGTGAACTCAGGGGAGGAGGGTGGGTCGCAGGTGAATCTATGAAAGATTCCAATAGTGGAGAAGGATAATGTTACTTACCCAGTAAGCATCTGTTTTTGGCATGTATAGCTGTAGATTCACATGCTTTGCATACTCCTGCCACCTCGTGTTGGGTCCGGATGTTTGCAGTTTGTTTTTGTTCGAAGAAGTCTTTTCCAGTCACGAGGTAGTGTACTCCTCCTTTCGGTGATAGTGCACATGGCAATTGACTCCATTGCTAGACTGTTTTCCCGTAGAGGGTGAGAATGTAGTTATTAGAAAAGAATAGAGATGTCCATGCATATGTATGTATACTAAAGAGAGAACTGCAGCAGCTTCAGGTACCCGGGGAGGCGGGTGGGCGCATGTGAATCTACAGCTATACATGCCAAGAACAGATGCTTACTGGGTTAGTAACATTATCCGTTTGAGGCATGTGAGCTGTAGATCACATGCTTTGCATAGACTATCAAGCAGTATTCTCCCAAACCGGTTGCTAACCTGTAGTTGCTGGAGTGGTCTGAAATTGTGTTTTAAGTACTGCTTGGCCCACATTAGCTTGTTGTCTCGCTAACACATCTACACAATAGTGTTTGGTGAATGGGGGCAGTGTAAACCATGTTGCAGCTTTGCAAATGTCAACTATGGGGATGTTTCCTAAGAAAGCCATAGTAGCCCCCAACTTGCAAGTGGAATGCACCCAAGGGGGTACAGTTAAGAGTTCTTTTTGCTTTTGCATAACAAGTTTGAATGCATTTAACAATCCACATTGCAATACCTGATTTGGAGACAATATTGCTCTTGTATGGTGGTGCAAAAGCAACAAAAAGTTGTTTGGTCTTACGAAATGATTTTGTTCTTTCGATGTAATATAAAAGAGCTCTTTTGACATCTAAGGTGTGTACAGCTCGTTCTGCAACAGAATCAGGTTGAGGGAAGAATACAGGTAATTCTACAGACTGATTTATGTGAAATGCAAATAGTACCTTAAGAAGAAATTTGGGGTTTCTACGAAGAACCACTTTGCCTCTGTGCAGTTGAAAAAAAAAGGTTCTTCTATGGTTAGTGCCTGTAGTTCACCCACTCTCCTCAGTGAAGTGATTGCAATGAGGAAAGCGGTTTTCCAAGAGAGAAACTGTGGCTCACATTTATACATAGGTTCAAAAGGTGGCCTCATTAGTCTTGTGAGGACTATGTTAAGATTCCACACTGGGGCAGGTAGGAGTCTTGGTGGTATGACTCTTTTAAGTCCTTCCATGAAAGCTTTAATCACTGGCACTCTGAAAAGCGATAAATGTTGCCTATTTTGTAGGTACACAGCTATTGCAGCGAGATGTAGCCTGATGGAGGTGTAAGCCAATCCGAACTGCTGCAAGTGTAACAAATAGCAGATGATGTTTTGTATGAAAGCATCAAGAAGGATGATGTGATTGTTATTGCAATAAATCAAAGCGTTTCCATTTAACTGCGTAACAGCCTTTTGTGGTAGGCCTTCTGGCCTCTCTCATGATGTTCATGCAGTCTGGTGGAAGGTTCAGGTAACTAAACTCTATAATTTCAGGAGCCAGATCGCAAGGTTCAGTTGTTTAAGATCTGGGTGTCTGATTTCTCCATGGTTCTGTGTGAGGAGACTGGATGTTAGGTGCAGCTTTTGATGCAGGACCAGAGACAGTTCCAACAGGGTTGTGAACCATGGTGGACTGCCCATGTGGGAGCTACTAGGACCAGTGTGAGGGATGTTTGCCTGAGCTTCCGAAGTACTCATGGAATGAGTGGGAGAGGCAGAAAACCATAGGCAAATATCCCAGTCCAGTTCTTCCATAGTGCATTGCCCTTGGAGAGTGGGTGCGAGTACCTGGAGGCAAACCTTTGGCATTTTGCGATTTCGTTTGTGGCAAACAGATCTATCTGAGGGACTCCCCAACTTTAGAAGTATGGGAGGAGAACCGGAGGGTGAAGTTCCCATCCGTGTATTTGCTGCCTCCGTCTGCTGAGGAGGTCTGCATTCTGGTTGTTCACTCCTGGGAGGTGTTCCGCTAGGAGATAGATTTTGTGATGAATGGCTCACCTCCAGATGTCTTGGGATATGTGAGACAGTTGGAGAGAGTGTGTGCCCCTCTGTTTTTGTATGCAATACATAGCTGTCATGTTGTCTGTACGAACTAAGACAGCTCTGCCAACCAGGTGAGTTTAAAATGCCTTAAGGGCTAGAAAGAGTGCAATCAACTCTAGATAATTTTTGTAGAGCAATTTGTGTTGTCGGCTTCATAGGCCTTGCACTGTGTGGTGCTGAAGATGAGCTCCTCAACCAGTGAGGGACGCGTCCGCTGTTAGTAATGTCTGTTGAACCTGGTCTTTAAAGGGCCGTCCTTTTGATACATTTTGTGTGTTCCACCACTGCAGAGAGCGATGAGTACGGCTGCTTACCAACACTAGATCAGTTAGCAGACCATATGGTTGGTTCCACTGACTCGCTAAGCATTCCTGAAGGGGATGCATGTGCAGCCCGTCATGGGGAACGATCATGATGCAGGATGCCATCATTCTCAGTAGTTGCATATACTGGAAGCGAGTGATTGGATTGAAACTGGAGAACTAAAGCCTGACTATTGCGAATTCTGGTTGCGTTGGGAAACGCCAGAGCCTTTTGAGTATTTAAGGTGGCTCCTAGGTAGTTTTCAGTAGTGGCAGGCTGGAGAAGTGATTTTAGCACACTGACTGTAAACCTCAAGGTTGAGGTAGTAACTGAATTGTTCTGTGAGTGTGCTGGAGACATTTTGGATATGTACTCGCTTGGATGAGCCAGTCGTCCAAGTAGGGGAAGACATGTGTTGACTTTTCAGGTGAGCAGCGACTACCACCAGACCCTTTGTGAAGACTCTGGGGGCAGTAGTGACTCCAATGGAGTACCTTGAACTGGTAATGTTGATTCACCATCACAAATCTGAGCAATTTGCGATGAGCGGGATGGATCAGAATATGGAAAAAGGTGTACTTTAAGTCTAGAGTAGACAGAAATTTGCCCCCCTTTAGCAGAAGTGGTAATACTTGTTAAAGGGTTACCATGTGAAAATGGTATGATTGTCAAGATTTAGTTCTCTGAGGTCCAATATTGGTCTGAGAAAACTGTCTTTTTGGGATATTAGAAAGTAAAACGAGTACACGCCCGACCTGTGGTGTTGTGGTGGTATGGGCTCTATAGCCCCTTTTAGAAGGAGAGACTGCACCTCTTTTTGAGGAGGTGTAGGTAATCCGGTGAGTTTGTGTGACCTTGGGGTAATGTTTGGAGGATTGTTGGTGAACTCCAGGCAGTAACAAGAACAGATGGATTCTAGTACCCACTTGTCTGTTATGGACTGCCAGACGGGTAGGAAATCTGAAAGTCGCCCCTGACAGGTGTTAAATGGTCGGGAGGGGAGTGTAGGAAGTCACTGCTTTGTATTGGAGGGGAAGGTGCGTGTATTTGAGCTTCTACCTCTTCCTTTGCTGTTGTTGTCTCTGTAACCCCCTCTGAAGTAGCCCTAGAGGCAGAGGGTTGGGTGTTGCCCTTGTACCTGGTGGAATCTCTGAGGAGTTATTTTTGGACCCTCCGCAATAGAAGGAGCACTGAAAGGAACCCACATGCTTGTGTTAGTTGAAGGGTTTCCACGGATTTGGCCACTTCAGCATCTTTCTTCATTTTTTCCAGTGAGGAATCTAGCACTGGGCCAAAGAGGTGTTCTTTGTCAAAGAGTGTGTTCAGTATGGAAGTCTGAACCTCAGGTTGCTGCGGTTTACAGATCTAGCAGCAGTGTCTGCAGCATCTAGGGAGCACCTGGATGCATTATTTGAAATGAGCTGTCCCTACCACACTAGGGCTTGTGCTTTAGATTTATGTTCATCGGGCAGAAATTGGAGCAAGTGCTCCATCTCGTCCCAATGCGCACTGTCATACCTTGCGAGCAGCGCTTGCGTGTTAGAGATCCACCAGAAGTTTTATGCCTGAGAAGCTACCCTTTTCCCCGAAGCGTAAAGAAGCTTAGATTCTTTATCTGGGTGTGGAGCATCTCCTGTAGTTTGGGAGTTGGCCCTTTTACGTGCGCTGGACACCAATTGGGAGTCCAATGGAAATTGTCCTTTTATGTACGCTGGTGCTGGATTGTACTTTTCATCTACCCTAGGGGTAGGGATACGGGGCTCGAAGGGGTAATTAATTATGTCATCAACGTGCCTGATCATACCCTTAAGCATGGGGAGTGTGTGCGATGACTTTTGTGTGCTGCTAAGGGTTTCAAAAAGGAAAACCTCTTCAAGGGATTCTTTGTGCAGCTGTAACTCGTGGTAGTTGGCAGCTCTACCCACCAGTTCTATGTAACCTAAGCTGTCGTCCAGTGGAGAGGGCTTGGTAGGGTACAGGTCAGGGTTATTTCCTGTGGGAGAGTCGGTATTCTAATCTGCCCATGGGTCTGGGAGTAATGGTGCATTGTCCCTAGCCCCGTCGACATGCACATCATCCTGATCTTCAGGTGTATGTGGTGGTGAGTGCTCAGGTGAAATTATTAAAGATTAAGGCTGAGGAGAAGAAGGAGATGGAAGGGGAGAAGGATTAGTCCCGACATTCTTCCTCCTTAAAGGAATGTGGTAGGGCTCCTCTGTGTCAGGTTTCCTTTTAAGGGTCACTTTTGTGGTGATATGTCCAGTAGTTGGATGGATATACAACTGCCTCTGTTTCGGATCCGGTTTGGTAGGCGGAGCATCAAAATGCTATTCTTGAGATGGAATCATTACGTTATTTCGGTGCCAAAAGTTCCGATGCCGAGGTTTTGGATCCTGATGATTTCGGATCCGAAAGTGTTTTTAGCATCGAAGGGGGCGGGCATGAGCCGGACTTCGACTTTGATCCCGAAGGTTTCGGCTCAAAGCCGTAAGGCTTTTGGGTGTATTTCCGTGCCGAGCTGGAGGGTGGGACGTCGGAAACATGTTCTCGGTGCCGCCCGTGGCCCGGAGGTTGGGGTTGGACCGGAGCCTTCTTCTTGGACTGAGGTAGACTTTTGGGCAAGGGAGGATCTGTACTCCCCTGTACGCTGCCCTTGCGGGATTTCACCATCCCCCTCGGAGATAAAGATGGGATCCTGTTCTTCTTCTTCGGCTCCCATGGCGTCTCCAGCTTCTTTTTCTAAATCCTCTCCGAAGGGGTCCGGAATGGAACTTGCGTGTTGGCTCCGCATGTCACCAAGTCGAGCCAGACGCTCGCGAAGATTCTTCTTCGAGCAGAAAGCCTTGCATGCGTCGCAGTCCTGTTCTCTGTGCTCCAGAGACAAGCACAGGTTGCACACTTCGTGTGAGTCGGTGCGCAGAAACTTCACGTGGCACCGAGGGCAGAATTTGAATGAAGTTCGTTCCATTGACTGTGAGGCGGACCGACGCGGGTAAGCCAGACGACCTTCCACGAGCTTCCCGATCTGAAGAGTTTTTTTTTTTAGAAGTACAATATTTGAAGAATGGGATATGCTAGCGAAAACAATAGCATCGAGGGTGTCTTGCGCACAGAGGGAAACCGTGTCGAACCGGAGCACAGCAATTCAAGTCGGAAACCGATGGCGAAAAAAAAATATAACAATGGAGTCGATGCTCATGCGCACTATCACCGAAAGGAGGACTCACTTACCTCGTGACTGGAAAATAATTCTTGGAACAAAACCAACTGCAAACATCCCAACCCAACACTAGATGGCAGGAATATGCAAAGCATGTGATCTACAACGCACATGCCTAGAACCTACAGTTACAGGTAAGTTACTTATTTTCTTACTCCAGTATTGGAACATTCATAAATTCACATGCTTGAATCAGATTACATAGCAGTGTTGAAGTACATTTTAACATGAATGGCACATACACACATATATATATACATACACATATACAGGCGGTCATGGTGGCAGAATAAATAATTAAGCACCTTATTGGCGGTCCGCTCTCCGTTTTTTTCCGTAGGAAGGTAAGAGCTCACAAACGAAGGAATTGGTCATACGTGTGTGTGTATATATATATATATATATATATATATATATATATATATATATATATATATATATATATATATATATATATATATATATATATATATATATATATATATATATATATATATATATATATATATATATATATATATATATATATATATATTACCTACTGGCGGTCGCCAGTAGGTAGTTATAGTTAGGACCCCTTTTCCATAGGAAAACCTCAACATTCTATTTTGAATAACTTTGGCGCCGGTCGATGAATCCTCGCGAATTTCTCAAAATAGGTGGGGCGCTACGCTCCGCTCCTACCCTGAAAGTCTCGGGGGGATCCGTCAAGCGGGGGCTGAGATAAAAGGGGGGTCCCAAAACGCGTTTTCCCCATGCATTTTTCCATAGGACCTTTAGAACGAGCTACAGCCCGAACGGCTGAACAGAATTACTCGAAATTTGGCAGAGAGGTAGTCCCTAGGTCAAGGAAGTGCCTTTTGTAGGTTTGGTGTAAATCTGTTCAGTAGATTCTGAGAAAATAGCCTTTAAATCAATATATATATCTGAGCCCGCTTACGGTACGCTTACCGTAAGTGTACGGTGGCGTGCGCGAGCGCGATTCTGATTGGCTCTTAGATCTTAGTAAACATTCGAATCGGCCGAAACCAGGAAGCGGCGGCCGCCATTTTGTGTATTTCACTCAGAAAAAAAAGAGTGAAAACAAGAAAAGGGGGCAATGAGGAGAGTTACAGACCCCCTTACATTTGTGAGGGGGTCAAAGAAGGACTGTAAAGTACAAAGAAAACATTTATTGATTTTAAAAAAAATCACAGGGTACGCGCACGGTAAGCTTACGGTAAGCGTACGGTAGAAAAAAAAAAAAAAAAAAATGAAAATCAGATTTAAGTGTTTAGATATTAGGGGGCTCTAAAAAGAGCCGTTGTGTTTATGAAATGATTTTTTAGTGGTACCTACAAGTAAGTACCGATGCAGAGTCTAAGGTTCAAGAGGAAGACTCTGTTCCCTTCATCATTGAAGTGCACACCATCTCCTCTATAAATGTCTTGCATGTCATAACGCAAGTTGTTGTGGTAAATGGCACCCATACCATAGTCACGGAGGAAAGCAGAAACAGATTTGTTGACGTGCTTTCTTGCTTTGTCATCGCACCGCGTGCCCACCGTGCGTGCACGGCACTAACTGCGTAAAGTGGGCGCGCGGTGCGCGAAGCGCACCGCGTGCTCACTGTGCGCGCACGGTGCGCGAAGCGCACCGTGCGCGCACGGAACGAACTGCGTTAAGTGGGCGCGCACGCCACGAATGGCGTAAAGTAACTTAGCATTTAAAAAACCGTACAAATTCACTGAAAAAACCATAGGTTTCACACACGTTATAGTTAGGAATTAGCATTTAAAAAACCTTGCAAATTCACTGAAAAAACCATAGGTTTCACACATGTTATAGTTAGCGGAAATTTTACTGATAAAAAACCAATGAAATTCCCCCGTTATAGTTAGTGCAGGCAACTATAACTCACGCGACCGCAATCTTCTGCTGATGACATATGTGTCTTTATGAAAAAAAAATATTTGTAATATATGTATAGCTAAAAATGTATGGAAGAAGACATGGGCAAATAAGTGTCTAAATACAGTATTAGCATCAGCAGAGGATTGCGGTCGCGTGAGTTATAGTTGCCTGCACTAACTATAACGGGGGAATTTCATTGGTTTTTTATCAGTAAAATTTCCGCTAACTATAACATGTGTGAAACCTATGGTTTTTTCAGTGAATATATATATATATATATATATATATATATATATATATATATATATATATATACACACACATATATATACACATACATACACACACACATATATACACACACAAACATATATATACACACACATACACACCCACACATATATATACACACCCACACATATATACACACACACACACATATATACACATACATATATATACACATCCACACATATACATATACACATACACATACAGCTTGTCACACCAAGTAGAATGGACCAGCACTCTCGTTAATTAAATCTTCGATTTATTGGCGAAAAAACAGAAAACAAACTAGTTTCGGCAACCCTGCCTTTGTCGATGTAGGCGGGCGCGTTGTCATGGAGATATTTGAACATGTGATTCATCACTGCTTAAAGAACGGACCAACAAATGATTGCATTTCTGCGGTGTCAAATCCCGCCCTGGATAGGCATATGCTCCCAACATAAGATATTATATCCTCACATGTCCCTTAACACGTCCAATCCAGGCCCATATGGTACCTACAGTTTTGTCCGAACCCTAAGAAACCTGCTCTCGCTTCCATGAAGCGAAGCGGATTGCTTTTGGACAAGGGAAGCTGCATGTCAGCAGCTCCCCTTGACTAAAAGCAATGCCGGATCCCGCAGGAGGCGGGGAGCCGGCTGGGACTGCGGGGGCATTGTGGCTCCCCCCACAGTCCCCAACGTTGAGACCAGGCCCCGGGGGATGGGGTCCCAGGGGTGGGGGGCCACGCAGCCCCCTTCTGTATAAATACTTTTTTTAAAACAAGGCCAGGCCAAGGGGATGGGGTCCCCGGGGCCAAAAGTGGCCCAGGAAAGGGGGGCCACGTGACCCCCCTATCCTGTAAAAATAATACAATACAAAATAAAATAAACAAGGCTATGCCCCGGGGATGGGGCTAAATTCGGCCTCGGGAGGGGGGGCCGCGCAGCTCCCTTTTTTTTTCTTTTCTTTTTTTTTAATGGTCAGGCCCTGGGGGATGGGGTCCCCAGGGCTTACAAGATATTAAGAGAAGGGGGGCCACATAACCCCCCTTCTAAAAATATCAAAAGAACAGAAAAGCCGGCATCTCGCTGGAGGCCCTGTCCCCTCCCTGCAGCACTCTGCAAGCGCCTCCTGGCACGTTCTGGTTTGGAGGATTAAGTCCCTTTGAGTGTGAAGGGTCATTAGGGGCCAACTAGCCCATTAGGTACCTCTAGTATGCCCCACACAGTGGGATTGCGGAGAGGTGCTCCGAGGCCACGCCCCTTTTTACAACACTCTGCACACACGCCTCTTGGTGCATTGCTGGTGGGGCAAAGAAGTCCTCTTGTGTCCTGAGTACCTCAGGACTAAAGTGGCCTTCATCCCACAAGCAGCAGTGCGCCAGGAGGAGCGTTTGCAGAGTGGTGTAAAAAAGGGGGCATGTCCTCGGACCACACTCAGCAATCTAGCTGTGTGGGGCTTACTAGAGGTACCTGGTGGGCTAGTTGGCCCCCAGGGACCCTCAAGATTCAAGGGGACTTAATCCTTAAACCAAGAACGCGCCAGGAGGCGCGTTTGCAGAGTGGTGGAGAAAGGGGGCGTGGCCTGTGCCCACCTGTCAGCAATCCCACTATCTGGGGCATACTGGAGGTATCAGGTGGGCTAGTTGGCCCCTAAGGACCCCCAGCAGCGAAGGGGACTTTAATCCCCATCCTAGAGCACGCCTGTTGCTTGATGGCAGAAGTGAATTGCGCTAGATATCCACCTTGCAATGCTCCACTTTGAAAGCAGATACCCTTTTCTGTGGTGGGCTGTAAGCCACAAACAGTTGATTAGACTTGCGAAAACCTTTTGTTTTGTCTAAATAGAACTTCAAGCACCTCTTGATGTCTAAAAAACGTAGTGCCCTTTCAGATGGCATGGAAGGGTCTGGAAAAATGTTTTCAGGATGACAGCTTCATTGAGATGAATGCCTGAATGAATTTTAGGAATTAACTTCGGGTTTGTGTCAAAACTCACTCTATCATCCCTAAATTGCATGGTGGAGGCCTGGATCTCGCAGACACGTCTGGCAGAGGTAAAAGCTACAAGGAGAGCCCCCTTCCAGGAAAGGAATTTAAAATCTGCTCTGTGAATGGGTTCAAACGGATGCTTCATAAACTATGAGAGCACAATGTTTAGTTGCCAAAGTGGAGGTGGAGGTTTAACTGGGGGAAAAACTCAAAATAACCCTTTGAGGAATTGCTTAACTATGTTGGCAGACCAGAATGATGGTGACTACGGTGATCATATGAAGCGGGATATGGCAGCTGAATGAACCTTAATAGATGCGTGAGCCAATCCTGAGCACGTTAACTGCAGAAGAAATGGAAGGATCTCTTTAGGTGAGGAAAAAAGTGGATGTATGTTGGCCTGTTGCCACCATATGCCAAATCTTTTCCACTTAAGGCAATAGGTTTTGTTTCTACTTTCTGCTCGGGCTCTTGGCAGTATGTCCCTGCAGTCTGGTGAGATGTTTACATGGGCAAATTCATTGTACTAAGGAGCCAGGTCGATAAGTGAAGAGACCTGGGATCTGGATGCCGCACATGGCCCTGGTTCATTGTTAGTAGAGAGGGTATATGGAGGTTTTGTTGCAGAGTACCCTAAATGCAATATTCTACTCAATAACAAAGCTATAGAAATGTTTGCGGACTCTTGTTCTCCTTTTACATTGCTAAATGTGGAAGATTACAAGAAAATTGTGGGAGATCAGGGCATGGTGATAAATAAACCAGATATTACACCACATGGTTACACTAAAGATCCTATTCCCCTGGTAGGCATGTTGGAAGCGCAAATAAACTAAAAAGGTAGGAAAGGTGTATCTCGTGAGTACAGGGTCTAACCTCTTAGGGTGGAAACACCAAAAGGAGTTTGGCTTCATACTCGATCCCAATAAGAAGGACAGGCCATCCTGGTCGAAGATGTTGACCATGAGAAAACTCTGTGATGAATTTCCGCGTCTTTTTTCCGACGAACTAGGGCTTTTGAAACAATACCAACATAAAATAAAGATCAGACAAGGTGCTAAACCTGTAGTCCACAAAGCTCGCCAAGTTCCTCTTCTTTTAAGACAGCCTCTAAAAACTGAACTTGACAAACTATGCCATTTAGGGGTCATACAATCTATTGATGCCTCGGAGTGGTTAGCACCCATCGTTATCGCTTCGAAAGCCAATGGGAAAGGCATCCGCCTTTGCATTGACTTACGCAGCCTAAATGAGAATATTTGGGTTGAGCGATTCCCCCTCCCCAACATCAACGAAATGCTGAGCACAATGGGAAAAGCCAAATTCTTCTCTGTAATTGACCTATCCATGGCATACTACCAGATTGAACTCCACCTGGAGTCCAGGCCTTTGACCGCTTTCTCCTCCCAATTTGGCACGTACATGTTCAGAAGGATGCCTTTTGCCCTTGCTTCAGCTGCCGCTGTTTTCCAAAAAATGATGCAGCAAGTGCTGGATGGCATCCCGAACAGTATGCGTTTCCAGGACGATGTTTTAGTCTATGGAGCAAATGAAGATGAGCACGACTCTGTGTTCAGAAAAGTATGTGCTAGACTGTCTGAAGCTGGTTTGACTGTAAAGCGGGATAAGTGTAAGGTAAAAGAGACAGAAGTAGATTACCTGGGGCATAAACTCTCATTTGAAAGGATCAGGCTTAAACATAGCCTAATTCAAGCAGTTAAAGATGCACCTTTTCCCTCGAATAAAGATGAACTCAAGTTCTTCTTAGGCTTGATCGAGTATATGGCGAAATTCATTCCAAGGTTCTCGGAGAAATGTGAAAGTTTACGAGAACTTTTGAAGGCTAAACAATAATTCAAGTGGGAGGAAAAACACTGTGAGACTGTAAACAGTTTGAAACAGGAAATGATTGAATCTCGTGCTCTTGGCCCCTTTGACCATAAAAAGAAAACTATTTTAAGCTCAGATGCCTCGAACAAAGGTCTGGGAGCAACCCTATCACAGAAAGGGGATGGGGGTGAGACCATTATTGCATTTGCCTCCCGCACCCTGAGTCAATCTGAACGGAATTATTCCGTAATCGAGAGAGAAGCACTAGCATGCTACTGGGCCATTATTCATTTTAAATTTTTCCTTTGGGGGACAAAATTCACGGTCCAAGCAGACCATAAACCCTTAACACAATTTTTTTCTTCTAAACAAGTACATTGCAAATCCCCTAGAATAGCAAAATGGGTTCTGGGGTTAGAGAATTTTTGCTTCAGAATTGAATACCTGCCGGGACAGGAAAATGTGGTGGCAGATTTTTTTATCTAGATCACCCCTCACAGTCAACCACAAAGAGGATCCTTTAGATGCTCCCATTCTATCCATCCATCTTCCTTCTTTCACCAAGGAGGAGTGAGATGAAGAAATGAAGAAGGACTCTAAGATGAATTCATTAAAAAGTTTAATAATCAATGGTTGGCCAGAGAAAAGCTGCAATGTCACGGACGATATGAAGGAGTTTTGGGAGGTTAGAAATGAACTAACCGTCATTGACAACAAAGTTTACCGCAACAGGAAAATAGTACCACCCGAGGCCCTTAGAGATAAAATTATAGTAGACCTTGCCCATGAGGGACACTTGGGGAGAAGTATTATCAAAAGTAAGGTCAGGAATAGCTTTTGGTTCCCGAAAATGGACTCGATGGTGGAGATAAAAGTGAAGGAGTGTATCAGTTGCGCTAGAAGCGACAAGACCAAAATCTTACACAAGGTTCCCTTGTCTCCAGTAGAAGTACCGGAAATACCATGGACAAAACTTGCAATGGACATAAATCGGTCCAATGGAGGCATTAGGGCCACAAAAATGGTTTATGTTTGTGCTAGTAGACTACACCTCACACTGGGTTAATGTCAAACTCACGTCTTCCACCACAACCAACAACCTCATCACATTTCTAAAAGAAATTAAGACTTTTCTAAAGAGCTTTAACATCAAACACGAAAAGACTGCACTCTACAGTCCCAAAGCAAATGGGTTAGCAGAAAGGACAAAACGCATGATTAAGGAACATATCCAACTGGCAATCACCAATGGGTTTAACATAGATTATTCCCTTACAGACTGTTTATGGGCCTATCACACAGCACCTAACCTCGTCAGCGGAATTTTTCCTTTTGTGGCCCTAAGAGGGAGAGAGCCCGGTACCAAATTAAACCCCCTCTGGCTAGATGGGGGAAAAACCGTAGTCTACAACAGCAGGGAGAGTCATATGAAAGTCCAGCAGCATCAAGCCAGTTACAAAGATTGGTATAACAGGAAACATGGGGTGAAAGAACTTCACCTCAAAGTTAACACGGTGGTGGTAAGGAAGCCTACTCATGTACAGGTGGGGCAGAGCAAGTTTTTCCCTCCACAAAATATTAGGAGCTCAGGGAAAAATGTGGTGCAGTTGCAGGATGGACAAACTTGGAGCGGGGACAGACTTGCTACGTTGAATCTGTAGTTCTCTTTTTTCCCCTATGTTTGCATGTTTATTTATATGGGTAAGGAGATGTGTTGTAATCCTTCCTCTGCCTCTCCCCTTTGGTACCTTCCTTCCACCCCTCCTCCTCTCCCATTGTTAGTATGCCTGGGAGCTTACCGTAGAATGTTGGAGTACTGTTCTTCTTGGGAGCGGATGACCTGAATAAACACCTCTTACCTTCTCTCCTGTTTCCGTGTGTATATTCTGGATATTTTTACAACAGTATTGTCTTCAACTGCATGTGAGTTTTCGCAGAGAGGGATGCTGTTTCGTAAACCTTTTCCTGCATGGTTTGGCCTTCATTTTCATGAAGACTCTCGAAGAAGAGGTATGGGAGTAAAGGCGAAAGCAGATTCCAGACCATGCCATTGAAAATGTATTCCCCTATGATACCTGATGGTGATGCCAGCTTGCGAAGAATCAGCATTTCCGGTTCTGGGGGTTGCAAAGAGGTTCAGATCAAGTTTGCTCCACTGAGAGAAGATGTAGAGTATTTTCTGATCCAGTTCCCACTTGTGGCAAGAGGTCTTCAGGCTTCAGAGGGTGTACGCTATTGTGTTCTGTTTTCCAGTGACAATTTTCTGCTTGCAGATGCACTCTGGTGAATGGACCATTCCCAGTAGGCTTTGTGCATCCTGGGACAGGAGATGTGATCTTATACCGCCCGCTTGTTGAAGTAGTGCATCGTGGTCGTATTGTCCATTCGGATGAGCACTGCACAGTTTCTTATCTTTAGAATGAAAGCTTGCAAGGCTAGGTGCACTGCCTTGAGCAGATTGATAAGGAAATGCCGATGAGACATCTGCCACCTGCCGCTGATCTGCAGGTCTTGAACGTAAGCTCCCCATCTGTCTAGGGAGGTGTTGGTTAGTCGAGAAGCTGGACTGAGGAATGAAAGACCGACTGACAGATTTGCTTGTTGCGTCCACCAGGAAAGGGCTTTGACCATGGACGGAGTGACTTTAATGAGGTTGTCGAAAGGCCCCCTATGCTTGTTCCCATTGTCAGTTGAGTTCTTCTTGGAGTTGACTCATCCGTAGACAGCAGATTGGAACTAGAGGGATGTATGATGATATTAATCCTAGAGGCAAACTGAGAGAGACACTTTTCTTTGTACCAATTTTGCTAAGGACATTAGCTGCAATTGCCTATGTGATGGGGGACACTCTTTGCTGAGTGGTATTGAGTGCTGCTCCCAAGAATTTCAAGTTTCTTAATGGGTTGAGAATTGATTTTTACGGATTCAGTGTAAGGCCCAGCTCGAAGAATAGAGTTGTGCAGGCAATTTGGAACTCTGTGTAGCCCGATTTGAAGGTGCTTCGACTAACTAATCATCTACATATGGTAAGAAGTGTTTTTTTTTATCCTCAAGAAGGCTGCCACAGGTGCCAGACACTGTGAATATTTGAAGGGCAGACTTCTTCCTTTTGGCTTGAACACAGAACTGGTAATATCTGGGGGCTACTTTGAATCTTAGGAATTTCCTGTGCTGTGGGTGTATGGGGATGTGAAAATACACAGGTTGAGGGTAGACATTATATCCCTTGTTTAGGAGTAGCAGAATATCCTGCAATGTAACCATGCGGAATGACTGTTTTTGAGATAGGTGTTGAGACTTCTCAGGTCTAGAATTGGTTGCCATTCCTTCAACTTGTGGACCAAGAAGAAATGGGAATAGAATCCTTTTCCTTGTTGTGATGCAGGAGCTCTTTCTGAAGGAGCTCTTTCTGCCCCTTCTTGAGCATGGTTATAACCTCCAACTTGAGAAGATGTAGATGTTTCTGAATGGATGTTTGAGGAGGGGTTGGTAATGGGGGTTGGATGAATGTATGGTCAAATTGAACAAGGTTTAACACCCATTGGTCTTTCGATATGTCCTGCCAGTGTTGAATAAAGTTGGATATTCTTCCTCCTAGCCTGAAAGGGGAGTAAAGGGGAGTAGCCACAGCCTGTACATGGTCATTGAAGTCAGCCAGTGTCTTTCCCTTGGCGTCCCACTCTACTCTCTTGGAGCTGGCCTATTGAAGGCGGTTTGTGCTGGCTGTCTTTGTGAGTCCTGGAGACAAAACTGCTGAGAGGCAGATGAATATAAGGGGTAACAATATTGTTGGTAAACTCCTCTGCAGGAGGAAGTCCTCTTCCCCTAGCGCCTCAAAAGGACAATTTACGATATTGAAGTGTGCCCATTGATTTTGGTGTGTCAGTGTCTGTTTTAATTGTTTGTAGGGCTTCATCAATAAGCCTGCTTAAAAGGGCTTTGCCATCGAATGGCAGATCCAAGATCTTGTTCTGGACCTGCAGCTTAAAAAAGGTAGCTTTGAGTCAGCCATGCCTCCTTAACACAGCAGCTCCAGCAGACTGTCTGAACCCTGCAGTGGCAATGTCCATGGCACAATCCATCACCTCCGATGATGTGCACCCCTACTTCCCTACAGGTTACACAAGTAACTCTACAACCCCCACAGAGAAATCTTACTAGCATATGTGTTTGTAACCTGTAGGTTCAATACAGTGTCCGGCAACAGGAACACTAAAGGCCAGATTTATTAAAAGTAACACAAGGAAGTGCTAAAACCAAAGTTTGCTGCACTACTAAGACGGTGCTGATGCTCTCTTACCCAGAGCTTACACACACACAGGCTGGCAAAATACTATATTTAGACTAACTTCAAAGCTTTTCACAAACTGGATGTGTGCTGCACAGGAAGCACACATGCAATTTTTGAAAAGTAAGGAGAAATGCAAACTTTTTTCCTCGTTAACCCCTGCCTCCATGAGGTCATACATTTTTGGTGGAAAGCCCAATCTACAAAGCTCAATAAATGTAGTTTTACATCAAAAACCAGGAGTGGCAGCAAGGGAATGTTTACCTAGCGCCCGCAGAATGCCCCCTTTAATGCAAAGTAACACAAAACAGCATAAAGCACTACTAGCATTACTTTTAGGTCACCTTACCTACCTAAAAAACAACAACGTTGTGATGGAAAGTAAATAGTTTATCAAGAATTTGCACCTGTTTGCATCACTTTTGTATGACTTTGTACTGAAATTTTTCATACCCAAGTCTCCATCTTTCTTATGATAATTCAAACCTATGACTAACAGATAATACACTGCAATAAGTGAATTAACCACTGTACAAATCCTACAATACCAGTAAAAACCCCGAGTCTGGAAGATTCACATACGTCTTCACAACAGGTACCTTTTAGCTATGTTAAAATGTGGTTTTGTTTGGAATACTAAATCAGCCTACTTAGCATCATCTTTGAGCCAAAAGTATAGTGTGAGCTGTTCGCTAATCTACATAAACATGGCACCCTGCACTCATTCGTAGCTTATAATTTCTTTTGTCACCTACAGGCTCTATTTCATGCCTTCGTATGTGCGGATAGGACACCACAACCTTGTTTTCATTTTTATATAATTTGCAGTCAAGCTCGGGGCTCTGAGAAGCTGAATGACCATAGTAGTCTTGGAGAATAGTCTCACGCTTATAATTTTCTGCTGCAAAAAAAGCTTTTAAGAAAGCACCATTGTAATAATAATAATAATAATAAAGGAGCTTGTAAAGCGCATGGTGACGCCATCTCGGCGTGTCCCCGCGCTGTGGAGAAAAGTCGGAGCCAAGATATGGTAGTTTAGGAGGAAAACAGATAAGTTTTTAAAAGTTTCCTAAATAAGGGCTCTGAATCCGCTTGCCTGATATTCATGGGAAGAGAGTTCCATGCTTTGGCAGCCATGACACGAAAGGAACATCCGCCCATTCTGGCTTTCTTGACACGGGGAATTTTAAGCAAACCAGTTCCCCCCGAGCGAAGAATTCTAGTAGGCTCGTATGGAATAGCCAGATCTGTCATATAAGAGGGAGCTTTGTGAGAGATAATCCTATAGCAGGTTAACAGCGCTTTAAATAGGACTCTCTTTTTTATGGGGAGCCAGTGCAAAGTGGCTAAGGCTGGCATAGAGGCTGACCTTTTCGGAAGTCTAAGGACTAGGCGAGCTGCTGTATTTTGGAGTACTTGAAGTCACCTGAAGTTCTTTTGCGAGGTTCCAAGCAGGAGCACATTGCCATAGTCTATCCTCGAGGTCACTAGAGCATGGGTCATAATGCGCCTGGCTTCCAGAGGGAGAAGATCTAGGGTTCGGTTCAAGGTCTTCATTACCCCGAAGCATTTCCCAACCACTTTATGTACATGGTTGTCATAAGAAAGTCTGGGATCAACCCAGATGCCCAGATTCTTGGCTGCTTTGCAGGGAGTAGGTAGCGGTCCCAGGCATGATGGCCACCACTCCTTGGTCCAGCTCGCATCCCTTCCCCCAATTATCAGAACCTCCGTTTTTGAGCCATTAAGCTTCAGGCAATGCTGGGTCATCCAGCCTGCTAGAGCCTGCATGCAGGTTTTAAAATTGTTAGCATCAGTGGAGGGTGCTTGAGACAGAGAAAGCAGGAGTTGGGTATCGTCGGCATATGAGACTAAATCAATGCCGTACGATTCAACCACTTCCGCCAGAGGGGCCATATAGAGATTGAACAGGGTGGGGCTCAGGGCGGAGCCCTGAGGTACCCCCTGTTCTAATGTTATGCTATTAGAGCGATGTATGCCTCTCTGAACCTGGAAGCATCGGTTGGTGAGAAAGGCTTTAAGCCAGCCCAGCGCTTCCTGGGTGACCCCGGCTTTGTTCAGACACTGCAGCAAGATGGAGTGTGCCACAGTGTCGAACGCGGCACTAAGGTCAAGCATAATCAAAGCCATAGTCTGGCCCTCATCCGCACCTGCACGTAGAGTTTCGGTCGCTCTCAGAAGGGCGGTTTCTGTGGAAAACCCTGCCCTGAACCCAGATTGAGAGCTGTGGAAGGCTTTATTCGACTCTAGATGGGCCATGAGTTGGCTGTTAGCTATTTTTTCGGCCACCTTCGCCAGATATGGTAGCAGCGAGATAGGCCGTAAGTTTTCAAGGATATCCTGACTTAGGTTGGGTTTCTTCTTTATAGGAAGTACAATGGCTTGCTTCCACTCCACAGGGAGGATGGCCGTAGAAAAGGAGAGTTGGAGAATATGTCTGAAATGTTGTTCCAAGACTGTAAGGCTAGCTGCTAAGATCTTAGGAGGCGCAGGATCACGAGGGGACCCTGACTTAATGCTTGTACAGATGTTAATTAAGGTATTAGTACAAGGAACAGTAAAGCAGTCAAGGCATGCCTCATCTTGAGTGATCTCCAAATTCTCAGCGAAAGCAGAGCCCGAGGGCAGATCCTTTGAAAAATTAGCATAGATGTTAGTAATTTTGCTAGCAAAATATCTAGCAATATCGTTACATGATTCAACAGAGTCCTTCTGGGTATTACTCTCACTAGATACTACCGAGATTTCTTTAAAGATTTTAAAGAGCTCCTTTGAGGAGTTCTCAGCCTCTCCATACCGTGCTTTAGAGGAACGAATAAGTTTGTAATATCCCGCTTGCGCTATTTTATATTGAGACTTGGCTTTGGGGCAGAAGTTAATGCGCCATTCTCGTTCCAGTTTTTTACAAGCGGATAAAAAACAGGATCTCTTCTTGTGCTTCCCCTCTTAGGCATCTTCCCCAGCATCCTTTTCCTTAATAGACTACTGCTGCTCATTAGGACATATTTGTCAGGGATTTCAGTTCACATAGTATATCAATTTCAATCATTCTTAAACACACGTCCTTATCCCAGAAAATTGTGTACTTATGTAATTTCAGAGGGTTGTCGATTGCATACATTTCTAAGGCTGCTACCTGCCCTTTTCATGGTGCCTTACCGGTTGAGGACTGTCAGTTTAGAGGATAAAGATTTCAAAAGAACACTGCTCAGTTCAGGTGCTGTGTTAACTCTTCTTGATTTCTGAATAAACGTATATGTGTGGTAATCAAAATGTCAGTGTCCTTTAAAACCAGATAGAATACCTGGCAATATCCTTTATGTTAAATGATTAAGAGGAGGAAGGGGGAACATGGGGTAAAGCCCAGGTTACCTACTGACAATTCTCATAACAGAAAGACTTCTCATTCTTCTCTCAGTCCTTTGCCCATTCTAGCCCCGAACCTCCTTCCCAAAATCCGCTACCCCTTACCTGAAAGGGATTTTTACTGCTTGGATAGAGGTACAGAGTGGCATATCTTCTCTGCCTTCTGGGAAGGGACTTTGAGCATACAACCAAGTGCTAGAAAATGCCAGCCATGGTGCAGCCACTGTTCAAAATGTTGAGAACCACCATCCAATCTTTGATCACCCAAGCTATGTAATGGTTGCCCACTCACAATTTATTTTTTGTGAATCATTCATCTGTTCTCCCCACTCAACTAGGCTCTTCTAGTGCACAACCATGTGCTGCTCTTGCTGAACAGTGCTGTGTCTACCTTTCAAAAATGTTTATCATACTAGACAGCCGTGGCACCCAACATTGTCCTGCACAACACCAGTGAGGCAAAATATTCCATCACTAGGCTAGAGAGGAAGCGAAACTAGACATCTAACCACTGTTTTGGAATCAAGATACTGATGAAAAGAGGGAGGAAAACATCTGGGAACTGTTCAAGGAGGTCACCATGCAGAAACGTCTGAACCTTTCACTTAGTCTATAGCCAATGTTTTTTGGTAGCTAGGTGTTACATCTGGCTAGACACTATAATTTCCTCCCCTGTGATAATGAAGGACTAGGGAAGAATGTCTATTGGGTGAGAAGCTCACTTGCACAAGAAGGCCTGGCCAGAGTCTGAACATTCAATGCATTTAAACAAATACACTTTTTCTATGAATGAAAAGTATCCAAAGGTAGGTAACAAACTACAAAAACAATGGAATCAAATATATGCGTCTCTCATTGTTTAGTATAGCTTTTCCAAGTCTACTAGTTATTATTTTTCCTTTTCATCAACTGACACACAAGCAACACTATATTTACTGAGTGCATACCTATTAGCATTTCATACATTATAACGCCCAACGACCACCAATCACATAATTTGTTATAACCATTCTGCATGAACACTTCTGGAGCAATGTAATCAGGAGTCCCAACAGTTGAATATGCCTGGAATAAAAAAAAAATAGCAACTCATGAGAAACAGCTTCGAGACACAGAAGATTTAGAATTACAGTATTTAATAATAGTACTGTTTGTAAAGAGACAGTAGAACTGTGCAAATAAGAAATGGTATGCATTTCACAAGTGACAGACATGTTCCCAACACCTTCCCAAAGTATTTCTCACTTTTTGAGTAAAATAAGATGGCCCTTGCAAATTTCATCTTAGAAAAGTGATTTAAACAAAAAAGTTTTTGTAACTGTGGTTTCCACCAACTTAAGCAAACCCATGTGAAATGCTGTGTAACAGAATGTTAACTAGGGTATAAGGAGTCTTAGTGCATCATTACAGGATCAAGGAACAAGTTACTTACCTTTCTTAATGTCTTAGTGAAAAATTTTCTAACTCCCCACAGATTACTTACCTTTTGAACATACAAGGTGCCAGTCTGGATCCAGAAACTTTGCTACAACAATATCCTCACCGTACAGCATCTATGCTCCCTGATATGACGACACCAGTCTATATATGGCACCACCTGGTGCGCTGATGTTAGTTCCTTTAGCAGTTACTAGAGCCAACAATAGAAAATAATGGAAGCAACCAAGAATAAGCATCTTCAGGAATACAAGCAGTAAAAGCAAACCATAAACCCCATCAATCACCATGGGAACTTCTGAATGGGAGTGCACTTTCGCAGAAAGGAGAGAAAGCAGTGCAGTGAGGAATCTGCCAAAATGTACAGTAGTTAATGATCCTAGCACAGGAGGAACACATCTTTTAGAGCACCCAAAAAGGGGAAAATGTAGTGCACAGAACAGAGAACACTTCCGGTTGACGGAGGGAAGAAACAGGTTGATGTGCAGGAAGCCCCAGTACTGAAGCCTTTTGTGTCATGTAAGATTAGTGCTGCCACTCGAGATCCTTCAAGAACAACCTGTTCAAAGCATCAACCCTCAAACTCACCAGTCTACCCAAGGCATCACCCTCAGGCAAACTCAGTGCTGCAGAGAGCAGTGTCACAACTGGAGGTACCACTGGGCACTGGAGACTTGACCGAACATTTCCCTATTTGAGCAGGGAGTGGACTTGGTGGTGTCATCTGACAGAACTTGTACCACTTGCCGCCCTCCTGCTTCCCCGTCCACCCCCCAAATGCATGAACAGAGCCCAAGAACAGTCTTCCAAACCCAGAGAATAAACTTTCATCACTATGATGATCTTGGCGGGAGTGGGTGCAAAAGGGCATCTCACTAATAATGAATGGACATTTACAGCATTTACCACTGTACGTCCTGTACAACTTAGGATATTTCATCTCTTGTGGATAGATTGCTTTATTGTCAAAAGCACTAGCATAGAGACCTGATCCTCCACCATGCACACAGAATAAGGAGGATACAAGAAGATACCTGTCCCTGGAGAACAGTATATTTAATACAGGAGGCAGCAATGGAGAATGAAACTATCTAGTGTGAGTGTGCTTTTACCGGTCAGTCATCTGATTAAGTTAAAGATGTGTATCTCCTACCACAGTTGGTGGGCTGTAGTCGTCAGCAGCACTTTGATGAATAACTGAGGTGCAAAATGCAGCCTGAAAGGCGGGTTGGTAAAACTGGTATTGCTTGGTGGGCAGATGTCACTGCAGTGCTAGGAGGCTCTGTGAGATTGCAGGACAGGAATGCAGATGTAGGCATCCTGTAAATCTTAGAGACATTATCCAATCCTGCAGGAACGCTAACAAAAGAACCTGCAAAAGGAAAGCATTCAGAACTTATGCAGTCTCAGTAAAATATTTTGTAACTTAACATTTAAGGCTCACATTCTTTTTAGGACTTAGGAGGCATAGCAGCCCTTCCCCATCAAATACTCTAATTCTATGCCCCTTCTGCAAAGAAGGGCAAGGACCTCTGCTCCAGTATCAAGGTGTGAGCAGGAGCGTGGGCGGCGGAGCGAGCAGGAGGAATCACATGCGAAACGTCAAGAAAAAGCACAACGTACCCGAACTAAAGGACTTGCAGGTCCGAGGTGATCACCCTCTACTGACCCTGAAAATGAGGAATCCCACTGACAATAAGATCATGGTCAGGGAGGGGCAAATTAAAATGGTTTTGCTGCAGTTGCCCCGGCACCTGCGGAATTAGAGTACTGTTGCTGCTGTTGACCTCTGGAATTCCCCTATCCTCTGTAATGCCAAAACAATAGTGCAGGGCATTGGAAAGGTAGTGATAGATGCCCCTGCCTTACCAGCTCATCTGAAGGAGAAGCAACATAAGCATTTCGTTGAGAAGGACCATCAAAGTAAGCAGGCCATGAACGTGCTCTGCTTAAAGGACTCCCGTTGAAGGGAATTTCCATCAAGGCAACCAAGAATTTTTCTGAAAAACCCATGAAGGCCATTCAGGCATGTCTGCACGGGATGGGCCGTTTTATTTGATTTTTTTAATTTAATTTATAAAGCACATGAATCACCCCGGGAGGGGTATCTCCGCGCTATAGGAAGCATAGCAGGCAGTACAAACAAGGAGACCTAAACTCAGAAGAATTCTGTTTTAAGAAGTTTCCTAAAGAGAAAATAATCGGAACATTTTCGAAGATGTACCAGTAGTGGATTCCAGTACGGGGGGAGCAAATAGAAGACGGCTCTACCACCTGTATGGGCTTTCCTGAAACGAGGAATGAGAGTAGCAGAAAGACTGTTGAAGCATAAGGGCCCAGGATGGGACCTGAAGTCAGGATGGGCCATAGACCCCCCCCAAAAATATGTTCCTGCTATAAAGTGACCTTTCTGTCCCCCTACCCCCTCGGCAATTTGAGAAGGGGCAGAGAGACTGATTTGTCCCTTTTTGGGGTTGGGGTGAGACGAATGCTAGAGTGCAACACCTGCACCCCTGTCTTTTGCCCCAAATGCAAAATCCTTGGTGTACACTAGGCATTCTACACCCCCCCCCCCCCCGGGGGGCAGATGTGGGGCAAACTCGCCGATTGGGACGGACTTTCTATCTGCTCTGGGGGGCAATAGGCACTACTGCCACTTCTGGGACGGGGTTGTAACTTGATGGGTAGGCCACACTCTCCTTTTTATTCTTTTGGCGCCATTTTGCATTATTGGTGTTTAGTGACCTTTCTGCCCTCTGGTGGAGGCAGGCTTGGGCAAACCTTAAATCTGCCCTCGAGGCAAAGGGAGTAGAAAGACCATTTGCCCCTTTTTAGGGCTGGGGCATGCCATGGTGGGCATACCCCGACTACATATTTTTTTATCCCTGGTGTCTAGTGGGGTTTTTGCCCCTCCCCCACCCGCCCACAAGGTGGAGGGAGAAATAAGGTGTAGTTAACCCCCGCCCCCCTCTAGCCCACGAAGGAGAGGGCAGAAAGACTGTTGGCACCTTTTAGGGGTGGGGAACTTGGCCATGCATATGGTGGGCAGGCTCCACCCCTATGTTTTTTTGTAATTTGTTTTACCATCACTGGTGTCTAGTGGACTTTCTGCACCCCCTCCCCCATGGGGGGTTGATTGGGGGTTATTGACCCCCATCCCGGGGGATGGGCAGAAAGACGTTTAAGCTCGTTTTCAAGACGGGGGCCCATGGTGGGCAGCCCCCACCCTATATTTTTTATTTTTGTACCATTCTTGGTGTCTAGTGGGCTACCCCCTCCCTAGTGGGGCAGATTGGGAGTAATCACCCCTAGCCACAACCTGGGGGGGGGGGGGGAGGGGCGGGGGGGAACAGAAAGATTTACATTTTGGGGAGGGGGGGGGGGGGGGGAGGGAGCACTAGTCCTAGCCTTAGAGGCAGATACCTCAAATCCCTGGTGTGTAGTGGGTGGATCCCTGCTTGGGGATCGCTCTCCTGTGTTTGGGTTTTTTGGGGAGGGGTCTCAGGCTGCTTGGGAAGCTCTGCCACAACAGCCAGAGCTACAATTTGAAAAAAATTAACCCTCACCGGTGTCGGTCAATGGCCGAAAGATGCACAGGGGAGAAAGTCGGCCATTGGCAGACATCCACACTTACTAGGTTAATGGTACGCCAGCACAGAAGACAGCCACTCATGCCATTCTGCTAGATTGCAAGAGCTCCCTTTTTTGCCTAGGGGATTTCAGAATTTGCAGCAACCTAAAGATATTCAAGCAACTATCTAACATGCCAAATCTTGCTTTGATGTTTTCTGCTGTAGACACTGTTTAATGTGCAGAGGGTAAATGGCTCTTCAGGTTATTGTACAAAGCTGTGGAAGGAACACAATTAGGAAAATTGCTGGTTGAAATGAAAAGAGGAGGGTAGCTTCAGAATGAATTGCAGGTCAACATGATGACTTTGTCCTTACAAAAATCACAAGTACAGTTGTTACATCCTATGCTTGCAAAGGTTCAACTCTCCTTTGCAAGGTCATTGCTGTAAAGATGGTGTTGAGAAGCTCCGTGAATGATTCAAATGAGCTTTTCATCGGGACCCTACCATTGCACTGATTGCCCACACTAGAGCTGGCTTTAGTTTTAAAAGAGGATTGTTAAATCTAGCCATTATGTCCGTACAATACAATATTACAAAATATATTGCTATTATTGAAAGGATACATAACCAGAGATCCTTTAACACATGCATGGAAGTGAAGGTGGAAAGAAATTGGAGGAATCTTAAAGTACGTAAAAATAAGTAATTGTACGTATATAACAAAACAGTTTGATATTTATAACTGTAGGGTGATCATTTTGAGAAATAAAAGAATTTGAAAGATTTTGATAAAACAAGTCAAAGAAGTTTAACAATTTCTTCAATGCTTTGAGGATGTCATACAGAAGTTCTTGCAGTATTATTGAGAAAAACTGTTACTGGAGACCATAGGAAATCTCGTTTTCAAAGTAGTGTATTGGGTGTACGTAAGCTCTAATCAATCTATGGTTATAGCAAACATACCAGATAGTCAAATAAAATCTTTCAAAGTTTTTGTTATTTGTTGAAAGGTGACCGCCAGTGAAAGATCTAGAATTTTCACATTAATAAAAACACTTTTCTAATCATAGGAATAACTGCACAGAAAGATATTTACAATAATGAAAGCACCATTAGAATGAAAAAGAGAATTTGATTCCAAATTTTAAACTCAAAAACTGCAAATGATTTTACCAATGGGTGGTAGATACTTAAAGTCAACTCCTACATCTTTGAGAATTCCCTATGAGAAAATGTGTACATTTGGATGCCTTCAATATCTAGATACGACTGCTACATGAACTCAAATGACAGATAATTTAAGGCCCGACTCAGCCAGTTTCAATTGGCATGCATGTATGCATGTATGTATAGTTTAGGGCGTGTGCTTTAATAGAGTATTGTGCTTGGGCCCTTTTATTATCACACACATCTAGAAGAACTAATGCCAAGCACTAAGGGTCAAATTTAGAGTTTGGAGGATTGGATACTCCGTAAGAAATGTAATGGATATCCCGTCTGCCATATTGCAAGTGCCACTGGATACAATGCACTTGTAATACGGTGCACAGGATATCCGTTACGTTTGTGACAGATTATCCCGTCTGCTGAACTCTAAATCCGGCTCAAAGTCTTCAGCAGCAAGGATGTCAATGCTGGGCATTGGTGTAGAATGGCTTTGTGCTACTCTGTGAAAAGCGGATGCTCTAATTTGAATAAGTATTCAAAGACATGCTCTAAAGATGCATGATCCAGACCTGTTCTATCACATTAGGTCTATTTTTTCCTGATGGGGCACAGAACTAGAGTGCTTCTAAAAGCGCCGAAAATGGTACCAACAACACTTCACACTGACTGATGGGATGTCAACACCAGTCGCCGAAAGTTGGGCATTTGGGCTTCTGCTCGAGTGGCAAACAGAAACCATGACAATGTTCCATGATTTCAACACTAGTCAACAATTTGTTGTCCAATTTTCAATTTTTACATTACAATGCCACTCTACCGTGTGCACCAGCCTGATTGCTCCATCGATAGTGATATCTGGATTTTGATGGCTCAATACCACAGAAGAAGGGACTGGGTACCTCCTTGATTCTGTATTTAAAATAGGTATGTCATGTGTGTTCTGACCTTGATGTCCACATTACTGATGTATTGGAAGGATAAGGTGTTAGGACCAATATCTGTGCCTTAAAGTTCTAGAATATTTTACCTCCCACTATTCCTGTGTACAGGGACTACTTGTGGTTAGGTGTTGGAGGGGGTGCACCAAGAGGAAAAGTGGTGCTTGATCAGATTTTTATGGTTTTGTCACCACTGTAATGTTCTCTTTATTCAACTTGTGATTTAAATATTGGTTTCCCAATAGTTTATGGCTTGTAGCCAGTGCCCAGTTCCTCTAGGATGGTTTGCATGTGAATGTGACACTGAGAAAATAGTGTAAAGCATGCTTCGCAACAGGACTTACTATTCCTGAACTGTGCACAGATTCAGTAATTTGTGCTAAAGAAATAAGTCTGTTTTCTATGCAGGAAGAGGTAGAGATTTGTTACCATAGAAATGCTGTAGAAGAAAGGGCGGACAGTCACGGACACACACACATGGAAAATGTGGAGGTATTTTAATATTTTAAACATTTTCTCAATATTTTGTTGCACTTCTGATATGGACAGATTGTAGTTTTCACAATCAATTATGTAATGTTAGTGCAGGCCATGAAATTGTGGCATACTTGGTTTATAGCTCATTGTTCATTTGATAACAATAAATCAATCAACAGATTTGTAGAGCGCTTCTGGTCACCAGTGAGGGTACGCAGGCGCAAGCAGGGTTCAGCTGAGTAGCCGAATAGCCAGATCTTAAGGGACTTTCGGAATTCTGACAAGATATGGAGGTCCGTAGATGAAAGGGTAGTGTGTTCCATGTCTTATCTGCTAGGTAGGAGAAAGCGTGAACTCTGCATCTGCTAAGTCAAATGCGGGGTTGAGGGTTGCAGAAAGGGACGCAGAGCCGAGGTGTCTGGTGGGCTGATGAAAGTTTAGGCGGTGGTTCAAGTGGGGGGTACGCAGTTGTGTTGGGCCTTGTATGCATGGGTCAGGAGCTTGAACTGGAATATTTTCTGTACAGTAAGCCAGTGGAACTCCCTAAGGTAGGGAGTGATGACAGTTTGTCTAGGTAAGTCCAGCACGAGTCTGGCCGCGGCGTTCTGTATGGTCTGTATTCGTCGGAGTAGGTGAGCTGCGAGCCATGCGTAGAGAGCACTGCAGTAGACCAGTCTGCTAGAAAGGAGGGTCTGGGTGATAATGCATCTTGAGCTTTGGGGTAGCCACTTCAATATCTTACGTAGCATGCGATCGATAAAACATATCGAACTCCGGACTGTATAAAACTATATATTTTCTAATACTGTATGACATGCAAAATCAATCTGTTGGTGCAAGCCAGACCTTCTTTGCTCCGACAGGCTGGTAGAAGATGACGAACATTGTGTTTGTCCAGTTATTAGCATTTTTTCCAAGACGTGGTAATTCCATCTAGTCTCCCTCATGCAGGAACATATCTCTATCACTTGACGCCTAGCTTAGTTTGTCGGGGTCTCCCAATCACGATGGAACCAGATATGCATGGGTTCTGGGCCCCACAGGTAATTAACTGGGTACACTGCATTTGGCAATTTGCAAAGCAATTGAAAGTGAAATGCCAGTTTAGATTATCTGTCCTTTGTTCTACTGGGATATATGGAAACTTACCATAACCATATATTTTCAACAACTACATACAACACACCATCAAGATTTCTATCGCTAGGTGACAGACTGTCCTAGCTCCAATTGTTTGGTAGGGGCAATGCTTTGAATAAAACATTTGCCAGGTTGCAGCATTTTTTATCTAAACCACAGTACTTTCCTTTAGTCTTCTTTAACCAAGAACCAATACCAGCTAAGCCCGACCCAATTGTGTTCCTCTACCAGTTGAGATCCACTGACTAGACAACAAAGCATGTTTTTATGGGGAAAGCTTCCATGGTGGATTCCTGCAGTATTTGAGCTAGTGGTGGACGGTATCAAGGAGAATCTACCAACCCTAGACATTTCTGAAAAATAGAGACAGAAATCCCCAGTTATAGAACCGGCATGAATCACAACATGTTTTATTAACCATAATCCATGGCCAAGGTCAAAGTATGGGTAAATAAAGCCAAGACTTCACCTTTTTGTGACTGAAAAGTACTGGATATAAATCCCCAGTATACAATGTTCCCAACCTTAATTAAATGATGAAAGCTGTGCCCCACATATATGGGAGGGTCTATTGCATGGGACAGGAATAGGCCAAAATTGTGACATTATGAAGTACATTTTGACACTATATTAATTGCACATAGCCACAGATTTTGGGCTGTTTGTTATGAGAGGCCCACCCACAAGTGAGTATGGATTTTATTGGCAGAAGTGTGGGAACACTGGATGGGCGGAGTTTTGAGGTTTCCCACAAACTGCAGAACTTTCCATTTGATGATACTAGACAAACTGACGTCAACCACATAACAAAAGGTCCTGAGAATCACTTTGGAAAATGCATAATTTGGGGCACTGCAAATGTCTCTTAGCATTAAACTCCAGATGGTTTAGTTAATTTATTAAAACATATATAGCTTTCATTCACCCCCCATTTTTTTTCACTAGATATTTTGTTATCAAGACATGTTTAGTGGTTAGTGAAAACAACATTGTAAACTATGGCTCAATTGCTAGCTTTGGGTATCTTGGACTTTTGAACCAACTACAAGCACAATATATTTTAGCTATGCAAACATCTGAAGTAATGCTATATTATTTTTGAGGATCTGCCTCCTATGCAAAATACCTTGTAACCAATTACGGCTATATTTTTCTATGAAAAAATCCAAACAGTGTCTGGCTCATTCTTAAGGCACAAACATGCAATCAGTGCCTCAGTAAGGAACAGAAACGGCAAAACATCTCACACCAGAGACTTGGACCTAGGCATTATTTCTGGCTAGTTCCGAAAAAGCAGGAATCGGGTAAAAGGTGCAGGTGACACCAGTATAGGTTTTAGCATTGTGTTCACAGGACTGCGTTGTTTTGATGATTCTCAAAATCCTCAGGCCACGCAAGGCAGGATGCCGAAGTCGGCGAGCTTCCCTCCAAACCAGATATGTCATCAAGCACACACTGGAGCCTTCAGTTTTGGCATCAAAATCGGAACTGGACACAAATGGATTTGTAGCAGTACAGGTAACTTTGCAGCTGGGTTGAATTTGTTGCCTTGCCCTACAAAAAAAGCCAGGGCCTCCGCCTTTACACCCTTTTAAAAAATCCAAGCTCTTTACGGAAAGCATCTCTGCACAACAAGGATACCAGACTCAACCCAAGAATACAACAATATGCTAAATTTGACCACAGGGTCACGTCTAAGACAATCTATTGCCTAGCAGCTACAGGACGTAGAAGTTATTGAGTATTGTTCAGTGTGTCATGATGCTTCTGACTCTAACCTCTACCACCTTGCAGAATAAGCCTTGACAGCAGCCCCTCATTAACTAAAAAGAGTCAAGTGCAAAAAGGGAAAAGGAATATGCTACTTACCAGTATGCATCTGTTCTTGGCATGTTGGTGTTGGGTTCGGATGCTTGCAGGTTGCTGTCTTCGGAAGAAGTCTTTGGTCACGAGATAGGTGACTCCTCCCCTGGACGACAGTGCGCATGGGCATCAACTCCATCGTTAGATTGTTTTTCGCCATGATGGGAAATGATGGAGTTTGTAGAAAAGAGAGAGATGTCCATGTGTGTTGTCTAAGTAAGACAATGCTGGAACAGATACAGGTGCCGGGGAGGTGGGTGGGCGTTTGTGACTCTGCAGCTCTACATGCCAAGAACAGATGCATACTGGTAAGTAGCATATTCCGTTCGAGGCATATGAGCTGCAGATCACACACTTAGGATAGACTATATCTCCCCTAGCGGTGGTCACCTGTATCGGTTTCAGCAGTTTGAAACAAAGTTTTAAGGACAGCCTGACCCACAGAAGGTTGTTCCTTTGCTTGTACATCAACACAATAGTGTTTGGTAAAGGTGGGTGTTGTAGACCATGTGGCTGCCTTACAAATATCTTCTAAGAGAATGTTTCCTAAGAATGCCATGGAAGCCCCTATTTTGCATGTGGAATGCGCTCTAGGGGGAACGGTTAGTGTGCGTTTAGCCTTGTGGTAGCATATTTGGATGCATTTTACTATCCACCTAGCTATCCCAGATTTGGAAATGGGGTTTCCTTTATGTGGTGGAGAGAAAGCGACAAACAATTGTTTTGCGGAATGATTTGGTTCGGTCGATGTAGTATAGAAGGGCTCTTTTAACGTCTAGGGTATGAAGAGCTCTTTCAGCTACCGAGTCTGGATTTGGGAAGAATACCGGTAACTCTATTGATTGGTTAAGATGGAACGGAGATATGACTTTTGGAAGGAATTTCGGATTTGTTCTAAGAACCACTTTGTTACGGTGCAATTGTAAGAATGGTTTTTGTATGGTTAAAGCCTGGATCTCACTTACCCTTCTGAGGGATGTGATAGCGATAAGGAAGGCTACTTTCCATGTGAGGAACTGTAGTTCGCATTTATGCAGAGGTTCAAATGGGGGTCCCATGAGCCTTGTAAGAACAATGTTCAGATTCCACACTGGAGAGGGTGGTAATCTGGGAGGAATAATTATTTTCAGTCCTTCCATGTAGGCTTTGATTGCAGGTACTCTAAAGAGTGACAAGTGTTGTCTATTTTGTAAGTAGGCTGCTAATGCTGCTAGGTGAAGACGTATGGATGAGTATGCCAAGTTACATCTTTGCAGGTGCAGTAAGTAGCAAATGATGTCCTGGATGGATGCATCCAGTGGGTTTATAGGATTGTTAGTGCAGTAAATGGCAAATCTTTTCCATTTTGCAGAGTAGCAGGCTCTAGTGGTATGTCTTCTGGCCTCTCTTATAATATTCATGCAGTCTGGTGGTAGGTTGAGATAACCGAACTCTAGGACTTCAGGAGCCAGATTGCCAGGTTCAGTTGACCTGGATCTGGGTGTCTGATTTCTCCATGGTTCTGGGTTAATAAGGACGGGGAGAGATGCCGTTTTTGGTGTGGCACTAGCGAGAGTTCCAGTAGTGTTGGGAACCACGGTTGGCGTGCCCATGTGGGAGCTACTAAGATCAGTTTGAGAGACTGTTGCCTGAGCATGCGTACCACTAATGGAATGAGTGGGAGAGGCGGAAAAGCGTACGCAAATCTGCCTGACCAGTTCATCCATATTGCATTGCCCTTTGACTCCGGGTGGGGAAACGTAGCGTCGAAGGTTGGGCATTTTGCGTTTGTGTGTGGCGAACAGATCTATGTCTGGTTGGCCCCATTGTTGGAAGAAGGGTATTAGGACTTGGGGATGTAGTTCCCATTCGTGGATCTGTTGATTCTGTCGACTTAACAGATCGGCAATCTGATTGTGAACCCCTGGAAGTAGGTATATTTTCTGGGGAATGGCTCATCTCCAAATGTTCTGTGCGAGCTGGGACAGCTGGAGAGAATGTGTGCCCCCTTGTTTCTATATGTAATACATGGCTGTCATGTTGTCTGTCCGGATGAGGACAGTTTTGTTTTGGAGATGTAGTTGGAATAATTTCAGTGCTAGGAACACTGCTAGCAATTCCAGGTAATTGATATGGAGCCTTTTTTGTTGAGTGGTCCATTTGCCCTGAGTGGTGTGGCCGAGGAGATGGGCTCCCCATCCTGTGAGCGATGCATCTGTTGTCAGCACATCTGTGGAAGAGGCTCTAGGAACGGCCGCCCTTTGGAGAGGTATGTTATGTTCCACCATTTGAGAGAGCGATTTGTGCGGCTGTCCACCAACACCAGATCCGTAAGTTGTCCGTGAGCCTGGTTCCACTGACGTGCTAGACATTCTTGCAGGGAGCGCATTAGAAGTCTGGCATAAGGCACAATGAAGATGCAGGACGCCATCATGCCTATGAGTTGCATGAACACTTTTGCTGGAAGAGTGTTGGATTTGGAATTTTGCGATAAGAGCTTGTATATTGGCTATCCTGGCTGGATTGGGATATGCTAGGGCTGTGGAGGTGTTTATGGTGGGCCCTAGATACTGATGTATGTGAGCAGGTCGGAGGTGAGATTTGGGATAGTTTATTGTGAATCCCAAGTTGTCTAAGATTTGGATGGTTTGGTGAGTGTGTAGAACACACTTGTTGAATGACTTGGCTTTTATTAGCCAGTCGTCTGGATACGGGAAGACATGAATTTGTTGCCGTCTGAGATGTGCTGCTACTACTGCTAGACATTTTGTGAATACTCTGGGTGCGGTTGTTACCCCGAATGGAAGGACTGTAAACTGGTAGTGTTGTCCGTCCACCACAAACCTTAAATACTTCCTGTGGGCAGGATGTATGGGAATGTGGAAGTAGGCGTCCTTGAGATCTAGGGTGTTAAGGAAATCGCCTTGTTGCAGTAGTGGGAGCACTTGTTGAAGAGTGATCATATGGAAATGATCTGAGTTGATATACAGATTTAGTGGTCTGAGTTTGAGTATTGGTCTTAGAGTCCCGTCCTTTTTGGGGATTAGGAAGTAGAGCGAGTATACCCCTGTACCCTGATGTTGTAAGGGAGCTGGTTCTATTGCGTGTTTTTGAAGCAATGAGAGAACCTCTTGTTTGAGAAGTGTAAGATGGTCTGGTGACATGGAACGTTGTTTGGGTGGTATGTAGGAGGGGGGGGGGAAGGGGGGGGGGGTAGTTGTGAGTTCCAGGCAGTAACCATACTGGATAATTTGTTTGACCCACTTGCCTGTTGTAATGGAGTTCCAGACAGGTAGGAACTGTGTTAGTCATCCCTCGACTGGAGTGGAATGGTCTGGGGGGAGTGGAGGAAAGTCACTGTTTTGTGGCAGGGGAGGTGCGAGTGTTGTTATTACTGAGGAAATTAAAATATCATGAGGCCTATGTGTCCCCGTGTGTTCCCCGTCACTCATGTGCACATGCATGTAACCTATGCATTTCCCCTCCATGGCCTGTCTATCATGATGCTTATGCTATAACGTGGCCTGTCATCATCCAGTCTCCCATGAGAGAAACGACAAATCTGCACTGAGGCCTACACGTTTTGCATCATGTTTTCCCGCATTTTCATGAAAGCCCATTATTGTGGCTCAGCCAGAACCGAAAAGAGGTTTCAGGCCTCAGAACGCTCTGAAAGCTGCAGCTGCGTATCCTTGGCCTTGCACACTTGGGCCTCAGCCAAAGGGGCCCTGTCCGAGGTACCGAGACAGTATTGAGCACGGTTATCTGCTTACTCCTACCGAAACCACATTCCTGCCTGGAGAAGGAGGAATAAACACAACCCGTCTGCAAAGGAGAAAGCCTAGCCTTTCTGTCTCTTTTTGTGCGATTGCAAAGCTCACGTCAGTGAAAAGCCCATAGCCCCCATGTAAGACTTTAGCAGTAAATGAAGAAATAGATGCCACATTGGCTCTTGGTGATGGGCAACCTATGTCACAAATCGGTCCCTGCTCCAGACTTTAGATATCAGATAATACAAGATGTGCTGGTCGCCCTGACACTGAAGGCCTCACTTCCAGACTCCCCGGTTGCATAGCAACCCTTCCCCACGTCAGTTACACGTCATGCTCGAGTTGAGCACAAGTAAGGCAAAGTTCCAGTAAAGTTCCAGCTGATCACGCAACCCCCTCCAGGCATCCACCCACCTATGACACTTACCTATTATCATCAAGTGGACGCCCACCTTCACGCCTACTCACACACCCACATGCTCTTATCTCATTCTCTCTTGCTCCGCCTGAAGCACTCCTGCTTACGTATATTATTACAATGTATATATACTGTACTCTGTGAATAAAGTTTGAGAATACTCTGAGAATTAGACCCGTCCTGATACCTTGTGGTGATGGAACTATTCTCCCTATAACTCGAGTTATTTGAATAAAGCCCTTTTGAACCTGATACCACGGACTCAGCCTCTTGCTTCATGCATGATCATATTGATATATAGAAATTCTGAGCGCGTAATATTTTATTTACAACATTAATGGCGCCCGAATAGGTACAAATCTCTTTCCCCATGCGCCGGAGATGAAGGTCCAGTTTTGCCCCCTTCCACAGCCGTGACGGACTTCGAGTGTACACGCCGCGGGTTTTCCCGCCAACTCCCTCAGGCCAACGAAGGAGACGGACTGCGACCAGGCATCCATACGAGGCGGTGAGGATTGCGGATCGTCCCGACCCAGAGCCCACCCTGCGAGAGAGCTGTGTCCGAGGTTTCGAGAGATCCACCTAAGATACGCCATTCCCTGCGCAGCGTCAAGTGTCCGAGGCCTTCAAGTTCAAGTTCTGCTTCCCGGTGAGTTTCTCATGGGGGTTGCAATAATGACGGGTTCATTTAATGAACACGGTAAAGACGTGTCTCACTTGTGAGACCGGTATGTTCAAGAGCATGCATTCAAGAATTAATGTATTCAAGAATTAAAGTCCAAGTTTTCAGGTGCACCGATATAACTGTATGAATGTTATTGTCTTAGTCAGGTTCAGTTAGGTTTGAATGTGTCAGGTTTTTATGTAAGCTTGTTTCATTGTGATTTTTTTTTTTTTTTTTGTTCATTGTAATTTTTGTTTTCGGTTACATTCCAGCATGCCGTTATTTTCAAAACTGCGTAAGATATGTACCAGAAAAGGTGTACTAGAGGAACCAGTTAACATTCCGCCTAGAGACACACCTGGACATTTTATGTACTGTAAGCATGGTTTAGATGCCGTGTTGTTTTTAGAACTATGGGTGGATTACACGAAGGATTTAGAGACAAAGTATAAATGGCCCATTACGGGAACGTGGGATGCGGAATGGATTATGAAGGTAGAGGAAGAGATATGGAAGAGAAAATCTAGACCTGCTCAGAAGGATGCCATTGAGTTATGGCGCAAGGAGTCACATAGAAGAACAGAGAAATAGTTCCACAAAGCAGAGAGAAGTAGACAGGAGTCCGAAAAAGCCAAAGAAGAGAAATTACAGGAGGAAGGGGAACGGGTAAAAAGAGAGCAGACTGAAAGAAAAAGAAATACTGTCGTTGCTGGTATTTACCCCGTCCTTTCAGAGGAACTAGCAAAAGTGGCCCCAGTAGAAAGACCAGTTAGAGTGCCACCGCAAGTACCCCGAAAAATAAAACAAACAGCATCCGAAACGTTCATTAACACCTACCTAGAGGAATCCCCACCAGCATACGTGGACGGATTTTTCCCTGCACCCCCAACGCAAGAACAGCTCCAGGAGCTCGAGGACGGCGGGGAGGGAGGATCTGGGGCAACATCAGGAGGGGGGCCGACAGTAAAAGTAGACATCTCCGAATGTATATATGACCCAGATCCAGGAAAGGGCAGAATGCTCGTGTTTTCACTACGGCTTAGACGAGCAGTCGCAGATTTGGAAAAATTACCAGATATGGATAAACATCTAAAGAAAATGTACACATTCATAAGAACAGGGGAAGGTTCTGAGTGCATAGCAGAAGCTGTACAAAACAGAAAGGTAATTATTAAGAACTATATCCTTCGCTTCCTAATTAATTGTTTGATCAGGGAAAAAGACGAAGGCGACGGGGACGTAGACCGTTGTTATATTGGTTGGAGTGATCGCATAGATGCCGGTCAGCATGATAAATCAGGCCAGACAGACAACATGTTGACCAAAATCCGAAAGGCAATAATAGCGTCACACGAAGGAGGCCCGAACGAAAAGGCTGAGTTATCATCTGATGACGAAGCAGGGGACAAAGACAGAATACATTATGTGGGCCATGCCCGGCGATTCGAAAGGCCCAAGGGCCTCAATCACCGTAAACAGGGAACTGCCATAAAAGAAAGATTCCCTTGAAAGTTTGTTCCAGATCACCGAAAAAGCGGTGAATAAATGGCTAGGTAACGATCAGCCCCTCACCCCGACCGAAAATGAATTAGCACGGTCAGCCACCCTGTGGATATCCCAATATGATATATATAATAATGATATCGTAGCACAAACGTTCTTGAGCCTCCCACCAAACGAACAGCGCATAGCTGGTGTTTACATGGTCCAACATTTGATCACGTTATATGAGAGTCAATATTCTGGTCCTGGTCTATTGTATAAGTTGCTGGACGACATAATACTAGATAGGTGGATGAACATGGGTACTGAACTGATTAATGTCATCCTGGATCAGCGACACAAGTATATAGTATACGTGACTAGGTCCCTGCTTCCCGCTCCACCACAGGTTAAGGGACAGTCATACGACAAGCTGAACCCCCTACGAGAGGTTCATCCTGTAAAGGATGCAAACAATGAACTGCAACGGGTGTATGTCTACACCCCCTTGTCAAAATTAGAGATACTGGAAATGAAAAAAATGTTACCAACCCATGATAAAGACCCGGGGGGTTTTCACCGAGAACTAAAAGACATTCTTCGCTTAGGAGAATATACATATGCTGACATTCTAAAGTTATTAAAAGTACTATTGCCTGCTGGTATTTACGAGAAGCTGAAAGGACAGGACTGGGAGGTGGGAGAGAAAAGGCTCAGCTGGGATCTGTTGGAAAGAGAGGAAGAGGGAAGAGGCCCGGGGGTTGGTCTGGGTCCCCGAGCTAAAGACCTACCTGAACTCCTTGTACAAGTTTTGCCCAGATTATTAATTACCAAGAAAGAAGACTGGGATGCTATTTCAGCCTGTAAACAGAAACCAGACGAGGACACTAGCGATTTTTACTCTAGGTTTGAGAAGTGTTTCACTATCAATAGTGGTCTTAAGCCCGGTAGCGATTCATATCCCCATCTTCTCGTGAGCAAACTAGTAGAAAATTCCCTACCAGAGGTGAAGTATAGGGTACTGAAGGTTGAGAGTACTTGGCAAGCAAACAGCCCTTCCCAAATGTTACAGATGTTACAATACCACCAGAACAGAATCAGAGAAGAACACGACCAGGAAAAGAGACGCATGAAAGACACAAAGATGAAGATGCTGGTGGCCCAATCGACACCGGCAAACACAAACACGAACAAGAATAGCACGAAACAAAGTAATGGGACCTGTAATTACTGCAAGAAGCCAGGCCACTTCGTAAATGAATGTGTAGTCCTGAAACACAATATAGCAATAGGTAAAACAAAGCCACGTCCTTATCCTTCCAAAGAAAATAACACACATCCGACATCCGATACGTTTCCACCGCCGCCGCCGCCTGTCCATGCACCTGCACCAGCCCACGCCACAACACAAATGTATGGGCACGCTCAGACTAACTATCCAGAATACCAAGCATATTCATGAAGCAGCCCAGAGAGGGAATTCGACTTGCCCCTTATTCCAGTTCCTGTGGACCAAGCGGGTCCCTATGTGCATGCACGTTTACTAGGACAAAATAAAAAGTTTTTGATTGACACTGGGGCGAGTAGAACTACCATCAGTCATTCCGAGGTTCCAGGGGCACCCCTCTCGGGCTCAAAGAGTATATCCCTGGGCTTTTCAGGAAAGCCTATTATCAATGAGGTTTCAGAACCAGTCTCTTTAGGAGTTGGTCCACTAATACATACAACAGACTTACTGCTTACTAAATCATGTCCAGAAAACTTACTTGGCATAAAAACATTAAAGGAACTGGGGGGCAATTATCTGTTGCTCGCCAGAAGGAGTGCGGCTGTATTTACGGGATTTCAAGGGCCATTTTGTAATGAAAGATATTGACATCAGGCTTCAAAATGTACCACAGCACTTATGGGCACAAGGCCCGACTGACGTAGGTTTCATGAACATTACACCATACCAGGTCACCCTCAAGGAAGGAGTGGTGCTGCCACGGATTAGACAATACAAAATTCCACCTGAGGCTGAAGTAGGGTTGCTGAAAATAATAAGGGGTGGTGATAGAGACAGATTCAAACATATGCAATTCACCTGTTCTTCCTATTCTTAAAAGAACTGATCCCAATTCATCACCTGTCTATAGATTAGTTGTGGACCTGCGAGAATTAAACAAATGTGTGGTGCCACAGTACCCTGTGGTCCCGGACATTTCTTCATTATTGACTGCCATTGATGCGAAGGCTACGTTCTTTACAGTTATCGATCTGAAGAACGCCTTTTTCAGTATCCCAATACATCCGGACAGCCAATATCTTTTTGGTTTCAGTTTAAAAGGCCGCAGCTTCAGATTCACAAGAGCACCACAGGGCTTCACGGAAAGTCCTAGCATCTACAGTCAGGCACTCAAAAGACAACTAGACAGTATTCATATGCCTACCACTACAGCACTGATACAGTATGTAGATGACATTCTCATCACTGCACGATCGGAAACTGACTGTGAAAATGCATCACTCACTGTTTTACATTTCCTAGCTGACAAGGGGCACAAAGTGTCCCCTTCGAAGTTACAATTCTGTGAACAGCAAGTGGCGTACCTTGGGCACTTGCTATCCAAGGAGGGTAGGCGACTGACACCAGAACGTATTCAATTGATTTCTGGCCTTTCACGGCCCAAGACACAAAAGGAGGTACGGGCATTCATTGGCCTCACTTCATATTGCAGGCAGTGGATTCCCCAGTATGCTTACATAGCCAAGCCCCTAATACAGTTGACGACACAGGAGGTAGCTTCTACTAAAGTCCTCCCTTGGACACAAGAACACACTGTGGCATTTGAAGAATTAAAAAGAGCTTTATGTCAAGCACCAGTTTTAGCAATCCCTGATTACAACAAATCTTTTATGCTTTTTGTGACAGAGCGGGATGGAACAGCACTATCTGTCCTAACACAAGAACATGCAGGAAAACACAAGCCCTGTGCTTATTTTTCTAGTACATTGGACCCAGTAGCACAGGCTTTGCCTGCGTGCCTAAAATCTGTTGCAGCAACAGCCTTAGCCATAAGACAAAGTGACTCGATAGTGCTGGGCCACCCCCTGACAGTACAAGTACCACACGCAGTAGAGGTTCTCTTGACCGAACACAAACCCAACACCTGACTGTAGCGAGACTGACAGGTTATGAGCGGACGTTATTTCAACCACACATAGAGATCAGACGATGCAACATACTGAATCCTGCTACTCTTTTGCCCTTCAGTACAGAGAACGTTTCCCCACATGACTGTGTTGAAGTAATACATACCGTGACTAAACCAAGACAAGACTTGACAGATGTTGCACTCCCAGACCCTGACCTAACACTCTATGTTGACGGCTCATGCATGAGGACGGGGGCGGGAGAATTAGTGGCAGCGTATGCAGTGACCACTGCTACTGAAATCATAGAGACTAAAAGAATAGAGATACTGTCAGCACAAGCAGCAGAGCTCATCGCTCTGACCCAAGCGTGCATAAGAGCTAAGCACCTGAGAGTAAACATTTACACCGACTCACAATACGCATATGGGGTAGTCCATGACTTCGGAGTACTATGGAGGGAAAGAGGTTTCTTGACCTCTCACGGGGCCAAGATACAGCATGGCCCCCTTATTCAAGCCCTTCTGGAAGCTATACATTTACCAACAGCCATAGCTATCCTGAAATGCAAAGCACATACTAAAGCCACAGATACCATTTCCCAAGGCAATGATCTGGCAGACCGAACAGCTAAACAGACAGCTCAGACCCCACTAGACATGACAAAATCACAGATACCATCAATGACCAAAGCCATGACAGTCAGGGATCCTTCCAAGGATGTACAAGACATACAGACACATGCTACTCTAGACGAATTAAAGAAATGGTCGGAACAAGGAGGGGTACTGACTGATCAGGGTTGGATGACTAAGGGCAAAGAAACATGGTTTCTTCCTGATGCGATGGTACAAGTGATCATAAATACCGCACATAGTCCTGCACACTTAGGAGAGAAAGCAATGCTAGACAGCTTACAGAATATCTGGTTCAACAAGCACCTGCGTGCAGCAGCGAAACAAAAGGTCAGAACATGTATGATCTGTTGCCAATTCAATCCAGGTAAAGGCATCCCGATGGAACAAGGTGGATTCCATCCACCTGACCATCCTTTTGAAGTCCTCCAAATGGATTATATCCAAATGGACAGATGTAGAGGTTACAAATATGTCCTGGTAGTAGTATGTTCACTATCAAGATGGACAGAGGCCTATCCAGTCCCTGATTATACTGCTGTAACTACTGCCAGACAATTGGTGCGAGAGTTTTTCCCACGTTATGGATTACCGCGTGTCGTATATTCCGACAACGGTCAGCCTTTCTCCTCTGAACTCATGAAACAGGTGTCCCTTCTGTTAGGGTATACCTGGAAGTTCCATTGTGTACGACATCCTGAGGCAGCAGGCCTTGTAGAAAGACACAATCAGACCCTAAAGATAAAAGTAGCAAAGATTTGCGCAGACAAAAGTGTAGATTGGATGGTAGCCCTGCCGGTTGCCCTCTTTTACATGCGAATGGTATCCCATTCTAGAACAGGCTTATCTCCCTATGAAGTGGTCTTTGGTAGACCACCGAGTATGTGGGGCACTCCAATGCCTAAAAAGATTACTGATGTTGATAGTAACATGCTGACAGATTACCTGGCTTCCTTGATGTCTGCACTACTCTCTTGTCGTTCGCAGGTTGCTGCCGCCTTCCCTGACAACACCCAGGTCAAGGAACATTCCCTCGCTCCTGGGGATTACGTTTTAATAAGGAACTTTGATAGAACCAGCCCTCTTGAGCCGAGGTGGAAGACGCCCAAGTTGGTATTATTAACCACGAGGACCGCTGTTAAAGTCGAAGGACGGAAAGGATGGGTTCATCTTCATCATTGTAAACGCTACTTTGGAAATAAAGATTCGTTTAAAAAGGACATAAACTTTTCAGACTTTGAGCCCCCTTTACTAGAGGAGACTCCCCAGCAGGAGTACAAAGCTAAACTTAGATCTAAAAAGTCAGAACCCGTTTGATCAATTAAGTCCACTAGGTGGTGAAGCGGTTGAACATGTATTCTGGCTTGCATAAGATCTTGGATACTACTAATGAGAAAAAGAGCAAGATGAAAAGCAAATACTGTAAAATATTACGTGGTAGATGTATAGTGACTTTGATTTTTCTATTTCTTCTGTGCATCACGATGATATGTATCAGCTTAATACTACATGCTATTTTTCCTCCTATTGCCTCACTCTTACACTCTTCCACTAATAATACCATAAAGCACACATTTAGTGATCTGCCATCCCATGAGCTATCATATCGACTTGCCTTACGCAACAATACCTTTATTCAGATGCTGCACCATTCACATCAGACTAGCAATGCTACAGACTGCTGGGTCTGTGGCCGACTTCCCCCGTATCAGAAGGTGAAGGGAGTGTTGCCGCTTTTCCCTTTTCCATTCTCCCATAATGGTTCTTGCGGAGCATGGTTTGCCTTAATGACATCCATCAATGGTAATGCCAAAGAATGTCAAGACAAGGAGTGTAGGGGCGACTGGGTGTGGGGTAACTTGAATAAAGTCATGAATAAAGCATGTTTCCCAGATGAAGAAGGTCTTCCCCAACGGAAAGGTACAGATCTAGAAAATGAAGAGTATCTGCAAGGAAATGCGAGCCTCGACTTTATAGTGTTGAATGTCAAGCCCATACACAATTTAGGTCCATCCTCAATTACAGTCCTGCCAGTAAAAGGGAACTTGTGTGTCAGAAAAGAAGGCTCAGTACATTTGGGGCACAGCGAGTGTAATACTATAATAGTGTTTAAAGACAAAGGAAAGTCCTATTTCAGAGCATCACGACACACCTACTTTATTTGTGGCCAGACAGCCTATGTGCAACTGCCCTTAGACTGGGGTGGGACGTGCTATATATCATTTCTTTTACCACCCGTTTTCTTGGCCCCATCGAACTATCATCAAAATCTCCAACTAGCACTTATCAGACACAGACGAGGGCTCGATGCCTCTGGCATTGACCAGACTGAAACAGCTTGGGAGCAATATACAGATTTCAACAAAGGATTCTTTTTCTTCATAGGTCCCGTCCAGAATAGTAAACTTATCCGCAGGCTAACAAGGATTCTAGAAACAGTTGCTAATGAGACTGCATCAGCCCTGGGGAACTTGACCCAGGAACAGTCTGCTATGAGAATGGTCGTTCTTCAGAATCGTCTTGTTCTTGACGTCATCCTAGCGGATAGGGGCGGGGCCTGTAGGGTCATCGGTTCCAGCTGTTGCGTTTTCATTCCTAATAACGCACCGTCTGTATACAAAGCAATAACAAGGCTCCACAAGATTGCCCAAAGCATACACCAAGACCCAGGCACGTGGACTTGGTCCGGTTGGCTCTGGGGAATAATATCGGCATGGGGATGGAAAGTGTTGACCGTCTGTGGATTAATACTACTGATGATATTCAGTTGTTGCCTATGTCTGCAGTGTGGCCCGGCCATTTGCGGCCTGTGTGCTACTACATGCGTTCCACATCCCCATTTACAAAGGGTTGAAAATGGTAAAATAATGCTGCAAGAACAGATTGACTGTCTCATGAGAATAGATGTGACATGAGGGTCCACTAGGGGACAAGGAGGGAATGAGGAAATTAAAATATCATGAGGCCTATGTGTCCCCGTGTGTTCCCCGTCACTCATGTGCATATGCATGTAACCTATGTATTTCCCCTCCATGGCCTGTCTATCATGATGCTTATGCTATAACGTGGCCTGTCATCATCCAGTCTCCCATGAGAGAAACAACAAATCTGCACTGAGGCCTACACGTTTTGCATCATGTTTTCCCGCATTTTCATGAAAGCCCATTATTGTGGCTCAGTCAGAACCGACAAGAGGTTTCAGGCCTCAGAACGCTCTGAAAGCTGCAGCTGCGTATCCTTGGCCTTGCACACTTGGGCCTCAGCCAAAGGGGCCCTGTCCGAGGTACCGACACAGTATTGAGCACGGTTATCTGCTTACTCCTACCGAAACCACATTCCTGCCTGGAGAAGGAGGAATAAACACAACCCGTCTGCAAAGGAGAAAGCCTAGCCTTTCTGTCTCTTTTTGTGCGATTGCAAAGCTCACGTCAGTGAAAAGCCCATAGCCCCCATGTAAGACTTTAGCAGTAAATGAAGAAATAGATGCCACATTGGCTCTTGGTGATGGGCAACCTATGTCACAAATCAGTCCCTGCTCCAGACTTTAGATATCAGATAATACAAGATGTGCTGGTCGCCCTGACACTGAAGGCCTCACTTCCAGACTCCAGACTCCCCGGTTGCATAGCAACCCTTCCCCACGTCAGTTACACGTCATGCTCGAGTTGAGCACAAGTAAGGCAAAGTTCCAGTAAAGTTCCAGCTGATCACGCAACCCCCTCCAGGCATCCACCCACCTATGACACTTACCTATTATCATCAAGTGGACGCCCACCTTCACGCCTACTCACACACCCACATGCTCTTATCTCATTCTCTCTTGCTCCGCCTGAAGCACTCCTGCTTACGTATATTATTACAATGTATATATACTGTACTCTGTGAATAAAGTTTGAGAAAACTGAGAATTAGACCCGTCCTGATCCCTTGTGGTGATGGAACTGTTCTCCCTATAACTCGAGTTATTTGAATAAAGCCCTTTTGAACCTGATACCACGGACTCAGCCTCTTGCTTCATGCATGATCATATTGATATATAGAAATTCTGAGCGCGTAATATTTTATTTACGACATTACCTCGACCTCGTCCCTTGTTGTTGTTTCCTCTGTATACGCCTCTAAAATATCCTCTACTGGGGGATGTGTGTGTGGCGGTTTTGAATGTAGAGGTGTCCGTTCCAATATTTTTGGAGGCTCCTCTGTACAATGAGCGCCGAAAGGAGCCACGTGGTTGAGGAGACTGTAATGCTCCCATGGACTTACCCGTCTGTGTCCTTTTTCATTTTTTCAAGGGCAGCGTCTACTGCTGGCCCAAAAAGCTGTTCCTGATTGAATGGTTGCCTAAGTATAGTAGTTTGCACTTCTGGCTTAAAGCCCGAAATGCATAGCCATGCAGGTTGTCGAAGGAGCACACTTGTGTTAATTGCTCTAGAGGCGGTGTCTGCGGCGTCAAGTGCACATTAAATTGCTGCATTTGAAATTAGCTTTCCCTCTTGAATGAGGTAATTTGCCTGGGCTTTATATTGGTCTGGCAGGTGTTGTAAGAGAGTCTCTAATTGGTCGTAATGGGCCCTGTCATAGCGTGCTAGTATGGCTTGGGTGTTGGCAATACGCCAGTGATTAGCGGCTTGTGCTGCTACTCTTTTGCCAGAGGCTTCCAATAGTTTGGATTCTTTGTCTGGGGGTGGTGTATCTCCTGTGGTTTGGGAGTTGGAGCGTTTTCGAGCATTGGAAACGACCAAAGAATCCAAGGGGAGTTGCCCTTTGATGTAATTAGGATCTTCCGGGGCAGGCCTATATTTTTTTTCGATCCGTGAGTTGAGAACCCTGGCACGAACGGGGTCTTTAAAGACTTCGGGGGCGTGTTTTATGACTCCTTTAATCATGGGCAGAATTTGTACAGACTTTTGAGACTGTTCGAAAGTGTCTAATAGGAAGTCTTCCTCTGGTGCGTCTGAGTGCATTGTGACGCCGTAGTATATTGCTGCTCTATTTAATAATTGGCCAAACCCCAGGTGATCGTCAGGAGGCGATGGTTTTGAGGGATATGGCTGAGGGTCAGGCATGTCTGGTAAAGGGAATGCCAATCATACAGTGGTGAGGTGTCTGGATCCGTGAACGGATCATTAGGATCACCCCCACCCCCTAGGTCATCATCATCATCATCATCCTGTGGTGGTGGTGTATGTGATGGAGAATGTATAGGTAAGGGTGGTGTAGTCAGAGGAGGTGGGTTAGAAGGCAGTATAGGAGAGGAAGGAGGGATAGGGGATGTTGAAGAGTCCTTCCTGTTTACAGGAACTGGGGCAGGTGGTGTGTCCAGTTTCTGTTTTTTACATGGCACCGTGGTGAAATGTCCAGTCTTGGGGTTGATATAAATCTTTTTCTGCCTTGGGTCGATTGGATCTGGATGAAAAAAGTCTTGTTCTTCAGCAACAGTCTTGGTTACCGATTTTTTTCGGTTCCGATCGAGGTTTTGGGTGATTGGTAGCTTGTTTGGCTTTAGGAGGCGTATGAGAGTCCTTAGCCGGTGGTTTCGGTACCGATGATGGTTTCGGTGCCGATGTGGTTTTCGGAGCCGAAGGTGTATCTGTGGGCTTGGGAACCTTCGGTGCCGGTGTGTCCATCGGCCTTGGTGTTTTCGAGGCCGAGGGCTTCGGAGCCGATTTCAGTGCCGAGTGGTCTTTTGTCTTTGGTGCCGGTTGGACAATGACATGCGGTTTGCTCGGTCCCGAGCTACCGGAAGGCTTATGTTTCTTCGGAGCCGAGCCCAGAGGCGGGGTTTTTGAAGGATGTTTTCGGTCTCGACTGGGGCCAGCAGGCGAAGTCTTAACCAATGCCTTTGGTTTTGGCGGGGTTGGGGCAGGGGCAGTAGTACTCACACGTTACCCAGGAGTGATGGGGTCGTCTGAGTCGTCTGCTTCGGAAATTATTTGTAGATCTTCTGAATCTTCTTCCGGGACATCGGGGCCTTCATCAAAGATGTCCTCTGGTTCTGGAGCTGGTCTCTGTGCCATGATGTGGAGTCGAGCCCTTCGATCCCGAATGGTCTTTTTGGATCGAAAGGATGCACAGGCTGGGCAGCTGGACTCGTCGTGTTCCGGTGATAGGCACAGGTTGCAGACTTTGTGGTTGTCACTGTGCGGAAATTTTGCTCCACACTGGGGGCATTTTTTGAACGGCGTTCTTTCCATGAGCCGTAGACCTGACGGCGCGGATAGGCCCAGCGGCCCGCGTCGACGTCCGGAATCGAGCCGATGTAATCGATGTCGAGAATGAAGGTGCTTCGATGTTTTGTGTGAAGTTTTTTTGCTTCGAAAAGCTTGGAATTGATATTTCCAACCGGAGCGGAAAAGTTGCATCCGAAACCAATGGCGGAAAAAAACAATCTAACGATGGAGTTGATGCCCATGCGCACTGTCGTCCAGGGAAGGAGTCACCTATCTCGTGACCAAAGACTTCTTCCGAAGACAACAACAACCTACAAGCATCTGAGCCCAACACCAGATGGCGATCTACTATCCTAAGTGTGTGATCTGTAGCTCATATGCCTCGAACATATGGTTATCAAAGTGTTACCTACAAACGACATACGGTTAAGTAATCATTGACTGCCCAAAGATCCCAACAGCGGGTCCCAATTTAACGGGTGTGAGAAAGTGCCATCTTTCTTGCATGGTATGCCCCCACTTTTTGTTGAATTGCTGAACGTACTTTGACTGAGTGTGCCCTGGACTCCTGCCAATCAGGTGCCCAGGGCCTATGTTCCTTCCCTAAAACCCAAATTGGCAAACCCTGGTCACATGTCAGCCCCTGGTAAATGGTACCCAAGGTACCCAGGGCCTTGTGAACAGGGAAGGCCTCTAAGGGCTGCAGCACTTATTGTGCCACCCTTAGAGGCCCTGTACCCTAACACAAACACACTGCCCTGCAGGCCGAGTGTCTGGGTACAAGACAAAACAGAGAGTCGACATGGGGCACACCCCTGTGTGCCATGCCCACAACCTACACTGCCCTGGCATACATCAGCCACCCCTCTAGCTGGGTGCCCTATGCCAGTGGTGTGGGCACAGGAGCATGAGCTCTGTGCCCCTACAGTACCCAAGTCCATTCCTGGGTACAGTAAGTGCAGTGCTGCCATTTAAGAGTATATGGTGCTCGTTAAAACACGTCCCTCCGGCGACTGTGACCCCGAATCCGGCACCCAAGGACCCACCTCGACGCTCCTGATGACGCCTGCAGCCTCAGAACCAGGGACCCCCCCTACCGCGATCAACAGAGGGTAAGATTTCCCGACAGCAAAAGGCACCCCTGCACCCGGTGGCCCCCTGTGCCCGACTCCTGGGTACCTACCTATCCTCCAACTACCCAACTTAACTCTCAAAGGGGTGGGCAGAGCTGAAGAATCTTCATCCCCGAGCTTGCAGCCTTTGTTCGTCCTTGAGCTTTCCCATTGCAATCCATTGAGCGCCCAAAGGCTCAAAAGCACCCTGCACCCAGCTGCCCGAGTGGCCCTGGCAGTGCAACTTCCACTCCTACCTACTTCCCCATTTGCCCTGAGCAAGTGACCAGGAGCCCAGCTCCCACAGCCACGTGGCCTGCTAGTCGGCAGCCACCAACCAAGGCCCCCCTGCCTCCCATAGGATAACATTGGGCCTAACTCACTTTGCACCCGGCTGCCCCTGTGCCGCTGAGGGTGTAATAACTGTACTTACCTGACCCTGGGAGACCCCTGAGTCTGTGCCCAGGACCTTAACTCTACCAGTCGAGTACTTACCCAAAAGCTAATAACTCACTTTTCTTCCATAGGGTAACATTGGCTGTCTTCTTCTGAAATTTCTTCTAAGTGTGGAGTTTCTAAACTTTAAAATATTCGCCTAAAATCAACTGAGTAACGAAAACGGAAATATTCACCTGCTATTAGGAGAGATCGCAGTGCTGGATCTATGTGCCCAGCACTGACCCTGAAAAGTACTCCCAACCCTACTTACCACTAACTCAATTTTCTCCCATAGGAAACCATTGACTTTTTTTCTGTGAAATTTCTTCTCTGTCGATTTTTGCAAACTACAAATATTCTTAAAAATTGTACCAACTGTGAAAACGTAATTACTTACCTGTTTTAGATAGATGTCCCAGTACTGAGCCTAGGAGTCCAGCACACTGGATTACAAAAGTAACAAGAACATACTTTACCCGTAACTCGAATTTTCTTCCATAGGAAACGATTGACTGTTTTTGTGTGAAATTTCTTCCAAGTGTCGATTTTCCAAACTTATAAAAATATTCCTTAAAAATCGCCTGTACAACTTAAACACAGTTTCTCAACTGCTTACAGGTGATACAATAGTGCTGGATCCAGGATCCAATACGGACCTAGAAAAAGTAACCATAACCCCACTTACCTGCTAAGTGAATTTCCTTCCATAGGATAACATTGGCAATTTGATCAGAAAAAGTTTCTAAGTGTCACATTTTAAAATAGCAAAATATTGCTTAAAAGTCACAACAGTAACTAAAAAGTATTTATTCACTTGTTTCCAAGAACTGTCCCAGGACTAAATCTAGGATCCAGTCCTGGAGTTAGAAAAGTAATCCTGAGAGTAATCAATTGCATACAACTTAACATTCCCATTGAGCTCAATGTATTATTGTCAAAAGGGGTTTTGGGGTGGTGCACCACCAAGTAGGTTTGTCAGTAAATTACACCAAGTGGTCTGTAGTTGGTATATAAACAAAGTCTTTATTTTAATTCAGTTGTTGAAACAAAGCCTCAGCCAACGCGTTTCGTTCAAAAATGAACTTCGTCAGGGCATGAGTAACAATGCAAGTGCAATCCAATAGCGCCGGGGTTCATGTAAACCAGGAGTCGTCTCTCGATAGGTTACGAAATGTGCTGGGTGAACAGTCCTTTTTCAGTCATCCAGTACCACCATGATAAGGGCACTGTACACGTATCTGTGATAAGACGGTAGTTCGCGTCCTCCCCGACGGGATACTCCCAGGGGAGGACGCGAACTACCGTCTTATCACAGATACGTGTACAGTGCCCTTATCATGGTGGTACTGGATGACTGAAAAAGGACTGTTCACCCAGCACATTTCGTAACCTATCGAGAGACGACTCCTGGTTTACATGAACCCCGGCGCTATTGGATTGCACTTGCATTGTTACTCATGCCCTGACGAAGTTCATTTTTGAACGAAACGCGTTGGCTGAGGCTTTGTTTCAACAACTGAATTAAAATAAAGACTTTGTTTATATACCAACTACAGACCACTTGGTGTAATTTACTGACAAACCTACTTGGTGGTGCACCACCCCAAAACCCCTTTCGAATTCTCACTGATCTGCTTGGCAGTTAGCATCCATCAACGGCGGATGCAGGGGTGTTAGTATGCACACCATCATCTAATACTATTCTATTTACATTGGGAACTCAGTAAGGAGGTGCAGTCTTTGGAGTCCGCCGTTAATCCTGTTTGCTTTAAGTCAATGTATTATTGTGTTTGAAATTGTGTTGCCTATTGCAACAAACTGTAACTATTGCATACAAAGTCAATTGTTTTTTGCAAAGTATATAACTAAAGCATCTCTTTCTGAGAAAGTATATTTTGATACCTATTGTTGGTTCTAAAATAAAACAACCATATATTTTTATACAAAACCATAGGCCTAGAGTTCAATTCTTGAGTGTATGAGACCATTTGCGGACTGTGTACAACAAATGCTTTACACTGTCCTCTGATACTGCCTTACTGCTCGACCAAGCTACCACTTTAGAGAGTAACGTTATATCTAACTTTAGCTTCTGCCAAACTCTGGGGACTGTAGACTCTATACACACTGTACCCATTTGGGAACAGTATATATAGAGCCACTTTCCTACAACGGGTATGAAGATGGACAACTCGATATAAAAAACATTTGTATGAAAATGTGCATTAACCTTTACAGAGTATGACACTACTAAGCAAAGTGGCCTGTTTCTGTATAAACGCCACTAGAGCATGGTCAAGTATCAGACATTGAACAGCAACGTTAATAAAAATCATACAACTTTAAACCTTTAATAAATCTTTAACTACTCAGATGCATACTTTAATATTCACAATACCTCTCTAACAATTAGTGCGTTCATGATGGAACTGAAGTTGAGATTAGAGCAACTAAAAGGCAGGCTTTGCAAACCACAAGGTAATTTCAAAATAGAAAGCAATAATAATCAATTGTCTGGCAGCAGAGGAAAAGGTCAATCATATAAAGACAATGTTTACAGAGCAGGAACAGAATTTCTAGTGGTCAATATTCATAAATAGAATATTCCACCCAAGTAGCTATTTTGCCGGTAGTAACATGCTGCAAAAATGTATACAGTTTCAGGGTTAGAAATATATGCCATGTCATTGTGTCTCAGAATTTCAATATTCAATTTGGTCTAAAGAGGACAGGGGGAAAATATGCTAATAGGTTATGTAGACAGAAGTCAATTCTCAGAAGGACTATATGAAGTCAACAGGTTCCACTCCATCGCTAGTGCACAAGTAGCTAGAAAAAACGGACTGAGTCAGATTGTAAAATAAACTAATTCTAATTGGCAGTACTGGCCATCTATAGATTTCAGAAGGCTTTCTAATTTCCAGTTAAAACCTATAGATACTGGTTAAACCCCACTGAAAGGGAAACCAATCGTGTCAATGTTAATACATAAACACAGACATTCATGCACGAGCAGAAGGTGAAATGCCATCCGAAGAATGAAGTGAGAGAATGAATATGCTACCTACCAGTATGCATCTGTTCTTGGCATGTAGGGCTGCTGACATTCATATCTGTGCATAGATCGCCGCCTAGTGTTGGGTCCGGATGTTTGCACGTTGTTGTCCTGGAAGAGTCTTCGAAGTATCCTGGGATAGGTGACTCCTTCCCTGGACTACAGTGCGCATGGGCATCCTCTCCATCCCCAGATTGTTTTTCGCCATTGTGGCAGTGATGGAGTAGATACAGAAAGTGATGACCATGCTTACAGTAATTCTGAGAGCTGCAGCTGCTACAGGCGCCGGGGAGGAGGGAGGGCGATATGAATGTCAGCAGCCCTACATGCCAAGAACAGATGCATACTGGTAAGTAGCATATTCAGTTCGAGGCATGTGGGCTGCTGAATTCATATCTGTGCATAGAATACATAGCAGTGCCCTCTATTAGCGGCGGCTACCAGTGCCAGCTGCAGCGGTCTGAAAAAGAGTTTTGAGAACAGCCTGTCCTACAGCTGCCTGCTGTTTTGATTGCACATCTACACAATAGTGTTTGGTAAATGTATGTGTAGTGGACCAGGTGGCTGCTCTACATATATCATGCAAAGGAATGTTTCCTAGGAAAGCCATGGAGGCCCCTAACTTACGTGTTGAGTGGGCTCGTGGGGGAATCGTTAATGTGCGTTTAGCCTTTTGATAGCAAATTTGAATACATTTAACGATCCATCTGGCTATACCTGCTTTGGAGATAGCGTTACCTTTGTGGTGTGGGGCAAAGGCAACGAAAAGTTGTTTTGTTTTCCTAAAGACTTTAGTCCTGTCGATATAGTACATGAGGGCCCTCTTTACATCTAGTGTATGGAGTGCTCTTTCTGCGACAGTTTGTGGGTTTTGAAAGAAAACAGGCAGTTCAATAGTTTGGTTCATGTGGAACTGCGATATCACCTTGGGCATGAATTTGGGGTTGGTACGTAGTACGACCCTGTTTGTGTGAACCTGTATGAATGGCTCTTGAACGGTTAGTGCCTGGAGTTCACTAACTCTTCTTAAAGAAGTGATTGCTACTAGGAAAGCTACTTTCCAGGTGAGGAATTGAATCTCGCATGAGTGCAGAGGTTCGAAGGGTGGACCCATCAGGTGTGTGAGGACCAAGTTGAGGTTCCACATTGGAGCCGGTGGGTGGCTTGGAGGAATTACTCGTTTGAGTCCTTCCAAGAATGCTTTTATGGCCGGCACTCTGAATAAAGAGAGGTGCTGCCTGTTCTGGAGATAGGCTGATATTGCGGTCAAATGGACACGTATAGAGGTGTATGCCAGATTGCATCGGTATAGGTGTAAGAGGTAACAGATTATGTTTTGGATGGATGCGTCTAGCGGGTTAATGTCATTATTATTGCAATAAATGACGAAGCTTTTCCATTTGGCTGCATAGCAAGCTCTGGTAGTGGGTCTCCTGGCCTCCTTAATGATGTCCATACAGTCAGGTGGCAGGTTAAGGTAGCCAAATTCTAGGACTTCAGGAGCCAGATTGCCAGGTTCAGCTGTTGCGGATCTGGGTGCTGAATCTCTCCATGGTTCTGCGTCAAATGGGCGGGTTTGATCCGCAGCCTTTGATGCGGCACCACGGAAAGTTCGAGAAAGGTGGTGTACCATGGCTGGCGTGCCCACGTTGGAGCAACCAGGACGAGTGTCAGTGAGTGTTGTCTGAGTTTGCGTGCCACCAGCGGTATCAATGGTGCTGGGGGAAAAGCGTACGCAAATCTGCCGGACCAGTTCATCCATATCGCATTGCCCTGCGACTGCGGATGTGGGAACCTGGCGGCAAAGCTTTGGCATTTTGCGTTTTCGCTTGTGGCGAAGAGGTCTATCTCTGGATGACCCCACCGCTGGAAGTACGGTTGGAGTACTGATGGGTGCAACTCCCACTCTTGCATCTGGTGGCTGTGTCTGCTGAGCAGATCCGCCATCTGGTTGTCCTTGCCGGGGAGGTGTTCCGCCATGAGGAACATGTTCCTCTGAATGGCCCACTTCCACATGCTCTGAGCCAGATGAGACAACTGTGGAGAGTGTGTTCCTCCCTGTTTCTGTATGTAGTACATGGCGGTCATGTTGTCCGTCCGGATCAACACGACTTTGTTGCACAAGTGTACTTTGAATGCTTTCATAGCTAGGAAGATTGCCATCAGTTCTAGAAGGTTGATGTGCATCTTCTTTTGTTGTATTGTCCATAGTCCCTGCACTGTGTAGTTGAGTACATGAGCTCCCCCTCCCTGGAGAGACGTGTCCGCTGTCAGTATTATTTGTGGAACTGGCTCTTGGAACGGTCGGCCCTTGCAAAGGTTTTGTGGATTCCACCAATGCAGAGTTGTATGCCCGACCGCTCACCAACACTAGGTCTTTTAGTTGCCCTTGAGCCTGATTCCATTGACGTGCTAAGCACTCCTGAAGCGGGCGCATATGTAGTCTCGCGTGTGGGACTATGAAAATGCAGGAGGCCATCATGCCTATCAACTGCATAAACACTCGCGCGGGAAGGGAGTGTTGGGGTTTGAACTTGGAAATCAGCATTTGCATGCTGTTGATTCTCACTAAATTTGGCTGAGCTGTGGCCGCCAGAGTGTCTATGGTCGCACCTAGGTACTGTTGTACGTGGGCGGGTTGGAGATGTGATTTTGGGTAATTTAGTGAGAACCCCAGACTGTGAAGAAGGTGAATGGTGCGGGACATGTGGTTGGCACATTGCTGGGCTGACTTTGCCTGAACAAGCCAGTCGTCCAGGTAGGGGTAGACATGAATGTGTTGCCTCCGTAGATGTGCCGCCACAGTAGCTGGGCACTTTGTGAAAACCCTGGGCGCCGTCGTCACGCCGAAGGGAAGAACCTTGAATTGGTAGTGCTGCCCTTGAATAGTGAACCTGAGATATTTCCTGTGTGATGGGTGAATGGGTATGTGGAAATACGCATCTTTGAGGTCTAGTGTGGCCAGGAAGTCTCCCTGTTTGAGCAGTGGGAGGACTTGTTGCAGGGTGAGCATGTGGAAATGCTCCGAAAGAATATAGTGGTTGAGGGGTCTCAGGTCTAGTATAGGTCTGAGTGACCCGTCCTTTTTTGGTATTAAAAAGTACAGGGAGTACACCCCTGTACCTTGCTCGTGGACGGGTACGACCTCTATTGCGCCTTTTTGCAGCATACTTAGCACTTCCTGCTGTAATAGCGCTAAGTGCTCTGAGGACATAGGACGGTGTTTTGGCGGTATTGTGGGTGGAGTGGACGTTAATTCTAGGCAGTAATCGTGTTTGATAATATCTTTGACCCACCTGTCCGTGGTGATGGAGTTCCACGTGGACAGGAACCTTTGTAGCCTTCCCCCGACAGGTGTTATGTGGTCGGGAGGAAGGGAGAGGGCGTCACTGTTTATTCTTGGGGGAGGACCTGGTATTGCCGTATCCGCGTCCTCTGCCCTTTGTGCTGGAGCCACGATACCCACCCCGGGTGTTTTTATCGTAGGTACTTTGGGTGTTGCCCTTGTTGTAGGTTTGCTGTGACCCCTGTCCTCTACCTGCTCCTCTATTGCCGGGGCGACGAAAGGAGCCACTCCGAAAGGTCTGAGTTTGGAGAGCCCCCATGGACTTTGCAGTGTCTGTGTCCTTTTTGATTTTTTCTTGTGTGGTGTCAACCTCTGGCCCGAATAAGTAGTCTGGGTTGACCGGCTGGTTGAGGATGTTATTTTGCACCTCAGGTTTGAATCCGGAGATTCGTAACCAGGCGTGTCGTCGTAACATGACGCTAGTGTTTATGGCTCTGGCAGCTGTATCTGCGGCATCCAGTGCACACTTGATGGATGCGTTTGTGAGGAGTTGTCCCTCTCTGATGAGGATCTCTGCTCCCTCTTTGTATTGGTCAGGGAGATGTTGTAGTAACGTTTCTAGTGTGTCATAATGCACTCGGTCGTAGCGAGCCAGGAGCGCCTGAGTATTGGCAATACGCCATATGTTAGCTGCTTGGGCTGCAACCCGTTTGCCGGAGGTCTCTAACACCTTGGACTCTTTGTCCGGGGGAGGAGCATCCCCAGTCGTCTGCGAGTGCGCCCGTTTACGAGCATTCGCTACTACTATGGAATCCAGAGGCAACTGTCCTCTAATATAGGCAGGATCCCCAGGCGCTGACCTATATTTTTTGTCGATTCTGGGGTTTATTACTCTTGCCCTGGTGGGTTCTTTGAAAATGTCCTTTGCTGGTTTGAGGACACCTTTCAACATGGGTAGAGTTTTAATATGTCTTTCTGAGGATGCGAAAGAATCCATGAGAAAATCGTCCTCGATGGTGTCAGAGTGGAGTTGAACACAATGATTGGCCGCAGCACGTTCAATGAGGGCGTTGAATGCGGCAGTGTCCTCTGTGGGAGACGTTTTTGCACCATATAGCTGCGTGTCCTGCGTATCCAGAGGTGCGTTTGAGTCTACAGGGTCATCCTAAGCTTGGTCAGGGTCCTGTTGGCCGTCAGGGTCCATTTCTCCGGGGTAGGGGACGTGGTCACCAATGTAGTCCTCCAAAACGTCGGTTTCGGAGTGTGTCGGAGAGAAGGACTGTGGATCTTGGTGAGAGGTATGGAAAGGCTCGTAAAGAATTGGTCCCAAATCTATTGGCAGCTTTTTCTTTAGTGGGATCCGGTAGGAGTCCAAAGCTGGCTCGGAAGTTATCTTCCTCTTGTGAAGCATCATTCTGCCTGTTGCGGCATCGATGATGTGTGACGGCGACGTCTCCGTAGGAGAGTGTTCTGCAGGTGTGATCCTGGTGTGGGTGACACGTGTTCTGATTTCGAACAGTTTTGGCGCCGTGGATGGTGGCAGGCCAAAAGTGATGTTGGCCGGTGCCGGAGAAGCTTTTTGAGCCTTTTTCGGCTCGGAGCTTGATGTGTCCTGGAGGGCCGCCTTATCTTTGATGCGTTGCAAGGATGCTGAAACTTGCCGCACCTGGAACGCCGACGGTTCTTTGGCGCCGACCGGTTCCGTTGAGGCAGGCGTGGACTTTTTCGGTGCCACGGGGTCATCGAGTCGAGGAGAGGTAGTAGCTGTCGAGGGCGTCGATGATTGTGCCTTTGGTGCTGCTTTCGAAGTGGTGTGAGATCCAGCAGCCATTTTGACCTTTGTGGTCGGAGCCGATTGTTTCGGTGCCGGGAGCCGAGGCGGTTTGGCGGTACCGATGGTCTTTTTCCGTGCGTCGGCGCCGACGTCGGCTGCTGCAAGCTCGGCACCGAAGTCCCGTTTGGTGCGGTCGGTGCCGACGGGTTTGGCTGGCGTCGAAGGTGTGGTGGGCTTCGATCCGACCAGTGTGACTTTCAGTTTCGGTTTCTGCTGAACCGATACGGCTTTCGGTTTCGATGAAGGGAAACCAGCCGTTTTGGGTAGTAAAGGCTGCCGCTGAATGTCCGAGGCCGGGCCAGAGGGCGGGGCCGAATGGATGCGGGATAGGTCTTGGGTAAGGCCCGAAGGCGATCCCTCGACCGGAGCCATAGACTGACGCACTGGGATATCCACAGTCTGTATGGGTAGGCCTGGCTCGTCACCGGAGCTACTCTCTTCGGCCCCTAAGGCCTCATTGTAGTCTCCTACCTCGGTGTCGGCTTCGTCTCTGTGAAAGAGTTGTTCTTCGACGTCTTCCGATCCGGAGTCGTGTTCGGAAGCGGGGCTGGAGGGTAGGTTCTCCACGTCTTCCACATCTTTGTCCTCGGCGTTGAAGATGTCGGTCGGGGCCGGTGCCGCTTGCTGCGCTTCGAGCCTCGCTGCTCGACGATTCCGGAGAGTCTTCTTGGATCGGAATCGGGCACAGGCCATATATGTGGACTCGTCGTGATCCGGTGAAAGGCATTTGTTGCACACCGGGTGGACGTCGACATGGGGCTATTTCGCATTGCATACAGGGCACCGCTTGAATGGCGTCCTCGATTCCATCGTCGATGTCGGGTCGATGGTCGGGTATGATGCAAAAAAGTTGGTCTGGAAGTTAGTAAACTAACAAATAACTATCGATACCGATCGGGAACAGTACCGACGCGAACTAAAGGCCTTTTGGCCTGTAAAAAGTTTTTCCTAACTTGAGTCAAGATAAGCACATCCGAACCCAATGGCGGAAAAAAAACAATCTGAGGATGGAGAGGATGCCCATGCGCACTGTAGTCCAGGGGAGGAGTCACCTATCCCAGGATACTTCGAAGACTCTTCCAGGACAACAACATGCAAACATCCGGACCCAACACTAGGCGGCGATCTATGCACAGATATGAATTCAGCAGCCCACATGCCTCGAACCCTTTGATTTCTTACTGGCTTTCCTATTCGAAAGCAGCAGCAAGAAAGAACAGTTTCAGATTAGTCTGTACATGTTTTACAACTTTATGGAAATTTAGGATTGTCACTAAAATGTGTTAAGTACTTAGCCCTCCACCCTTGCCCCCCCTTCATTTACTTGGTGCAGAAATAAAGGGCTTACAATCAATCAAGTTTTTACAACGAACTGACACTTTAAAAACTAAAATTAAATACGATATCTTCACACAGTTTGTGCCAGTCATTAGCACATTAGCTAGTACACAAGAAACCTTGCTCCTATATAGCCACTGATGATGATGTAAACCAGGCAGAGTCCATGAGTGAATCTGAAAACCAGTGAGCATGTGAGTGCTTCAGTCAGTGAGAATCAATAGGTATGGGAGAACACTAATACGCCTAAAGGAATATGCTACTTACCAGTATGCATCTGTTCGTGGCATGTTGAGCTGCAGATGTACACACTTTTGCATAGATCGCCATCTGGTGTTGGGCCCGGATGTTTGCAGTTTGTTTTTCCTCTTGGAAAGTCTTTGGAAGTCACGAGGTCGGTGACTCCTCCCTTGGTTCGTATTGCGCATGGGCTTCGGCTCCATCCTCAGATTGTTTTTCGCCAACAAGGAAAGATGGAGCGTAGTAATAATAGTGAAGAAACCCATGTGTGTTGTATTTAAATAAGATAGACTGGAACAGATACAGGAGGCGGGTGGGCGTGTGTAGATCTGCAGCTCTACATGCCAAGAACAGATGCATACTGGTAAGTAGCATATTCCGTTCGAGGCATATGAGCTGCAGATTACACACTTTTGCATAGAATATATAGCAGTTCCCAACCCTAGCGGCGACCACCGGTATCTGTTGCAGTGGTTTGAAATAGTGTTTTTAGTACAACCTGGCCCACACTAGCTTGTTGCTTGGTTTGCACATCTACACAGTAGTGTTTAGTGAAAGTGTGCGGTGTTGACCATGTAGCTGCTTTGCAGATATCATCTAATGGGATGTTCCCTAGAAAAGCCATAGAAGCCCCTATCTTTCGTGTAGAGTGGGCTTTAGGGGGAACAGATAGCGTTCGTTTTGCCTTGTGGTAGCAAATCTGTATGCATTTTACAATCCACCTAGCTATCCCTGATTTAGAGATGGGGTTGCCTTTGTGTGGTGGAGAGAAAGAGACAAACAGTTGTTTGGTCTTTCTGAAAGGTTGTGTTCTCCGGATATAGTAAAGTAAGGCCCTTTTAACATCTAGCGTGTGTAGAGCCCTTTCTGCAACAGTTTGAGGTTGCGAGAAAAAAAACGGTAATTCTACCGATTGGTTTAGATGAAAGGGTGAGATGACTTTGGGTAGGAATTTTGGGTTGGTACGGAGGACAACCTTGTTCTGGTGCATTTGGAGAAAAGGTTCTTGTATAGTAAGTGCTTGTATCTCACTGACCCTTCTAAGGGAAGTGATGCCAACAAGAAAAGCTGTTTTCCATGTGAGAAATTGCAGTTCACATTTATGCAAAGGTTCGAAAGGCGGTCCCATTAGCCTTGTGAGAACTATATTTAAGTTCCACACAGGTGAGGGTGGTACTCTGGGGGGAATTATTACTTTGAGGCCTTCCATGATGGCTTTAATGGCAGGCACTCTGAAAAGTGATAGGTGCTGTCTGTTTTGTAGGTAAGCGGCAATTGCTGCGAGGTGTAGCCGAATGGATGTATATGCTAGGTTATGCCTTTGTAGATGGAGCAAGTAGCATATGATGTGCTGTATAGATACGTCTAGAGGGTTGATTGTGTTGTTATGGCAATAAACAACAAATCTTTTCCACTTTGCAGCGTAGCAGGCTCTAGTGGTAGGGCGTTTAGCTTCTCTGATGACGTTCATACAGTCAGGGGGAAGGTTAAGGTATCCGAATTCTAGGATCTCAGGAGCCAGATCGCAAGGTTGAACTGAGCTGGGTCCGGGTGTCTGATCTCTCCATGGTTCTGGGTTAGGAGGCATGGTGAGAGGTGTAACTTTTGGTGTGGCACTACCGAGAGTTCCAGCAGCGTGGTGTACCACGGTTGTCTGGCCCATGTTGGAGCTACTAGAATCAGTGTGAGGGAGTGCTGTTGTAGCTTTCGCACCACTAATGGAATTAGTGTGAGAGGTGGAAAGGCATACGCAAATTTGCCTGACCAGTTCATCCATATCGCATTGCCTTTGGACAATGGGTGTGGGTATCTGGCGGCGAAGCTTGGGCATTTTTTGTTTTCGTGGGTGGCGAAGAGGTCTATCTGTGGATGCCCCCACATCTGAAAGAACGGGTGAAGAACCTGCAGGTGAAGTTCCCACTCGTGGATCTGCTGCGTCTGTCTGCTGAGGAGATCTGCCATGGTGTTTTTGACTCCTGGGACATGTTGGGCTAGGAGAAAGATTTTGTGTGGAATTGCCCATCTCCATATGCTCTGTGCTAGTTGAGAGAGCTGTGGAGAGTGTGTGCCGCCTTGTTTTTGAATGTAGTACATGGCCGTCATGTTGTCTGTGCGAATAAGGACTGCCTTGCCTAAAATCTGTGTCTGAAAGGATTTTAGGGCTAGAAAGATTGCCAGTAACTCCAGATGGTTGATGTGGAGTAACTTTTGTTGCGGCGTCCATGTGCCCTGCACTGTGAGGTGTAATAGATGAGCTCCCCAGCCGAAGAGCGATGCCTCTGTTAGGATTATTTGTGGAACCGGGTCCAGGAACGATCGACCTCTGGAAAGATTTGTGGTGTTCCACCACTGCAGAGAGCGATGGGTGCGACCGTCTACCAAAACCAGATCTGTCAGTTGCCCCTGGGCCTGGTTCCATTGGCGCGATAAGCACTCTTGGAGTGGACGCATCTGGAGTCTTGCATGAGGCACTATGAAAATGCAAGAGGCCATCATACCTATTAGTTGCATAAACACTCGTGCTGGGAGAGAGTGTTGAGGTATGAATCTTTGACGCAAAGCCTGAATGCTTGCAATCCTGGCAGGATTGGGGTAGGCTATGGCTTTTGAGGTGTCTATGGTGGCACCGAGGTATTGCTTTGTGTGGGATGGTATTAGTTGGGACTTTTGGTGGTTCACCGTGAAACCTAGCTGGTGAAGTAGTTGGATTGTAGTGGCTGTGTGATGTACACATTGGTTGTAGGACGTGGCTTTTATTAGCCAGTCGTCCAAATATGGGAAGACGTGAATGTGCTGTCTTCTGAGGTGTGCCGCCACAACCGCTAGGCACTTGGTGAATACCCTTGGTGCTGTTGTGACCCCGAATGGGAGCACCTTCACCTGGTAGTGTTGCCCGTCCACTACAAATCTGAGGTACTTTCTGTGAGCATGGTGTACCAGAATGTGAAAGTATGTGTCTTTCAAGTCCAGTGTGGTGAGAAAGTCGTTCTGGGAGAGGAGCGGAAGTACCTGCTGAAGTGTTACCATGTGAAAATGGTCCGAATGTATGTATGTGTTTAGAGGCCAGAGATCTACAATAGGTCGTAGAGTCTCGTCTCTTTTTGGTATCAGAAAATATAGGGAGTAGACTCCTAAATTTTGCTGATTGGCGGGGACTTGTTCTATCGCATGTTTTTGTAGGAGGGAGATTACCTCCTGTTTTAGTAACGTGGAATGTTCTTGTGACATTGGGTGTTGCCTGGGTGGAATGTTTGGGGGGGGGGGGGGTAGATGTCAATTCTAGGCAGTACCCTGAACAAATAATTTGAGTCACCCATCTGTCTGAGGTGATGGTCTCCCAGACGTGAAGGAAATTTTGTAGCCTGCCCCCGACCGAAGTGGGATGGTCTGGGGGAGCAGGGGAAAGTCATTGGGTAGGCGGTGTGGCAGAGCGGGCGGTATTTGTTTTGCCTCTGCCTTTATTGTTATTGCCCCTATAGCCGCCTCTTTGATAGCCCCTTGTGAAGGAGGATTGAGCAGGGGATTTGGAGGAAGTGGACGTGCTATCTGAGGAGTAGCCACTGGCCGTACCCCGAAAGGAAGAGCGGCGAAAGGAGCACCTAGGAGGGTGTGACTGCAGGGCTCCCATAGATTTCGCCGTATCTGTGTCCTTCTTCATCTTCTGGGCCTCATCTACCTTTGGGCCGAATAGATGTTCTTGGTCAAAGGGATGATTTAATATGGAGGCCTGTACCTCAGGTTTAAAGCCTGAAACTCTCAGCCAAGCATGGCGACGGAGGAGGACGCTAGTGTTATTGAATTAATTCATTGGCCCTATTTTTGTATTTTTCTGGGAGATGGTGCATGATGGTTTCTAATTCATCATAATGCGCTCTATCGTATCTGGCCAATAGCGCTTGAGTGTTGGCGATACGCCATATATTGGCTGCCTGTGACGCAGTGCGCTTTCCTGACGCATCCAGTAACTTTGACTCTGTCAGGTGGTGGTGCTTCGCCTGACGCCTGGGAGTTTGACCTCTTCCGTGCAGTGGAAACCACTAGGGAATCTAATGGCGCTGGCCCTTTGATATAGGCAGGATCTGTGGGGGCAGCTTTATACTTTCTCTATGCGTGGGTTAATGACCCTATCCCTGACTGGGTCTTTAAAAACCTCTGGAGCGTGTTTTATTACCCCCTTGAGCATAGGTAGTATGGAGGTAGACCTATGTGCGGTATCATAGGTGTCGAGGAGGAAATCTTCCTCTACCGGGTCAGTGTGTAGCTCTACCCAGTGATAATGTGCCGCCCTCTGAAGTAGGTGGTGAAAACCTAATGTGTCTTCTGGTGGAGATGGCCTGGATGGGTAAAGGTCATCTTGTGGGACATCTGGAATGTCTGGATTATTATAGTTGTCCCATGGGTCTGGGGATCCTGTAGGGGTGGGGTCTTGTGGCACATCCCCTGGATCGTAATATGGGTCCCCCTGATCATCATGGTCTGGAGACGGAGTCAGAGAGCGATGAGGCAGGGGTGGAGAAGGCGGAGGGGGTGGAGAAGGCGGAGGGGGTGGAGAGGGTGGAGGAGGTTGGGAAGGCACTCTGAAAGGGGAGGTAGGAGAGTCTTTCCTCTTTGGAGGTGGAGGCGGAGCCGGTTTGTCCAAATGTCTCTTTTTAGAAGAGAGTGACAAATGTCCAGTTTTTGGATCCTTGGTAAGTGTCTTTTGCAAGGGATCCGGTGTAAACAGTTCCTGAGACAATGTTTGTTCCGTCGGCGCCGAAGGTTTCGGGGCCGATGACTTTTTAGGCTTGTCCGTGCCGTGCTTTTTTGGAACCTCCGATTTCTTGGTCGGCGCCGAGATAGGCTTCGGCGCGGAAGTGTCGGTGCCGAGGGCCTTATGGTGTTTGGTCGGTACCGAAAGGCTGGGTTTTGACACCGAGGACTTTGGTGCGGAGCTCGGTGTCGAGTTAGAGGCCGGTCTCTTTTTCGGTGCTGAAGTGTGTTTCTCGGCACCGCTGGCAGGCTGGCTCGAGCCCGAGCCGCCGGAAGGCTTATTAGGCTTCTTCACCGGGCCCGAAGGTGGGGTGTTTGAAGCAGTGTCTTTGGTCTTGCCTAGGCCCGGAGGCGAAGGCGTGACCGAAGCCTTTTTGGGTGTCGGCGCGGGTGTGGGTATAGTACTCACGACCCTCTGCGCCGGGGTGATGTCCTCCACATCCGAGTCGTCGGCTTCGGAAGCACTGACGAGGTCCTCTTCGGTGTGCTGCTGTCCCGGAGCTTCGACGTCGTCCCCGAAGATGTCGACTGGAACGGAGGTCGAGGAGTGCGCCATGTTTCGTCTGGCCCTTCGATCTCGAATAGTCTTTTTCGATCTGAAAGACTTGCAGGCGGGACAGTCTCGAGCATCGTGTTCAGGGGAGAGGCAGAGGTTGCACACCTCATGAAGATCGGTGTGGGGGAATTTGGACCCACATCGACGGCACTTCTTGAATGGAGTTCTTTCCATCAGGCAGGGCCGGAACTTGGATAGGCCCGAAGGCCGCCGTCGACGACTGGAATCGAAGATGTGTCGAAGAGAAGGTGATTGAGGAGATCTGGATCTGAACAATACCGCGATGAGCGAGGATTCCGCTTTGATCGTCGAACTGGAAATGTTCGGAACCGGAGCGCGAAGTATTACATCCGAGCCCGATGGCGGAAAAAAACAATCTGAGGATGGAGCCGAAGCCCATGCGCAATACGAACCAAGGGAGGAGTCACCGACCTCGTGACTTCCAAGGACTTTCCGAGAGGAAAAACAAACTGCAAACATCCGGGCCCAACACCAGATCGCGATTTATGCAAAAGTGTGTAATCTGCAGCTCATATGCCTCGAACATATTGCTTCACTAAATCAAATATGCATGTCAGACATGCTATGCCAGAAAACAAACAAATTGCTTTGCCTCTTCTATGCGTCAGACGGCCGGGAGCCGTCCAACGCCACGGTGCTTGTGTGAGTCAGACGGCTGCCAGCAGTCTGAGCACATGGCACTGGAAATCCCTCTGGTGTGGGCACCAGGGGATTTCCTTTCTCCCTAAACAGCCTTGGGAGCTGGGGAAGAACTTCACCAGCTCCCGAGGCAGTTTAGTTTTTTTTTTTAACTGAAATAACGATCCGTGCTGATGTCCTTTTTAGCGAAACCGAAACTGAAAAGAGCAGATCGGCTCATTTTAGTTGCACTTCCTACGTGCTCGTGGGCTATCACAGCCTCTGAGCAGGTAGCAAGACAGGAGAGGTTTCATTAGGGGAAGAATCTCCCCTTTCCAATGGTATCCCTCCCTAGTAGAGCCCTGCTTGGGGATCGCCGCAGGAGGGCGGTCCCCAAGCAGGGATCCAATCACTAGGCACCAGGGAGGGCGGAGAACCCCTTTGGGCAAGGGCTTTTGATCTCCCCCCCCCCCCCCAATGTTTTGGCATTATTTAGCCTTTCTGCCCCCTGGCGGCAACAGGGGGGGGGGGGGGCGGAAAGCCCACTAGGCACTAGGGATTTTTTCCAATGTATATAGGGGTGGGGGTTGCCCAAAAAGGGCATGTCAATGCCCCCCACAAAATTCCTGTCTTTCTGCCCTACCCCAAAGCCCCTGATCAGCCCCCCCCCGGGGTCAGAAAGCTCACTAGGCACCAGGGATTGTTTTTTTAAATATACGTAGGGGTAGGGGCTGCCTAAAATAAGCATGCTAATGCCACCCCCCACCCCCAATTTTTTTTGCCACAGTCCTTTTGCTCCCCTGGGAGGCAGATGAAGCAATATGTTTATGGGCATGTCAAGGAGAAGCCCCATAGGTAAGGGTCGCTACCTTTTTATTTTTTTTAGGCAGACATTTTGGGGTTTCAGTGATATTTTTAGTCTCATCTGCCCCCAAGCGGGAGCAGAAAACCACTAGAAACCTGGGAGTTTGTGTGTATGAGAACTGGAGTTTGGATGGCAGTCTGCATGTACTGACCTTTGGCTGGTAGTGTGTGTGGACTTGCACTTAACTAATGGTGTGTGTGGACTTGCGCTTGAAGATGGTCTTTGCAGATTGGCGCTCGCCTGGTGGTGTGCGTGGAGTGGTGCTTGGCTGGTGATGTACGCGGACTGGTGCTTGGCTGCCGGTGTGCACGGATGGCGCTTGGCTCGCGGTGTGCACGGATGGCGCTTGGCTGGCGGTGTGCACGGATGGCGCTTGGCTGGCGGTGTGCATGGCTGGGTGGGTGTGTGTGTGTGTGTGTGTGTGTGTACTGACTCTTGGCTGGAGGTGTGGCTTGCATGGACCACACAGCGTTTTCTTAAGCAGAATACCCCGCAAACCTCACATTTACTTACAAGGTCACTTTTTCCTCACATTTCTGTGTGGGAACATTGTAGGATCACCACGCAGGCACAACTTTCCTACCACCCAGCATTCCCCTCAGTCTCCAGAGTAAAATGATACCTCACTTGTGTGGGTGGGCCTGACTGAGAAGGGTCAAAAACGTTGAGATTGAGGGGATAGCACAGCGATCTCTAAGCGCTATATTTTTTTATATACGTTTTAGGATAGCTGTGCATTGGGCACCCCCTCAAGTGAAGTATCATTTTTATCGGGAGACCGAGGGGAACACAGGGGAGTAGGAGTTGTGTGCCAGCGTGGTGATCCCACACAGAAATGTGAGAAAAATGTTGGTTTTTTTTAGTTAAATTTGAGGTTTGCATTGGACCCTGGGTAGGAAAACATTGGGGGATCCACGCATACAACACCTCCCCGGACTCCCTCGGGTGTCTAGTTTTATGAACTGTCTGGATTTGGTAGATTTCCCTAGATGTCGCCAAAGTATGTTTTGGGGTGTTTACTGTCACGGGCACTAGGTCTACCCACACAAGTGAGGTACCATTTTATCGGGAGACTTGGGGAATACTGGGTGGGTGGAAGATTGTGGCTCCCCGCAGATTCCAGAACTTTCCATCTCAGAAATGTGAGGAAAATGTGCTTTTTTTGTTTTACAAAGTTTAAGGTTTGTAAGGGTTTCTGGGTATCAGAACCTGGTGAGAACCACACGTCACCCCATACTGGATTCCCCTGGGTGTCTATTTGTAAAAAATGTACAGGTTTGCTAGGTTTCCATAGGTGCTGGCTGAGCGGGGATCCAAAATCCACAGCTAGGCAAATTGCAAAAAGGGGTCAGTTTTCACTGGAAAAATGTGATATGTCCACGTTCCGTTTTGGCCCGGTCCTAGGATGCTTGTTTCCAGTCCAGAGAGGACCAGGCCTGGCAGTTCGGGCTGGACTGTTCCCATTAGGCGCAGGGTCAAGACTGATTTGCATATGGCTGGGTCCAAACTGGAATGGCATGGTGAGCAAAAACACAATAGATTTAGGCCCAGATCTCTGTACTGGGTGAATGTATGACATTGTTCTGCATTCTGTCCATCAATTGCTCTTTTTGCATTGGTCATCCAGAGTGGGACGGGTATGCCCAGACGTGGGTGCCGTGCTCTCCATGCCACTGGAGTCAAGCTATCCTGGCTGAAGAGGAGTGAAACCCCAAAACCGGTCCTAGGATGCTTGTTTCCAGTCCAGGGAGGACTAGGCCTGGCAGTCGGGCTGGAGTGTTCCCATTGGGCGCAGGGTCAAGACTGATTTGCATATGGCTGGGTCCAAACTGGAATGGCATGTTGAGCAAGAACACAATGGATTTAGGGCCAGATCACTGTATTGGGGTGCATGTATGACATTGTTCTGCATTCTGTCCATCAATTGTTCTTTTTGCCTTTTCCTGCAGTAGGCACTAGGCCTACCGGCAAGTGAGGAACCATTTTTATCGGGAGACTTCGGGAAACACAATATTGTAGAACAAGTGTTATTACCCATTGACTTTCGATGCGTTTCTGCCTTCCAAATTTAAACAATCATTGGCATAGCCAATAGGTCTCGCCTTTGGGACCTTATAAGTGTTTAGCCATGCAACAGTTGCATAACTAAATACTTATAAGTAGGCCTGGGCAAAAATTTCGTTCCGTTCGCGGAAATTGCGATAATTTGACATTTTTGCGTTCCGCGGAGAGCGCGAAAATGTCAAAAATTCCGGTTTCCGCAGCTTGGCGATAATTTGTTTCTTGCTCGCGCTGTAAAATGATACATTCTCGCGCGCGCGCGATCGCCTTACCTGAATCCCTGCGTTCGCCGACAAGTTTTCTTGATCCGGTCGCGTTCTCCATGAGATGTTGTATTGTTTTTAGCCATTTGCGCTGTCTCGCGACAGTTCGCGCCCGCAGTGACGTCATGCGTCGCGCGATCACGTCTTTCTTCTCGCGATCATGCACCGCGAGAACAACTCAAAACAAGATGGCCGCGCCCGCAAGCAACCACATGGGTAAGTTGGCGACCCGCAACCATGCAGAAAATCTCGCGAACATGCCGGAAAAAAACTTCCGCATCTTTGCGATATTTCTGCTTGTTTGCGATAATTTTAAACATTCTCGCGATAATTTGCGAAGGTTAATTCCGCAAATTCCGCCCACCCCTACTTATAAGGTCCCAAAAGCGAGACCTATTGGCTATGCAAAGCGGCCGTGAAAGTGAAAGTGATCGCAATCGCGATCACGATGAAACATCAAAGTGAAAGTAATCGCGGTCAAGTGCGACGCGCGCACATGCACTGTAGCTCTAGGCTGGCCTGGTTGCACTTTTTGGAGCCCTCTCAATAAGTCTCGCCAGACCAGCGTATGCGCTGGGTCAGGCGAGACCTAAAAAATGTGTAAAAAAGAAGTCACTTTGAAATCTGTCCTCTAATTCACATACTAGTATGGGTACCCAAAATTTCAGAGACGTGCAAATAACTACTGCTTCTAAACTCTATATTTTGCTCCCATTTTAGAAATACATGGGTGTCCTGGACACCTATTTTTCACTCTTTATATTTTACCAAATGAATTACTATATACCCAGTACACAATGAAATTCCATTGCAAGGCATAGCTCAGTTATTGGCTCTGCGTACCTCGGGTTCTTAGGTCAACCTACAAGTCCTATAAATCATCACAACCAGAAGGGTCCAGTGGTTGTAACGGTAGATTACTTTAAAAAATCTGCCTTAGTTAGAAGTTACAGGTGAAAACTTTGGCACAAACGGCTGCTTTTTTTAACTCAATTTCCATATTGTTTTTATTTCAACTGTTAGTTTCTGTAGGAAAACCTTGAAGGAGCTACACAAATGACCCCTTGCTAAATTCAGAATTTTACCTACGTTTTTTAAATTATAGCTCTCCGGGATACATTATTGCTTTCGCACCAATTTCTACAACTAACTAAGGTGACTGAAAGCACAAAAATAGTAAAAACAGACTATGTTCCCAGTAAAATTAAAAAACTGTGTAGAAAATGTTGGTTTTGACAAATGTCTGCCCGTCCCTGAAAGCTGGTAAGATGGTGATTTCAGCACCAGAAACCCTTTGTTGATATCATTTGCAGGGAGAAAAAAAAAATAAACATACGCTTAGTTCTGCAGCACTTTTTTTTTACCCATTTAAACAAAAAAAATTGGGTCCCTTTCAAGAGAATCCACAAACCCTGGGTACCTTTAAAATCCTCAGGATGTTGGAAGAAAAGGACACATATTTGGCATGGATAACGTATGTGGACAAAAAGTTACATGGGCCTAAGAGCCCCCCAAAAAAGGCTAAGCATGGTGTGGAGGGGGGGCCTAGCAGCAAAAGGGTTAAAAGTTAGAAACCCTGAATAGTTTGTGTGTTTTGTGAGGGAGGTGTTAGGGTATGTAAACAATAATAGCAAAGGATATACCAAATTTAGGAAAACACTTAAGAAATACTACAAGAATCCACATACATAACTAAGGAAAAAAATAACTTCGTATAACTCACCAGCTGACGTCTGTTTTTCTTCCATGTTTCAGCTTTCCTTTTTGAATTCATATTCTGAAAGGCTGTAAAAGAAAAATCTGTATAAAACAACACATTTACACATCATAAGTTGGGTTAGACTGACTCAGCAGGAAAAAAAATCACACATTGGTTCTAGCAGGCATGTGCTCATAAGTGTATCTTGAGCATGGAACCAAAGGCATAGATTCTATCACCACTACAAGTTTGCTAACAAAAAAGGAATCAGAAAATAACAAATTAGGAAAAGGTTACATTCCAATATTTGTAATCCAATAAGCCACCTTCCATGCTTAAATTCAATTCCGTCAGTCCTTGCCAGTGCTGGAATGGAGGCAGTTGTACTCTCTGATGTCAAGTAAACAACTTTGCTTGCATTTTTAGGGAAACAGATAGTCACCTTCATGTTTGCAACCCTCCCATAGGCTAAGAGTAAACTTATTCTAGCACACTTGTAGAACAATAGCTGTTTTCCATAGAAGTTGAATGCATCAATGACACTTCACTGAAGCCAATTACAATGCACTACCAAGTGAAGCACCACAGAAAGCAATGTGGGAAGGTTACGTGACAGAACCGTGCATTAACCAGTGGCCAACTGACTTCTTCCAGCCACCTAGACAGTTTGACGCTATTGAGGTTTGGCTGGTATTCCTAGTAACTGCAATGTACAGTGACATACACAAATGAGTCACAAATATAACGGAAACCAGTGAGAAAGGGACTGAGTGTACTTGGACAAACCATTGAAATCAGTTAACCATGGTATGCTTTTTTGGCAGGTGCCATAACTTTCAGACTGGTGGGAGACAACAGAAACACCATGTCTGAAACTAGTCCACTAGCGATAGTATAAAGGCAGCCAAAACCAGAAAAATTAAAATGTTCAAAGCATGAAACGTGCACAGAGATACGGAAAGGGTTTTAAGCCCTCATGGAACCAAAGTTGGGAGAAGTCTGCGTGTAGGAACATCTTTTCCTTTTAATATTGTAATAAGAATTACGACGTTCAACAACCAGGTAGCAGTATATTCAAACAAATAATTTACTTCAAGGTCAATGTGTGGCAACTAGATAGGATGGTTTGTCCTTCAGTACATTTTAGGAGAGCTATTCAAGCAGCTATGCTGTTTTATCATTGAATTTCGGCCCTTATCCCAGTAGTGGAACATCAGTAGTAATTGTTCCCTGTCACTGAGTCTGGGAATGGTCTACTCAGTGATAGAGGATCTTGATTTTATGTCATAAGTACTGAATTGTCATGACCGTGCGTAGGATTCCAGAGCACTTTTTCCCACCTAAAGTCTATATATAAAAATGAGTGTACACTTTTTTTAATTGTCAATTTTTTCTATAACTAAAAGCAATTAAAATCCATCTATGAAAGGCTATACTGGCACATTTTTGCATAAAATAACACCAAAAAAAATAGAAGATTGTTTCTAGAAAGAACAATGACTAGAAAGGTAAATGTTTCCCACACTGTACCCACTGTTTATAGCTTGTAATACTGTAGACTCACATGTTCTGCATACTCCTGCCATCTAGTGTTTGATGCAAATGTTTGACAGTTGGGTTTTTTCAAAGAAGTTTCGAGTCACAAAATATCTTGTAACTTCTACCTTAGTCCACACAATCCACTAGGACAAAGACTTCACCTCAGATTGTTTTTAACCCAGCAGGTGAGTAATGTCAGTGGAGTGCAGTGAACCAAAACAGAATATAGGAGTTGAGCATTGTGAAGGGACAGAGTGGAAAACATGTTAGATCACCTCATTTCCCTGGAGGGGGAGGGTAAATGTGAACCTACAACACTTCAAGTTATCAACAGATGATTAAAGGGTAGCATTTTCTCTTTATAGCATGTGTGGCTCTGCATATACTGTAAAAATGTTTCCCCAAAGAAGTGGCTAGCTAGCAAGGAATGCAGATATTTGAAATAAGGTCCTCAACAGTTTGTCCTACCATTGCCTGTTGATGAGCTAGATATCCACACAATAGTATTTGGTAAACTTGTGTGTTTTTTCAAAGTGGCACCTTTGCAGATATAGGCTAGCAGGATGCTACTGAGGAAAGACATTGTGGCGCCCTTTTTGCGTGTGGTGTGTGCCCTTGGGACACAGAAAGAGCAAATTTGCCTTGGCATAAGAAGTCTGAATGCACTTTATAATCCACTTTGCAATACCAGATTAAGCCCTTTTGTAAAAGCTGGCTTGTTTCAATTTAGTACATGATGAACAAGTTACTTACCTTCGGTAACGATATATCTGTAAGAAACATTAGTTAGTGATAGATTCCTTACCTTAGAATTACCCAAAGGTGTCAGAATGGATCCGGAAAGTTTTCGTCAGCAGTACCCCTGCGCCTTGGACGGTGGCATCATGCGGCTCCACATCCGTTGTTCGCGTCGTGGTCGCCGAGAGGACATTGCAGCAGCTACTTAGACGCCACCCTCGCACGCTAATGTCAGTTCTGTACACGACTTTCTACACATGGAACGCAGAGCCATGCAAGATACTGACCACTCGTGCCTTGAACTAGGGCCCTGAAAGGGATGACCTTAACCCTAGAAATCAGTTCGCAGAACGGGGAGGATGGGTGGGGCGGTAAGGAATCTATCACTAACTAATGTTTCTTACAGCTATATCGTTACTGAAGGTAAGTAACTTGTTCATTTGAAAGAAACATGTAGTGATAGATTCCTTACCTTAGACTAGATACCACAGCAATACTAACCCCGGTTGTGGGTCTACGAACCAAGATCACACCAGAAAATCCCGGACTACAGAATGGTCTAAGAAGCCATCTCTACGGACTTGGCTGTTCAGGCAATAGTGTTTAGTAAAAGTGTGCAGCGAGACCCACGTAGCTGCCAGACAGATGTCTTGTAAGGGGACACCATGTCCCAATGCCGTAGCGGGAGCAGTCACCCTGGTGGAATTGGCACGCAGCCCCAACTGAGGCTCCTTCTTAGCCAAAGAATAACAGGCTTTAATAAACAAGACGACCCATCTAGAGATAATCCTCTTGTGTACGGCCCGACCTTTCTTGGCGCCAACATAGCCAACAAAGAGCTGGTCATCCACCCGGAACGGTTGTGTGCGGTTCAGGTAAAATGAGAGCGCACATTTTGGGTCCAGACAGTGGAGCCTCTCTTGCTCTCTGGAAGGATGAAGAGGCAGAAAGAAGGTGGGCAAAGTGTTGGTTTGCCCAATGTGAAAAGCAGTGACAACTTTTGACAAAAAGGATGGACGGGTTCTGAGCACAACCTTGTCCAGATGGATAGACAGAAAAGAAGGTTTACAAGAAAGAGCCTGGAGCTCACTCACTCTCCTAGCGGAGGTGACGGCAACCAGGAAAGCAGTCTTTAAAGTTAATAGACGTAGAGGACATTTGTGAAGAGGCTCAAAGAGAGTGCACATCAAATATGTGAGAACCAGGTTCAAGTCCCACTGTGGCATCACAAAAGGAATAGGAGGGAAAAGGTGAGTAATGCCTTTGAGGAATCTATTTACAACAAGGGACTTGAAAAGAGTGGGTTGATCAGGAAGCATGAGGAAGGCTGAAATAGCAGAAAGGTAGCCCCTGATAGTGCCCAGAGCAGAGCCCCACTGGGCCAAAGAAAGAAGGCACAAAAGAACTTCTGAAAGAGGGGCAGAAAGGGGATCCACAGCCTTTGCTGCACACCATGCCACAAACTTGTTCCACCTGCAGGTATATACCAACTTAGTGGAGGGACGCCTGGGTGCCAGAATAACATCACAGACTTCAGAGAGCAAGTCGAATGGAATCAACTGCCGCCGCTCAATCTCCACGCAAGGAGGTGGAGACTGGCCAGGTTCGGGTGGAGGACCGTCCCCCCCTGCTGCTGCGACAGAAGTTACTCCCGAAGAGGCAGTCGGATCGGGGGATCGATGGTCATACTGAGTAGCTCAGGATACCAAACTCTTTGAGCCCAGTCCGGAGCCACAAGAATGACTTGGGACCAGTCACGCCTGATCTTCTTCAGCACTCTGGGCAGAAGTGGTACAGGCGGAAAGGCGTACAACAGACCACAACTCAAATCGCGACGAAAAGCATTGCCTAGCGAGTGCCGCCCTAGAAATTCCAACGCGCAGAATTACCAACATTACGCGTTCCTTTTCGGTGGCGAATAGATCTAACCAAGACTCTCCCCACTGTTGAAAGAGACCTTGCGCCACGTCCGAGTGAAGAAGCCATTCGTGATCCATCATGCATCTGCGGCTGAGTTTGTCTGCCCTGGCGTTCAGTGAACCCGCCAGGTGTTGAACCACCAGGGAAATGCCCTGATGTTTCAGCCATTTCCAGCGGCACAGCGCCTCCTGACATAGGGACCATGACCCCACCCCGCCCTGTTTGTTGCAGTACCACATGGGGGTGGTGTTGTCTGTGAACACCTGTACTACTCTCCCCTTAGCGCCAGGATGCCCGTAGGGTTACAACGCGCTTTATAAATGTAAATACATAAATACAGAGGGAAGGGATGCCTTCAGTGCAAGTCGGATCGCCCGGAGCTCCAGAAGGTTGATATTGAGCCGGGACTCCGCCGGAGACCAGAGGCCTCTGATCTCCGCCTCTCCCATGTGGCCGCCCCATCCCAGGAGGGACGCATCAGTCACCACTGTGTTCTCCAGTTGGGGAAGGAAGAGGGATCTGCCATTGACCCAATGCCGGTTTGTGAGCCACCACTGCAATTGTCATGCAGTGCCCTCCGAGATCTGGACGTACTCGGTGTTACCACGCTGCCAATAAGCCCAGCACTGCAGGAGCGAAGAATATCCCAATCCTCTACCCTCACCACAGTCACCCCGCACCCAACATATATAACAGGGTGACAGGTAACCCTGGCGCTGGGAGAAGGTGGGGGAAAAACAGGGAAAGAACAAAACACTGTAGTCAGGCAAAACCTGCGTCATCTTCTTGTCTACCACCCACACAACGTCAGGAGGGCACAACTGGCCCTTATAGGTGTGAAAGAAAAGAAGAATGAATCATGTAAAACGAGAAAAAAATCACATTCCTTCAAACACACATAAGCAGGTGCACACAGAAAACATATATGGCTAATCTTACCCCTTTAGGCAGTTGGAGTCATCTAAGAGCAGGAACACCACAACATTGCCTGACTCCAATACAAGAAGGGGAAATCCTTTTCTTGGGAAAAAGAAGGTTGCAAATCCGATGATATAAATCCCCAAAAGTAACACCTTCTTAACACGAGAGAGAGGAAACCGGGAAAAAAGAAACACACAGTCAATCAAAACAAACAAGCATTGGCATAGCAAATAGGTCTCGCCTTTGGGACCTTCTAAGTGTTTAGCTATGCAACAGTTGCATAACTAAATACTTATAAGGTCCCAAAATCGAGACCTATCGGCTATGCAAAGCGGCCATGCGGCCGGGAAAGTGATCGCGATCTGAAAATGAAAGTAATCGCGGTAAAGCGCGAAAATGTAAGTAATCGCGGTAAAGCACGAGAATGAAAGTAATTGCGGTAAAGCGCGAGAATGAAAGTAATTGCGGTAAAGCGCGGCGCGCGCGCCCGCGCACTGTAGCTCTAGGCTGGCCTGGTAGCACTTTTTGGAGCCCTCTCAATAAGTCTCGCCAGACCAGCGCATGCGCTGTGTCAGGCGAGACCTAAAAAACAAAACACGAACGTGAGGGAACGGAGAGTATAAAAAACACCCGTCATGAAGCTACTCTGTGATTCCACCCGAATTTCCCATAACAAGGTGGATAGGATACAAAAATGAAGGAAGTCCTGATAAGGAAGACGGGAACGCAGCCGCGTTACTCCCTTTGTTCCCTTCTTCACATTCCCGGTCCAAGGGAAACCCGAAATGAGTCCGAGACAGCAAACAATCAAAAGGACAAGTAATCCCAACGGGGATATGACCAAGCACACCCCAAATCACAGAGGCCACAAAACAGTCCGTAAGTCCAGGGTCCAGTAGCAAGGCACAGATGAAGGCAGAAACTGACGACAGCGGGAAACCCAGAGGCAAGGAACCAGAAACGAAACCAAGTGCCGGTATCCTGAAGACAGGGACTTAAATACATGCCACAAGTAAGCAAGCCCGTTCCCACATGTGCACCTAATTATGCATGCAACCGAGGGAGGGAAAAAACAGAGGGTAGAAGAGGGCTAGGGGGAACATGGCACCCAACCCTACAAAGCACTAATTCCCAACAGTACCTCCTCCCAAACGCCTCCCTACTGGCCTGAGTTTACTGGGGTGCTGTACATGGAATAGATGCGCCAACCTAGGAGCATGTACATTTCTAGCCGGCTCCCAGGTACGATCTTCTGGGGCATATCCCTTCCAGTCAACTAGATAAAATAACCTACCCCGTCTCCTCCTGGAATCCAAGATACCATTAACCACAAATTCCTCGTGGTCATCAACCACCACGGGGGTGGGAGGCAGCAATGCCTGCGTGGTCATAGCGCACAAGTTACTTACTTGTGTAACATTATATCTGTAAGAGATATTAGTTGGTGATCGATTCCTTACCTTAGAATATCCCCAGTTGTCAGACTGGGTCTGGAAAGTTTTTCGTCAGCAGTACCCCTGCGCATCGGTAGGCATCGTCATGCGGCTCCGCGTACGTCGCTGGCGTCGTAGCCGCAAAGATGACGTTGGAGCTACTTCGACGCGCCCACGCGTGCTGACGTCAGTTCTGTACACGACTTTTCCGTGCCAGGAACGCAGAGCCATGCCAGAGACCGACTACTGGTGCAACAGAACTAGGGCCCTGAAAGGGAGGACCTGATCCCTAGACAAATGTTCACAGAACGGGGAGGATGGGAGGGCGGTAAGGAATCTATCACTAACTAATGTCTCTTACAGATATATTGTTACACAAGTAACTGAAAGAGACAAAGTGATAGATTCCTTACCTTAGAATACATACCCAAGCAATACCAACCCCGGTGGTGGGTCTGCGAAGTGAGATTACACCAGAAAGTCACGGAGAACTGAAGGCCAAATAAACCGTCTCTCCGGACTGGACTGTGAAGGTAATAGTGCTTAGTGAAAGTATGCAGCGAGGCCCAAGTGGCTGCTTGACAGATGTCTTGCAGGGGGACACTGCATCCCAATGTTGTAATAGCCGCAGTCGCCCTGGTAGAATGGGTGCGCAGTCCTACCGGAGGATCCTTTTTAACCAGAGAGTAACAGGCTTTAATGCACAGGACAACCCATTGGGAGATAGTCCGCTTGTGCACAGCCCAGCCTTTCTTGGCGCCCGCATAGCCAACAAAGAGCTGGTCATCCACCCGGAACTGTTGTGTGCGGTTGAGATAGACTGAAAGCGCACGTTTTGGGTCCAGACGGTGGAGCCTCTCCTCTTCTCTTAAGTTAATAACCGCTAAGGACAGTTATGAAGAGGCTCAAAGGGAGCGCACATCAAGCATTGAGAACCACGTTCAAGTCCCATTGAGGTATCACAAATGAATAGGAGAGAAAAGGTGAGTAAGGCTTTTGATAAATCTAATGACAACTGGGGAATTGAAAAGAGAGGGCTGATCAGGCAGCCTAAGAAAGGTAGCCCTTGATAGTGCCCAGAGCAGAGCCCTGCTGGGCCAAAGAGAGAAGGAAGAAAAAGGACCTCAGAAAGACGGGTAGAAAGGGGATCCACAGCTTTCGCTGTGCACCATGCCACAAACTTCTTCCACCGGCAGGCGTATACAGTTTTCGTTGAGGGACGCCTGGCTGCCAGAATCACATTACAGACTTCAGGAGGCAAGTCAAATGGAATCAACTGTTGCCGCTCAATCTCCACGCAAGGAGGTGGAGGCTGGACAGGTTCAGGTGGAGGACCGTCCCCCGTTGCTGCGACAGGAGATCCTCCCGAAGAGGCAGTCGTATCGGGGGATCCACGCTCATGCTGAGTAGCTCGGGATACCAAACTCTTTGAGCCCAGTCCGGTGCCACAAGAATGACTTGGGCCCGGTCACGTCTGATTTTCTTCAGCACTCTGGGTAAAAGTGGTTTAGGTGGAAAGGTGTACAACAGACCGCAACTCCACTTGCGACGAAAAGCGTCTCAGAGCGAGTGCCGCCTTGGAAACTCCAACGCGCAGAACCGCTGACATTGAGCGTTCTCTTCGGTGGCGAATAGACCTAACCAAGGTTCTCACCACTGCTGAAAGAGACCTTGTGCCATCTCCGAGTGAAGACGCCATTCGTGATCAAACATGCACCTGCGGCTGAGTTCATCCGCCCGGGCGTTCAAAGAACCTGCCAAGTGTTGAACCGCCAAGGAAATGCCTTGACGTTCCAGCCATGTCCAGAGACGCAGAGCCTCCTGACATAGGGTCCACGACCCCACCCTGTCTTGCTTGTTGCAGTAACACATGGCGGTGGTGTTGTCTGAACACCTGCACTACTCTCCCTTTGACAGAGGGAAGGAATGCTTTCAGTGCAAGTAGGATCGCCCTGAGCTCCAATAGGTTGATATGGAGCTTGGACTCCGCCAGAGACCAGAGGCCTCTGATCTCCGCCTCTCCCATGTGGCCGCCCCATCCCAGGAGGGACGCGTCTGTCACCACTGTGTGCTCAGGTTGGGGAAGGGAGAGGGATCTGCCGCTGACCCAACGCTGGTCCGTGAGCCACCACTGCAAGTCCTGTGCAGTGCCCTCCGAGATCTGGACGTAGTCGGACAGGTTTCCCCGATGCTGCGCAAACTGGAACTTCAGGTCCCACAGCAGAGCCTGCCTATGCCACCTGGCATGATGAGCAGGATGCAAGAGGCCATGAGGCACAGCAGCCCAAGGTTCTTCCTGACCGAAACCCAGGAGCAGGGCCGAAAGATCGGAATTATAGCCCGAATGTCCCGGACTCGCTGGATGGGAGGATAAACCCGAAACTGCACCGTATCCAGAACCGCTCCGATGAAGAGGAGCTTCTGAGAGGGAATCGGGTGCGACTTCGGCACGTTGATGGAAAACCCCAGCAAATGCAGGTCGGCTGTTGTCTGGAGGTGGGAGACGACTGCCTGGGGCGAGCCCACCTTCAACAGCCAGTCATCGAGATAGAGAAAGACTGAAACCCCCGATCTGCGCAGATGAGCTGCGACCACCGCCATCACTTTCGTGGACACCCGAGGGGCGCTGGTAAGGTCGAAAGGGAGCACGGTGAACTGAAAGTGCTAGTGGCCCACCGGAGGGAACGCCGGTGGGCCGGCAGGATGGGGATATGAAAATAAGCATCCTGCAAGTCCAACGCTACCAGCCAGTCTTGCGGGTCTAGGGCAGACAAGACCTGAGCAAGCGTGAGCATCTTGAACTTCTCCTTCCGGAGGAAGCGATTGACGTTCTGGAGGTCTAAGATAGGACGCAAGCCCTTGTCCTTCTTTGGAACCAAGAAGTAGTGGAAATATCAACCACGACCTACTTCTGGCGTCGGAATGCGCTCGATGGCCCCCTTGGCCAAGAGGGCCGTAACTTCCTGCTGGAGAAGTGTCAAGTGATCCCCTGACATGCGGTGGCACGGAGGTGGCATGGCTGGAGGGGTAGACTCAAAGGGTAGGGAGTAGCCCCTTCGGACTATCTGGAGAACCCACCTGTCCGAGTGATGGTGCGCCATTGTGGGAGGTGATGGCGAATCCTGCTGCCCACTGGTGTCCGTGGGCCTGAAACACCGGACTAGGAAGGTTTTGAGGCGGTGGTGGATTGACCCGCCTGCTGGCCCCAGGACCCACCACGGCGGGCCCCACGACCGCGGCTGCGCTGAGGTTGCGTGGGCCGGCGGTCTCGAAAGGAACGCGTTTGGGCGCCTCGACCCTGACCTTGAAAGGAGCGAAAAGCAGACCCAGAGGGAGCGCGCATGGTGGCGAGACCAAAGGACTGGGCCGTAGCCTGAGAGTCCTTAAAGCGTTCCAGGGTGCTATCCGCCTCGACACCAAAGAGGCGTGTGCCATCAAAGGGCACGTCCAAGAGAGTGTTCTGGACATCCCTGGAAAAGCCAGTAGTTCGGAGCCAAGCATAACGGCGGAGCGCCACCGTTGTGGAAAGAGCCCTGCAGAGGGAGTCGGCCCTTTCAAGTCCACAACGGATAGTGAATTTGGCAGCATCTCTCCCCTCAGTAATGGCCTGGGAGAGCACCGCCCAGCTTCCACAGGGCACTGAGGCAGCACCTGTGCCACGGTGTCCCACACAGAATGTGAGCAGCGGCCCAACAGGCACACAGTATTCACCACCCGCAATCCGGAACTGGCAGATGTGAAAATCTTTTTCCACAAATTGCACCAGTTTCTTAGATTCCTTGTCCGGAGGAGCAGAAGGGAATGCGCTCGGAGAGGCAGAGGCCTGGACAACCAGACTCTAAGGCGTCGGGTGTTGTGTGAGAAAGCTGGGGTCGCCAGGTGCCGGGCGATGGCGGCGTGCTACCCCCTTATCCACAGGAACCCCTGTGTTAGGTGTGTTCCAGGTGGTTACCAGGATGTCAGTAAGGGCGTCATTGAAGGGCAGCAGCGGCTCCGCGGAGGAAGACGCTGGCTGCAGCACTTCAGTCAGGAGATTGGTCCTATTAGGCACAGAAGGGAGCTCGAGGTAAAGAGCCTCAGCCGCCCTTCGCAACACCACAGAGAAATTCCCAACCTCCTCCGTAGCCACAGAGGAAGGGGACAGGGTACCAGGGTGTGGAGAGAAATCCAGATCGCCTTGACCTTCCATATCACTCTCCCAGTCCGATTCACTCTCGCATTGAGCTGCGAGAGGGTCCTCAGACCCCTCCCAGTACTCCCCTTCGTCCGCCGGCTGTGGAAGAGGCCGGTAAGTACAAGGTGCCTGTGGAAATGGGAAAAACTCCCCACCTGGAATTCGAATTGGGGGGTAGTAGACCAATCCAGGATCGACGCAATCCGGCGTGAGGAGGCGCCGAGGCCGGAGCCGGCGGCGCTGAAGGAGATCGTGCTGGCATAGCCGGGGCCAAAGGCGGCGGCATGGGGGCAGAACCACCCAACGGGCCCACGGGCCCAAAGGCGCTCCGGAGGGACCCGATGGGGCGAACAAATGGCCCATGGCCAACAGTAAGACCTGTATTTCGTCCGGAGTCACGTGTGGGCCCGGAAAGGGAGAGTATGCCGCAGGTAACAACGGAGGCTGCGTCGGAGCCGTAGGGGAGTGACCGCTCGCCCCCTCCACCGTGTTCTGCGACCGGTGAGGGGTAGACTAAGAGTGACGTCGCCTATTCGACTTCTTATGGTGCCGTGACTTACCTGTCCCGAATCCGATGAGCGATGGTGTTGGCTTCGGGACCGGTCCCTCGACCTCCCACGGGAGCGGGACCTCGAGCGGTGCGAAACCGATTGTTGGACCTCCAACAACTTTCGGGAACGCTCCTGCAAAGCTTTCGGCGCCATGGCCGGACAATCGAGGCACGCCTCGGGGTCATGGGCGTGACCCAAGCAGAAGAGACACACGTCGTGCGGGTCCGCCACTGACATGTTCCAACGGCAGGCCCTACAGGACTTAAACAGCATCCCTACGGCACCAGGAGTCGAGTACTCGACAAAACAAGAGAAACAAGTTCTCAGAAACCAAGTTAAAATATTAACTACGGGTACCGCTCTCTCTCGGATCTGCGCCTGCTGGCGCGAAAAAGAAAGACCTGACGTGGGCGCGTCTAAGTAGCTCCGCCAACGTCATCTTGGCGGCTACGGCGCCAGCGAAGTTCGCGGACCCGTATGTCGATGCCTACCGACGCGCAGGGGTACTGCTGATGAAAAACTTTCCGGATCCAGTCTGAAGCCTAGGGATATTCTAAGGTAAGGAATCTATCACTAACGTGTCTCTTTCAGATATAAGGTTTTAACAGGGATGTGTGAAACACTGGATGGATACAATACTCCTCAGGCAAAGAGAATTTCATTGCCACCGGGTTCACCACTTTGAGGATAGAAAAGGGTCCCACATACCTAGGCTGTAACGTCCTGGGGCCATCCAATCTCAAGTTTTTAGTCGCTAACCACACCATGTAACCTACTGCATATGAGGGAGCAGGACGCCTATGCTTATCTGCCTAAATCTTCATGCTCCGTTTAGTAGCCAACAACTGCTCCTGTGCCTTCTCCCAGATAACTGACAGAACCCTACTCAAGGTGTCTACAGCAGATACCCGCTCAGAGGGTTGTATAGGTATGGCTCTGGGGTGAAACCCCATCGAGCAATAGATTGGGTTCATACCTAAGGCTGAGTGCAGGCTGTTATTATAGGCAAACTCAGACAAATGAAGAGCGGTTACCCAACTCCCTGTCAGAGAGGACAGCAGACATCGTAAATACCGCTCCATTGTCTGATTAGTGCGTTCAGTCTGCTCATCAATTGCTCTTACTGGTTCAGGCTGTTCCTTAAACACACAGGGAACCTTCAATCTCTCAGCTAACTGAATGTCCATAAAATTCCCAGTGGCACCGGAATCCAGTAACACCGACCTAGTAAACCTGCTGCTGTTAGAAAACACATGAAACGCTGAGATAGTAAAATGATGTGGGGCCGTCTTTACTGCCCCTGGAATAACATAGGGGTTGTTACTACCCACTTCATCAGTAGACAACTGTTGTAAATTAGTTCTTCATGTAACATGGATGACAGTGGTCGTTAGCCCTTCCTTTATGTTCTTACCTCCTTAGCCTCACAGAATACCTATGTGTGTTCTAACTTATACCGGAGGGTTCCACTCTTGCCAGTTGATGGTCTGGTCTGCTGGCGAGGTGTGCGCTCAGCTGTGTCCTACAATAAACCTACATGTAACTAACTAGAAGTGTCCTGAGATACATCTACAACAATTTGGCCAGAGAAGAAACCATCACAGCTTTGAGCAGCACCTCGCACTAAGAACCCAAGACAGCCCACCCATCTGCTGCCAGCAACGTGGCCACAAGAAGGAAAAAACCTGAAAACGAGAGAAAATTAAAGAAAAAGAAACAAAGAAACCCATCTACTGCCTTTATCATTAGAAAAAAGAAACTGCTAACCTGAGTAATGTGTCGAAACCTGTCGCAAGTATTCCCCAGCTGTTTTCAGAAACAAGATAAACTAGAGGAACACCGGAAAAAGAAAACAATTGCAGATACCAGATGCAAATACACTGCTGCCAGTAAAGAGACAAACGAGAAACTCACGGTGTTAGGCCCAGCTGCTGCCATCCCAACGTCACTCGTCTGAATCGTGAGTCAGTTACTTGTCAGCGTTTATTTATTCCTGCATGCGCCATATAAACTGTTCACCACTAGATGGTGTATTTACACTTTGGAAGTGCCAAGCGATGGCTAAGATCAGACCCCGATGCTAACTAATCCGGTTTGGCAGTATTGATTGACACAATGAAAAGAGTTGATCAGGGGCAAAGATCGGCCCTGGTGTCAATTGTTGGAATTGCCTATTCTGAGCAAGGCATTTGCATCACGGTGATACGAAACGACTCGTTGAGGGGAGCAAACATTGTGGCGATACTGGGTACATTAAACTTACGGTAACTGTGCAAATGTTATGCGCCACTGATCTTGAGCCGTTAATCTTGTTAGCGCACTGCCTGGCATTCTGTGCTCACGAGCCCACCTACGCGACACAAAACGCATCTCCGTCACTGAGCGCGTCTCCACCATGACACAGAACGCGTCTCCTTCACTGAACGTGTCTCTATGGTATGCACATTTCGCTAGTGGCTCCCAACACACGGCTATGATTCAACAAGGGCAGACTTCGCAGAAGTAATGAAAGGCAGGCTGCATAATGAAGGTAAGAGCGCGCGCGGAATCTGTGTGTGCTCGAGCAAGATTTGAAAGCGAGCAATATTTGAAAGCAATACAGAGGCCGTCGATCTGCCAAGGGAAGGCACACTATGGAGGCAATGATAGAACTAAAAAAATTAATAAAAAATAATAACCATAAAGTGCTCACAATCAGCCTTAGATACACGGAGGAAACTCAAATTCCAAAGTGTCTGACACGGAAAGCTTGGCATAGACCCCATCAGGAGGAACTGCAGTAGGAACTGCATAGTTCACAAAACGAGGGGCTCATAGCTTCACATTCCAAAGGCTGGTCACAACAGTTTGGAAGAAGTGCAACGTAGCATGAACGGACAGTAAGCAGGCTTAGTAGGCAGTAAGACGAAAGGTAGTTTAACATAGGGAACGGCAAGTTCAAGCACTTCCTATTCTATGCCAAGCCAGATCAGTTTTGTATCATTACCCCAAGAAGGACAGCTGTCTCACCTGGCGCAGTACATGCTATTTATTGGGTCTCAGAGCCCATGATACCAGAATGGCTACTAAGAGCCTAACTAGAAACAGGACAGAGAATATAGTACTGGGTCTAAAAGTCCAGAACCGGGAAAGCCAAGAACTGCAGGAGAAAGCGCAGAACCGGGACAGCGAGTCCAGAAGCGGGTCAGTGAAAAGGGACCCAGGCCCAGCAAGGGACAAAAGTCATGGAACCACGATGAAAAATGAGAGCGCAAAATTCCCAGAACCACGATGGAGTTCCGGGACAGAGAGCCCACAATAGGGACAAAGGTCCCAGAACCAGAAAAAAGGAGGGGGGACAAAGGTCCCAGAACCAGTACAAAGATGGGCAAAAGTCCTAGAATCACGATGGAGAGTCGAGACCGAGAGCTCACAACAGGAACAAAGGTCCCAGTACCAAGAGGGGACAAAGGTCCCAAAACCACACCAGAACCGGGACAGATAGTTAAATAAACTAGGACAGAGAGTCACAGAACCAGTTCCAGAAGGGACAAAGGTCCCAGGACCGGCAATGGTCAAGAATCACAGAACCAGAGAAAGTGAAACACAACTAGGCATATGTGTCCAACCTTTGAAGATAGAAAACTTTATGCTAGAATAAAAACTCCAAACATCACATGCGGTACTGCACTTGTAAATCTCGAAGAGTACCCACGACTGTAGTACCTGTAAAGCATGGAGGCATCTGTTGAACTGTTCATCTTCAACTTAGTGCGGAAAGTGATGGTGGACATAAACGGATTGAAGGAAGTGAACTTTCGCTTCCTGTTTTTTTGCTGGTCAAAGACAGACTGGAGAAAGTGGACTGTCTTCTCCTGTTTTTGTCAGTCTAAGGGGAGTAGGTGGTGGTGGTGATATCCATTAGTTGTTTTGGGTGATGTGTCTCACCTCACATTTCACTCTTAACACTCTTGGCCCCTAAACGCTTGTTTGCCTTTTTGGAACTAAAAATAGTTCAAGACGTCGTAGACCTCCTATCTGTCTTAATTATTATTGTTGTTGTCTACCATATATTAAGCTTCATTTTTGTGATTTGTTTATTCATTTCATTTTTCTGTAAAGGAGGAAGACGTGTTGTAAATTAGTTCTTCATGTAACATGGCTGACAGTGGTCGTTAGCCCTTCCTTCATGTTCTTATCTCCTTAGCCTCACAGAATACCTATGTGTGTTCTAACTTGTACCGAAGGGTTCCACTTTTGTCAGTTGATGGTCTGGTCAGCTGGCGAGGTGTGCGCTCAGCTGTGTCCTACAATAAACCTAGATGTAACTAACTAGAAGTGTCCTGAGATCCATCTACAACCACCACCCACTAAGGTTCCGTCCTACAAAAGCTACTGCTTTACTTGTGGAAAAACTAGAAGGTTTTACAGGGTATTCCCTTGCATAGTGCCCACTTTTCCAGCAGTACAAGCACAAGTTTTGGGCTCGTCGCCTCCCTTTCTCCTCGCTTGTCAAAGGACCCCTGACCCCCCCCAATCTGCATAGGCTCAGGCGCTTGTTTAGATTCAACATTTTCCTTTGAATACCCCCCAACGACTGCCATCCGAGACGCCTGGAACCGATTCCTCTAACCCTTCCTTTCAGACAGCCTATGGTTCAACTTAACCACCAAGTCAATAAAATCAGTGCAGTCTTCTGGGGGTTAACCACCTGAGATACGACATATTTTAGGTCTTCACACAACCCCTGATAAAACAATGATGTTCTTTTTGCAAGGGGCCAGTGTGTTTCCAATACGAGACGATTGAAAGAAGAGACATGTGTTACCAAATATGGTTTCCCTTGTCTTAGTTTGAGCAGTTCCGCGTCACTCGCCTGTATAAATGCATGCTTAGCGAATAAACTACACATCTGCCCTTTAAATGCTGGAAAATCATACAAAACAGGATCGCTACCCTTCACCAGAGGAACGGCCCACATAGCTGCTGTACCAGCTACATAAGATATAATAAAAGCCATCTTTGCTGAATCATCAGGGAAGGCTGTGGGACGGCACAAAGTGCAAATGGCACGGATTCATAAATACCCCGTATTTGTTACAATCCCCAGAAAACCTTTCCGGAACTGCTAAAGGAACAGGAACTGGAGTAGTAACTGTGATGGCTATAGGTGTACCCCCACTAGCCCCTTGACTAGTAGTGCGATCAAACCGAAAAGGTAGCGGTTTGTACAAGTGGTCCCTTTTCTGTAGAGGACGGGCCTAACCCCTTACCCCAAGGATATTCTCGGGATCGAAACACGGAGTCAGTTTGTAACCCATGATTCTCCTGTCTGAGACCTTGTACCTCTGCCTGCAAAGCAGTGATAGCGGCCATTAAATCCTGTATTGAGGGAACCTCAGCACTAACCCCCTCCACATCCGTCTTTGCTCAGGCAGTGCACAATTCGTGGGATTGTTTTTTCTGTTCCGTTACCACGCTGCCAATAAGCCCAGCACTGCAGGAGTGAAGAATATCCCAATCCTCTACCCTCACCGCAGTCACCTCGCACCCAACATATATCAGGGTGACAGGTATCCCCGGCGCCGGGAGAAGGTGGGGGGAAAACAGGGAAAGAACAAAACACTGTAGTCAGGCAAGACCTCCGTCTTCTTGTCTACCACCCACACAACGTCAGGAGAGCACGATGTCCGCATCGGGCCCGAGACCGGGGCGTCGTCGTCCGGTGCCACGGGCAACGTCGGAGGTGGTGCCGGTGAGGTCGACGTCGGTTGAGGTGTCATGAGGTCAACTGGTTTCGACCGGGATCCAGGCCTGGATCCATGGGGGTCCTGCGGCACCGACAGCGATGCCGGAGCCGCCAACAGTAAAGGGCGAGGACCCCCAGTCGGGCCCGAAGACACACCGGCGGGTGCCGGACGGCCCAAAGAGGCGAGCCGTGGCTGACAGAAATTCCTGCAGCTGGGCCGGAGTCGCCGACAGACCTGGGAAGGGCGGGTAGGCAGACAGCGACTGCGTAGGCTCCGCAGGAGCTGCAGGGGAGGTACCACCTGCACCTCCAGCCCCATCGAGCGAGGGTAAGCCGGAAAGCGATGGCGCTTCTTCGACATCTTGTGATGCTTCGTCTTACCTGACCCCAAGTGCGAAGACTTCGATCCCGACAAACGATGGTGGGGGCTCCACGACCGGTCCCTCGACCTCCCACGGGACTGGGACCTTGAACGGCACGGAGCCGACTGCCGGACTTCAAGCAACTTTGGGGACCGCTCCCGCAAAGTCTTCGGCACCATGGCTCGGCAGTCTGGGCACGTCTTTGGGTCGTGGTCGCGCTCCAGGCAGTAGAGAGACACGCGGTGTGGGTCCTTCACCATGCGATGACAGTACCCGCAAGACTTGAAGCCGGGCATCCCTACGGCACCAGGAGTCAATCGACTCGAAAAACTCAGTCAAAAAGTGACTGGGGGTACCGCTCTCTCCGGATCTGCACTTGCTGGCACGGAAAAAGAAATAATTGATCTCAGCGCGCGAGGGCGGCGTCCAAGTAGCTGCCGCGACGGCATCTCGGTGACCACGACGCCAATGACAGGCGCGGAGCCGCACGACACCACCTTCTGACACGCAGGGGTACTGCGGACGAAAACTTTCCGGATCCAGTCCGACGCCTCGGGGTAATTCAAAGGTAAGGAATCTAAGGTAAGGAATCTATCACTACGGGATTCTTTCAGATCACCCTTTCAATGTCTAGTATGTTTATGGCCCCCTTTCCCCCACTGGAAAAGAAAACAAGTTACTTACCTGTAACTACAGTCATCCAGTATTGGTATCTTTCTTAGATTCACATGCCTGAATCATTATCCGTCGCCGAGGCTGGAGTCCCACGGTAAATTACAAAAGTAGTGCCATAAGTAAATAATAATATTAGGCTAAAAGAAAAAAGCCTAAGGCCTAAATCTTAGTAGCCTATCTACATCCTTATAGTAAAAAGAACCAAAAGTCAGCTCCAACCAATCAGCTACCAGCACCCTCCAACCAATTAGCTACCAGCACCCTCTAGAACACACTCAGCAGAGGCAGTTCTCCTCAGATTTTCTTAGCACAAGTGTCCCAAATCATAGAGAAGTGACTCGCCGGGGAGGAGGGTGGGTGCATGTGAATCTATGAAAGATACCAATACTGGATAACTGTAGTTACAAGTAAGTAATTTGTTTTCTTATCCAGTACTGGGGTATCTTTCATAGATTCACATGACTGAATCAGAGTAGCAAGCAGTATACCAAATGTACTGTCCTTTGCAGATGGTGGGAGACAAGTGTTCATAAACTCCCTAACTGTATCCACAATAGTTGAAAATTTTAAAATGACCCAGCCTTTAAGAAATCAAAAAGCATCTTAAAAGACATTACCGAAACAGAACATGAAAACGTAAATATTAATATACACACACACACACACACACACACCCACCCTCCCCTCTTTAAACATATAAATATGTATGTTGCATAAAACATCACTAGGATTACTGTTTGAGGCCATGTTAAAAGATGTGGTGCAAGGCCAGACTCATTTTCTTTACAAATATGGACATCCGAAGTTTTACAAGAAAGTAAGGCAGAAGATTTTAAGAGCTGCTCTAGAGACTTGGGTCTATGTCAGGAAGAAAATTAAGATACCATATTACGCAGCACAAGCCCCAATTTGGGACTCCCCAGGTACTCCGGAGTGTCTGAAGGATCAACTCAGTCAGCCGTTGAGAATAGGAGGTTTAAATAAATGGGGGGGGGGGGGGGGGGGAGGAGCGGGGGTCGTTTTAAAAAAGGAATCTAACCTAGTCAGCTGGTCAGCGCTTAATAAGCTCATAAGAGGAACTTTAACAAGGTTTAAATACTATCAGATATCCTCTTGGTGGGTATCACAGAGTTGGCCCCAGGAGGAGGAAAATCCGAAATGGGATCAAGTAACCAGAACAGACAAGTGGAAAAAAGAAATTTCTTTCTGGTATTGGGCCCTAGTGGATGTGGAGGACAATCTGGAGTGTGAAATCTTGAATCTTTGGGGAAAAGAATATAGTAGTGAAGACATTAATAAACTCTGGTCTGACTCGTTTGTTATTTTATAGGATGTGGTAAAACCAGCATCACTCAAAAGGAATCATCTATACACTGCCTATAGGGTATACTGGTCTCCACAAACGCTATCGAAAGTTACAGGTAACGTGTATAACTGTCCAAGATGCAAGTATCCCGCAGCAGATGACAAACATGTTCATGGAATGTCCGGAAATCAAACTCTACTGGCTGGGAGTATGTAATTTCTTGGAAGAAGTGCTGGGGTTACCAATTGAAGTAAGTGCCAATTTGATATTCTTTGGTCTTACGAATGACTACCACTTGAATGTACTTAGCACAAAGTTTACGTTTTTTGTGATCATCCTAGCGAGATGAGAGATATGTAGGAAATGGAAGTCAGAATTTCCGCCAACGTTTGCAGAATGCTTAAAGAATATTATTTGCACTAGTGAATCTGACATGGCTTGTGATCAAAGAAGCAAAGTCAGGATCTGGTCTGCATTGACAGATTGGAGGGAGAAGGCAAGAGAGTCTTATGATTAAGCCAAACTTACTGTTGTTCCTGACTTCCTTAGTAACATCCCGGAGCCCCTAAAGTGAACAGGAGTGGGAAACGGAAACAGTAATATCTTAGCCAGAAAGCTCTGTACTCTCTCCATTTCCTCAGAGGGTTTGCACAGGTTTATAAGGAGAGACAGGAGGAATCCGAATAAGAGTGTTGGCAGTATGAGGACAAAAATAAATTAAAAAAATAAGTGAGGAATTTGAGATCTGCTTTGTGGATTGGCTCAAATGGACGTTTCATTAATTGCGCTAGCAGGTTATTGAGTTCTCGCACTGGAGGGAAGGTTCAGAGAAGCCCGTTTATGAATTGTTTGATAAGTGAAGACGAACAGAGACAGAAGGAAGTTCAGCACATTTTCTGAATCTGGACAGATCAGCAAGATGGACTTTGACCGAAGGAAAGGTAAGTCCGGACTTGGCTAGGGAAAGTAAATAAGGGAGAACTTGTTCCACAGGAGCTTGAACTGGGTGAATATTATTTCGCTTCGCACCAACAGCAAAATCACTTCCATTTTAGGCGAGAAGTCTTGATTGTACTCTGGGCACGAGCTTTGGCCAAAATTTCACGACAGTCTTGTGAAATTTTGAGGTCCTTGAACTCTAAGAAATTAGGAGCCATGCATGCAAGTGTAGGGACTGTGGGTACGGATGAACAACTTGGCCGCTGTCCCTCGACAACATCGTAGGAGTCGGAAGAAGGCGAATAGGTTTGTCGTGAGACAATAGAAGTTCCTGGAACCCATACTGTCTTGGCCAACGGGCTGCAATCAGAATTAGAAGGCAACCCTCCAGCTTCATCTTGCGGAGCACTTTCGAGATCAATAGTATTGGGGGGAAAGCATATGCACAAATCCCTGACCATCGCATGGACAGGGCATTCCCCCTTGGGCCCTGTTGAGGGAACCGGCTGGCATAGTATCGGCATTTCTTGTTCTCCTTCGTTGCAAATAAATCCAGTGCTGGTTTGCCCCAAGCCTGGAACACTCCGTTTGCCTGCTCCGGCTCCAGTTCCCACTTGTGACAGTCCGATTAAGACCTGCACAGCGTGTCCGCCAGAGTATTGTGGAGACCCCTGACGTGCTCGGCTCTCAGGGTGATCTTGTGGAATGTGACCCAATCCCACAATTCCTGAGCCTCCTGCGAGAGCGTAGCTGATTTTGTTCCTCCTTACTTGTTGATGTAATACATGCTGGTCGTATTGTCGGTACAGACCAGCACTGAGGAACCAGCAATCCTTGGGAGGAATGCTTGCAGAGACAGAAAGATGGCGCGGAGCTCCAATCTTTTGATATGCTGTTTGTGTATTTGAGACCATTTTCCTTGAATCTTCAAATCTTGCAGATGACTTCTCCATCCCTCCATGGAGGCATCGGTCGTTAAAACGAAGTCTGGAATGGTTTGTAGGAATGTGTGAACTTGAGCTAGATTTGCTACTTGTGACCACCAATGCAGAGAATTTATCATGCGCGACATGACCTTGATGGAATCGTCGAACAAACCCACGGCTTGTTGCCATTGAAGGTGCAGCTCCTCCTGAAGAGGTCTCATTTTGAGCCTTGCCTAGGGTATGAGATTTATTGCAGAAGAGCACATTTCCAGGAATGACGCAAACATCCGGACAGAAACTGACCACCTTCTTGAAATTAAAAGTTGCTAATTTTTGGAGACGTATTTGGCGGTTGTGTGACAAAAATGCTTTGCACTGGACCGTGTATAGCATTGCTCCGAGAAAAGGAATGACTTGGAGTGGACACAACTGTGATTTGCTCTCGTTGATAGTCAGCCCTAGAGAAGCGAAGAGATGGAGACATGCTGTTGTGGCTACCTTGGGTTCTTGTTCGGAAGGACCTTTGAGCAGCCATCGTCGAGATAAGGGAACACCTGGATTCCTCGAGATCTCAATGCTGCTGCCACTGGTGCCAAGCACTTCGTGAAGATTCTTGGTGCCGATTTCAGCCCAAACGGGAGCACTGTGAACTGATAGTGGGCGCCAGCCACTGTGAAGCGAAGATATTTGCGATGTTTAAGGTGGATAGGGATGTGGAAATACGCATCTTCCATATCCAGAGAAGCCATAAAATCTCCTTCGATGACCAGCTCAAAATCTCCGAAAGCGTGACCATCCAGAAACTTTGCTTTTTGAGGAATTTGTTGAGCTTGCGGAGATCCAGAATCTGTCGCCATTCCCCTGACTTCTTCTCGATGAGGAAGAAACGAGAATAGAAACCTGTTCCTTTTTGAGATGATGGAACCTTCTCTTTTGCATTCTTGAGGAGCATCGTTAAGGCTTCTTTGAATAGTAAGTGAAGACGAGGGAGAGGGGGACCCCTATGCGGAGTAGTAGGTGGCTGTTTGATAAATTCCAGAGTGTGGCCATTGGTTACTAGGTCTAGAACCCATTGGTCTGAAGTAATTTCCTGCCACTTGTGAACAAAAGCTGAAATCCTCGCGCCCAGGGGTATGGAGGGTAATTTGGTTGGCACCCTGTGGAGATCATTGTTTCCTGTTGGTGTCTAGACTTTGATTCTGTGAATGTTTTTCGACCACCCTGACGGGATAAAACTAGCCGTAGAGGATTGGCGGTATGATGACTGGTTATAAGGCTGTCTATACTGCGATTGATACTGCCCGTTTTGTCGGTTCTGTTATCCTCGTCTTGATGTAAAACCACGTCCTCTTGCACCTCTAAAAGATCCGCATCTGTGTTGAAGGGCGCCTAACGATCTAGCAGTATCCGTGTCAGTTTTTATAGCAAGGAGGGCCTCATCAATGTGTTTACCAAACAAAGACTCTCCGTTATAGGCCATGTCCAGAATCTTTGTTTGTACCGCCGGCCTGTAAATTGTGGCTTTAAGCCATCCCTGGTGTCCAAGCACTGCAGCCCCAGCAAGCTGACGAAAGTTGTGGTTTACAATGTCCATTGCGCAATCTATAGTTTCAGATATGGCTCGTTCTCCCTCCAACAGAATTTTCCTTGCTTCCTGTCCACGGTCTTCAGGAATGAGGTCAATAAGACCCGCCATATCTGACCACATCTGACGATCATAACGGCAGATTATCGCTAGAGAGTTAGCAGCTCTAATAGAGGCTGCTGCCATGGAAGAGAATTTTTTACCTATGAGGTCCAGCCGCCGTCCTTCCTTGTCAGGCGGTGTGGTGATAGGCGTTGCAGGATTTTTAGATCGCTGTTGGGCGGCTTGGGAAATTACCGAATCTGGTCGTGGATGACCAATCAGACAAGGTGGGCTGTTAGCAGGGGCACTGTACTTTTTCACTATGCGAGGAAGCACATGCTGGAATAGATGCAGGCGTCTTCATGATCTTAACCCCTTCATTCCAGATATAGTCTATGATTGGTACAGCTCGTGTGATCTTCCTGGACTCTTCCTTGAAATCATGCAAAAAACAGTCAGTCTGTTTGACCGTAACATGCAGCTGGAATCTAGCTGCCACTCGCTGCATTAAATTTATGAAAGCCCCCGATGTCCTCAGGGGGAGAATCAGACGGTAGAGGAATGAGTGGAGAAGGCATCGGTATTATATATTCGTCTCAGGGATCCGTAATATTAGTATTTTCGGGTAATTCTCCCTCTTCGACCTCATCTTCAGAGGAGGTAGTGTCATGTTGCACCTGTTCAAAAGGACCTGAAGGATGAGCCGGTGTAACAGGAACCTCAGACTGAGGTAACGGATCATGAACCACCGCTGGTGGGGGTGGATTTTCTGGGACAGTCTGTTGTGAGGGAAACCTTGGACGGTAATCCGCCAGCATGGCCTGGAGATCCTGTATAAGCGTTGGAGGGAGGTGACTCATTTCCCTCTCGCGATACTCCCTTCGATGAAATCTATGGTGTGGAACCATAAGTTCTTCTTGGTATTATTGTTCCCGGTAACCGTCGTCGTCTTGACACTTGATGTTAAGCTCAGAAGGATGGTGAGCTGTGCCAAATGGTCCCTCATCGTCTTCGTCCTCATAGTCCTCATCGTTCATTGGAAGTTTCCAAAAGGTGTGAAGGCAGAAGCGGAGAAATCTTACTGTAATCCAGATGCCTTTGAAATGTCTTGAGTTGAAAAGGTCCAGACGATATGGAAGTTGACTGCGAAGGTAAAAGTACCATCGCTGATACACGAGATTGAATTGGTAAATCCGTTGTCCACGGGCTCTTCGTCAACGGTGTCTTCACTGATGGTGCCGCCGTCAATGGAACGGTCGTCGACGGGACAGTCGTCGGTGACATCATCGACAGGGCAGACATAGACGACGTAGACTTAGTCTATGATGATATCTTTGTCGACAATGGAGGCTTCGTCGACGGTACCGTCGTCGATAGACTCGATGTCGACTTCGTCGATTATTTCCTCGTCGACAATTCTTCAAAAAAAGGCTTTTTGGTAGTGATTGAGATTTTAGTAGACAGAATAGGCGAAGTAATGGCAGTCGTTGAGACAGTAGCTGTCGACGATGGGGCAGAAGAAGTCACAGAAATCGTCGACGATGGATTCCATGTGAGAGATTTGACATTGCTTTTACTCACAGTTTTTTATGTAGATATCTTCTTAGACTCCTTGACCGATGTAGAGGGTGGAGACAGCGTTGACCCAGAGGAAAGCTTAGGTGCCCTCTGTGAAGAGTCAGAAACATCATGGAAGATTTATGGTGTTTTCTTCCATCACTTGAAGAGCTGTCATGGGATCTAGCTCTTTTGCTAGAAGTTGAGGCTCGGTCATCCTCCTCAGCCGAAGAGGATTTGAGCCACAAAATCAGTCTTGCCTCTCTATCCCTAAGAATCTTGGTAGGGAAAGTACAGCAGATCTTGCAATCCTTTCCCACATGCTTAGGATAAAGGCAATAAATGCAGTCCTTATGCTGGTGTGAGAAAGTGGCTCTGTATGTACTGTTCCCAAATAGGTAAAGTGTGTACAGAGTCCACAGTCCCCAGAGGTTTGGCAGAGGTTAAAGTTAGATTATAACCTTACACTCTAAAGTGGTAGCTTGGTCGAGCAGTAAGGCAGTATCAGAGGACAGTGTAAAGCATTTGTTGTACACACTCAGTCAGCAAATGGTCTCACACACTCAAGAACTGAACTCTAGGCCAATGGTTTATTTAAAAAATATATGGTTGTTTTATTTTAGAACCAACAATAGGTATCAAAATATACTTACTCATAATGAGATGCTTTAGTTAAATACTTTTGCAATATGCAATTGACTTTTATAGGTAATAGTTTCAGGTTGTTGCAATAGTCAACACAATTTCAAACACAATAATAACTAAGTTATATGCAATTAATTACTTTAAGGATTACTTTTCTAATTCCAGGACTGGATCCTAAATTTAGTCATGGGACAGTTCTTGGAAACAAGTGAGTAAATTCGGTTAAGTTACTGTTGTGATTTTTAAATAATATTTTGCTATTTTAAAAGTTGACACTTAGAAACTTTTTCTGATCAAATTACCAATGCTATCCTATAGAAGGAAATTCACTTAGCAGGTAAGTGGGGTTATGGTTACTTATTCTAGGCCAGTGTTGGATCCTGGATCCAGCACAAGTGTACCACCTGTAAGCAGTTGAGAAACTGCATTTAAGTTATACAGGCGATTTTTAAGGAATATTTATAAGTTTGCAAAATCGACACTTAGAAGAAATTTCAATGAAAAACAGTCAATGGTTCCCTATGGAAGAAAATTCAAGTTACGGGTAAAGTATGTTCTCGTTACTTTTGCAATCCAGGGCTGGGCTCCTAGGCTCAGTACTGGGACCTCTATCTAAAACAGGTAAGTAATTACGTTTTCACAGTTGGTACGATTTTTAAAGAATATTTGTAGTTTGCAACAATCGACAGACGAAATTTCACAGAAAAAAAAGTCAATGGTTTCCTATGGAAGAAAATTGGGTTAATGGTAAGTACGGTTGGGAGTACTTTTCAGGGTCAGTGCTGGGCACCAAGATCCAGCAGTGGGATCTCTCCTAATAGCAGGTGAATACTTCAGTTTTCATTACTCGTTTGATTTTAGGTGAATATTTACTCCACACTTAGAAGAAATTTCAGAAGAGACCAGTCAATGTTACCCTATGGAAGAAAAGTGAGTTATTGGCTTTTGGGTAAGTACTCGACTGGCAGAGTTAAGGTTCCGGGCACAGACTCGGGGGTCTCCCAGGGTCAGGTTGGTACAGTTGTTACACCCTCAGCGGCACTGGGGCGGCCTGGTGCAGAGTGAGTTAGGCCCAATGTTATCCTATGGGAGGCAGGGGGGCCTTGGTTGGTGGCTGCTGACTAGCAGGCCACGCGGCTGTGGGAGCTGGGCTCCTGGTCACTTGCTCAGGGCAAATGGGGAAGTAGGTAGGAGTAGAAGTTGCACTGCCAGGGCCACTCGGGCGGCTGGGTGCAGGGTGCTTTTGAGCCTTCGGGCGCTCAATGGATTTCAATGGGAAAGCTCAAGGACGAACGAAGGCTGCAAGCTCGGGGACGACGATTATTCAGGTGCCGCCACCACCACTTTGAGAGGTAAGTTGGGTAGTTGGAGGCTAGGTAGGTACCCAGGAGTCGGGCACAAGGGGCCGCCGGGTGCAGGGGTGCCTTTTGATGTCGGGAAATCTTACATTGTTGATCGCCTTTTTTGGGGGGGGGGGGCCGAGTTCTGAGGCTGCAGGCTTTATCAGGAGCGCCGAGGTGGATCCTTGGGTGCCGGATTCGGGGTCACAGTCGCCGGGGGGACGTCCTCGGGGTCTTTGTCCACTCCGGCACAGGCCAGGCTTGGCGTGTGCAGAGTGTGCAGGGTTCGCGGTTCCGGGCTGATGCCAGGGGTTAGAAACTTGCTTTGAGCAGAGCCACTGCTCATGGGAGTCCCAGATGCTCAGAGTCACGAGGTAGCAAGGTCCTCCGGGATTTAGCAGGAGCAGGTTCGAGGGTCGACAGGCCGGTAGGGCTGGGGCCAATGCAGTTGGTGTCTTCCTCTTCTTAGCAGCTGCACGGCAGGCCTTCTTTCTTTTGTTCTTCTTTGCTTTTTCGGAATCTGGAATCTGAGGAAGGAAGGTTCAGGGTGACCCTAAATACTAGATGTAGGAGTGTTACAGGTAGGTAAAGGGCAGGGACCAATGGGTCCCTGCCCTGGGGTGGGTACACCCCCTATCCTGCCACTCTCCTGTGGGAGGGGGGGCAGTAGCCTAGTCCTGATTGGGCAGGGCTTCCCATCTTCAAGATGGCGAGAGCCCGGAGATGTGCTTCACCTCGCCTCCACGTCCTGAGGGGGTGTGGTTGGCAGAGGCAGGCACTTCCCCTGTCCTTACTGGGGGTATCCGGCCAGTCTTCCCGCCAGAGTGGGGGGGTCAGAACCGGTTGGGGCCAGTTTGCTGGGTACAGCAAGTGGCCTGGAGAAGCTCACAAAGGCAGCATGCCTTTGAAGCTTCCCCCTGCCCATCCTGGGGGGAGGAGACCTAGCACCACACCCAGGATGTGCATTGTTGCAGGCCCAGGAGAGCGGGGGCTCTCCACCCAGGGGTCCACCAACATGTCAGTTGTGTGGCAGCCTAGGCAGCCTCCCAGACAAGACGTGGATTGTAGGTTAGGTTTCAGGGGGCATCTCTAAGATGCCCTCTGTAGTGCTTTGTACATTAAATCCCAAACTGGCACCAGTGCGGGTTTAATGTGCTGAGAAGTTTGATACCAAACTTCTCAGTCTTCAGTGTTGCCATTATGGTGCTGTGGAGTTCGTGTTTGACAAGCTCTCAGCACCATATACTCTTAAATGGCAGCACTGCACACAGTGTCCAGGAATGGAGCTGGGTTCTGTAGGGGTACAGGGCTCATGCTCCTGTGCTTACACCACTGGCATAGGGCACCCAGCTAGAGGGGTGGCTGATGTATGCCAGGGCAGTGTAGGTTGTGGGCATGGCACACAGGGATGTGTGCCATGTCGACTCTTTGTTTTGTCTTGTAGCCAGACACTCAGCCTGCAAGGGCAGTGGGTTTGTGTTAGGGTACAGGGCCTCTAAGGGTGGCACAATAAGTGCTGCAGCCCTTAGAGGCCTTCCCTGGTCACAAGGCCCTGGGTACCATTTACCAGGGGCTGACATGTGGCCAGGGTTTGCCAATTTGGGGTGTTAGGTTTTAGGGAAGGAACTTAGGCCCTGGGCACCTGATTGGCAGGAGTCCAGGGCACACTGAGTCAAAGTATATTCAGCAATTCAGCAAAAAGTGGAAGCATACCATGCACGAAAGAAGGCACTTTCTCACAGCTGGTCATCAACATGGACCCTCTTCTTATCACAGGTTCTGCAGGGTTTGAACAGAGTTTTTCTGTCAGACATTCTGAAGAGTTGAAGTGAAGAACTGAGTGGCACTCAGGGAGACTCCCTTCCACACGACGTGCAGTGAAAATCTGAGGAGAACTGCCTCTGCTGAGTGTTCTAGAGGGTGCTGGTAGCTGATTGGCTGGAGCTGACTTTTGGTTCTTTTTACTATAAGGATGTAGATAGGCTACTAAGATTTAGGCCTTAGCTTTTTTCTTTTAGCCTACTATTATTATTTACTTATGGCACTACTGTTGTAATTTACCGTAGGACTGCCGCCTCGGCGACGGGGAATGATTCAGGCATGTGAATCTATGAAAAATACCCCAATACTGGATAACATGAAGCCTCTGCACTCTTAACCGGTCCGCCCCTTTGCCCCTGAGGGTGCTTTTGAGAATGCATCCTTGACCCTGGGGAAACCCTTGTTCTAACCCCAGAAACTCACCCCTCAAGACCATTTACTTACCTTTTCTTCTGAAAAACCTGTAAGTGTGGAGGGTGTTTTGTATGTGAATCTAAAACTGTATTTTGCAAAAAACTGTTTTACTTACCTTTTATCTAGCAAATGTCCCAGTGTGATATTTAGGCATGTGACACTGAATCTGAATAGTAGTCTAAAAAGTAATCGCACAGTACCTGCAAAGTAACTGAAAAGTAATCTCAACTGTTTGTAAATAATTGACCTACCTAACAAGTGCATACAAATGCATACAAATGTATTCCTTTTGCAAAGTATTCTTTCACTTACCTGCATCAGGCCTGGCTTGGTTCTAGAAGTAAAATACAACTAAATAATTGGTCTGAGTTCAGTCTTTGAGTGTGTGACATTTCTTGCCCTTGTGTGTACAATAAATACTTAACACTACCTTCTGATAAAGCCTTGCTGCTCATCCACACTACCACAAATAGAGAGCAAGGTATTATCTACTTTAGCCTCTTCCTACCTTTGGGGATCCATTGGACTTTGTGCACACTATACATCACTTTGGTATAGTATATACAGAGCCAGCTTCCTACAAACATAGACACTCCATATGAGGATCCTCAGAGAACAGTCTGCTTTGTCCACATGTCGTGCAGAGCATAAACAGCCCTTTTTTTGGGCTGGCATTTTGTGTGAATATAGTGAAACATTCGCTCCAACAGCACCGTAGATGTTTATAGGTGATGAAATGATCACTGGAAGCTAGAGGTGAAAAGGGTAATAGAGAAACACCAACTGAGCAGAGTTCAGGAAGACTCCCTAACTCACGACAGGTGATAAGAAATCTGAGGTATGGTGGCTCTACAACGAATGAATACTCCAGGGTCTCTGCTCTGATTAGCTAAAGTTTGGATGTTTTAAAACAATGTAAACAAGTTGCTAAATACTATTTTTTTTCAATGGAGATTAAGGCGAATGCTTTAGCACTGCTATTTTTCAATATTACCATGGGACTCCCACCATGACAAAGGGAAGAATCAAGCATGTGACTCTATAAAGGGCACAATGCTGGAAAAGGAAAATGCTACTTACCAGTATGCATCTGTTCTTGGCATGTAGAGCTGCAGAGCCACACTCTTAGCTTTAGGTCGCCATCTGGTGTTGGGCTCGGATGCTTGCACCTTGTTGTTGTCTTGGAAGAAGTCTTTGTAGTCACGAGATAGGTGACTCCTCCCTTGGACGATAGTGCGCATGGGCATCGACTCCATCCTTAGATTGTTTTTTGCCATGATGGGAAATGATGGAGTTAGTAGAAAAGAAAGATGTCCATGTGTGTATTCCAAGTAAGACAGAACTAAACAGATACAGGTCCCGGGGAGGTGGGTGGGCGTGTGTGGATCTGCAGCTCTACATGCCAAGAACAGATGCATACTGGTAAGTAGCATTTTACGTTCGAGGCATATGAGCTGCAGGAATATGCCTCGTTATCCCACAGTCTTTTTCCCCTCAGGGAATTACAACGCAGTTGTTACAACGACCGCGTTGTAATTCCGCATACCATTACCCCGCAAGTCGTAACAACGACTTGCGGAGGGGGTGCGCTGGATGTTGGAATAGTCTAATTTACTGTTCCAACTCCAGTCTGTGCGGACATTAGGGAAGGTGTTGGATTTTAAATCCAACATCTTCTCCCCCCTCCGCAAGTCGTTGTTCCGACTTGCGGAGTAATGGTATGCGGAATTAAAACGCGGTCGTTGTAACGACCGCGTTGTAATTCCCTGCGGGGAAAAAGTTTTGTGGTAAACGTTGTTTACCGAGCTGCAGATCACACACTTAGCATAGACTGTACAGCAGTGTCTCCCCTAGCGGTGGTCATCTGTAGCAGTAGTTTGAAAGAGTTTTAAGAACAGCTTGGCCTACAGAAGCTTGTTGCTTGGCTTGCACGTCAACACAATAGTGTTCATTGAAGGTGTGTGTGGTAGACCATGTCGTTGCCTTACAAATTTCTTCTAGGGGAATGTTCCCTAAGAAAGCCATGGAAGCCCCTAGTTTACGTATGGAATGCGCTCTAGTTGGAATTGTCAATGTGAGTTTAGCCTTTTGGTAGCATATTTGGAAACATTTAACAATCCACCGTGCAATCCCAGCTTTGGAGATTGGGTTACCTTTATGAGGTGGGGAGAAAGCTACAAACAATTGTTTTATCTTGCGAAAGGATTTAGTTCTGTCAATGTAATAAAGCAGGTCTCTTTTGACATCTAGCGTCTGAAGAGCTCTCTCTTGGTTTTGAAAAAAACACCGGTAGCTCCACTGATTGATTAAGGTGAAAAGCAGAAATTAATTTAGGAAGGAATTTTGGATTTGTTTTGAGAACCACTTTGTTACGATGTATTTGTAAGAAGGGTTCTTGAATGGTTAAAGCCTGGATCTCACTTACCCTTCTGAGAGAGGTGATTGAATAAGGAAAGCTACTTTCCATGTGAGGAACTGAAGTTCACATTTGTGTAGAGGTTCAAATGGGGGTCCCATGAGCCTAGTAAGTACAATGTTGAGATTCCATACCGGAGAGGGTGGTCATCTGGGAGGAATGACCATTTTAAGGCCCTCCATAAAGGCTTCAATTGCTGGGACAGATAACAAGTGTTATCTGTTTTGTAAGTAAGCGGCAAGTGCTGCTAGATGTAGATGTATGGATGAGTATGCTAAATTACATCTTTGCAAATGTAGTAAGTACAAATGATGTTCTGGATGGACGCATCCAGTGGATCGATATGATTGTTAGTGCAGTAAATGGCAAATCTCTTCCATTTTGCTGCATAGCAAGCTCTGGTGGTAGGGCGCCTGGCTTCTTTAATGATGTTCATACAGTCCGGTGGAAGGTTAAGGTAACCGAATTCTAGGACTTCAGGAGCCAGATCCATTTGAGTTGGATCGGGGTGCCTTATCTCTCCATGGTTCTACGTTAGTAGTGATGGGGAGAGGCATAGTTTTTGGTATGGGACTAGTGAGAGTTCCAACAGTGTTGTGAACCACAGTTGGCGTGCCCATGTGGGAGCCACTAGGATCATTTTTAAGAGACTGTTGTCGGAGCTTGCGTACCACTAGTGGAATCAGTGGGAGTGGAGGAAAAGCGTACGCAAATCTGCCTGACCAGTTCATCCATATCGCATTGCCCTTGGACAGCAGGTGTGGAAACCTGGCGGCGAAGGTTGGGCATTTTGCGTTTTCGTGTGTGGCAAACAGATCTATGTCTGGCTGGCGCCACTTCTGGAAAAATGGTAGAAGAACTTGCGGATGTAGTTCCCATTCGTGAATCTGTTGTGTCTGTCGACTTAACAGATCGGCAATCTGATTGTGAACTCCTGGAAGGTGTTCTGCCAGCAGGTATATGTTTTGTGGGATGGCCCACCTCCAAATGTTCTGTGCTAGCTGAGACCGCTGTAGAGAATGTGTGCCACCTTGTTTCTGTATGTAATACATGGCTGTCATGTTGTCCGTCCAGATGAGGACAGCCTTGTTCTGTACATGAATTGGAATGATTTTAAAGAGAGGAATATTGCTAGCAGTTCCAGATGATTGATATGGAGCACTTTTTGTTGAGTGGTCCATTTGCCTGGAGTTGTGCGATTGAGGAGGTGTGCTCCCCATCCCGTGAGTGATGCGTCTGTTGTTAGTACTATCTGTGGAACAGGCTCTAGGAACGGCCGCCCTTTGGATAAGTTTGTTGTGTTACACCACTGCAGAGAGCGATGGGTGCGGCTGTCCTTCAACACCAGATCTGAGAGCTTTCCCTGAGCCCGATTCCACTGATGTGCCAGACATTCCTGTAAGGGACGCATCTGAAGTCTTGCATAAGGTACAATAAATATGCAAGATGCCATCATGCCTATGAGTTGCATGAACACTCTGGCTGGGAGAGTGTGTTGGGCTTGAAATTTGTTGATGAGAGCTTGTATACTGGCTATCCTGGCTGGACTGGGATATGCTAGAGCTGTGGAAGTATTTATTGTGGCCCCTAGGTATTGATGTACATGAGAGGGCTGGAGTTGCGACTTGGTATAATCGATTATGAACCTCAAGTTGTGCAGTGTTTGGACGGTTTGATGAGTGTGTTGAACACACTGGTTGAATGATTTGGCTTTTATTAGCCAGTCGTCCAGATATGGGAAGACATGGATTTGTTGTCTTCTTAGGTGTGCTGCTACCACTGCGAGACATTTGGTAAATACCCTGGGAGCGGTTAGTGACTCCGAATGGAAGGACTTTGAACTGATAGTTTTGTCCGTCCACTACGAACCTTAGATACTTCCTGTGAGCAGGATGTATGGGAATGTGGAAGTAGGCGTCCTTGAGATCTAGTGTGGCAAGGAAGTCTTGGTGTTGGAATAGTGGAAGCACTTGTTGGAGAGTGATCATGTGAAAATGATCTGAGTGTATGTACAGATTGAGGGGTCTGAGGTCGAGTATTGGCCTTAGGGTCCCTTCCTTTTTGGGGATTAGGAAATTCAGGGAATAAACCCCTGTTCCCTGATGTGGTAATGGGACCAGTTCTATGGCCTGCTTTTGAAGCAGCAAGAGAACTTCCTGTCTTAAAAGTGTAAGATGTTCTGTGGACATTGAACGTAGCTTGGGTGGTATGTTTGGGGGGGTGTGGGGGGGGGGGGGGGTAGCTGTAAGTTCCAGGCAGTAACCATATTGGATAATTTGTCTTACCCACTTGTCTGTTGTGATGGATTCCCAGACAGGCAGGAACTGTGATAATCTTCCCCCGACTGGAGTGGAATGCTCTGGGGGAGTGGAGGGAAGTCACTGTTTAGAAGCGGGGGGGGGAGGGGGGGGGTGTGTGCGAGTGTTGTTGTCCGCTCGGCCTCTCTCCCTATTGTTATTCCCGCTGTATCCTCCTCTAAAATATCCTCTATTGGGGGATGTTTGGGTGGTGTTTTTAAAAGAAGATGAGGTGTCCGCGCCCATGTTTTTGGAGGCTCCTCTATAAAAGGAGCGACGAAAGGAGCCGGTTCAAAAAGAAGTTGTTGATTGAACGGCTGGTCTAGAATGGTTGTCTGGACCTCTTGTTTAAAGCCTGAAATGCATAGCCAGGCATGTCGTCTGAGCAATACACTGGTATTAATGGACCTAGAGGCAGTGTCAGCTGCATCAAGGGCACATTTAATTGAGGCGTTTGTTATTAGTTTGCCCTCTTGGATTAAATAGTTTGCCTGAGTTTTATATTGGTCAGGCAAATGCTGTAATAGGGTTCCCAGCTGGTCATAATGGGCCCCATCATATCTAGCCAGCAGTGCTTGAGTGTTGTCTATACGTCAGATTGGCCGCCTGCGCAGCTACTCTTGCCAGATGCGTCTAGTAACTTGGATTCTTTATCCAGGGGTGGTGCATCCCCAGAGGTTTGTGAAATGGCATGCTTCCCAGCGTTGGAAACTACTAGTGAATCCAGAGGCAGCTGTCCTTTGATGTACGCAGGGTCGTCAGGGGCAGGTCTATATTTATCGATTCTAGGATTAAGGATCCTGGCTCGTACGGGATCTTTGAATACGTCAGGGGCATGTTTAATGACACCTTTAAACATTGGTAATATTTGTACAGTTTTTTGGGACTGTTCAAATGTATCTAAAAGGAAATCCTCTTCTGCTGTGTCTGAGTGCATTGTCACACCCTGAAAAACAGCAGCCCTATTGATCAACTGTTCGAACCCAATGTTATCGTCTGGGGAAGATGGTTTTGTTGGGTATGGCCGAAGGCTTGGGAGGTCTGGTAGATCTATTGGGTAATTCCAATCGCCCTGTGGGTGGTCGTCTGGATCCATGAAAGGATCATTGGGGTCTTCCCCCACCCCTAGGTCATCATCATCATCTGGTGGTGGTGGTGTATGTGGTGGGGAAGTTACAGGCAGAGGTGGTGTAACAGGTTTAGGGAGAGGAAGGGGGTTAGAAGGAAAAACAGGAGAAGGAGGCATAGGTGATGTAGCAGAGTCCTTCTTGACAGGCACTGGAGGGGCGCGTGCTGTGTCTAACTTCCTCTTCTTGCATGGCACAGCTGTGACATGTCCTGTTTTAGGGTTAATGTAGATTTTTTTCTGTCTGGGATCGACAGGATCCGGATGAAAGAGTTCCTCTTCCTCGACAACCGCTTTCGGCGCCAATTTTTCCGATTCGGAGCGGGGTTGTTGTTGAGTTTTTTGCTCTTTGGCCTTAGGAGGCGTGGTAGAATCCTTAGGCTTGTCTTTCGGTTCCGAAGGTTTTGGTTTCGGAGCCGAGGTGTGATCTTTAGGCTTAGAAGTGTTCGAAGCCGGTTTATATATGGGCCTCGAAGTGTTCGGGGCGTGGAAGAAGTCGGAGACGATTTCGGAGCCGAGTGTTCTTTCGGTTTCGGTGCCGAAGATGCTGGTGGGATTATTACATGCGGTTTGCTCGGTCCTGAGGTACCGGAAGGCTTGTCTTTTTTCTTCAGAGCCGGGCCCGGGGACGGGGCTTCTGAAGTGTGTTTTCGGTCGCGACAGGGGCCAACAGGTGAAGTCTTGACCAGTGCCTTCTGTTTCGGTGGTGGGGTTGGGGTAGGGCAGTAATACTCACTCGTTGACCAGGAGTGATGGGGTCGTCAGAGTCTTCTGCCTCTGACACGATTTCCAGATCTTCGAAATCTTCTTCTGTGACATCTGGACCCTCGAACATGTCCTCTGGTTCTGGAGCTGATCTCTGCGCCATGATGTGTTGTCGAGCCCGACGATCCCTAATAGTCTTTTTTGATCAAAAAGAGGCGCAGGCTGGGCAGTTGGACTCGTCATGTTCTGGCAAGAGGCACAGGTTGCAGACCTTATGATGGTCACTGTGTGGAAATATCGCTCCACACGAGGGGCATTTTTTGAACGGCATCCTTTCCATGAGCCGTAGGCCCAGCGGCCCACGTCAACGACTGGAATCGAAGCGGCGAAAGGCGCAGCGAAGATTTCGATGTTCGAAGTCAATCGGAAGAATTTGATGAAGTTGCGCGCGAAGAAGTTTGAAAAGTAATTTTCTAACCGAAGCGCAAAAGTTGCATCCAAACCCAATGGCGGGAAAAAACAATCTAAAGATAGAGTCGATGCCCATGCGCACTATCGTCCAAGGAAGGAGTCACCTATCTCGTGACTACAAAGACTTCTTCCAAGACAACAACAAGGTGCAAGCGTCCGAGCTCAACACCAGATGGCGATCTAATGCCAAGTGTGTGATCTGCAGCTCATATGTCTCAAACATCCCTTTTCCTATAGTCAGGCACCCCTGCCACTGTCACAGAGCCAGTACCGCAAAAAAGGGCAGTTTTCTGCATCAGTCTCCGATGCCACTTGATCTACCTCAGAGTTTGGTGTGATAGAGAAAGGGTGGTGGGTTTGTAGAATGAAAAATGTCAAATTCTAATTTGTATATAGGGTCGTCTGTCACCGAATACACAGTTGTTGACACCCATGAGCTGGGTCTCCCAGTAATAACGGGGGAAACACTAAGTACTCATGTTGATTGTGGGTCTAACGCCAAGAAGTTGGAATGCAGGATGCAGAGTTTTGGTTGCCATAGTGCCCTTTCAACGTCTTGTGCCAAAAGTTATCAGGACAGATTTATTTCAGTTAATGCTCGGGCCTGAAGCTTTATTGTATCTGAGAAATACGGGGACCTACTAGGTGAGGTGCTTGAATACAAAGGAGCATGTCACTGGCATAGAGAGACACTTGGTCCTCCACACGGCCACTCAACTCCAGCCCCCACAATAGTGTGTCCCTACATATCCATTCAGTCAGAGGCTTGATAGCTAGAGCAAAGAGGAGCAGGGACAATGGGCAGCCCTGTCTTGTCGACCGCTTAATGAGGAATGGGTATGAAAGGAAATCTTTCACTCCTAGTTTCGCCAACGGTTGTGAGTATAGCGTTTCCACGAGCTAAAAATCAATGCCCTATTCATGCAGCAAAGGACATGGAAAAGGAAGGACCACCCAATGAAGTGGAATACTTCTCAAAATCTAATGCAAGTAAGGCATAGGGGCCCACCAGTTCTCACTATTCGTCGAGTATGAGATGTAACCTTCTCTCTACAGTCTCTGGTGCTCTCAATCTGGCTTTCAGTAGATCAATGATGTTATGACCCAGACCAGTCGGTTTGCGAGACCCTTGGTGAGGATCTTGGCCTCTACACTGAGGGAGATCAGGTGCTAAGAATAGCATTGGTACAGGGGTTTCCCAGTTTTAGGGAGGACCACGAAGGTAGCACCTTGCCGATCATAGGGCAGACAGACTGACTGCTTTAGTAAAGAATTGAATATGCTACTTACCAGTATGCATCTGTTCTTGGCATGTAGGGCTGCTGACATTCATATCTGTGCATAGATCGCCGCCTAGTGTTGGGTCCGGATGTTTGCACGTTGTTGTCCTGGAAGAGTCTTCGAAGTATCCTGGGATAGGTGACTCCTCCCCTGGACTACAGTGCGCATGGGCATCCTCTCCATCCTCAGATTGTTTTTCGCCATTGTGGCAGTGATGGAGTAGATACAGAAAGTGATGACCATGCTTACAGTAATTCTGAGAGCTGCAGCTGCCACAGGCGCCGGGGAGGAGGGAGGGCGATATGAATGTCAGCAGCCCTACATGCCAAGAACAGATGCATACTGGTAAGTAGCATATTCAGTTCGAGGCATGTGGGCTGCTGAATTCATATCTGTGCATAGAATATATAGCAGTACCCTCTATTAGCGGCGGCTACCAGTGCCAGCTGCAGCGGTCTGAAAAAGAGTTTTGAGAACAGCCTGTCCTACAGCTGCCTGCTGTTTTGATTGCACATCTACACAATAGTGTTTGGTAAATGTGTGTGTAGTGGACCAGGTGGCTGCTCTACATATATCATGCAAAGGAATGTTTCCAAGGAAAGCCATGGAGGCCCCTAACTTACGTGTTGAGTGGACTCGTGGGGGAATCGTTAATGTGCGTTTAGCCTTTTGATAGCAAATTTGAATACATTTAACGATCCATCTGGCTATACCTGCTTTGGAGATGGCGTTACCTTTGTGGTGTGGGGCAAAGGCAACGAAAAGTTGTTTTGTTTTCCTAAAGACTTTAGTCCTGTCGATATAGTACATGAGGGCTCTCTTTACATCTAGTGTATGGAGTGCTCTTTCTGCGACAGTTTGTGGGTTTTGAAAGAAAACAGGCAGTTCAATAGTTTGATTCATGTGGAACTGCGATATTACTTTGGGCATGAATTTGGGGTTGGTACGTAGTACGACCCTGTTGGCGTGAACCTGTATGAATGGCTCTTGAATGGTTAGTGCCTGGAGTTCAAACTCTTCTTAACGAAGTGATTGCCACTAGGAAAGCTACTTTCCAGGTGAGGAATTGAATCTCACATGAGTGGAGAGGTTCGAAGGGTGGACCCATCAGTCGGGTGAGGACCAGGTTGAGGTTCCACACCGGTGCTGGTGGGTGTCTTGGGGGAATTACTCGTTTAAGTCCCTCCAAGAAGGCTTTGATGGCAGGCACTTTGAATAAAGAGAGGTGCTGCCTGTTTTGGAGATAGGCTGATATTGCGGTCAAATGGACACGTATTGAGGTGTATGCCAGATTGCATCGGTATAGGTGTAAGAGGTAACCGATTATGTTTTGAATGGATGCGTCTAGCGGGTTAATGTTATTGTTATTGCAATAAATGACAAACCTCTTCCATTTGGCTGCATAGCAAGCTCTGGTAGTGGGTCTCCTAGCTTCCTTAATGATCTCCATACAGTCCGGTGGCAGGTTTAGGTAGCCAAACTCTAGGACTTCAGGAGCCAGATCGCCAGGTTCAGCTGTTGCGGATCTGGGTGCTGAATCTCTCCATGGTTCTGCGTCAAATGCGTGGGTTTGATCCGCAGTCTTTGATGGGGCACCACGGAAAGTTCGAGAAAGGTGGTGTACCATGGCTGGCGTGCCCACGTTGGAGCAACCAGGATGAGTGTCAGCGAGTGTTGTCTGAGTTTGCGTGCCACTAGCGGTATCAACGGCGCTGGGGGAAAAGCGTACGCAAATCTGCCGGACCAGTTCATCCATATCGCATTGCCCTGCGACTGCGGATGTGGGAACCTGGCGGCAAAGCTTTGGCATTTTGCGTTTTCGCCTGTGGCGAATAGGTCTATCTCTGGGTGACCCCACTGCTGGAAGTACGGTTGGAGTACTGATGGGTGTAACTCCCACTCGTGCATCTGGTGGCTGTGTCTGCTGAGCAGATCCGCCATCTGGTTGTCTTTGCCGGGGAGGTGTTCCGCCATGAGGAACATGTTCCTCTGAATGGCCCACTTCCACATACTCTGAGCCAGATGAGACAACTGTGGAGAGTGTGTTCCTCCCTGCTTCTGTATGTAGTACATGGCAGTCATGTTGTCCGTCCGGATCAACACGACTTTGTTGCACAAGTGTACTTTGAATGCCTTCATGGCTAGGAAGATTGCCATCAGTTCTAGAAGGTTGATGTGCATCTTCTTTTGTTGTGTTGTCCATAGTCCCTGCACTGTGTAATTGAGTACATGAGCTCCCCATCCCTGGAGAGACGCGTCCGCTGTCAGTATTATTTGTGGAACAGGCTCTTGGAACGGTCGGCCCTTGCAAAGGTTTTGTGGATTCCACCAATGCAGAGAGTTGTATGCCCGACCGCTCACCAACACTAGGTCTTTTAGTTGCCCGTGAGCCTGAGTCCATTGACGTGCTAAGCACTACTGAAGCGGGCGCATATGTAGTCTCGCGTGTGGGACTATGAAAATGCAGGAGGCCATCATGCCTATCAACTGCATGAACACTCGCGCGGGAAGGGAGTGGTGGTGTTTGAACTTGGAAATCAGCATTTGCATGCTGTTGATCCTCACTAAATTTGGCTGAGCTGTGGCTGCCAGAGTGTCTATGGTCGCACCCAGGTACTGTTGTACGTGTGCGGGTTGGAGATGTGATTTTGGGTAATTTAGTGAGAACCCCAGGCTGTGAAGGAGGTGAATGGTGCGGGACATGTGGCTGGCGCATTGCTGGGCTGACTTTGCCTGAACAAGCCAGTCGTCCAGGTAAGGGTAGACATGAATGTGTTGCCTCCGTAAATGTGCAGCCACTGTAGCTAGGCACTTTGTGAAGACCCTGGGCGCTGTTGTCACACCGAAGGGAAGAACCTTGAATTGGTAGTGCTGCCCCTGAATAGTGAACCTGAGATATTTTCTGTGTGATGGGTGAATGGGTATGTGAAAATACGCATCTTTGAGGTCTAGCGTGGCTAGGAAGTCTCCCTGTTTGAGCAATGGGAGGACTTGTTGGAGGGTGAGCATGTGGAAATGCTCTGAGAGAATGTAGCGGTTGAGGGGTCTCGGGTCTAGTATGGGTCTGAGTGACCCGTCCTTCTTTGGTATTAAAAAGTACAGGGAGTACACCCCCGTACCGTGCTCGTGGACGGGTACGACCTCTATTGTGCCTTTTTGCAGCATACTTAGCATTTCCTGCTGTAATAGCGCTAAGTGCTCTGAGGACATAGGACGGTGTCTTGGCGGTATTGTGGGTGGAGTGGAGGTTAATTCTAGGCAGTAACCGTGTTTGATAATATCTTTGACCCACCTGTCCGTGGTGATGGAGTTCCACGTGGACAGGAACCTTTGTAGCCTTCCCCCGACAGGTGTTATGTGGTCGGGAGGAAGGGAGAGGGCGTCACTGTTTGTTCTTGGGAGAGGATCTGGTATTGCCGTATCCGCGTCCTCTACCCTTTGTGCTTGAACCACGATATCCACCCCTGGTGTTTTTATCGTAGGTACTTTGGGTGTTGCCCTTGTTGTAGGTTTGTTGTGACCCCTGTCCTCTACCTGCTCCTTTATTTCCGGGGCGACGAAAGGAGCCACTCCGAAAGGTCTGCGTTTGGAGAGCCCCCATGGACTTTGCAGTGTCTGTGTCCTTTTTTATTTTTTCTAGGGTGGTGTCAACCTCTGGTCCGAATAAGTAGTCGGGGTTGACCGGCTGATTGAGGATGTTATTCTGAACCTCCGGTTTGAATCCGGAGATTCGCAACCATGCGTGTCGTCGCAACATGACGCTAGTGTTTATTGCTCTGGCAGCTGTGTCTGCGGCATCCAGTGCACACTTAATGGATGCGTTAGTGAGAAGTTGTCCCTCCCTGATGAGGATCTCTGCTCCCTCTTTGTATTGGTCGGGGAGATGTTGGAGTAATGTTTCTAATGTGTCATAGTGTGCGCGATCGTAGCGAGCTAGGAGCGCCTGAGTATTGGCAATACGCCATATGTTAGCTGCCTGGGCTGCAATCCTTTTGCCGGAGGTCTCTAGCACCTTGGACTCTTTGTCCGGGGGAGGAGCATCCCCAGTTGTCTGTGAGTGCGCCCGTTTGCGAGCATTGGCGACTACGATGGAATCCAGAGGCAACTGGCCTCTAATGTAGGTAGGGTCCCCAGGCGCCGACCTATATTTCTTGTCGATCCTCGGGTTTATTACTCGTGCCCTGGTGGGTTCTTTGAAAATGTCCTTTGCTGGTTTGAGGACACCTTTCAACATGGGTAGAGTTTTGATATTCCTTTCTGAGGATGCGAAAGTATCCATTAGAAAATCGTCCTCGATTGTGTCGGAGTGGAGTTGCACACCATGATTGGCCGCAGCACGTTCAATAAGGGCGTTGAATGCGGCAGTGTCCTCTGTGGGAGATGTTTTCGCGCCATATAGCTGCGTGTCCTGTGTATCCATATGTGCACCCGGGTCTGCAGGGTCATCCCAAGCCTGATCAGGGTCCTGTTGGCCGTCAGGGTCCATGTCTCCGGGGTAGGGGACGTGGTCACCCATGTAGTCCTCCAAAACGTCGGTTTCGGAGTGTGTCGGAGAGAAGGACTGTGGATCTTGGTAAGAGGTATGGAGAGGTTCGTAAAGAACTGGTTCCGAATCCACAGGCAGCTTTTTCTTTAGAGGGATCCGGTAGGAGTCCAAAGCTGGCTCGGAAGTTATCCTCCGCTTGTGGAGCATCATTCTGCCGGTGTCGGCATCGATGATGTGGGATGGTGACGTCTCCGTAGGAGAGCGTTCGGCAGGCGTGATCCTAGTGTGGGTGACACGTGTTCTGATTTCGAACAGTTTGGGTGCCGTGGATGGCGGCAGGCCAAAAGTGATGTTGGCCGGTGCCGGAGAAGCTTTTTTCGTCTCGGAGCCTGAAGGGTCCTGTAGGGCTGCCTTTTCTTTGATGCGTTGCAAGGACGCTGCAACTTGCCGCACCTGGAACGCAGACGGTTCTTTGGCGCCGACCGGTTCTGTAGAGGCAGGCGTGGACTTTTTCGGCGCCACGGGGTCATCGAGTCGAGGAGAGGTAGTAGCTGTCGACGGCGTCGATGATTGTGCCTTTGGTGCTGCTTTCGAAGTAGTGTGAGACGCAGCAGCTATTTTGACCACTGTGGCTGGAGCCGATTGTTTCGGTGCCGGAAGCCGAGGCGGTTTGGCGGCACCGATGGCCTTTTTCCGTGTGTCGGCGCAGACGTCGGCTGCTGCGAGCTCGGCACCGAAGTCCCGTTTGGTGCGGTCGGTGCCGACGGGTTTGGCTGGCGTCGAAGGTGTGGTGGGCCTCGATCCGACCAGTGTTACTTTCAGTTTCGGTTTCTGTGGAACCGATACGGCTTTCGGTTTCGATGAAGGGAAACCAGTTGTTTTGGGTAGTAATGGCTGCCGCTGAATGTCCGAGGCCGGACCAGAGGGCAGGGCCGAAGAACTGCGGGATAGGTCTTGGGTAAGGCCCGAAGGCGATCCCTCGACCGGAGCCATAGACTGACGCACTGGGATATCCTCCGTCTGTACGGGTAGGCCTTGCTCGTCACCGGAGCTACTCTCTTCGGCCTCTAAGGCCTCATTGTAGTCTCCTACCTCGGTGTCGGCTTCGTCTCTGTGAAAGAGTCGATCTTCGATGTCTTCCGATCCGGAGTTGTGTTCGGAAGCGGGGCTGGAGGGTAGGTTCTCCACGTCTTCCACATCTTCGTCCTCGGCGCTGAAGATGTTGGTCGGGGCCGGTGCCGCTTGCTGCGCTTCAAGTCTCGCTGCTCGTCAATTCCGGAGAGTCTTTTTGGATCGGAATCGGGCACAGGCCATACATGTGGACTCGTCGTGATCCGGTGAAAGGCATTTGTTGCACACCGGGTGGACGTCGACATGGGGATATTTCGCATTGCATACAGGACACCGCTTGAATGGTGTCCTCGATTCCATCGTCGAAGTCGGGTCGATGGTCGGATATGATGCGAAAAGAGTTGGTCTTGAAGTTAGTAAACTAACAAAGAACTATCGATACCGATCGGGAACAGTACCGACGCGAACTAAAGGCCTTTTGGCCTGAAAAAAGTTTTTCCTAACATGAGTCAAGATAAGCACATCCGAACCCAATGGCGGAAAAAACCAATCTGAGGATGGAGAGGATGCCCATGCGCACTGTAGTCCAGGGGAGGAGTCACCTATCCCAGGATACTTCGAAGACTCTTCCAGGACAACAACGTGCAAACATCCGGACCCAACACTAGGCGGCGATCTATGCACAGATATGAATTCAGCAGCCCACATGCCTCGAACTCATGTAAATGTGGGGGGGAGGGGAGGTGTTTAAATCAAGAAGACATTAGGGAGAAATGAAACAGGAAGGCAATTAAGGCCCAGTGCCCCCCCCCCCCCCCGTTGGACGTGTGTGATAACTTAAGTGACGCAAGGTAGAGTTAGAGGCAGCTCTAAAGCCTCGCGTTCTGCAGGCGACCAGCTTTTAACGGGTGGGAGGGGAATTGGCTATGATCAGTTTCGCATTTTCTCTGTCCATTGTGTGCGGGCAGCATAAAGTGCTTGATAACATGCGGCCAAAGAATTTGCCACTTGCTTACTACCAACGATGAGGGTACCAGTGCAATCTTTGATGGGTGGGACAAGACACCGCTCAACTTCATTGGTAGCCAGCCAATAAAGCAACTTGTTTAATTTATTCCCATGCTCATATATTCTGCTTTATGAGGCTAACCATGTCTGCTTAGGAGAGTTCAACATGGTGTCTTGCAACAGGGCTCCAGCATTATTTATTTTACACAGGAATTATAAGTCTCGGATTCCAGTGCTTCATGCTTTAGCTGCTGCGTCCCGTCTTCCAATAAAGTTATTTCTGCAAACCTGAAGTGGTGTTGTCAACTGATATGCCCCATGACCTGCACCATGATCATAATCTTAAATGCGTCCCATAGATTCAGGGTAGGCGTGTTGAGTTGAAAGTATTCTTCAATATAAAACTTAAGTGATGTAACTATAACCTTATCAGCCACCAAGAGCTAAATCTTAGATCCAGCAAAAGCGCATTGTGATCCAATATCCCCCGGGAGAGTGGTCTAACGTTGGAGAAACGTGGGAGCTCCATGCATAATAAGAAGAAGTAGTTGAAGCTGGAAAATGTGTTATGTGCCACTCCGTCGAATGTGAATCCTGCTTCCCCATCTTTGTGTATACACCACACATCAAATAGTCTCACAGCTTTCACTCAACCCCAGTAAACCAGTGGTTCAACGTGAAATAGGTTTGTGTGGTTACTTAAAACCATTATAATTAACAATAACATGTGCAATGTGAAAAGATTCTAAGCCAGAAGGCGTTCTAAACATTTTTATATTTAACAAAACAGGCATTACAAGTTGTAGTCACGGGAGCAGCCTTAAAAGGACAGGCCAGAATGACTTTCAGAATTTTAGTTGTCAAAACTCTAGGACCTGACAACAGCTCCGGTGCCTAATAAATGGAAAATGCAATAAAAGATAAGCAACATTATTTATCAGCAGAAAGTAAGCATGAGGCCTAATGTTTGCACCTAAGGCAAGCGCGTAGTTTGAATTGCACCTTTAACGGTTGTGTTGGAGCAGACAACTGCTCCGGTGGCTAGTTAAAGCAAAGTGCAAATGCAATGCCAAAAAGTAGTGGCGAGAATTAATGAACAAGGTCAGCGTGTAAGTGAATGGATGCAAGATTTTCAATTATTTATATATTAAAGGTTTCTTTTCTTGACAAAATATACATTTCCACTCTGCACCACTCCTTCTGCAATGCCAAGGTATTATACATAAAAGCTTTCAGTGTTGCAATTATTAGTTATTGCAAAAGTAACAAATGAAACTTACTGAAGTCACTTGGAGGGTTGTGTGTAGGGTTCCTGTAGAATTCTGTTCGATGGGCTTTCTTTAGTCCTGTGCACAATCCAAAATCAGACAGCTTTACATGGCCCTGTAGAAGGCAACAAATTAACAAAAGGCAATTAATAATGCAGGAAGGGATTTCATTAGAATGGAAATAATCTGCATAGGACAGTTCTAATCATATTGTTCTAGTAGGTGATAACATCAACATCAGCTTCTGTAGTGACTAAAACATCATGAGGACATTTTGTATCCAGGAAAGTGCCAATCAACAATCACTCTGTAATATCAACACAATGTTCACAGTGTTATCAATTAGGAGACTAGACAGTAATTCTAGATGTAGTCTCAATCATGGGAAATGTAGGTTGCTGTGAGTATCCCTGACATTTCCCTTTGTCCACAGCAGTAACTGTGGACGGGTCCAGTCACCAGTTTGAGCCTTTATTAAGCTCAGCTTAACAAGTAACAGTCAGTAAAATGTCTATGTTCCATAATAGTATAATGAGCCCATCGCTTATCCGTTGGGGTTGAATTGACTTTTTACATAAATTTTGTTTTCACCGGCTAACAGCTTAGATTTGTTGTGATTTCAGACTGTATGTCAGCCTACCACTACTGATTTCAATGTTGCCAGCCTGATTACTGTAGACTTCACTTACAGACGGGTGCAAACCTACTACTGTTTTCCATCAGGCATTTTATTAAGAATTTGCAACTAATTTTGCATCATGCTGCATAGTCATTTAAGAACATGGCTATTGCCTTGCAACATCATTTATATACATAAAACTGTACAGAGGGTAGTAGAAATCTAATGAGAAAGAAAGCTAAAGGAAAGGTATCCTGAGCCAAATGAGTGGGGTCACCACCTGAGTGCATTTTATTCAACTCTTATGTCTTCAGTATATGTTCATCACTCATCTAAAAAATGAACATTTTTCGAATTAACATGTGCAAAGTAAATACTGCTTAAAAATCCTATTCTGAATATGCATTCCACAAATGCTCGGAGATCTTATCTAGCAAAGCACTGTGAACAAGCAGCAATGAAATGTGCAGTCAGGAGAATTAAAGTTCTAACTGACACCTTTCACAGTGTGAAAGTATTTGGCATGACTGCTCAACTGCGAAAACTGTTTCGTGCACACATATGTTGCTCCTCAGAGAAAGAGAAGAGGCAATCTTTTAGCTTTCATTAAGAAATAACATTAAAATGCTAAGGTTTTATAACAATCCTTTATAGTGAGATTATGTATTGTATTATTTTGATTGTTTAAACTCAGTATATAAAACCATTTAAACAATCACTTATCACTCACCTCAGTTCTAAAATATGTTCAACTGTATCACATAGATAAAATAATTATAAAACTACATTCAAGACTATACTGTAACATCTCTGATAAAAGATGAATTAATCTCCCAACTACTTAGCACTCGCTTCCTCTATTTCATACAGTGATGGGTCCAAATCCCTTCTTCCCAAATCAGCATCCAAGTAAACCAAGAGGCCACTGTTTGCTCTCTAGCCTCACCGAATGTACAGCAGTCTAGAATGATATGGCCTGTTTCAACCTCCTTGCAACACAACCTATCTTCTTAATTTGTTGCTACTGGACTGTTGCCTCTAGAAATTGGAAGCCTGGAAGCTTACTCAGTCTACACAGCAGGTGGGTTCTCCAGCTATTGGGGCACGTTCCTTATACAAATGACCTTGTATGCATGCATACTTAAAATATTCTGCATATTTGCCAAGTGAGGGTTTCTAAAACAAAGACACAATGTCAGTGGCCACTGCACTAGCTGCAACCTTAAGTGCAGGGACAAGGTAATATTTTGGACCAAAAATGTGATTAATCTAATCAAATGTTGCAGAGCTGTCCATTTTTGCACAGTGCAGTAGATCACCCACCTCCTAAGGAATATCCTGGCAGCTAGATTGTGCATACTTGATAATTACTGCTGAAAAAACTTATAATTCAAATGTCAGGGGCATTTCCCATTTTAAAGCTTTTACAGTAGAAGGTGTATAATAACAGCGCCCACTATGACACATGGTTTATACTACCCCATCAAGATCCTGATCCCAAATCCAAATGCTCATGCTCATACCTTGGGGAGCTTGCTGACCTTAATCACAAACATTCACCAAATATGGCCTACCATACTGCTAATCTATGATTCTACAAAACAGAAGAGATTATTGAAGCATGGCAGTCTCTTGACGATTATCAATGTGTCTCGATGTTGCCAAGAGTTGTGCCATTTCATGCCGCTTAATACATAGCACGTGATGGCAGCTGCATCCTTTCTTTCTACTTTTTGATAATTCAAATCTTACAATGCCTATCTAGCACATCTGTTTGGATAACACCTTGCAATGTAGTATAGGAGCAACAATGGCCTGTTGTGCAGGTGGATCAATGCAATACTACCATACACATTGCTCCCAGTCAAAGAAAACTGTATACACATGTAGTCAGCTATTGGTTCGAATTTCTACAGTTTACTGACACATGCCTTGGCATCCAGTAAGAGGTTGTCAGGCTTAATATCTCTATGGATGAATCCTAATTGATGAATCGCATCTATCGCCAGCACAGTTTCTGCAATGTAAAATTGAGTCTCCTCCTCTGTCAATGTATCCTTCTTCATTAGCAAGGTCATCATATCACCTACAAGAATAGAAAGGAGATAATTATACTAAGCACCTCCAAACTGTTCACAGTATTAAATAATAACTATGTTTGGCAATGTTATATCCAATGTAAGAGTTACAACATGCTCCATTTTTCTTGCAGCAACATCAGTGAATCACAACATAAGCAGGTCAATCTTGCAGTATTTGATAGTACCAAATCCAACCAAAACACACAAATAAAAGGTGCATGGCTTAACAACAAAAAAAATCATAGATTAATTCAGTCCAAATTCTTTAAAGAAGCTTATGCATACACGCAAACTAGATAAAAATCACTAGATAAAAATCAGACATACAATAAACTTAAAAGTAGTTTCCAACACACACACACACTTTGAATCAGTGGCCAAAGTTTGCTGGTCACTTCTAGGTATCTCTTCACCACCAGTAGTGGGAGTCACCTCGCTCATGAAATGCAGAAAACCTGGAATTATAACACTCAAATTTGGGACAGTAGGCTGATGATTTAAACCTTTAGGAAGAAAGAAAAAATTATTGGGCTAGAGCACTGCTTTCCAAACTTTTCATGTTGGTGACACACTTTTTGGAGATGCATCATTTTGGGATACAGTAAGGCAGTGTAGCGAGTGAAGCAAGCAAGCTCGAACTACTTAAGGTTGGAGAGGGGGGGGGGGGAGGGGGTTCACCCCCCAGAAGAAAAGTTTGAAATAAAAGTGGGCATATGTGCATTTTCAAGCAAATTTGAGACCATGAGGTTGAACACAGGCCCCTGTCTCTCTCTCACCCTCTCTCCCTCCCTCCCTCTGTCTCCCTCCCTCTGTCTCCCTCCCTCTGTCTCCCTCTCTCTGTCTCCCACTCTCTGTCTCCCTCTCACTCTCCCTCTCTCACTCTCCCTCTCTCACTCTCCCTCTCTCACTCTCCCTCTCCCTCTCTCACTCTCCCTCTCTCACTCTCCCTCTCTCACTCTCCCTCTCTCACTCTCCCTCTCCCTTTCTCAGTCTCTCACTCTCTCAGTCTCTCACTCTCTCAGTCTCTCACTCTCTCAGTCTCTCACTCTCTCAGTCTCTCACTCTCTCAGTCTCTCACTCTCTCAGTCTCTCACTCTCTCAGTCTCACTCTGTCTCCCTGTCTCTCTCTCTCCCTGTCCCTGTCTCTCTCTCTCTCTCTCCCTGTCTCCCTGTCTCTCCCTGTCTCCCTCTCTCTCTCCCTGTCTCTCCCTGTCTCCCTCTCTCTCTCCCTGTCTCTCTCTCTCTCCCTCTCTCTCCCTGTCTCTCCCTCTCTCTCTCCCTCTCTCTCTCCCTCTCTCTCTCCCTGTCTCTCTCTCTCTCCCTCTCTCTCCCTCTCTCTCCCTGTCTCTCCCTCTCTCTCCCTCTCTCTCCCTCTCTCTCCCTCTCTCTCCCTCTCTCTCCCTCTCTCTCCCTCTCTCTCCCTCTCTCTCCCTCTCTCTCCCTCTCTCTCTCTCCCTCTCTCTCCCTCTCTCTCTCTCCCTCTCCCTCTCTCTCTCCCTTCCTCCGTCTCCCTCTCCCTCCCCCTCTCTCCCTCCCCCTTCCTCTCTCTCCCTCTCTCTCCCTCTCCCCCTGTCTCCCTCTCCCCCTGTCTCCCTCTCCCCCTGTCTCCCTCTCCCCCTGTCTCCCTCTCCCCCTGTCTCCCTCTCCCCCTCTGTGTCTCCATCTCCCTCCCTGTGTCTCCCTCTCCCTCCCTGTGTCTCCCTCTCCCCCCTCTCCCTCTGTCTCCCTCTCCCCCCCTCTCCCTCTGTCTCCGTCTCCCCCCCTCCCCCTCTGTCTCCCTCTCCCCCCCTCTCCCTCTGTCTTCCTCTCCCCCCTCTCCCTCTGTCTCCCTCTCCCCCCCTCTCCCTCTGTCTCCCTCTCCCCCCTCTCCCTCTGTCTCCCTCTCCCTCTCCCTCCTTCTCCCCCCTCTCCCTCCTTCTCCCCCCTCTCCCTCCTTCTCCCCCCTCTCCCTCCTTCTCCCCCCTCTCCCTCCGTCTCCCTCTCCCTCCGTCTCCCTCTCCCTCTCCCTCCCTGTTTCTCTCTCCCTCCCTGTCTTTCTCTCCCTCCCTGTCTTTCTCTCCCTCCCTCTCCCTCTCCCACCCTCTCCCTCCCTCTCCCTCTCCCACCCTCCCCCTCCATCTCTCCCCCTCCCACCCTCCCTCTCTCTCTCCCTCCCCCTCCCCCTCCCCCTCTCCCTCCCCCTCTCCCTCCCCCTCTCCCTCCCTCGGTCTCGGTCTCCCTCTCCCTCGGTCTCCCTCTCCCTCGGTCTCCCTCTCCCTCGGTCTCCCTCTCCCTCGGTCTCCCTCTCCCTCGGTCTCCCTCTCCCTCGGTCTCCCTGTCCCTCCCCGTCTTCCTCTCCCTCCCTGCCTCCGTCCGTCCGTCTCCCTCAGTCTCCCGCCCCCTCTCTCTCCCTCTCCCGTTCTCCCTCTCCCTGTCTTCCTCTCCCTATCCCTCCCTGTCTCCCTCCGTCTCCCTATCTCCCTCCGTCTCCCTCTCCCTGTCTCCCTCTCCTTTCTCTCACTCCCTCTCCCGGTCTCCCTCCGTCTCCCTCTCCGTGTCTCCCTATCCCTCCCTGTCTCCCTCCGTCTCCCTCTCCGTGTCTCCCTATCCCTCCCTGTCTCCCTCCGTCTCCCTCTCCGTGTCTCCCTATCCCTCCCTCCGTCTCCCTCCGTCTCCCTCCGTCTCCCTATCTCCCTCCGTCTCCCTCCGTCTCCCTCTCTCCCTCCGTCTCCCTCTCCCTGTCTCCCTCCGTCTCCCTATCTCCCTCCGTCTCCCCTCCCTGTCTCCCTCTCCCTCCCTGTCTCCCTCTCCCTCCCTGTCTCCCTCTCCCTCCCTGTCTCCCTCTCCCTCCCTGTCTCCCTCTCCCTGTCTCCCTCTCCCTCCCTGTGTCTCCCTCTCCCTCCCTCTCCATGTCTCCCTCTCCCTCCCTCTCCATGTCTCCCTCTCCCTTCCTCTGTCTCCCTCCCCCTCCCCCTTCCTCTGTCTCCCTCCCCCTCCCCCTTCCTCTGTCTCCCTCTCCCTCCCCCTCTCTCCCTCCCCCTTCCTCTGTCTCCCTCTCCCTCCCCCTCTCTCCCTCCCCCCTTCCTCTGTCTCCCTCTACCTCCCCCTCTCTCTGTCTCCCTCTACCTCCCCCTCTCTCTGTCTCCCTCTACCTCCCCCTCTCTCTGTCTCCCTCCCCCTCCCCTCTCTCCCTCCCCCTCTCCCCCTCCCCCTCTCTCCCTCCCTCTCCCTCTCCCCGTCTCCCTCTCCTCCCTCCGTCTCCCTCCCTCTCTCTGTCTCCCTTTCCCTCCCTGTGTCTCCCTCTCCCTCTCTCTGTCTCCCTCTCCCTCTCTCTGTCTCCCTCTCCCTCCCTGTGTCTCCCTCTCCCTCCCTGTGTCTCCCTCTCCCTCCCTGTGTCTCCCTCTCCCTCCCTGTGTCTCCCTCTCCCTCCCTGTGTCTCCCTCTCCCTCCCTGTGTCTCCCTCTCCCTCCCTGTGTCTCCCTCTCCCTCCCTGTGTCTCCCTCTCCCTCCCTGTGTCTCCCTCTCCCTCCCTGTGTCTCCCTCTCCCTCCCTGTGTCTCCCTCTCCCTCCCTGTGTCTCCCTCTCCCTCCCTGTGTCTCCCTCTCCCTCCCTGTGTCTCTCTCCCTCCCTGTGTCTCTCCCTCTCCCTCCCTCTCTCTCTCTCCCTCCCTCTGTCTCTCTCCGTCTCTCTCCCTCTCCCTCCCTCTCTCCCGGTCTCTCTCTCTCTCCCGGTCTCTCTCTCTCTCCCGGTCTCTCTCTCTCTCCCTGTCTCTCTCTCTCTCCCGGTCTCTCTCTCTCTCCCTGTCTCTCTCTCTCTCCCCGTCTCTCTCTCTCTCCCTGTCTCTCTCTCTCTCTCCCTGTCTCTCTCTCTCTCTCCCTGTCTCTCTCTCTCTCTCCCTGTCTCTCTCTCTCTCCCTGTCTCTCTCTCTCTCCCTGTCTCTCTCTCTCTCCCTGTCTCTCTCCCTGTCTCTCTCTCTCTCCCTGTCTCTCTCTCTCTCCCTGTCTCTCTGTCTCTCTCTCTCTCCCTGTCTCTCTCTCTCTCCCTGTCTCCCTCTCCCTCCCTCTCCCTCCCTCTCCCTCCCTCTCCCTCCCTCTCCCTCCCTCTCCCTCCCTCTCTCTCCCTGTCTCTCTCTCTCTCCCTGTCTCTCTCTCTCTCCCTGTCTCTCTCTCTCTCCCTGTCTCTCTCTCTCTCCCTGTCTCTCTCTCTCTCCCTGTCTCTCTCTCTCTCCCTGTCTCTCTCTCTCTCCCTGTCTCTCTCTCTCTCCCTCCCTCCCTCTCCCTCCCTCTCTCTCCCTGTCTCTCTCTCTCTCTCCCTGTCTCTCTCTCTCTCTCCCTGTCTCTCTCTCTCTCTCCCTGTCTCTCTCTCTCTCTCCCTGTCTCTCTCTCTCTCTCCCTGTCTCTCTCTCTCTCCCTGTCTCTCTCTCTCTCCCTGTCTCTCTCTCTCTCCCTGTCTCTCTCTCTCTCCCTGTCTCTCTCTCTCCCTGTCTCTCTGTCTCTCTCTCTCTCCCTGTCTCTCTCTCTCTCCCTGTCTCCCTCTCCCTCCCTCTCCCTCCCTCTCCCTCCCTCTCCCTCCCTCTCCCTCCCTCTCCCTCCCTCTCTCTCCCTGTCTCTCTCTCTCTCTCCCTGTCTCTCTCTCTCTCCCTGTCTCTCTCTCTCTCCCTGTCTCTCTCTCTCTCCCTGTCTCTCTCTCTCTCCCTGTCTCTCTCTCTCTCCTGTCTCTCTCTCTCTCCCTGTCTCTCTCTCTCTCCCTCCCTCCCTCTCCCTCCCTCTCTCTCCCTGTCTCTCTCTCTCTCTCCCTGTCTCTCTCTCTCTCTCCCTGTCTCTCTCTCTCTCTCCCTGTCTCTCTCTCTCTCCCTGTCTCTCTCTCTCTCTCTCCCTGTCTCTCTCTCTCTCTCTCTCCCTGTCTCTCTCTCTCTCCCTGTCTCTCTCTCTCTCCCTGTCTCTCTCTCTCCCGGTCTCTCTCTCTCTTCCTGTCTCTCTCCTGTCTCTCTCTCTCTCTCTCCCTGTCTCTCTCTCTCTCTCTCCCTGTCTCTCTCTCTCTCCCTGTCTCTCTCTCTCTCCCTGTCTCTCTCTCTCTCCCTGTCTCTGTCTCTCCCTGTCGCTCTCTCTCTCTCCCTGTCTCTCTCTCTCTCCCTGTCTCTCTCTCTCTCCCTGTCTCTCTCTCTCTCCCGGTCTCTCTCTCTCTCCCGGTCTCTCTCTCTCTCCCGGTCTCTCTCTCTCTGTCTCTCTCTCTCTCTGTCTCTCTCTCTCTCCCTGTCTCTCTCTCTCTCCCTGTCTCTCTCTCTCTCCCTGTCTCTCTCTCTCTCCCTGTCTCTCTCTCTCCCTGTCTCTCTCTCTCTCCCTGTCTCTCTCTCTCTCCCTGTCTCTCTCTCTCTCCCTGTCTCTCTCTCTCTCCCTGTCTCTCTCTCTCTCCCTGTCTCTCTCTCTCTCCCTGTCTCTCTCTCTTCCCTTCCCTGTCTCTCTCTCTGTCTCTCTCTCTCCCTGTCTCTCTCTGTCTCTCTGTCTCTCTCTGTCTCT